>NC_052636.1:35512456-36135148 GCF_016161935.1 Mauremys reevesii | reverse complement strand
ATGTTGACACTGACAGTCTTCCATTCCAGTAAAAAGTAACTCTACGAGGACGTTAAACAGCAGCTATTCAAGTTAGACGTGTTTAAATCAGTGGGTCCAGATAATCTCAGAGTTTTGAAAGACCTGCTGGAGGAGCGCGGTGGACTCGTTAATGTTGATTTTAATTAGGACTTGGAACATTTCTGGGAAATTCCAGAAGACTGAATAAAGCTAATGCCAGCCAATATTTAAAACTATCAAAGTTAGATGACGAGCTTAATTACAAGTGTGTCAGTCTGAAATCGGTTATACTGGGCAAGAGAAATGGAGCAGCCGATACTGGATTCTCATTAATAAAGAAAGGAGGGCAATATAATTAGTATCCACATTAAAAAAAGGTGTAGACACAATAGATCCTATCAAACTAACTGGATATCCTTACTGGATGAAATCAAAAGTTTGGTTGCAGCTACATATAGTACTTGATGTGTAATATATGTAGGCATATGAGTTGGGCTTCATATGAGTTGCTAGAATGGTACAAAAATACACTTAAGGCATACATTAAATAGATTTAAAACTGGGATTTTAAATAGGGAACCATGGTCGAAAGTGAGATTTCTTTCTAGTGGGTTCTCGCAAGGATTGGATCTTGGCCCTGAAGCTATTTAACATAAATAACTTATCAATGACCTGGAAGTTAAGAGGTAAAATCATCACCGATAACGCTTGCAGTTGCTAGCAAAGATCGGGGATGCGGGTAACTAATAGAAATGTCAGTAGGTTCAGGTTTCAGCACTGGGAGTCTGGGAAGTTTTCCCAGCTCTCTGGCTAGAAGGGTTATTTCCTGTTCCATGCAAAGATCGGGAAGTTTCATTCCTTGCACTTGTGCTTCTTGACATTAGGGATCTATCTGCACTACAGCCCATATCTCAGTATAGTGGCAGGATTTGGCAATATGATTATGACATGAGTGCATTTTGTACAAGATGAGTCATGTGCAAAAGTGTCACTGGGAAAAGTTATGATTATGCTGAATATGATTATCCTACCTGTGTGCATGGAATCATGTTTGTATCTGAAGTTATGGATATTGACTCTGATCTGTATTTCAAATGTGCTTACTTGGTAACAGCTTACAACGAGCCTTTCAGTGTATAAATAATGAAGTTAGTTGGACAGGAGCTGATGGCTCATCAACAAAGACAATGGACTGTGGAAAAGCTTTAGCTCTTCCCAGAATGTTTTAGCTGAAATGGTGAGTCATGGCTACTATGACTCAGCAGGACACGCTTAGGACATGTGACCAGACCACATGACAATTAACTTAATTTTGGTACCTGTATCTTTCCACAAACTGACTGGGAACTGAGTTTGAACAAAATTGTTCCGCTATATGGAAAAGCTACATAAGGTGGGTGTGACATCATCTCTTGGCCTCATTCTCCCATATACACAAGAGAACTCCTGGAAGCACCTGAGGAACAAAGACTGAACTGGGGGAAGTGCTGGTCCCAGGTGGTAAAGGGATTTCAGCTTGTGTATGGAAACTTGGTGAACTGCTTGTACCATCAGTCAGGTGTGAGAAATTGCTAATTCAAATTCTATCCATCTAGTATGTTAGGTTTGGTTTTGAGTTTCTGGTTATTTGCTAAGTAATCTGCTTTGATCTGTTTGCATATCACTTATCGCTGGGAAATTGGCTGTTGTCTTCTTTCTCTCCTTGAGTGGCTTAGTAAAGCACTCACAGTAGCTTAGTTGGCTGCATGACGCCACCTGCTGTCGTGCTGGGTGATAACAGGCCTCTGGAGAGGCTGGCTGAATCTCCAGCAAAGCAGTGTGAGAAGGCGTCTGCCAGGCTAGAGGGTTAGAGGGCACAGTGGAGTTCCCAGAAGCCCCAGACTGCACCCCAGGGTAACAAACCCATCACACCCTAGAGTACACAAGTCTCAGCAGGTTTGTCAAGCATCCTCTCCTCCCTTTTCTCCACCCAAGATATTTCCTGCCTCCCACCACCTCTAGCAGCTCCCACCAGTGGTGAGCTCCAGCTGGTTCGCATGAACTGGTTGTTAAATTTAGAAGCCTTTTTAGAACCGGGATTGTTCCAGGACAACCAGTTCTAAAAAAGCTTTAAATTTAACAAAGGCTCGGCAGTTGGTCCACTCCGCCCCGGCCCCAGCCTCTCTCACCTCCCCTCTCCTGTGAACGCTCCGCCTCCTTCCTCCTCCTCCCCTGCTTCCCCGCAGCAAATCAAATGTTTATGGGAAGCCTGAAACAAGCAGCGCAGGTAAGCCGACCGGGAGGACGATGCGCGCTGCCCAGTCTGGCTCCATCTGAGCGGCTCCCCGGCTCCCGGCCGAGCACCCCAGCCGGGTCCCGGCCAAGCACCTTCTGGCTCGGGCTGGTCCCTGCCGAGCGGCCCAACCTCGGATCGGGAGCCAGTCTGGCGCGCCAGTCGTGGTCCCGGCAGAGCTGGCCGCGCGTCTCAGCCGAGCGGCCCAGCCTGGGATCGGAGAGTCGGGTCCTTTGTCGCCAGTCGCGGTCCTGGCCCCAGGCAGTGTGGTAAGGGGTAGGGAAACAGGTGGAGGTGTTTGGTGGGTTGTGGGGCTGGACAGGGGTCGGGGTGGTCAGAGGGCAGGGTACAAGGGGTTGAATGGGGGCAAGTGGGGTCCTGGGGAGCAGCCAGGAAGGAGCAGGTTGATGAGGTGGGGGGCAGCCAGGAGAGAAGGTGGCTGGATGGGGCAGTAGGGTTCCAGGTGTCAATGAGCATGGGGGGTTGGATGGGGCATGACCCTAGGGGGGCACGACTTAGGGGGCATGACCCTTCGTGAGGTGAGGAGGAGGGAACCTGTTGTTAATATTTTGGCAGCTCATCACTGGCTCCCACCCTCCTGTACATTTACTGCTTTCTCCTCCAAGCAGAACCCACCACTCAGCTCCCCTGAGAATCCCTTACTCTGAGCCAGCTCCATTGCAGCCATTTTCTTCCCCTGAGAGGAGGGGATGATCTGGAGCAAAAACATGGACGTTATTCTTGTAGCCTGCCAGGGCAAGAAGGACAAGGTGAGAGAATTCAGACAGGGTTTCTGTCCTTTCCACATGTCAATTCCCCAGCATTTTCCTGCCAATGGACATTCTAGGTTCTGCCACACTGTGAAGCACAGTGTGACCTTATCCCAGTACAGGCCTAGCCCCTCCTACCAGGGTGTGACCCTCTGACACATAGTGAAACCTCCCAGCAGTAGAGTTATCAAGTTTATGGGCTATACACTGCTGAGGGGTTGCAAAGGACTTTGGAGGATAGAACTGAAATTCAAAATCATCTGGACAAAAGTGGAGAAAATGGTCTGAAGTAAATAGATGAAATTCAATAAGGACAAATGCAAAGTGCTTCATTTAGAAGGAACAATCAGTTGCACACATACAAAAATGGGAAATAACTGCCTAGAAGGAGCGCTGTGGAAAGGGATCTGGGGTCCTAGTAGATCACAAGCTAAAAAGAACTCAGTCTTGCAAAAAGCAAGTATTTTGGGATGTATTAGCAGGAGTATTGTAAACAAGACATTTATAAAGAAATTCTTCTGCTCTACTCCGCACTGATTAGGTCACTACTGGAGTAGTGTGTCCAGCTCTTGGGCGCCACATTTCAAGAAAGATGTGGACAAATTCGAGAAAGTCCAGAGAAGAGCAACAAAATGATTAAAGATCTAGAAAACATGGCCTGTGAGGGAAGATTGAAAACTGGGCAAGACTCAGAGGACGCATCACAGCTTTTGGCACAGAAAAGGTTGTTAATAAACATGCCGGGATAGAAAATTTTTCTTCTTAACCTCTGAGGATAGGAGCTCACAAGAAGCAATGGGCTTAAATTGCAGGCAAGGGTGGTTTAGGATGGAGATTAGGAAAAACCCTGTCAGGTGGTTAAGCACTGGAATAAATAAGCCTAGGAGTGTCTTCTGAATCTCCATCACTGGGGATATTTAAGAGCAGGCTGACAAACACCTGTCAGGGATTGTCTAGATAATACTGGAGTCCTGCCTTGAGGGCAGGGGATCACTCTAGATGACTCCCCGAGGTCCCTTCCAGTTCTATGATTCTGAAGAACCAAAGGCCAGAGAAGAGCAGAATCAAAGGAGTCACTTTGGGGATTCTCCACTGTCACTGTCCCCAAGGCAGCTCTCTCTCTCAGGTTAACTAAGTTGTTTGATGCTCCAGCCTTTATTCAGTCTTCCTGGCAGTGCCCTCTTCATGGCTGGGCCCAGTTTTAGCCTTTGGCAAGTGTGACCCTGGGGCTCTGAGACTGGGCCTTCTTGCCTCAGCACATCTTGTTCCTTTCTGTGGCTCCCCCAGCGCAGTCCCAATGAGTAGATACTTCCTCTTATACAGACTGGGTGAACATAAGAACAGCAAGAGCTGCCCACTGCATCAGAGCAATGGTCCATCTAGCTCTCAGTGGCCAATGCCAGGTGCTTCAGAGTGGGAATGTGCCAGACCAGAACAGGGAACCATCAAGTGATCCCCGTCACCCATTCCCAGCTTCTGGCAAACAGAGGCTGTGAGACACCATCCCTGCCCAGCCTGCCTGTGACACTGGCAGATGAGGTGTTAGCTCTGCAAAAGCCCCCATGTTTTCACTGAACAGGGACAAACGCATGGCTGGAATCAGTCTGACTCACCTGTGTTAGTATTAGGTATTAGGATTATAAGAATGCGCTACACTTCATTGAATGCTTGTGAGTTGCTGCCTGGGTTAATATCTGACTAGTTGCATTGGGAGCCTCTGTGGCTCTGTAAATCACCAGACAGGAGAGAGACTTTACCTAGGTGAAGTGCTGCCTGGCAGGAAAGGTCCATCCACACCAGATAGACTATTATGGGATGTTAAAGATGACAAAGACTGTTGTTGTGCTCTTGACTTCCCATTAGCTGACTTTGCAGCTCAGAGCACATGGCAGGAAGGGGATAAAAACCCCATACAGAAGGAACTGATTATCTGTATGCTGCTTGGACTCGGGGGAGGGGGAGGCGTGGGGAGTGTCTAGGCATAAGCACGAGATCCCCAGCTGATTAGCCTGGGTTAGTCCTAAAGAATATGCAGAGCTTGCTTATTATAGAAGCTTCTAGTACCTTTTGAAATTTAAGACTGTAACTCGTCTGCATCTATAGGATTACCTGCTTTAACTTCGTAAATAACTCTCCTTTCCTTTTAAATAATTCTTAATACAGGTTATTACAGGACTGGCTACAAGTGTTGTCTTTGTTGGCAGATCTAAGATTCAATTGACCTCAGTAAGTGACTGGTCCTTTGGCATGAGGTCAGGCTTGACAAAGCCGTGGTTGGGATGATTTAGTTAGATTGGTCCTGCTTGCAGCAGGGGTTGACTAGATACCTCCTGGAGGTTCCTTCCAACCCTGATATTCTATGATTCTATGACTGGCAGTAACCGAACATTGCTGTGATTCGTGGGGTAAGGCAGTGGTTCTCAACTAGTCCTGGGCCCCCTGGGGCCACTAGCAAGTTTCAGCGCAGGGGCCAAGCAAGGCCGGCATTAGACTCCGCTGAGGCCCAGGGCAGAAAGCTCCAGTCCCAGCGCATGGGGCTGAAGTCCAGGCCCTGAGCCCCACCACCCAGGCTGAAGCCAAAGCCTGAGCAATGTAGATTTGTGGGGCCCCTGTGGCACGGTGCCCGAGAGAGGAAGAAAGTGCCCTGAGGACGCAGCCAGAGGGCTGAGCCCTGACACACGACTGGCTCAGACGGTCTCTGCAGTCAGGAAGGGCTCGCAGCGAGGAAGCCTGGCAACTGATGGCTGGAGGGGTGAAGAGGTTTGGGGCAATGTGGGGAAGAAGCGCCTGGGACTGATAACCTGGGGCTGGGCACTCGCCAGGGACACTTCTGCTCCTCCTGTGCCCTTTCCACATCCTCTTGCAGTCGAGAATGACCACCCTGTCCCCACCCCCAGTGGCAGCCATGTCTCAGGACTCTCCCAGTTGCACCCACTAACTCTCCTCCAATTTGGGGTACAGCTCAGGGCAACAAATTCCACCAAGATGAACCCCGCTGGCTGCTGCCTGTTCTGGTGCCACAGGGGCCTCTGGTGGGTGAAAGGCAGAACTGTAGCACTTCTCAGGCAGAACGTATCTTCTTCAAGCCAAAAAGAAATTCTGCGCTGGACGTGAATTCTGTGGGCAGACGCAGCGGTGCAGAATTCCCACCTGAGAATTCACACCTGGCACAAACACAACCTGCTCACTCCCATCTCTGCTCCCTATGTGTCGAATCCCAGAGCTGCTGCTGCCATTAATGCACACAGGCTTTCACTCCTGCTAGCGCTGGCAAGACCCAATCCAGCGACAGGACTGAACCCTTATTCTCCTATCACATGGGACAGTCTCAGCTGAGGGGGAGGTGAGATGGGGAAGGTACAAAGGGAAAGTTGTTGTACCCATGTTGGTCCCAGGACAGCAAAGAGGTATTTTTAATTGGTTTTAAAACAATTACCGCACCCACCTTGTCTGTCCAAGAGATCTGAAAGTGGCAGGAGGAGACAAACAGGAAGACAGAGCTCAGGACTCTAAACCAAACATTTCAAACCCCTGAAAGAAACTACATTTCCTTCTGCCCTGGGTCTGTTTGTATCCTACAGGAGGGACCACCCCATTCCCTCACAGCAGCAACGGAGACTGCAGCCAGCCCCAGATGGTCTTTCCCAATCCTGGGATGTTTGTTGTGACAAAGTTTGTGTGTGGTGGGTGCACGGGCTGGGGACACCTGGACTGATCTGCAGATTGGAAAGTCAGGGCAACTCTAGCACAGCTTGGGAGCTGTGGGCAGGGGGAGCAGTTCTGGAGCTGGGCCTCTGTCCTCTCTAGCTCCCATGGCAGATGGCTCTGGCAGCATCAAGTGGGTCCATCACTGCAGGGGAAGGTGGGGCAGTGTCTGAGGTCAGGTGAGAATTGGAAGGGGGTCTATGCCCAAGAATGGGGATGGAATTCACCTCCCACCTCTGCAGAGCTCAGCAACTAGGGCTTTATCCAGTGAAGTGAAATTCACTCTGTGCAGTGATGAGCTGCCAAAATCATAACAACCGGTTCCTCCTCAACCCAGGAGGGATCATGCCCCCAGGAAGCCCTGCCCCATCCACCCCCTCTCTTCCCTGTACCCTGACAGCCCCTGGAACCCTTGCCCTGACTGCCTCCCACCGCCCCCATCCAACCCCTGATCCTTTCTGACTGCCCTCCCGGGACCCTTTGCCCCTATTCAATCCCCCTTCCCTTCCCTCTGACTCCCACAACTCCTATCCACTCCTCCCCACCCCTATCCACTCCCTGCCCTCTCTCCAACACCCTCCCTGCCCCTTACCGCGCTGCCTGGACGTGGCTGGCGGTGCTACAGTCCGGCGCGGCTGGAGCCTGGGACGCGGGCCGCAGGAGTCGCGCGCCGGAGGATACGTGGGAGCCGGGTGGCCGGAGCCAGGCGGCTGGCCGGAGCCGAGGGCCCGCCAGAGCCACGGGCCGGAGCTGGGCAGCCGGCCGCCGCCGCGCCGACCCCGGCCTCTGGCAGGTGAGGTCGCGGCCGCCAGGCCCGGAACTGGCTGCGGCGGGCCGGGAGGGCCGCGCCGAGACGGGCGGCCGGAGCCGGTGCCGGGAGGGCCGTGGCCGAGACGGGCGGCCGAGGAGGGCCGCGGGGCTGGGAGGGCCGGAGGCGGAGCCGGGCAGTTGGGGAGGGACGCGGGCCGGGGAGGGCCGCGGGCCGCGGAGGGACGGAGGCAGGCAGGCGGCCGGGAGGACGCGGGGCTGGGCAGGGCCGAGGCGGAGCCGGGCGGTTGGGAGGGACGCGGGCCGGGAGGGACGCGCCGGGAGGGACGGAGGCAGGCAGGCGGCCGGGAGGGCCGCTGGCTGGGCAGGGCGCGCCAGAGCCGGGCAGGGCAGGGCCGCGGCTGAAGACCGGCCGCGCATGGCCCTCCTCGCCTCTACCCCTACCTCAGCTCCATCTTCCTGTTCCTAAGCGGAAGCTCATGCGTGAGCCTTCAGCCCCCAGGCTTCCCGCGCGAACAGCTGATTCGCGGGAAGCAGGGGAGGGAGGAGAAGCAGGGCGGAGCATTCATGGCAGCAGGTGGAGGCAGAGCTGAGGTGAGCTGGGGCCACAGCAGGGAGCGGTTGTTAAATTTAAATGCCCTTTAGAACAAGTTGTCCCAGGCGGGACAACCGGTTCTAACAGAGCGCCTAAATTTAACAACCGGTTCCCTGAACCAGTGCGAACCTGCTGCAGCTCATCACTGACTCTGGGTGACTTTGAGTCAGCCACTGAAAGATGCTTGTGCCTTCGGTTCCAGTTCTCCTCCCCAGACTGCCGGGGCAGCCAGGATAATTAGTGGGTTATGGGAATTAGAAGATGAAAATTCACTAAGAACAATGATATTTGTGTGTTTATTATTAAATCCCCAGACACCCACCAATCCCCGTCTCCTTCTGATGAGCTATAAATATCTAAGGGACTCGCCACTGATCCTGCAGTCAGTTCCTGCCCTTCTCCACTTTCTAAAGCAGCACTTTTAAGAACAGGGCAGGGAAACATGTAAATACTTGAACCAAATTCCAGAAGCTGCTGAGCATGGAGAAGTTAAATGAAACCAAGGTTCCGTCTCTCCAAGGACCTAGTGCAAAACAACAGAAATCTGAAATGGCCACTTCATAACTGATAATGTTACTCATCTGTTCACTTCTGGGAATTACCACTAAGAGAAACAACCCAGTGACGGTGATATCCTGAGGAAAAGATCTCATGTGTCTTTAGATCATACCGATTTGTAATCTGGAACGATATACACTAAAACGCCTAATTGTGAGCTCCCACGGCAATTGCCTGGTCTCCTACAGGGCAGAATTAAGGTTGGTGCCTTAGTTGTGAATTTCCATCCCTAGCATATTGCAATTGCTGTTAAGTGGGTTTGACAAAATTCATTGTGTCTATTTCTTTCTTTTAATTTCAAGAGATAGAGATTTATTTTTAAACCCTTTTTCAATGTTTATAATTTCAATGTTCAGAGCTGTGGGAAGTTATGGGGGTCGTCAGACAACAATTATTTAATAACAGTAACTGCTGAGAGTCCAAAAGCCAAATCATATAACTGTTCAAAGAGAAATTGTCAATGTCACACCCAAAATATACAGTAAATATCCTTAAATCAAACTCCACTTTCTCCAGAAGCATTTCTGTATATTACCTATATCAATATTTTTTCATCTGTGTGTGTGTGTACAGTGAAATTAACATTTACTGCAATTTATTAATAAAAATCCAATCCTTCAAGCGTAATTTTAAGTAATGTAGTACTTGAAGTCTTTCACTTCCTAGACTGGAATGTTTCACTTCAGGATAATTACACCCTCCTGTGATGTATTTTACTCTCAGTACCAGAACCCCTCATGATGTAGCTCCTGTCTAGGAGCTCTGCTGAAGCCAGTGGCATTATGATCAGGTGAAACTGACATGAGCAGAGACATGGGGAGGGTGGAGGATGAGGTAACATGGAGGCTACCAGAGTTGAACGTGGCCGTAAGAGCAAACGCCTCTCAGCCTCTCCTCTCCCACCTCCCAGAGTCAGTAATTCTGAGAAATCATTCCCTGAAATCTAAATAGCCCCAGTATGAGAGACAATGATTAACGCAGGTAGCTTAGGGCTGCAGCGCCAACCCCTGCCTGGATGAGGGTGAAGAATTGCAGTAGAAATGGGTTAGGCTGGGACACGCACAGCTGATGTGGGACTGGGAGCTGAGTTGACCAAGAGGCCAGAACTCATGGGGAGTTGGGAGAACAAGTCAACAGGACGGGTAGAGGCACTTCAGTATATTTTCCCCATTAACCATTCTGCCATGTATTTAATTTAGAAACTTTTCATTCACATCTAAACACCTTGGAGCTAAGCTGATTGATGCATTTCCACTTACAGTGGTACAGTTGTAATTAGGTGCTTAATCAGATGCTCATGCAGCACAAAGCAGTCAATAATGGGTGTGCTTCCATTCCTTAACTTGACTGTGTGCTGTGCATCGCTTTGAAAAAAAGATGCTGTGAGGGAGTGTCAAAATTTTATGCATTAATAAATGGTAATTAGTTGTCAGTTAAATTCTCATGCTTCTCTCCTAATTTTAATGTCAGTTTTGAATCAATATTAATACCATGTTGTTTTAACAGCAGTAGGGTCCATTTGTATAATTGTTTGCAAGATTTCATTGATATTGTGACCAGCCGTTTTCACCTTTATTTTGAGGTTCCTAAATACCCCCAGCGCACTTCTCCTGACAGACTGAAGGCCCTGGCGGTGACATGCCTTAGAGAGCAAACACCTGACGAGCCCTTTCGCCTCAAACGCGCATTTGGCTTTGACGTTGCTTTATCCGCCCCACCAGAAAACGCTGTAGGGAACCCGGTCATTACAGCCGACCGCACTAGGTACCGTTCTACCAGCTCTGGGCCAACATTCAAATGGTTCTGTTTGTTTATCTTTCATTCAGCTTTGCAATTCTTAGATCCCATTTAAAAACTGGAAGTGAAATAACCAAGCAAGTTACGAAGAGAGCGGCACCTGCATAGGCGGGGTAAAACAATAAATGGAAAGAACTGACTATGCAAAAGGAACATCGCAAACTATCAGAGCCCAGACCCCGCCCCAACTGAACCCACCCCAGCCAGGCATATCAAGCAGGGTCCGTGAAAATCGCCCAGCCCGCCTGGCAGTGAACGCTGTGTGTTCCAGGCAGAGCTACGGTGTGTGCGCCTGCTCTGCTGGGACATGCTGCTTTGGCACGGAACGAGCCACGGCCACAGGAGCAGAGACATGGACTCCTACAAAACACAATCCCACATACACCTCCAATGCCGCATCCTCCTGCCTCCCACTGTCTGCCATCCTCCTCCACCTCCACATGGCCATTCTCAGCCTATTGCTAACACTTCCTCCCAGCCTTCAGCACTATAAATAAATAAAACATGGTGTTACAAAAGGTAGATTGTGCCAGAGAAACCTGATCTGGACGTCAGTAAGGCTTTTGATACAGTTCCACATGGAAACTATTTGTTAAATTGAGACTATGGGGATTAATATGAGAACCGGAAGGTCAATAAAGAATTGGTTAAAGTGGAGTCTACAAGGGGTCATATTGAACGGTGAGTTGTCAGGCTGGAGGAGTTACTAGTGCAGTTCCTGGATCAGTCTTGGAACCAATCTTACTCAACACTTTTATTAGTGATCTTGGCACAAGAAGTGGGAGGGACACAGAGCCGAGGATTGCCAATACGGAGGAGGACAGGAACATCATACAAGAAAAGCTGCATGTCCTGAAAGCTGGAGTAATAGAAATGGGATGAAAATCAATAGTGCACAAATTGACTTGTTAATCTCAAGTGCAAAATTTTGCAATAAGCTGGGGGTTTGTCAATTGAAGTGACAGAGGAGGAGACTGGTTGATCACAGGAGAATTATGAGCTGCCAATGTGATGCAGCCGTGAAATAGGTTAATGCAGTCCTAGGATACATCAGGTGAGGGATTTCCAGCAGACACATAGAATCATAGATTATTAGGCTGGAAGGGACCTCAGTAGATCATCTAGTCCAACCCCTGCTCAAAGCAGGACCAATCCTGACAGATTTTTGCCCTAGATCCCTAAATGGCCCTCAAGGATTGAACTCACAACCCTGGCTTTAGCAGGCCAGGCTAAAACCACTGAGCCATACATGAAAGGGTCAGTACTGTTATACAAGGCACCGATGAGACCTCATCTGACATACACCTCTACCTTCTGCCCTTAAAGTCTGTGAGTCTATAAGCTGTGCTTTGTGTTGCACAGACACTGATGGAGATCAGGGCCCCATCGCAGCACATGGCAGAGAACCTGACTGAGATCAGCAGCCCCATTGTGCTGGGCACTGCACAGACAGAGAGGGACAGTCCTTGCCCCAAAGAGATCACAATCCAAGTAAACAATGGGGAGGAGGAAACAGAGAGGGGCTGTGACTTCCCAAGGTCACCAAGCAGGTCAGGACAGAGCCAGGAACAGACCCCGTTAACGCCAGAGCCCCACACCGCAGCTTGGAAAGGTCCCCAGACCCCATTGTATTAGGCTGCAGAAAGAGGTGGTTTGCCCATGGATGCACAGGCTGTCTTGGCAGGCAGCTCAACTGTGGTCCCTGCACACAGCTGGGTGTATGGGTCATGGGTCAGGAGAAGTCAGTGTCCAGTCCTGTGGGGCTGCGCCCTGGCTCATACCTCCAGCACTCACTGCTGCCCCTCCCTTCCCAGCTGCACTGTTCAGCCAGCCCCAGGCCTCTGGGAGGTCACTGCCCCCCCCGCCCCGATCCCCGGCAAGCCATCAAATAGGGACCTAGTGCACCAGAGCCAATCAGAGTGCACTAGTGTAAATTCTGTCTGTACTAAGGGTTTGCACCAGTGCCTAAAACACCAGGGTGGCAGAGACCTTCAGTGCCAAAAACAGCAGTACAGTGGCACTAGAACTGGGATCTAGTTCTAGCTCGGCCACAGACAGCCTGGGTGACCTTGGACACGCCAATGTTTCTCCTCCCAACTTCAGTCTCTTTACCCAGCTGCCACTCACTGGGGTCTCTCTCCAGAGCTGCTCACCACTACAGTCTGTGTGGGTGTCCCCAGAGCTGAGGCAGGTCAGCCTGGAATAGTCTTACAAAGGGGCTGGGGAGTCTCTGTCCCTGGAAGATTTTAAGAACAGGTAGGACAAAGCTCTGTCAGAGACAATCTACATACACTTGTCCTGCTCGTAGAAGGAGCTGGACATGACAACATCTTGAGGTCCTGTCCAGCTCTACATTGCTATGATGTTATGCAATATAGATACGTGATAAAACAACATGATGAAACCAAATGAAAACATGGTGTCAGGCAATTCAAAAACAAAACCCTACACTGCACAGCATAAAATGACACAATACTAAGGAGAAGAAAGCAACACAATGCAAACTAACACACCTTAGAACAAAAGTACACAATGCAAAAGAGCTCAACTCAAACCAACATAACACAGACACCAAACCAGCTGAGGCAAAATAACGCATCATAAAACTATGCAACACAGCATGGTGCATCATAGTTCAAAAAGGCAACAGGCAAAACAGCTCAGCGTAGAACAGGGCACAGCACACACGAGAATTCTTTCAATTAGGCCTGGAAGGGATCTTGAGAGGGCGCCTACTCCAGCCCCTGTGCTGAGGCAGGACCAAGTATCCCTAGACATTCCCAGACTGGTGTATCTCTAACCTGGTCTTAAAACCTCCAGTGAAGGAAATTCCACAGTCTCCTTGAAGCCAATGCAAGGCAAACACAGGCCAAACAATGCTACACACACACGCTGGGCTTGGGTTTATGAGAGGCAAGAATTCAAACAATCTAGGTTCTGCCCCAAATTCTCCATGCAAACTTGAGCAAATTACTTCAGCTCTCTGAGCTTCAGTTTCCCATCTGTAAAATGGAGAGTCGCTCCCACCATTGGCCTATTTAGCCTTTGAGCTTTTTGTGGCAAGGCCTGTCCCTGTGGGCATGTCGACACTGCAGTCAGACACCGCGGCTGGCCCGTGCCCGCTGACTTGGGCTCACACGGCTCAGGCTGTGGGCTGTTTAATGGTGGTGTCCATGTTCCGGCTGGGGCTGCAGCCCAAGGTCTGGCCCCCTCCCACCTCGCAGGGTCCTACAGCCTGGCCCCAGCCCGAGGCCAGACATCTACACTGCAATTAAACAGCCCCTTCACCTGAGCCCTGTGAGCCTGAGTCACCTGGCATGGGCCAGCTGGGGGTTTTAGTGGCAGGGTAGAGATACCCTTTTCAGCACCTGTCACAATGGGGACCCTGATCTCGGTGTCTGTGCAGAGCCCTGCATAACAGGGGCCTGACCTCAGTCGGTGACTCTGCAACTCCCAGCATTACAGGATCCCTAATTTTGTTTAGAGCCCCTGCAGCAACTGGTAAAATGTGGGGGCCGGATCTCTGTCAGGGTCTGTGCAGTGCACAGTACAGTGGTGGGGCGTGATCTGGGTTGGGGTCAGTGCAGTGCCAGACTCAACGGGGACACACATCTCAGTCGAGGTCTCTAAAGTGCCCAGCACAATGGATGCAGCAGTTTAGGTCACAGTCGTGCACCGCCTGGCTTAAAGGGGGCTGTGATCTCCCAGGCCTCAGTTTTACCTGGCACAACAGTGGGGTCTGATCTCACCTGGGGTCTCTGCAGCGCCTGGAGAACAGGCCACGCCAGTACGATAAGAGTCCTGATCTCAGTCACACACCTGGAGAGAAAAGTGGGAAGATTTTTGAGCATTAGATATCAGTATTTCAGAACTGAGGAGAAAATGGGGTACAAAACTAAATATTTGCTAATGTGAGACAGAAGCACCAACATCTGGAAGACTTGACATCAGCATTTAACAGTTCAAGAGAACGGAGGGGAAATTGGAGGGGATTATACAGGGATATTCAATCAACAACAGAATGAGATGGATTCTTCTTGCCTCACACTCACAGGGCCAGCAGGTGCTGGGGAGTAGCTGGGACTGGAAAACCTGGGGCTGGGTCGTCTCCATGGGGACACTGGCTCCTCCTCCCCTTCCTGGCCCTTCCCAGGCCCTGCTGCCAGCAGAGAGTGGCCCCCAGCCCAGCCCAGAGGTGTCCCTGTCTCAGGGCCCCCAGCCTCTGCCCATTCACCTCTGCCCAGCTCAGGAATCACTGGGAACCATTTCCACCCGCACAAGGACAAATCCCTGCAGGTGGAATGGGGAAACCCCAAACCTGAGACCTGAACTGGCCACTGGCGAAGGGGAGAGAAAATGGGGTACAGTCGGGGGACAGGAACTTCTCAGGGTTGGGGAGGGGGTCTCCCTGGGCGCTGCTCGTGGCTCTCTAGGGAGAAAGGGGCAGGACGGGGAAGAGGGGTCCCCACGGGAGGGGGCAGCGGTAAATCCGAGGATCTCAGCCTGCCCCTTTCTCTGCCTGCCTCGGGGGTCACCTGCCCCGGCCAAGTGTCAGGCTGCACTGACATTTCCCAGCCCGGCCCCACGCAGGGTTAATGAGCCCCAGGGCGGCTCCAGCGGGGCAGGGCCGGGGCCGGGCACGGGGGAGTTAATGAAGGGCTCTCCCGCCGCGATCTGCGCATGCCCAGAGCTCCAACGGCACCAACCCTTCTCCGGCCCGGGAGAGGCTCCAACGGCCCCACGCGAGCCAGACAGAGCCGCAGCGCCCAACGCTCCTTTCCAGCCCGGTTCCGGCTCCTCTGCCGACGTCACTTCCGCTCCGGGGAGAGTCAGGAACTACATCTCCCAGCCTGCACCGGAGGCGCTTCCGCCCTCCGCAGCTCAGGTAAGGGAGGCCCCATCTCATGCCCGCCCCTCGCGGAGACCCCGCCCTGCCCCAGGAGCAGCGGCCCCGCCCGGAGCCCCCAGCCCCGCCCTCCCATGTGCCGGTCCCTGCCTGCGGCCGGGCGCGTCCCCTCGCGCCAGAGCCCGAGACCCCGGGAGCAGCCTGCGGGGCCCGAGACGCAGCGGCTTGTGGGGAGGCGGGGCCGGGCCTGCCCGCAGCGAGGCCGGGAAGGACCGGAGGGGAAAGTGCCCCGGAGACTGTCCGGCCCCAGGTTCCACCGGCCTGGTCCTGCTGCGCCAGCGCCCCCAGCTGCTGCCCCCTGCCCAGCGCCCCCAGCTGCCAATCACCCCGCTGCTGCCCCGCCCCGCGCCCCAGCTGCCAGTCACCCGCCCGCCCTGCTGCTGCTGCCCCTGCCCAGCACCCCCAGCTGCCAGTCACCCCTCCCTGCTGCTGCTGCCCCACCGCCCAGCGCCCCACAGCCGCCAGTCACCCGCCCCCTGCCCAGCGCCCCCAGCTGCCAGTCACCCGCCCTGCTGCTGGTGCCCCACTGCCCAGCGCCCCCAGCCGCCAGTCACCCCTCCTGCTGCTGCTGCCCCACTGCCCAGCGCCCCAGCTGCCAGTCACCCGCCCCTGCCCAGCGCCCCAGCTGCCAGTCACCCGCCCTGCTGCTGGTGCCCCCACTGCCTAGTGCCCCCAGCTGCCAGTCACCCCGCCCCTGCTGCTGCCCCCACTGCCCAGCGCCCCAGCTGCCAGTCACCCCGCCCTGCTGCTGCCCCACCGCCCAGCGCCCCAGCTGCCAGTCACCCGCCCCTGCTGCTGCCCCCACTGCCCAGCGCCCCGCTGCCAGTCACCCCGCCCTGCTGCTGCCCCACCGCCCAGCGCCCCAGCTGCCAGTCATCCTCCCTGCTGCTGCCCCCACTGCCCAGCGCCCCAGCTGCCAGTCACCCCGCCCTGCTGCTGCCTCCTCCCCACTGCCAGGAGTTTTCCTGCTCCATACTCCCCTCACGCATTCTCTTAAAGCACCTCCCAAAGGGCTCCCTGCTGCCCATGTGAAGGGTGTGGGTGTGAATTATTACTGTCTGTTTATGGAACTTCCATATACAATCCCACACACTGTCCAACTACTGTCACTTACTTGGTATAAAATCTCTTCAGAACCGGGTGCTTTTCTCTCATTATCAAATATTTCTTTTAGACCTATTTCTTCCCCAATTCTCAAGGATAGATTTAAAATATCCCGTGGGTGCTGTAGTAGCCATGGTGAGCCCAGGATATTCGAGGCTGCCCGTGATTTATATACAAACGCTCCGTGTTATTCTCCATCCCATTCCTTGTGAATCTGAACACGCTCGCTTTTCTGCTGGCCGCTGTGCAGTGAGTGGAGCTTTCATTGATCTGTCTACAGCAGTGCTTCCCAACCTTTTTGTGGCCAGTAGCACATTCATGTTTTCAGAAGAGAGTGTGGTGGGCGCCAACAATTTTTCAAGGCTTATTTTCTGTTTACATTAAATATACAAAAAGTCAATTAATATTAAAAAATATATGAATCCATAAGATAAAAACAGTAATTTTAAATGTAAAAGGTATTAAATAAATTATTTGGCAATTACTCTTTCACCATCCCATGTAAAATTTTTATTTTTTTTATACAAAACATTTTACAAAATAAATATAAACAATTTTCATCTTTATTTTTAAAAAAGTAAAACATTGTTGAACTGCTGGTCCAAATATATTGATTATCCTTCCTTTAACATAGACTGAAGCCTGCAGCCCCAGAGTTCTCTGTTCCCGGCCGGGTTGGGCTGCAGCTTCTCTCCAGCTTTGAAGCCACAGCCCCGTGCCTGCCAAGGACAGAGAACGCCAGTGCCTGCAGCCTCGGAGAAGCTGGAGAGAAGCCGCAGCCCCGCACCTGCCAGGGACAGAGAGCATCAGTGCCCGCAGCCTGCAGCCCCGGAGAAGCTGGAGAGAAGCTGCAGCCCCGCACCTGCCAGGGACGGAGAGCACCGACGCCCGCAGGCTGCAGCCCCGGAGAAGCTGGAGAGAAGCTGCAGCCCCGCACCTGCCAGGGACGGAGAGCACCGACGCCGCAGGCTGCAGCCCCGAGAAGCTGGAGAGAAGCTGCAGCCCCGCGCCTGCCCGGGACAGAGAGCACCGCGCCTGCAGCCTGAGTTCTCTGTCCCCGCCAGGCGCAGGGCCACAGCTTCTCTCCTGCTGGGCAGTAAGTGGGTGCACATAAATGCGTCCGGCGGGCGCCATGGCGCTATGGCACCACGTTGGGAACCACTGGTCTACAGCAACGCAGATCCCTTTCTTTAGTTGTATAGCCGATATGTTCTGCTGACGCTGCTAGGTGTAATGCATGTTCAGTAGGGGGTTCTCCCCTACTAATGCTGCAGTGTCCGTCTCCTCGAGGTTAGTATATTAATGATCTCATTTTGGTGTTATGTGTGTCAGTTCGGTGCCATGGCACTCGTGGTGCTCAGACATCTGAGGATGCTCTGCAGAAAAGCTCCCTGAGTGGGGTGATCCACAGGGAGTTGCTCAAACCTCCAAAGTGCCTGGCCAGGGCAGGACATTAGCCCAGCAAGGGAAGGGTGTGGCAGTGACATCACAAAGGCCTTTTGTAGGACCTCAGCCTATTGGTCCAAGGTGGTGGGAGGTGGTGACCTCACAGAGAGATGCTGACATCAGCCAGGCAGGACAGGGGCGAGGGGCCGGGGAAACCTCAGAGACCCCTGTGGCTTTGCTCCAGCAAGTCTCCTTCTCCAGGTCTCTCTTTGAGGACTGAGGGAGTATTTGGGTTCACGGACGTGAGTGCCAGGAGGAACCTCTTTCGAGTTTTCTCCTTCCCTTCTAGGGAGCCCTGTGAGGAGCTGATTTAAGGGGGAGGGGAGCTGGAAGGCTCCTGGATAAAGGAAGGGGAAGTGGGGACTGGCAGGTGACTGGCAACTGAGGGCTGGGGGAAACTGTGTTGGTAGTTTGGGGCAGTGGTGGGATTGGGAAATGGGGTCTGACAGTCTCCATGGGGACACATGCTCTTCTCATCCCCACCTTGGCAGAGAACGGCACCTCCTCCCACCTCCACTCCAGGGGCAGCCATGTGCTGGGGAATGACTCAGGCAACAATTTCCCACCTAAATGAGGACAAATCGCTGCAGATAAAACGGATGGGAAAAGCTGCCCCATGGGAGAGATTTTGAATGGACACTTGAGAAATACAGAGAGACCAGGAGGGAAAAGGGAAAAGCTGGAGAGACTTTGTAGGTGGGAGGACGGGGCACAAACAGGGCAGGCTTCAGTGAACTCCTCCCCACGGGAATTTCCTGGCTGCACAAACCAATTCATATTTCCTGCCCCAACGACCTCCCTCCCTGCGCCCCAGCTCAACTCCAGTGGCCCCAGCCCGGATCTTCCCTTTACCCCCAGCCCCGCCCCACCTGCCTGACTCCCCACCATCAATTCCTGCTCAGCCCCCGCCCCTGTTGCTCCTCGCCCTGTCCCAGCCCCGCCCCAGCGGAACGTTCCGGCTGATACGGGCAGGGGGGAAGGGCAGCGGCTTCAGCAGCTGCTACTGAGCATGCGCAGTGCCCGGGAGTAGCACAGTGCTATTGACAGCAATTTAATGCACCGCCGCCCCCGTCCCAGCGGGGCGGATCCTGCTGCGGCTCCGCTGGGGCCGAGGCGGCTCCGAGGCTTCTCCCGGGTTCCCCGGGGCAGAGTCACGTGCCCGCCCCCCCAGCGCCCCCCCGGGGTCTCTCACTCCCGGGGCTCCTGGCGGCTGGGCGGCAGAGCCCGGGCTGCCTGGGGCGGGGCCCAGCTGAGAAACCCCCGGCCGGGCCCCCGCACAGACCCCCGGGAGCAGCAGCGGCTCAGCCTGGCCCGGCTCACGCGGAGGCGGCAGCAGCAGCTTTGTTCTCCCAGCCCCAGCGGTTCTCGCACGGAGCATGCGCAGTAACAGCTGCTGGAACCCTCCTTCCTGAGCTGCGGAGAGGGCGGACGCGACCCCAGGGCAGGCTGGGAGATGTAGTTCCTGATGCCCTGGACCGGAAGTGACGTTGGGGCGAGACCAAGCGGAGCTGCAAACGCGCGCGGGCCGCCACGGCTCTGCCTGGCTCGCGCGGGGCCGTTGGAGCCTCTCCCGGCCGGAGAAGGGTTGGTGCCGTTGGGGCTCTGGGCATGCGCAGATCGCGGCGGAGAGCCCTTCATTAACCCCGTGCCCGGCCCGGCCCTGCCCCGCTGGAGCTGCCCCAGGCTCCGCCTGCCCCGCTGCGGAGCTGCAGCCTCCAGGTCCCGGAGCGAGCCCCGGGCGGGGCCGGGCCGGGCCGTGACTCTGCCCCAGTGCCCGGTGGGGACCTGGCATCTCGCAGCGCCGGGATCTGCTCCTGGGGCAGCCCGCGGGGGCTCGGAGCTGCTGCCCCTGCAGGAGCCCAGCGCCCCCGGGCCCAGCCAGGCTCTGCCCTGGGCCCCACGGGGTGCCTGGGGAGGGGCCCGGCCCACTGGGGTCCCTGCGTGGGCGGGCCAGGGGTGAGACCGGGCTGGGGCGGGCGGGAAATGTCTGTGCAGCCCTGACATGGCCGGGGGCAGGTGACCCCGAGGAGCGGGCAGAGAAAGGGGCGGGCTGAGATCCTCGGATTTACCGCTGCCCTCCCGTGGGGACCCTCCTCCCCTGTCCTGCCCCCTTTCTCCCTAGAGAGCCACGAGCAGCGCCCAGGGTGACCCCCTCCCCAACCCCTGAGAAGTTCCCTGTCCCCGATTGTGCCCCATTTTCTCCCCTTCGCCAGTGGCCAGTTCAGGTCTCAGGTTTGGGGTTTCCATTTCCACCTGCAGGATTTGTCCTTGTGCGGGTGGGAAATGGTTCCCGAGTGATTCCTGAGCTGGGCAGAGGGTGAATGGGCAGAGGCTGGGGGCCCTGAGACAGGGACACCTCTGGGCTGCGCTGGGGGCCACTGTTGGTAACGGGCCTGGGAAGGGCCAGGAAAGGGAGGAGGTTCAAGTGCCCCCTCCCGCCCAGCCCCAGGTTTCCCAGTCCCAGCTACTTCCTCCCCGCCCAGCCCAGCAGCCCCCACTTGCTAGTCACATTCCCAGACCCCACTTCCAGCCCCTCCCTACTGATAGTGACTTTGTGACCCAGCCCTCCTTTCCCCTGTCAAAAGACATCACCCAGGTCTTCTTGCCGCCATGTGAGTGTGAGGCAAGAAGAATCGCTACATTCTGTTGTTGATTCAATATCCTTGTATAATCCTCCAATTTCCCATCTTCTCTCTTCAACTGTTAAATGGTGACACAAAATCTCCCAGATGTTGGTGCTTCTCTCTTACATTGGCAAATATTTAGTTTGTGCCCCATTTTCTCCTCAGTTCTGAAATACTGAGATCTAATGCTCAAAAATCTTCCCGCTTTCTCCCCAGGTGTGTGACTGAGATCAGGGCTCTATTGTACTGAGCGTGGGCCTGTTCTGACAGCTGCTGCAGAGACCCCAACTGAGATCTGGGCCCTGTTCTGCCAGGCGCTGCAGAGACCCCAGGTGAGATCAGACCCCACTTTGTGCCAGGTAAAACTGAGACCTGGACCGAGATCATGGCCCCCCTTGTGCCAGGCAGCGCATGACTGTGACCCAAACCGCTGCCTCCATTGTGCTGGGCACTTCAGAGACCTCGACTGAGATCTGTGTCCCTGTTGGGTCTGGCACTGCACTGACCCCGACCCAGATCACGCCCCACCACTGTACTGGGCACTGCACAGACCCTGACAGAGATCCTGCCCCCACAATTTGCCAGATGCTGCAGGGAACCCGAACAAAATCCAGGATCCTGCAATGCTGGGAGTTGCAGAATCCCCGACTGAGGTCAGGCCCCTGTTGTTCAGGGCTTTGCATAGACACTGACCAAGATCAGGGTCCCCATTGTGACAGGTGCTGAACAGACACCAAGGGTATCTCTACCCTGCCACTAAAACCCCAGCTGGCCCATGCCAGGTGACTCAGGCTCACGGGCTCAGGCGAAGGGGCTGTTTAATTGCAGTGTAGATGTCTGGGCTCGGCTGGAGCCAGGCTGTAGGACCTCGCGAGGTGGGAGGGTGCCAGACCTTGGGCTGCAGCCCCAGCTGGACCATCGACACCACAATTAAACAGCCCCACAGCCTGAGCCGTGAGCCCAAGTCAGCAGGCACAGACCAGCCGCCGGTGTTTGACTGCAGTGTAGACATGCCCACAGGGACAGAGAGTCCTTGCCACAAAAAGCTCAAAGGCTAAATAGGCCAATGGTGGAGGCGACTCCATTTTACAGATGGGGAAACTGAAGCTCAGAGAGCTGAAGTAATTTGCTCAAGTTTGCATGGAGAATTTGGGGCAAAACTGGGAACTGAACCCAGATTGTTTGAATTCTTGCCTCCCCTTAACCCCAAGCCCAGCGTGTGTGTGTACAGCGTTGTTTTGGTCTGTGTTTGCCTTGCATTGGCTTCCAAGGGAGGCTGTGGAATTTCCTTCATTGTAGGTTTTAAGGCCAGGTTAGAGATACACCAGTCTGGGAATGTCTAGGATACTTGGTGTTAGGGGCTTAGTCCTTCACCCTCTCACTTCCGTGGTCGCCCTCGCATGAACAGAGAGCAGCAGTACCCCAAGTCCAAAGGCGCAAATAATTCAATGTTTATTATGTGAACTTCCAGCAAGCAATGATTCCAGTTTCCTTCCTTACTGTCCTCTTCCTAGCTCTGACACCACAGAGCCTTGCCTGTGTCCCTGTTCCTGTTCCCATTTCCCTTTAGCAAAACATGATCCCACCCCAGTCCCTGTTCCCATTTCCCCATTACTTCCTGATTGACTGCAGACTATATAGTAAAACCTGAGTTTTGCTTAGCTATTTCTTAACCAGTCATTTTACTGAAATTTAACTATCCAATCCTAACACATTGTAACATGGTTATTTAACCAATTATATTCCACCACCTTCATTGGTTTACACCTAACACAAAATTAATTGTACAGCAGACAGAAACAATCACAGAACCAGACAGAGACCATGCAAATAAACATACAGAACAATACAGAAGTGAGGATTTCACAACTACATTCATACAGACATAAGGGTTTTCCAGCTGTGTCTATTGATAAGTGAGTTTTTGCCAGACAGGACGCTATCAAACCAGGTTTCCTTTTACATCTTCTAGGCTCTTCTCTTTCTCTGGAGGTGACAGGAATATCAGGCAGGATTGTATTCCCAACAGCCCAATAGCACCTTATTTCAATGTGACTAGTTTGGAATGTGAGGATGTGACCAGACACTTCCCAGCATGGCTGCCTAACTACATCTTGGCTGAAGGCCTTAGCCTGTCGCAGTAAGAGAAGGCCATTCCACAGACAGTGATCTTGATTCCTTCTTTTATACCTCTATAACTAGCTAAGTGATAAGAATACACCTACATTCTTACAATCCAGGCCTTGCAGACAGGCCTGAATAGCTCTATCCTAACACTCCACCCCCTTTTTTTTTCTTTTGAGATCCTCCTGCCCAGGTATCCCTGGAAAAGCACAGGACAGATGGCTTACACATTTTCTGATAGGCCAGGCATCAAGGTGGAAGGTGTCGATATTCCATTTGTCCCACTGCCCCTTGTGTAGTCCCGTGCCCTGCACCTTCTCTCATACGGGCATACCACACCTAGTCCAATTAGTGTCCCAGACTTCCCATGATATTGGGCCCGGTTGTCTTGCACACTGCGGGTGGGAAGGGCTTACTACATTACTTATAGGTTATCTGCATATGCAGCATGACACAAGTACTGTTAACAATATACAATGCACAGCAATACCGAGTCCTGACCACTGCAGTATGGTCCCACGCCCAAGCCACGACCAAACACTGCCTCCTCCTTCGACAGGGTCAGGATCTTAATGTGTCCAGTTGCTGGCAGCTGCAGCAAGCTGCCCTGCAGGTTTTACGTGCTTTTGTCCATATTATAAGTCCATTGAATGTCCACAGAGAAATGGGTTATTGTCCAAGCCAACGTGAACCACTTGGTATGGAATCAGGCGGTATGCCCTGGTTCAGTTATTCACAGCAATAAGATTTACAGATCCATTTGTGCACCAAAGTCCAGATAGCAGCGTGTGGATGTGTGTAGTTTGGTTGGGGCTGGTGTAATTGTGCCCCCAGAAATATGTACATTTCCAGCAAAACCTCCTACACAGTACACCCAATTGTCCACCCCTTGCCATAGGCCATTGATCCTGCTCCTGCATAGTCATAGGAGAGGGGCACAGCCAAACTTTTTCTTTGATGTGCACCATTTTTCACACCCCTCCATTGATGCCCAGCGAGCTCCTCCCCTTCTCCTTATTCCCATAGGGCTTGTAGGGCCCACCTTAGTTGCTGCTTCTATTTCCAGGCACCATAGTAGCCATTACACAGGTGCTGGCCTCCCAGTTGAGCATTTTGCATTCCTATATACCTCTTCCTCTCCCCAGGTCAGCCTTTTGAAGCCATCCCCACCCACATCATGCTAGCAGCAAGACCAACACCACAGACAAACACCACACAACATAAATCTATTGTATTCTGGGTTATTCTTCCACTGGTGCCAGCATGGTTGTAGAGTGTCTGAAAACAAAAGAAATAATTTCCACCACCCTGGTGGGGCCAGATTATTTCTTAATAATAATACCAATACCATATACAAATGTCCTTGCTAATTGCAGTAAAAACAGAAGAATTAACTTCAGGCTGTACTTATTATGTTCTATAGTCAGGCTAGTGAATTACCCCACTCACTGATCATTCATGAAATTTATGAGGTGGCGTGCCTCAGTTTCCCACAGCTTCAGATTTCTGCTCTGTGTACACACACACACACTCTCTCTCCTTAGGGTTAACCTGTCCCCCTTATTTTCAGGCTTGTCTTGTTTTTTCAACTCCCTTTTCTGGAGGGCCATAATCTAAGTCTTCTAGTAGCTTGTTTGCTGACCAGATGCATTCATTATTCTCAGGTTCTTTGTGCTGCAAATGGCAGTTTCCTCCTTCCCCCCATCAGCTGGGTAATTTGCATCCACACAGAGGCTTTCTTGGCTGGCCTCTGGATTCAAAGCTATCAGCAGCTCAGAGACTGTTTCAAAAGGGACACATTTCACTTCCACCGGGGTTCTTATTACTGTTCACTTTCATCTTCTGCTCCAAAACACTGCTCCAAAGATCTGAAAAAGAAGCACAATCTACTATGCTCCTTTTGGAGCCCTAACAGGATTTTAATTAAGTAACATGTTTTGTTTGCATTTCTTTTACTCCTTTTCCAATATACACTGCACCCCCCACCACTTGCTAGTCACATTCCCAGACCCCACTGACAGGCCCTCCCCACTGATAGTGACTTTCTGACTCCAGCCCCACTCCTTTCCCCTGTGAAAAGACATCACCCAGGGCTCCCTGCCGGCCATGTGAGTGTGGGGCAAGAAGAATCCTCCCATTCTGTTGTTGATTCAATATCCTTGTATAATCCTCCAATTTCCCATCTTTTCTTCAACTGTTAAATGGTGACACAAAATCTCCCAGATGTTGGTGCTTCTCTTATATTGGCAAATATTTAGTTTGTGCCCCATTTTCTCCTCAGTTCTGCAATACTGATATTGAATGCTCAAAATCTTCCTGCTTTTCTCTCCAGGTGTGTGACTGAGATCAGGGCTCTATCGCACTGAGCGTGGCCCTGTTCTGCCAGGTGCTGCAAAGACCCCAACTGAGATCTGGGCCCTGTTCTGCCAGGCGCTGAAGAGACCTGAGGTGAGATCAGACCCCACTGCTGTGCCAGGTAAAACTGAGACCTGACCGAGATCATGGCCCCCTTGTGCCAGGCAGCTAACGACTGCGACCCAAACCGCTGCCTCCATTGTGCTGGGCACTTCAGAGACCTCGACTGAGATCTGTGTCCCGCTGGGTCTGGCACTGCACTGACCCCACCCAGATCACGCCGCACCACTGTACTGGCTGGAAGGCCTTAGCCTGTCACAGTAAGAGAAGGCCATTCCACAGACAGTGATCTTTGATTCCTTCTTTATACCTCTATAACTAGCTAAGTGATAAGAATACACCTACATTCTAAAGTACAGGCCTTTGCAGACAGGCCTGAATATCTATAGCCTAACACTTGGTTCTGCCTCAGCACAGGGGCTGGAGTAGATGACCTCTCAAGATCCCTTCCAGGCGACATTGAAATAATTCTCTTTGTGCTGTGTCCTGTTCTACGCTGAGCTGTTTTGTATGGTGCCATTTGGAACTGTGATTGCCCCATGTTGTGTCTCCATAGCTTTATGGTGCATTGTTTTGCCTCAACTTGTTTGGTGTCTGTGTTGTGTTGATTTGAGTTCACCTATTTTGTATTGTGTACTTTTGTCCTAAGGTGTGTTAGTTTGCATTGTGTTGCTTTCTTCTCCTTAGTATTGTGTCATTTTATGCTGTGCAATGTAGGTTTTGTGTTGTTGTTGTTTTTGAATGGCCTGACATCATGTTGTCGTATGTTTTTCTCTGTATGTTGTTTTATATGTATATATTGCATAGCATCCTAGACATGTAGGGGTAGATAGGACCTCAAGATGTCATCAAGTCCAGCTCTCTGCCGAGGCAGGACCAAGTATCTGTAGATTCTCTGACAGAGCTTTGTCCTACTTGTTCTTAAAAACTTCCAGGGACAGAGACTCCCAGCCCCCTTGTAAGACTATTCCAGAGCTGACCTGCCTTAGCTCTAGGGACACCCACACAGACTGTAGTGGTGAGCAGCTCTGAGAGAGAGGAGACCCCAGTGAGTGGCAGCTGGGTAAAGAGACTAAAGTTGGGAGGAGAAACATTGACGTGCAAGGTCACCCAGGCTGTCCGTGACCGAGCTAGAAATAAATCCCAGTTCTAGTGCCACTGTACTGCTGTTTTGGGCACTGAAGGTCTCTGCCACCCTGGTGTTTTAGGCACTGGTGCAAACCCTTAGTACAGACAGAATTTACACTAGTGCGCTCTGGCACTGGTGCACCATGTCCCTGTTTGAAGGCTTGCAGGAGATGGGGGGCAGTGACCTCCTGAGGCCTGGGGCTGGCTGAACAGTGCAGCTGGTCAGGAGGGGCAGCAGTGAGTGCTGGAGGTATGAGCCAGGAGCACAGCCCCACAGGACTGGACACTGACTTCTCCTGACCCAGGGACACCCCAGCTGTGTGCAGGGACCGCAGCTGAGCTGCCTGCCAAGACAGCCTGTGCATCCATGGACAAACCACCTCTTCCTGCAGCCTAATACAGTGGGGTCTGGGGACCTTTCCAAGCTGCGAGTGACGGGGCTCTGGAGTTACTGGGGTCTGTTCCTGGCTCTGTCCCTGACCTGCTTGGTGACCTGGGGGAAGTCACTGCCCCTCTCTGTTTTCCTCCTCCTGTTGTCTGCTTGGATTGTGATCTCTTTGGGGCAAGGACTGTCCCTCTCTGTCTGTGCCTTGCCCAGCAGAATGGGGCTGCTGATCTCAGTCAGGGTCTCTGCCATGTGCTGCACGATGGGGCCCTGATCTCCATCAGTGTCTGTGCA
Organism: Mauremys reevesii; assembly: GCF_016161935.1. Classification (NCBI taxonomy): domain Eukaryota; kingdom Metazoa; phylum Chordata; order Testudines; family Geoemydidae; genus Mauremys; species Mauremys reevesii. Next base: position 36,108,257 of record NC_052636.1, on the reverse strand, counting down.
ACGCAAGGCACAGCTTATAGACTCACAGACTTTAAGGCCAGAAGGTAGAGGTGTATGTCAGATGAGGTCTCATCAGTGCCTTGTATAACAGTACTGACCCTTTCATGTGTCTGCTGGAAATACCTCACCTGATGTATCCTAGGACTGCATTAACCTATTTCACGGCTGCATCACATTGGCAGCTCATAATTATCCTGGTGATCAACCAATACACCCAGGTCTTTCTCCTCCTCTGTCACTTCCAATTGACAAATCACCAGCCAGGGCCTGCAGTCTGTCAGAGAGGTGCGCTGGGTTGTATTTAGGAATCTGAAAATAAAAGGTGAAGACGGCTGGTTCACAATATCCAATGAAATCTTGCAAACAATTATACAAATGGACCCTACTTCTGTTAAAACAATATGGTATTAATACTGATTCAAAACTGACATTAAAATTAGGAGAGAAACGCATGAGAAATGAACTGACACCTACTTACCATTTCTTAATGCCTACAATTTTGACACTCCCTCACAGCATCTTTTTTTCAAAGCGATGCACAGCACACAGTCAAGTTAATGAATGGAAGCACACCCATTATTGACTGCTTTGTGCTGCATGAGCATCTGATTAAGCACCTAATTACAACTGTACCACTGTAAGTGGAAGTGCATCAACCCAGCTTAGCTCCAAGGTGTTTAGATGTGAATGAAAAGTTTCCAAGGCTTTGGCTACACTTAGCGCTTCAAAGCGCGGCAGCACTTTGAAGCGCTAAGTGTAGTCGGAGCGCCAGCGCTGGGAGAGAGCTCTCCCAGCGCTGTCCGTACTCCACCTCCCTGTGGGGATTAATGTACAGCGCTGGGGCTCTGATCACACTGGCGCTTTGCAGCGCCGCACTTGCAGCACTGGAGAGGGTGTTTTTCACACCCTGCTGCAGCGCTGCAAATTTGCAAGTGTAGCCAAAGCCCAAATGGGTCACTTGCTGAGGATTCTCTGTAGCTTGGGGCTTCAAACCACAATTTGAAGACTTCAGTAACTCAGACGAGGTTAGGTTTGTTATAGAAGTGGATGGGTAGGATTCTATGGCCTGCTTTGTGCAGGAGGTCAGACTAGATGATCATAATGGTCCTCTGACCTTTAAAGTCCGAGTCTACATGGCAGAATGGTTAATGAAGAAAATACACTGAAATGCCTCTACGCAGTCCTGTTGACGCTTCTCCCAACCCCATGAGTTCTGGCCTCTTGGTCAACTCAGCTCCCAGTCCCCATCAGCTGTGCCTCTCCCAACCTAACCCATTTCTACTGCAATTCTTCACCCTCCTCATCCAGGCAGGGGTTACGCTGCAGCCCCTAAGGTACCTGCGTAATCACTGTCTCTCATACTAGGGCTATTTAGATTTCAGGGAACGATTCAGAATTACTGACTCTGGGAGGTGGGAGAGAGGAGAGGCTGAGAGAGCGTTTGCTCTTACGGCCACGTTCAACTCTGGTAGCCTCCATGTTACCTCATCCTCCCCCATGTGTCTCCACTCATATCAGTGTCACCTGATCATAATGCCACTGGCTTCAGCAGAGCTCCTAGACAGGAGCTACATTGCAAGAGGGTTACGGTACTGAGAGTAAAATACATCACAGGGAGGATGTAATTATCCTGAAGTGAAACATTCCAGGCTAGGAAGTACTTCATTACTTAAAATTATGCTTGACAGGATTGGATTTTTATGAATAAATTGCAGTAAATGTTAATTTCACTGTACACACACACACACACACAGATGAAAAAATATTTATATAGGTAATATACAGAAATGGTTCTGGAGAAAGTGGAGTTTGATTTAAGGATATTTACACTGTATATTTTGCCTGTGACATTGGCAATTTCTCTTTGAACAGTTCTATGATTTGGCTTTTGGACTCTCAACAGTTACTGTTATTAAATAATTGTCTGACGACCCCCATAACTTCCCACAGCTCTGAACATTGAAATTGTGAACGTTGAAAAAAGGGTTTAAAAATAAATATCGCTATCTATTGAAATTAAAAGAAAGAAATAGACACAATGAATTTTGTCAAACCCACTTAACAGCAATTGCAATATGCTAGGGGATGGAAATTCACAACTAAGGCACCAACCTTAATTCTGCCCTGTAGTGACACCAGGCAATTGCCGTAGGGCTACGAATTAGGCATTTTAGTGGATATCGTTCCAGATTACAAATCGTTCTGATCTAAAGACACATGAGATCTTTTCCTCAGGAAATCACCGTCACTGGGTTGTTTCTCTTAGTGGTAATTCCCAGAAGTGAACAGATTAATAACATTTTATCAGTTATGAAGTGGCCATTTCAGATTTCTGGGGAGCGTCTGTTATTTTGCACTAGGTCCTTGGAGAGACGGAATCTTGGTTTCATTTTAACTTCTCCATGCTCAGCAGCTTCTGGAATTTGGTTCAAAGTATTTACATGTTTCTCTGCCCTGTTCTTAAAAGTGCTGCTGTAGAAAGTGGGGACGGGCAGGAACTGACTGCAGGATCAGTAGCTGAGTCCCTTAGATATTTATAGCTCATCGGAAGGAGGACGGGGATTGGTGGTGTCTGGGGATTTAATAATAAACACACAGATATCATTGTTCTTAGTGAATTTTCATCTTCTAAGTCCCATAACCCACTAATTATCCCTGGCTGCCCCCGGCACTCTGGGGAGGGAGAACTAGTCAACTCCTGTGGCCAGTGTGGAACCGAAGGCACAAGGATCTTGAGTGGCTGACTCAAAGTCACCCAGACTGAATTTCACTTCACTGGATAAAGCCCTAGTTGCTGAGCTCTGCAGAGGGGTGGGAGGTGAATTCCATCCCCATTCTTGAGCAATTCTCACCCTGATCTCAGACACTACCCCACCTTCCCTGCAGTGATGGACCCACTTGATGCTGCCAGAGCCATCTGCCATGCGAGCTAGAGAGGACAGAGGCCCAGCTCCAGAACTGCCCCCTGCCCACAGCCCCAAGCTCTGCTAGAGTTGCCCTGACTTTCCAATCTGCAGATCAGTCCGGCTCTCCCAGCCCGCACCCACCACACACAATCTTTGTCACAACAAACATCCCAGGATTGGGAAAGACCATCTGGGGCTGGCTGCAGTCTCCGCTGCTGCTGTGAGGGGAATGGGGTGGTCCTCTTAGAGGATACAAACATACCCAGGGGCAGAAGGGAAATGTAGTTTCTTCCAGGGGTTTGAAATGTTTGGTTTAGAGTCCTGAGCTCTGTCTTCCTGTTTGTCCCCTTCTGCCACTTTCAGATCTCTTGAGAGACAAGGTGGGTGAGGTAATTGTTTTAGAACCAATTAAAAATACCTCTCTTTGCTATCCTGGGACCAACATGGGTACAAATAACTTTCCCAAGAATTCTCCCCATCTCACCTCCCGTCAGCTGAGACTGTCCCATGTGATAGGAAAATAAGGGTTCAGTCCTGTCGCTGGATTGGGTCTTGGCAGCACTAACAGGAGTGAAAGCCTGTGTGCATTAATGACAGCAGCAGCTCTGGGACTCGACACATAGGAGAAGAGATGGGAGTGAGCAGGTTATGTTTGTGCCAGGTGTGAGTTACTCATGGGGAGTTCTGCACCGCTGCATATGCACAGAATTCACGCCCAGCACAGAATTTCTTTTTGGCTTGAAGAAGATACGCTCTGCCTGAGAAGTGCTACAGTTCTGCCTTTCACCCACCAGAGGCCCCTGTGGCACCAGAACAGGCAGCAGCCAGCTGGGTTCATCTTGGTGGGAATTTGTTGCCCCGAGTTATACCCCAAATGGGAGGAGAGCTAGTGGGTGCAACTGGGGAGAGTCCTGAGACACGGCTGCCGCTGGGGGTGGGGACAGGGTGGTCATTCTTGCCTCGCAAGAGGGTGTGGAAAGGGCACAGGAGGAGCACGTGTCCCCTATGGAGACTGCCCAGCCCCAGGTTATCCAGTCCCAGATGCTGCTTCCCACCGCACTCCCAAACCTCTTCACCCCTCCAGCCATCAGTTGCCAGGCTTCCTCGCTGTGAGCCCTTCCTGACTGCAGAGACCCTCTGAGCCAGTCGTGTCAGGCTCAGCCCTCTGGCTGCATCCTCAGGGCACTTTCTTTCTCTCTCGGGCACCGTGCCACAGGGGCCCCACAAATCTACATTGCTCAGGCTTTGGCTTCAGCCCCGGGTGGTGCCACTAGTCAGATGATAACCCAGGCAGCAACTCACACGCATTCAATAAAGTGTAAGCGCATTCTTATAATCCTAAAACCTAATACTAACACAGGTGAGTCAGACTGATTCCAGCGATGCGTTTGTCCCTGTTCAGTGAAGACATGGGAGCTTTTGCAAGAGCTAACACCTCATCTGCCAGTGTCACAGGCAGGCTGGGCAGGGATGGTGTCTCTAGTCTCTGTTTGCCAGAAGCTGGGAATGGGCGACGGGGGATGGATCATTTGATGATTCCCTGTTCTGGTCATTCCCTCTGAAGCACCTGGCATTGGCCACTGAGCTAGATGGACCATTGCTCTGATGCAGTGGGCAGCTCTTATGTTCTTATGTCCACAGTCTGTATGAGGAGTATCTACTCATTGGGACTCACTGGGGAGCCACAGAAAGGAACAAGATGTGCTGAGGCAAGAAGGCCCAGTCTCAGAGCCCCCGGGGTCACACTTGTCAAAAGCTAAAACTAGGCCCGGCCCAAGAAGGGGGCACTGCCAGGAGAGACTCTACAAAGGCTAAAGCATCAAACAACTTAGTTAACCTGAGAGAGCTGCCTTGGGGACAGTGACAGGGAGAATCCCCAGAGTGACTCCTTTGATTCTGCTCTTCACTGGCCTTTGGTTCATAGAATCATAGAACTGGAAGGGACTTTGGAAGGTCATCTAGTCCAGTCCCCTGCACTCAAGGCAGGACTAAGTATTATCTAGACCATCCCTGAGGTGTTTGTCCAGCCTCCTCTTAAACTTCCCCCATGATGGAGATTCCACAACCTACCTACGCTATTTGTTCTGGAGTTTAACCACTCTGACAGTTAGGAAGTTTTTTCCTAATCTCCATCCTAAATTGCCCTTGCTGCAATTTAAGGCCATTACTTCTTGTCCTATTCTCAGAGGTTAAGAACATTTTTTTCTTCCACATCCCTGTAACAACCTTTTATGTACTTGAAAACTATTATCATGTCCTCTCTACTCCAGACTAAACAAACCCAATTTTTTCAATCTTCCTCATAGGTAATGTTTTCTAGACCTTTAATCATTTTTGTTGCTCTTCTCTGACTTTCTCCAATTTGTCCACATCTTTCCTCATATGTGGCCCCCACAAATGGACACAGTACTCCAGTTGTGGCCTAATCCACACAGAGTGGAGTGGAAGAATTACTGCTTGTGTCTTGCTTACAGTACTCCCTCAAATACATCCCAGAATGATGTTTGCCCTTTGCACTGTTGACTTATACTTAGCTTGTGATCCACTATGGCCCCCAGCTCCCTTTCCGCAGTGCTCCTTCCTGGGCAGGAATTTCCCACTTTGTACGTGTGCACCTGATTGTTCCTTCCTAAATGAAGCACTTTGCATTTGTCCTAATTGAATTTCATCCTATCTACTTCAGTCCTTTTCTCCAGATCATTTTGAATTTTAATCATAGAATATCAGGGTTGAAGGGACCATAGGAGGTATCTAGTCCAATCCCTGCTCAAAGCAGGACAAATCCCCAGACAGATTTTTGCCCCAAATGGCCCTCAAGGATTGAACTCACAGCCTTGGGTTTAGCAGGCCGATGCTCAAACCACTGAGCTCTCCTCCCTGGCCTATCCTCTAAAGCACTTGCAACCCTCCCAGCTTGGTATTGTCTGCAAACTTGGTAAGTATAACAGAGGATGTTACTGGGCGGGTTTCACTGTCTCAGAGGGTTACACCCTGGTGGGAGGGGCTAGGCCTGTACTGGAATAAGGTCACTCTGTGCTTCACAGTGTGGCAGAACCTAGAGTGTCCATTAGCAGGGAAAACTGGGAATCAGCATGTGGAATGGACAAAAGCCCTCTGCATTCTCTCACATTGCCCTTCTCCCTGGCAGGCTACAGATTAACGCCCACGCTTTGCTCCAGATCATTTCATCCTCCCAAAGGGAAGGACATGGCTGCAATGGAGCTGGCTCAGGTAAGGGATTACCAGGAGCTGGTGGTGGGTTCTGCTTGGAGGGAGAGGAGCAGTAAATGCATAGGAGGGTAGGAGCTGCTGGAGGTGGTGGGAGGCAGGAAATATCTCGGTGGAGAAAGGGAGGGGACAGGATGTGACAAACCTGCTGAGACTTGTGTACTCTAGGGTGTGCTGGGTTGTCACCCCGGGTGCAGTCTGGGGGCTTCTGGGAACCGCTGTGCCCTCTAACCTCAAGCTGGGCTGGCCCTTCTCACGCTGCTTTGCTGGAGATTCAGCCAGCCTCCAGGGCCTGTTATCACCCAACACGACAGCAGGTAGCGCCATGCATCCAACTAAGCTACCTGAGTGCTTTGCCTAAGCCACTCAAGGACAGATAGACGACAACAGCCAATTTCCCAGCTCCCCACCTTGCACACCTGCTGTAGTATAAATTTAGAATTATACCATCTTATAGTGCACAGGGATCTGGATAATGTAAGCTCATTAATATAGTTCGCCTTCCTCGATATGGGAAAGATGTGCACAACAAGCCAGTGCTAACCAAGCTCAGCTTTTCCCCAAACACTTCACTCAAAACGCACTGATTAAGATAAAGCATAAAACAAGTTTATTAATGGCAGAAAGGTAGATTTTAAGTAATTATTGTTAGAACAAAAAAGGAGCCGGTTGATCCAGAGGCGGATATGAATACAGGCTTCTTTATTGTGTTACTTGTTCCCTTGACCCAACTATCGAGTAAGCACTGGATTAGTTACATCACATGCCTTTTATCTAAGTTTGTATGTAAACACCTACATCCGTTACAACACCCCAAAACCCCTCATTAAGTAGTAGAAACACTCATACAATTAGTATACCCACCTCTGTCCACTGTCACAGTATCATAGAGGCGTTTTTACCTTGAAAATACCGTTCTTGCAATAACGTGTTGCTACAAATTTCCTAAACAGCAGTTCTCAGGGTATGGAGGAAGGGTCAATGAGCAGTTCTCAGGGGAGGGAGGAAGGGCCATAAGCCGGCTTGTTTATGTAGCTGGGAGGGGAGGGGACATAACATTTCTTTTACTTTCTTTCACATAAAGGACATTCATTCCAGCAACTACATTTCATGCAGCTGCATCAATCTCAATTATTACAAGCAACAGGAAAGGAAAATATGGCAACTTATTTGTTAAGCAAAGAATTACTGCCTGCTTATGCCTTTGTCCCCAATGCGTGTCAGCACATTAGCAGCTTCCCAGCTGTTTTACTGAACCCTAACGTATCCCAACAATTCTAAGTGATAGCAACAGATCAAAGCCGATTACTTAGCAGATAAGCAAAAACTCAAACTAAGCCTAACATACTAGATGGATAGAATTTGAATTAGCAATTTCTCACCCTGACTGATGATACAAGCAGTCCCCCAAGTTTCCATACACAAGCTAGAAATCCCTTTACCCTGGGACCAGCACTTCCCCCAGTTCAGTCTTTGTTCCTCAGGTGTTTCCAGGAGTTCTCTTGTGTGGGGACTGAGGCCAAGAGATGATGTCACACCCCACCTTATGTAGCTTTTCCATAGGGCAGGAACCATTTGTTCCAAACTAAGTTCCCAGTCCAGTTTGTGGAAAAATACAGGTACCAAAATGGAGTTCGTTGTCATGTGGTCTAGTCACATGTCCTAGCATGTCCTGCTGAGTCATAGTAGCCATGACTCATAGGCTGGCTGAAACAATCACAGGAAGGCTAAGCTCTTCCATGGTCCATTGTCTTTGTTGATAAACCATCAGCTTTGTCTGGCTTCTTCATTGTTGTACCTGAAAGGCTCTTGTGGGTGTTACCCAGAGTAAGCACCTTTGAAATACAGATACAGAGTCAATATCCATAACTTCAAATACAAACATGATCCATGCACACAAATAGGATAATCATATTCAGCACATGACGCATCTTGCACAAAATGCATCATAATTATGTCCTAATCATATTATAACCATACCACTATGCTGAATATGGGGTGTAGTGTCAGATAGGGCCTAATTTCAAGGCACGGATTTGGGAATGGAACTTCTCCTCTTTGTGGAACAGGAAATAACCCTCCAGCCAGGGCTGGGAAAACTTCCCAGACTCCCAGTGCTGGAGCCTGAATCTACTGCCACTTCATTAGTTACCACCACCCGCAATCTTTGTGATACTGCAAACTTTATCCGTGATGATTTTATATTCTGTTCTAGGTCATTGATAAGAATGTTAAATAGCACACGGGCAAAGCAATCCTTGTGGGAACCCGCTAGAAATAAATCCACTGACCATGGTTCCCCATTTAACATTCCTGTTTTTAATCTGTTTAATGTATGCTGTGTTTATTTTGTATCATTCTAGTTTTTTAGTCAAAATATTGTGCTGAATCAAGTCATATGCCTTACAGAAGTCTAGATATATTACATCAATAATATTAGCTGCAACCAAACTTTTGATCTCATCTAATAAGGATATCCAGTTAGTTTGATAGATCTATTTTCTCTAAACCTTGTTAATAGGTACTAATTATATTACCTTCCTTTAATTCTTTATTAACAAAATTCAGTATCGACGGCTCCATTATTTTGCTCAGTATTGATATCAGACTGACACTCTTGTAATTAGCTGGGTCATCTCTTTTACACTTTTTAGTATTGGCACAGCATTAGCTTAATTCCAGTCTTCTGAATTTCCCAGTGTTCCAAGTCCTAATTACAATCAACATTAATAGTCCACCACGCCCTCCACCAGGTGTTTAAAAACTCTTGGATACAAGTTATCTGGACCTGCTTATTTAAACATATCTAACTGTAATAGCTGCTGTTTAATGTCCTTGTGAGTTGTTGTTGGAATGGAAGGAGTGTCATTGCCAACATCTTATGATACGAGTACAGCATCTGTTTTTCTCCAAATCCAGGAGAGAACACTTATTGAACACTTTTACCTCTTCTGCATTATTTTTGATAATTCTGCCATTTCCGCCTAGTAATTTATCACTACCATTGTTAGGATTAATATACTTTTCAAAACTTCCTTCTTATTTTCATTGATTGGTCATTGATTTCTGATAGCTTCCTGTGACGAGGTGGTTCTGGCAGGACCCAACTGAGAGTGCCAATTCAGGACCACTTTCTCAAACAGGGCTGTCACAGCCCTAGGCTGGGGTTTTTCCACCTCTAAGGCAAACTAAACCAGCCAGACAAAAAGGACTTCGGTTTCACCCCACTGGCTAACCACAAGTCACACGAGCAATGTCCTTAGACACTCCAGTCTCCCAGTATCACCACCAGTGCCACCTGTCCCGGGGAGGAATGGTTATGAAAACCAACACCCCAATAAAAGAAAAAGGTTCTTTCGATTCCAAAGAATCAAGCCCCAGACCCAGGTCAATATACACATCAGATCTTACCCACAAATCACGCTGTTGCCAATCCTTTCGAATCTAAAATCTAAAGGTATATTCATAAAAGGAAAAGGTAGAGATGAGAGCTAGAACTGGTTAAATGGAATCAATTACATGCAGTAATGGCAAAGTTCTTAGTTCAGGCTTGTAGCAGTGATGGCATAAACTGCAGGTTCAAATCAAGTCTCTGGAGAACATCCTCGCTGGGATGGGTCATCAGTCCCTTGTGTAGAGCTTCAGCATGTAGCAAAGTCCTCCAGAGGTAGACGCAGGATTGAAGATAAGATGGAGATGAGGCATCAGCCTTATATAGGCTTTTCCAGGTGTAAGAACCTCTTTGTCCTTACTGTGGAAAATTACAGCAAAATGGAATCTGGGGTCACATGGGCCAGTCCCTGCATACTTTGCTGAGTCACAAGGCGATCTGCCTTCTCTCCATGGGTCAATTGTGTAGCTGATGGTCCTTAATGGGCCATCACAGGCTAGGCAGAGCTAACACCAACTTGTCTGCGATGTCTCCCAGAAGAACAGCACCAGCTTGAAATACAGACAGTATAGAGCCAATATTCATAACTTCAACTACAAAATGATACATACATACAGACAGCATAATCATAACCAGCAACCCATAACCTGGTCTTAGACACCTCATATGACCCCTTTACATCAGATTTGGTGCCACTACAGGACCTTGGTTGCAACTCATGTTCTATATGGTCCCAATTTATATCAATAACTTACCAATAATTCCCTTACCAATTTTCTATAATTCTGACCTTCTAACTCAGGGGTGAGCAACCTTTCAGAAGTCTTCATTTATTCACTCTAGTTTAAGGTTTTGAGGGCCAGTAATACATTTTAACATTTTTAGAAGATCTTTCTGTCTATAATATATAACTAAACTATTGTTGTATGTAAAGTAAATAAGGCTTTTAAAATGTTTAAGAAACTTCATTTAAAATTAAATTAAAATGCAGAGCCCCCCAGACTGGTGGCCAGGACCCGGGCATTGTGAGTGCCACGGAAAATCAGCTTATGCTGCCTTCAGCACCCGTGCCATAGGTTGCCTACCCTGTTCTAACTAATATTCTTTACTACTGACTTCCCTTTTCTTTCTTATATTTTATTTGGAGAGTGTTTCCTACCAGGGAACCATTAGTAGGGTCCAGAGCCAGCCCCATCTCCTATATCAAGCTCTGGCTAGTAGGTATGTGATAAATGTGAAGACCCTGCCTCCTGTCAGCTGGGAGACACAAAGGTTCTCTCTTTCTACCCTCTGATGCCGCCTGTCTGTTCTAGGCAAGGTGGGGTGGACTCTGTTAACATGTGCCTCCCGGAGCTTCCATTTACCTGGTGCTGCTGTTCCGTGAAGAGTGGGGCAGCAGTTACTGAGTGTTGGACTCTTGCTCTTTCAGGGGCCGTGACCTTCGAGGAGGTGGCTGTGTATTTCACCAAGGGGAATGGGCACTACTGGACCCTGTTCAGAGAGCCCTCTACAGGGATGTCATGCAGGAGAACTATGAGACGGTGACCTCGCTGGGTAAGGAGTCCTGTCCCCTGGGATATTAGAAGCTGTGGGGTCTCTGAAGAACCTGAGTAGTAATAACTTTATACCTTTATTTGTCATACAAGTTTTGACAAGTTTCCTTGCCCCCCCTTTTTTTGCCTCATCTCCCACCCACTAGTATCATTTTTGGACATGTGCCTTTTTGGTGCTGTCAGTCATTTTAAAATTGCATTGAATGTATCCTCATTGGCTACATTCATAACTACATTAATCACTGTCGCTTTCATGCCTTTTCCTCATTTTAAGAGGAAAATATGCTGCCTGTAGAATTCTAAATTGAGTAAATAGGTGTGTGACTCATGCCTGGCTTGTGTGATAGTCAGATGAGCTCTTTTAGGAGAGCGTGTAATGTTGCTGCTCAGGATCCCATGGGTGAAGGGATAAGCGAGCCGTGGAGGGACGGAGACGGGGTAGTAGATATGCCAGGACATGGGGCGGGTGTGTGCAGGGTTAGAGCTAAGAAGCAGCAGGGAGGTAGGAGGCTGTGAGAGACGAGGAGAAAATACAAGAAGGTCTCAAGTGCCGAGAGGTGGTGCTGGCTGAGAGTAATGGGAAGAAGGGGAGGGGAGTGGGGGAGGGGCACCCAGGAAGTGGGGTGGGTGGGTCAGTGGAGGGAGGAGAGGTTTGGGGATCTGGAGCTGTGGGGGATCCCAGACCTTAACCCCAAATCCCTACCAAGCCTTGTTGCTTTAGAGCCTCCACTCCAGTTTTATTTCTGTTCAGTTTCACTTTATTATACATTTTTCCCCAAATATTATTATTTTAACTCTTGACCTCCCTCTCCCACTCATTACCCTCCCCATATAACCTCCCATCTCCTATGCACAGAGACCCTGGCCACCGATCCTGAGTCCTTGCTGCATCCTCCTCCCAGAGCAGGGCCCCTACCCAGGCACAAATGGGCACTTCGTCTGCTGATGATGTCACAGGCTGGTATAGTCTGTACAATTTTTACACCTATAAGATTACATATTCCGAAGCCCTTCACACCAGTCGGGCTTATCTCTATATGCCGATACAGTCTGTTCCCTTCCCAGCTCTGATGCTGCAGAGCCCTGCCTGTGTCCCTGTTCCTGCTCGCCCCTAACCAACATTCATGGGGCCTCATCTGAGCACTGTGTCCAGTTTTGGGCCCAACACTATAAGAAGGATGTGGAAAATTGGAAAGCATCCAGCGGGGGCAACAAAATGGTTAGGGGACTGGAACACATGACTTCTGAGGAGAGGCTGAGGGAACTGGGATTGTTTAGTCTGCAGAAGAGAAGAATGAGGGGGGATTTGATAGCTGCTTTCAACTACCTGAAGGGGGGTTCCAAAGAGGATGGGTCTAGACTGTTCTCAGTGGTAGCAGATGACAGAACCAAGAGTAATGATTTCAAGTTGCAATGGGGGAGGTATAGGTTGGCTATTAGGAAACACTATTTCACTAGGAGGGTGGTGAAGCCCTGGGATGGGTTCCCCACGGAGGTGGTGGAATCTCCTTCCTTAGAGGTTTTTAAGGTCAGGCTTGACAAAGCCTTTGCTGGGATGATTTAGTTGGGAATTGGTCCTGCTTTGAGCAGGGGTGGGACTAGATGACCTCCTGAGGTCCCTTCCAACCCTGATATTCTATTATTCCAATTTCCTTCCCCCCTCCAGTTTGACCCCATTTATAGAGCAATATTCTCAGCTATATCTTAACCAATCATTGTGCTGAAATTTAACTAACCAATTCTAACATATTGTGACTAATTCTCTAACCCAGGCGCTGCCACCTTTCAGAAGTGGTGTGCTGAGTCTTCATTTATTCGCTGTAATATAAGATTTCATGTGCCAATAATACATTTTAACGTTTTTAGAAAGTCTCTTTCTATAAGTCTATAATACATAATTGAACTATTGTATGTAAAGTCAGTAAGGTTTTTAAAATGTTTAAGAAGCTTCGCTTAAAATTAATTAAAAATGCAGAGCCTTCTGGACCGTGGCCAGGACGTGGGCAGTGTGAGTACCACTGAAAATCAGCTCATGTGCTGCCATAGGTTGCCTACTCCGGCTCTAACCAATTATAAACCACTACCCTAATTAACTTACACCTGGCAACATTAATTATACAGGAGAGAGAAACAATTAGAGAACCAGACTGATTAACAATGTAAAAGTTGTGGCCATAAAGATAAAGCAATACAGAAATGAGGGTTTCACAACCATTGAGAAGTGATTTCTGCCAGACAGAATGCTATCAAATTAAGGTTTCTTTAACCATCTTAAGATCCAGACAGGATCGACTTCCTAACAGCCCAATAGCACCTTATTTCAGTGTGACGGGTTTGAATGTGAGGATGTGACCCTTCGCTTCCCAGCTTATGGCTGCCCCTGCTGCTTAGCCAAAGGCCTTAGCCTAAGAACAAGGCCTCAGCCTATCCTAGTGAGAGAAGGCCCAGACACAGGCACACTGTGATTTTGATTCTTTGTTTTCATACTCCTGTAACTAGCTAAGTGATAAAAATACACCTAAGTTCTTAAAATATAGGCTTTGCAGGCAGGCCTGAATATCGCCATTCTAACAGAGGGTTCTACCCCTTCCCCCATGCTGTGTCTGTCTTGTCTATTTAGACTGTAAATTCTTCAGAGCACGGGCCATCTACTATTCTGCATTTGTACTGTGCCTAGCACAACGGAGACACACTGTTAGTTGGTCCTTAGGCACTAAGGTAATGCGTATGATTAATAACTCCTCTCCTTCCACTTGGAGCCAAGGAAGCTGGTCTTGGGATGTGTGATGGAGCAAGGCCGGATGGCTACAGGAAGGTATTGAGGAGCAGGTATGTTAGCTCCAGGGTAAGCAAATCCCTAGTACCATAGGAACCAAATGGCAGTCGCTCCAGGCTAATCAAGGCACCTGGGGCCAATTAAGAACTTTCTAGAAGGCACCGGAGAGAGCTACATTGATTGGAGCACCTGCAGCCAATCAGAACAGGCTAATCAAGGCACCTGGAACCAATTAAGAACTTTCTAGAAGGTACCGGAGAGAGCTACATTGATTGGAGCACCTGCAGCCAATCAGGACAGGCTAATCAAGGCACCTGGTATAAAAAGGGGAGCTCACTCCAGTCAGGGGTGGAGGAGCCAGAGGAAGGAAGTGCGTATGAGGAGCTGGGAGTCAGAGACACAAGGAACTAAGACCTGAGAGGGTGTACTACTGGAGGATTGAGGAAACACCATACAATCTAGCAGTATCAGACACCAGGAGGATCCTATGGTGAGGATAAAGAAGGTGTTTGAAGGAGGCTATGGGGAAGTAGTCCAGGGAGCTGTAGCAGTCAAGCAGCAGTTACAAGTAGCACTATAGAGACTGCTGCACCACAGGGCCCTGGGCTGGAACCCGGAGTAGAGGGTGGGACCGGGTTCCCCCCAAGTCTCGCTACTCCTAAACAGACATAGGAGGAGTTGATCCAGACTGTGGGTTTCATCCAAGGGGAAGACACTGAGGGGAGGAAATCCGCCAATAAGCGCAGGACCTACTAGAGGAGAGGAGGAACTTTGCCACAACTGGTGTCAGGGGTGGGATTTTTGGTGTGCACAGCGCGGCGGAAGAAGGAGGGTGATTTAAAAAACACACACACACACACACACACAAAAAGGGAAGGGGGTTTACAATTTGTAACCACAATGGATGATGTAGTACGGGCACTGATAGAAGCCACGGCGGCCCAGCAGGAGGCTACCCGTGTCCAGGCAGCTGCCCAGGAAGAAGCAGTGCTGCTGCAGCAAGAAACTAACCGCCTGCTGATGGATCAAGCTGTTCAAAACCGAGCTATGTTGCAGGAACTGGTAAGCCAGGTAAAAACCCTTGCAGAAATGAACCGTGGGCATGATGGGACACGGCTCATACGGGCTAACCATTGGCTGCAGAAAATGACGAGGGAAGATGAGGTAGAGGCATACCTTCTGGCCTTTGAGAGGACAGCTCTACGGGAGGCCTGGCCTCGAGATCAGTGGGCTAGCATCCTTGCCCTGTTCCTGTGTGGGGAGGCCCAGAAGGCCTACCATGATCTGCCTGAAGAAGCTGCAGCAGACTACTCCCAGCTGAAGGCAGAGATCTTGGCCAGATCTGGGGTAACATCCGCAGTACAGGCCCAGCGGTATCATGAGTGGCGGTACCGGGAAGACAAAACCCCACGATCCCAATTATATGACCTCGCCCATCTCGCAAAGTGGTTGCAAACAGAATCCCGGAGTCCGAAGAGATACTAGAGGTTCTGGTCATCGACCGTACACGAGGGCACTGCCACCAGATCTCCGCAAATGGGTAAGCCAGAACGATCCATGCACTTATGATGAGATGACATCTCTGGTAGAAAGACGATGACAGCCAGGGAATTGACCCAACTACGCAAGGAAAGCCCTTCCGTAGCAAACACCCAACCCCAACCCTGGAAGGAGGGACAGCCAAACCCCTGGGGAGTCCTAGGTGGAGGACGAGGGGGGCTGAAAATCAACAGAGACTCCAGAAGGGAAGGGATTGGCCTGAGTGGAGGGAACTCTGTGACTAAAACCCCTAGCCCACAGGATGGGAGACTGACTAGAAATCGTTATAGATGTTATGCATGTGGGGAGTGGGGACACCTAGCAGCACAATGTCCCAGCACCGAAGAGCCTATGCAATGCAACTTGGGATTGGGAGGTCCCATGCTCCCTTATCCACCTGGTGGGCGCTATGCTAGCCCCACATAACTATACCAGGCCAGTGAAGATAAATGGAACAGAGACTACAGCACTGGTGGACTCAGGAAGTGCTTTCACCCTTATATCGGGTAAGCTGGTAAAGTAGCCAGCTGCTGCAAGCCAAACGTAGCAGTGACATGTGTGCATGGGGCCATGAGCCAATACCCCACCATCCCTGTGGAGATGGAGGTTCAGGGGAACCCCATTGAGGTGACAGTGGGCGTTGTACCTAAACTCCCATATCCTGTAGTTATTGGGAGAGACTATCCATCATTCATTCATTCATGCCCGTCACCCCAACCGGGGTATGGGCCGCCAACCACAGATCTCCATAGTCTTCTATCCTGGGCCATTCGCCTAGCTGGTTCCAGGTATAGCCCATTTTTTGCTATCAACCTGAAGGTCGCCGCCAGGTATTTCTTGGGCGCCTCTTTTCCGCTTGCCTTGGGGGTTCCACTGCAGTGCCTGTCTGGTGATGTTGGTTGGCTGCTTATGAGTGTATGTCCTATCCAGCCCCACCTTCTCTTTCTAATTTCTTCCTCTGCTGGGAGTTGATGGGTCCTCTCCAAGAGGTGGATGTTACTGATGGTGTCTGGCCAGCGGATCTGGAGAATCCTTCTGAGGCAGCTATTAATGAAGGTTAATCTTCCTGGTGGTTGTTTTGGTTGTCCTCCAGGTTTCAGCTCCATACAGTAAGACTGATTTCACGTTGGAGTTGAACAGTCGAATCTTTATTGCCAAAGACAGCTCTCTGGAGCTCCAGATGTTCTTGAGCTGTAAGAAGGCTGCTCTTGCCTTACCAATCCTTACTTTGATGTTCTGCGCCTGTGCCACCCTGCTGGTCGATGATGCTACCTAGGTAGGTGAAGGACTGCACTTCTTCCAGGGGCTTCCATTCAGTGTGACTGGGTCGTTGCTGATGGAATTGATCCTAAGGATCTTGGTCTTGTCCTTGTGGATGTTGAGGCCAACCTGTGATGACGTGGCTGCCACTACGTTGGTCTTCTCTTGCATCTGCTGTTTACTGTGCGAAAGGAGTGCAAGGTCGTCGGCAAAGTCCAGGTCATCAAGCTGGGTCCACAATGACCATTGATTCCATTCCTACGCTTGTAAGTGGATGTCTTCATAATCCAATCGATGACGAAGAAAGAGAAGTGGTGACAACAAGCATCCTTGTCTGACTCGTTCGCACCTGGAAGCTGTTTGTGAGCTGCCCTCCATGGATCACTCTACAGTGTATGCCGTCAGATGAATTCTTGATCAGGTTGACCACCTTGCTGGGATGCCTTCGTGCCGTCGGAGCTTCCCGAGGGTCCCTCGTTCCCCGCTATCGCATGCGTGCTCATAGTCAACATCGTTGATGTACAACGAGGAGTTCCACCCATAGACTGCTCGACTATGATGCGGAGCGCTGCTATCTGGTCCGTGCATGATCTGTTCTGCCGAAACCTGCCTGTTCATCTCGTAGCTGTGGATCGACGGCATCCTTCATTCTCTCTAAGAGGACTCGGTTGAAGACCTTCCTGGCACCGACAGGAGTGATTCCTCTATAGTTGGCACAGTTGCTGAGGTCTCCTTTCTTGGGGATTTTGATGAGATATCCTCTTTCCAGTCAGCCGGAATCACTTCTTCTTCCCATATTTTCTCAAAGAGGGGGTACAGCATTTCCACTGAAGCATCCAGGTCTGCTTTCAGGGCCTCTGCTGATATCGCCAGGTCCAGCCGCCTTCCTGTTCTTCATCATGGTGATGGCTTTTCTGATCTCGCCTCTGGTTGGTTTATCGCAATTGATTGGGAGGTCCTCGTTGGCTGGGTCGATGTCTGGTGGATTTGGTGGTGTTGGTCTGTTCAGGAGTTCTCAAAGTGCTCCGCCCATCTGTTCATCTGTAGTTCTATTCCTGTTATAGACTTTCCTGCTTGTCTTTAACGGGACGCTCTGGCTTGCTGAACTTTCCAGACAGTCGCTGGTAGTATCGCACAGCTGTTTCATGTTACCGCTGTATGCTGCCTGCTCTGCTTCTGCTGCCAGTCCATCCACATAATCTCTCTTGTCCTTCCTAATATTCCTCTTCACTGCTCTGTGGGCTTCAGCATACTCTTTTGAGCTTTGGCTTTTGCTGCTCTAGTCCTGCTGTTGTTGACTGCTGCCTTCTTCTTCTTTCTGTCTTCTATCTTTGTCAAGGACTCTGCTGTGATCCACTCTTTCTGCTGGTGTTTCTTAATTCCAAGCACTTCCTGGCATGCTGACCTAAGTGTGTCTCTCACTTTCTGCCATCTGTTGAGTACACTGTCTTCCTCTTCTTCAGACCGATCCTGTAGTACTGAAAACTTATTCTTCAGCGACAATCCAAAATCTTCCTTGGTCTTATGGTCCTTCAGAAGGTTGACGTTGTACTTCGCTTCTTCTGTCTGACGCTGCCTATCCAGTTCTTCTTCAGCTTCAGCTTCAATCTGGCCACCACTAAGTGATGGTCGGACGCCACGCCTGCTCCTCTTCTAACTCTAACGCCCTGCAAGGATCTTCTGAACTTCTTGCTAATGCAGACATGGTCGATCTGGTTTTCTGTCATGCCTGCTGGCGATACCCAGGTACTCTTGTGGATCCGCTTGTGAGGAAAGATGCTGCCTCCTATGACCAGGTTGTTAAGTGCACACAGATCCACAAATCTCTCTCCATTCTCACTCATCTCTCCCAGAGCATGGGTCCCCATGACTTGTTCAGATCCTGTGTTATCAGGTCCAATTTTGGCATTAAAGTCTCCCATAAGGATGGTAATGTCTTTGTCTGGGAGAGTCTCTAATATTTTCTGGAGTCTGTTGTAAAAGTAGTCTTTGTCCTCCTCTTCACTGTCATTGGTTGGAGCGTAGCACTGAACAACATTCATCTTAATCCTCTTCATTTTAGTTCTGAAGGATGCTGTGATGATCCTGGGACCATGTGCCTCCCAACCAATCAGTGCTCTCTGTGCCTGCTTGGACAACATGAAGCCTACTCCCTGTGTGTGGTGTGCGCGCTCTCTTCATGTCCTGAATACAGCAACAGCTCTCCTGTCAACAGTCGCCTCTGTCCAGCTTGCGGCCATCTTGTCTCGCTAATGCCTAGTAGGGTCAGGTTGTTGCTCCTCATCTCTGCTGCAACCTGCGCCGTCTTTCCTGACTCGTACATGGTCCTCACGTTCCATGTGCCGATGGTAATCCTCCTGGCTGCAAGAAGGGTGATCGGCTTAGTGGCTTCCTCGCGGCTTTCACCACCCAGTGTCATGCATCTTCGAGTTGAAGACCCTTCTTTTTCTAGGCTAAAAGTCTCTGTTAACTCTATTGTTGGCGTTTCTGTAGCAAGCTGATTTTTACAGGGTGGAGTTGCTAGCCCCACGCCCAACCCTCCTCCTTTACCCTGACTTGGGACAGGCAGATGGCCCCAAAGGACCTCTCTGGTGGAGTTAGAGACTATCCAGGGTTTGATAATTTACTTCCCCCTGAGAGGCTGCAGGGAAGTGGAGACCCTGTTGACAGCGTCTCATCACTGGGGGAATGTCAACCCCCAATGTTTTCTGAGTTTTATCAGGATCTATTCTCAGCCCCCAAAGGCCCGGAAGACAAAAAGAAAGGAAGGCCGCAAGGCTTTGGGAACCCAGATCCTGACCCAAGGCCAGAAGACTGCGCTAGTAGGCAGACGTGCATGAGCAGCCAACAGTGAAACTACCAACACGGAAGGTGAGCCGGAGGCTGGCCCCAGCCATGAGGGCGACAGGCCATTGGAAGAAGCAGAAGCCGACCCTGGGAGCTCAGGCAGGGTAGTCCTGGGAGAGAGACGCTCGACGGGACCAGGCAGAGGACCCCAGATATGATAACGCCAGGAAAGAGGTGGCTGAGATAGATGGGATACCAGTGGAGGGGAAGGTCCGAGGTCCAGGACCCTACTTTATAGTGAAGAAAGATCTCCTGTACCGTGTGGTGCAAATGCAGGAGCAGGAGATACATCAACTTCTGGTGCCCCAAAACATCAAAAGCTATATTGAGCCTCGCCCACAGTCACTTGTTTGGAGGACACTTAGGGTAGAGAAGACCCAGGCCAGGATCCTGCGGAGGTTCTTCTGGCCAGGAATACATGAAGATGTCAGGCGATACTGCACCTCTTGTCCAGAGTGTCAGCTACATAGCCCTCGCCCACACTTGCGGCCCCTTTGATACCTCTTCCAATAATAGAGATACCATTTGAACGCATAGCCATGGATCTGATTGGGCCCCTAGAGAAGACAACTCGGGCCACCAACATGTGCTGGTTGTACTAGACTATGCAACCTGATACCCGGAAGCTGTCCCCACGCAACACAGCTTCCAAGACAATAGCTAAGGAGTTAGTACAGATCTTTTCCCGGTCGGGCTTCCCAAGGAGATGCTGATTGATCAAGGGACACCTTTCGTGTCTAAATTGATGAAAGATCTCTGTTCATTGCTCCATGTACAAGCCCTACGGACCTCTGTATACCACCCACAAACAGACGGCCTGGTGGAAAGGTTCAATAGGACCTCAAGGCCATGATCAGGAAAGTGGTGAGCCGGGATGGGAAAGACTGGGATACCCTATTGCCTTACCTCATGTTTGCCATCCGAAGTTCCACAAGCCTCCACAGGCTTCTCTCCATTCGAACTACTATATGGGCGCCACCCCGAGGCATATTGGATATAGCCAGAGAAGCCTGGGAAGAGGAGCCAACCTGAAGGAACATAGTTGAGCGTGTACTACAGATGAGGGATCGATAGCCCAGGTTACACCCATTGTACGAGAACACTTGGAAAAGCACAGGAGACCCAACGGACCCATTATAACCACCAAGCAAAGCTTCGACGGTTCCAACCGGGGGATCGAGTAATGGTCCTTGTGCCCACAGCAGAAAGCAAGCTGTTGGCCCAGTGGCAGGGACCCTATGAAGTAATTGAAGCCGTGGGAGAGGTACACTATAAGGTACGGCAGCCATGCCGCAGAAAACCGGAGCAAATTTACCACATCAATCTTCTAAAGCCTTGGCATGATCGAGAGGCATGCTTAGTCACCCGGGAGACTCTTCCCAGGAGGATAACGACATGAGCAAGTAAAGATATCACCCGACTTGACGCCAATCCAAAAGATCGAGGCAACCGATATGATTAATCGTAATCGAGATGTTTTCTACAAAACCGGGCGACAACTGAGACCTATCACCATATCCGCACGATCCCTGGAGCCAAAATAACACTGAGACCCTACCGAATCCCAGCAGCCAAAAGAGAAGAAATCAAGGACGAAGTAAAGAAAATGTTAGAATTAGGCATTATTGAAGAATCCTACAGTCAGTGGTGCAGTCCAATTGTTCTAGTGCCCAAACCTGATGGTACCATGAGATTCTGTAATGACTTTCGCCGACTAAATGAAGTATCCCAGTTTGATGCATACCCCATACCACGATCGATGAACTGGTTGACCGACTGGGTAGTGCCCGTTTCTTGACTACATTGCATCTGACAAAAGGGTTTTGGCAGATTCCCCTGTCCAAAGAAGCTAAAGAAAAGACAGCGTTCTCCACCCCAGACGGGCTTTTCCAGTACACTGTTCTCCTTTTGGGTTACATGGGGCCCCCGCCACATTCCAGCGCCTCATGGATTAGCTGCTGCGCCCCCATACTAGTTATGCAGCTGCATGCCTAGATGATGTCATCATCCATATGCCAGACTGGGGAACCCACTTGGAGAAGGTTGAGGCAGTGCTACGCACCTTAAGGCGGGCTGGCCTCACCGCTAATCCTGCTAAGTGCGCCAGGACTAGCAGAGGCTAGGTACCTGGGATATATTGTAGGAAGGGGCATAGTGAAGCCCCAAACTAATAAATAGAAGCGATTCAAAACTGGCCCTGCCAACCCGAAAGAAGCACGTCCGCATTCCTAGGCGTGGTAGGCTACTACTGACGGTTTATTCCCCACTTCGCCAGCAGGGCAAGTCCTCTAACGGACCTGGTGAAGGCTCGAGGTCCAGACATGATAAAGTGGACCGACGCTGCAGAGAGGGCGTTTGTAGACCTTCAGACGGCCCTCTGTAATGACCCCATACTCATAGCCCCAGACTTTACCAAGGAATTTATTTTACAGACAGATGCTTCTGAGGTGGGGTTGGGGGCAGTTCTGTCACAAATGATTGGAGATGAAGAACACCCGATTCTCTACCTAAGCAGAAAGCTGCTCCCACAAGAACAGAAGTATGCAGTAGTCGAGAGAGAATGCCTCGCTGTCAAATGGGCCATGGAGACGCTGCATTATTACCTCTTGGGCCGGCGATTTACTCTTGTGACAGACCACGCACCCCTCCAGTGGATGCAGAGAAATAAGGAAAAGAATGCAAGGGTCACCAGGTGGTTCTTATCCCTACAACCATTCCAGTTCTGTATACGGCATAGGGCTGGATGTCACCACGGCAACGCTGATGGTCTTTCACGAGCACACTGCCTGGCGTCCAAGTTGCACAACCCTATGGTGTTGAGCAGAGGGGGATATGTGATGGAGCAAGGCCGGATGGCTACAAGAAAGTATTGAGGAGCAGGTATGTTAGCTCCAGGCTAAGCAAATCCCTAGTACCATAGGAACCAAAATGGCAGTCGCTCCAGGCTAATCAAGGCACCTGGGGCCAATTAAGAACTTTCTAGAAGGCACCGGAGAGAGCTACATTGATTGGAGCACCTGCAGCCAATCAGAACAGGCTAATCAAGGCACCTGGAACCAATTAAGAACTTTCTAGAAGGTACCGGAGAGAGCTACATTGATTGGAGCACCTGCAGCCAATCAGGACAGGCTAATCAAGGCACCTGGTATAAAAAGGGGAGCTCACTCCAGTCTGGGGAGGAGGAGCCAGAGGAAGGAAGTGCGTATGAGGAGCTGGGAGTCAGAGACACAAGGAACTAAGAATTGAGAGGGGGTACTACTGGAGGATTGAGGAAACACCGTACAATCAAGCAGCATCAGACACCAAGAGGATCCTGTGGTGAGGATAAAGAAGGTGTTTGAAGGAGGCTATGGGGAAGTAGCCCAGGGAGCTGTAGCAGTCAAGCAGCGGTTACAAGTAGCACTCTAGAGACTGCTGCACCACAGGGCCCTGGGCTGGAACCCGGAGTAGAGGGTGGGACCGGGTTCCCCCCAAGTCTCGCTACTCCTAAACAGATATAGGAGGAGTTGATCCAGACTGTGGGTTTCATCCAAGGGGAAGACCACTGAGGGGAGGAAATCCGCCAATAAGCGCAGGACCTACTAGAGGAGAGGAGGAACTTTGCCACAGATGTTACTGCTTAAAAATGATCGTAGCTTAAAACCATGGAATATTCTTTGTAACAAGTATCCCACAAATTCCACCGACCTCCCTTGTTTTCTTTGTCTGGCATAGGGTTTCTAAATTCCAAACCTGATGTGGTCTCCCAGCTGGAACGAGGGGAAGAGCCGTGGGTCCAGGACCTCCAGGGTTCTGAGAAAGAAGTGCTTCCAAGAGCTGCCTGCACAGGTGAGGACTTGGTTAAAGCAAGTCAAAAACTGTCCGTGAATACAGGAAACATTTGGGATGCCCTACAAAGACTTTGTGAGCTCTCCAAGTTCAGGATTGTTCCCTGCAGATGTGGAATAATTAGGCAGATGTCACTCATGGCTTCCCACCTATCCTGACTAACAACTGGCAGCAGATCCCTGCCTGATCCCACTTTCCCCTCCATGTTCTGGGTGAAATGCAGATCAAAACTGATCCCTTCCTCTCTCTTCTGGGGAAAATCAGCTCCTGATAGGTTTGATCTCTCCTGCACATATTTTGGTTTGTTCATCCCTTTTAAAATTCCTGTCTCTGAGATTTCCTTTCTCTCAGGCACAGGGAGTGACCTATGTCTGATTCTCTGTCTCCCATCAGGTGATAGGATGGTGCGTGAGAATGAGGAGCAGAAACCCCAGCAGGAAGATGCTGAACAAGGAGCACCACATGGGACGTTATCAGAAAAACCCAAAGGGAATGTTTCCAGGAGTTGTGCACTCCGAGAAACAGTAAAAGCCTCTGAGACTCAGCAGAGGCCAGAGGAGAACTTCAGTAGCCTCTCAGCCCTTATTACACATGAGAGAATCAACTTGGAACAGACACACTACAAATGCCACGAGTGTGGGGAAAGCTTCAGTCAGCGCTCAAGCCTTATCACACATCAGAGAATCCACACAGGAGAGAAGCCCTACACGTGCGCTGAGTGCGGGAAAAGCTTCAGTCAGCGCCACACCTTATCAGACATCAGAGAATCCACACAGGGGAGACGCCCTACACTTGCGCTGAGTGCGGGAAAAGCTTCAGTCAGCGCTCACACCTTATCAGACATCAGAGAATCCACACAGGGGAGACGCCCTACACGTGCGCTGAGTGCGGGAAAAGCTTCAGTCAGCTCTCACACCTTATCAGACATCAGAGAATCCACACAAGGGAGACGCCCTACACGTGCGCTGAGTGCGGGAAAAGCTTCAGTTGGCGCCAACTTATCGCACATCAGAGAATCCACACAGGGAGACGCCCTACACGCGCGCTGAGTGCAAAGCTTCAATTGGCGCCACACCTTATCACACATCAGAGAATCCACACAGGGAAGATGCCCTACACGTGCGCTGAGTGCGGGAAGAGCTTCAATTGGCGCTCACACCTTATCACACATCAGAGAATCCACACAGGGGAGACGCCCTACACGTGCGCTGAGTGCGGGAAAAGCTTCAGTCGGCGCTCAAACCTTGTCACACATCAGAGAATCCACATAGGGGAGACGCCCTACACGTGCGCTGAGTGCGGGAAAAGCTTCAGTCAGCTCTCAAGCCTTATCACACATCAGAGAATCCACACAGGGAGACGCCTACACGCATGCGCTGAGTGCGGGAAAAGCTTCAGTCGGCGCCAAGCCTTATCACACATCAGAGAATCCACACAGGGAGACGCCCTACACGTGCTCTGAGTGCGGGAAAAGCTTTAGTCGGCGCCAAACCTTGTCACACATCAGAGAATCCACACAGGGAGACGCCTACACGTGCTTTGAGTGCGGGAAAAGCTTCAGTTGGCACTCAAACCTTATCACGCATCAGAGAATCCACACAGGGAGACGCCTTCACGCGCGCTGAGTGTGGGAAAAGCTTCAGTCTGCGCTCAATCCTTACCACGCATCAGAGAATCCACACAGGGAGATGCCCTTCACGTGCTCTGAGTGCGGAAAGCTTCAGTCGGCGCCACACCTTATCACACATCAGAGAATCCACACAGGAGAGCAGCCCTACACGCGCTGAGTGCGGGAAAAGCTTCAGTTGGCGCCAAACCTTATCACACATCAGAGAATCCACACAGGGAGACGCCCTACACGTGCGCTGAGTGCGGGAAAAGCTTCAGTCGGCGCCAAACCTTATCACACATCAGAGAATCCACACAGGGAGATGCCTACACGTGCTCTGAGTGCGGGAAAAGCTTCAGTTGGCGCTCAAACCTTATCACGCATCAGAGAATCCACACAGGGGAGACGCCCTACACGTGCTCTGAGTGTGGGAAAAGCTTCAGTCGGCGCCTGCCCTTATCACACATCAGAGAATCCACACAGGAGAGCAGCCCTACACGTGTGCTGAGTGCGGGAAAAGCTTCAGTCGGCGCTCAAACCTTATCACACACCAGAGAATCCACACAGGAGAGACGCCGTACACATGCTCTGAGTGCAGGAAATGCTTCAGTCAGCGCCAAGCCTTATCACACATCAGAGAATCCACACAGGGGAGAGGCCCTACACATGCTCTGAGTGCGGGAAAAGTTTCATTGAGCACTCAGACTTTGTCAGACATCGTAGAATCCACAGTGGAGAGAGACCTACACATGCTCTGCATTTGGGAAAAGCTTCAATCAGATGTCATTCCCTATTAGATATCAGAAAATCCAAATCGGAGAGAACTGTAAGAAATGCCTTTATTAGAGCTTCCCAAAGATTTGTTTTTTAAAAAATCAGATTTGCTAATTCCAATATAGTGATCTTTGCACCATCTTCACTGTGGTCTCTCAGCTCTGCCAGATGAGTTGCCTGCTTCTGCCTTTGCAGCTCACCCTTCTTTGGGGTCAGTCCTGTGATCTTTTCTATCAGCTCCTTCCCTTTGACTTGTAAGAGTGTGTGTCCCTCCAGCCAGGAATTTCATCAGCTCCAGGTGGGGAGAGAGGGTTGATGCCAACAAGCTACCCTGAGGCAAAGTTACCTGTGCCTTGCATCCACTAGGACTGTACATGGAATTGGGTGCCTGTTAGTGATTTTGGTGTAAAAGACAATTATAGTTGTAGAGCAGAAGCAGCCCAGGAGTGAACCCATATTATGGGAGTAAGTAAATAACTTTTCCTTATCTACTTTCTCCACATCACTCATGATTTTATATACCTCTATCATATTCCTCTTAGTCTCCTCTTTCCAAGCTGAAAAGCCCTAGCCTCTTTAATCTCTCCTCATATGGGACCCGTTCCAAACCCCTAATCATTTTAATTGCCCTTCTCTGAACCTTTCTAATGCCAGTATATCTTTTGAGATGAGGAGACCACATCTGTACATAGAATTCAAGATGTGGGCATACCATGGAGTTATATAAGGGTAATAATATAGTCAGTCTTATTCTCTATCCCCTTTTTAATGATTCCTAACATCCTGTTTGCTTTTTTGACCGCCTCTGCACACTGCGTGGGCATCTTCAGAGAACTATCCATGATGACTCCAAGATCTTTTTCCTGATTTGTTGTAACTAAATTAGTCCCAATCATATTTTATGTATAATTGGAGTTATTTTTTCCAATATGCATTACTTTACATTTATCCACATTAAATTTCATGTGCCATTTTGTTGCCCAGTCACTTAGTTTTGTGAGATCTTTATTAAGTTCTTCACAGTCTGCTTTGGTCTTAACTATCTTGAGCAGTTTAGTATCATCTGTGAACTTTGCCACCTCACTTTTTACCCCTTTCTCCAGATCGTTTATGAATAAGGTGAATAGGATTGGTCCTAGACTGACCCTTGGGGAACACCACTAGTTACCCCTCTCCATTCTGAGAATTTACCATTAATTCCTACCCTTTGTTCCCTGTCTTTTAACCAGTTCTCAGTCCTTGAAAGGACCTTCCCTTTTATCCCATGACAGCTTAATTTATGTAAGAGCCTTTGGCGAGGGACCTTGTCAAAGGCTTTCTGGAAATCTAAGTACACTATGTCCACTGGATCCCCCTTGTCCACATGTTTGTTGACCCTCTCAAAGAACTCTAATAGATTAGTAAGACATGATTTCCTTTACGGAAACTGTGTTGACTTTTGCCCAACAATTTATGTTCTTCTATGTGTCTGACAATTTTATTCTTTACTATTGTTTCAACTAATTTGCCCGGTACCGATGTTAGACTTACTGGTCTGTAATTGCCGGATCACCTCTAGAGCCCTTTAAATATTGGCATTACATTAGCTAACTTCCAGTCATTGGGTACTGAAGCCATTCAAAGGACAGATTACAAACCATAGTTAATAGTTCCGACTTCACATTTGAGTTCTTTCAGAACTCTTGGGTGAATGCCATCTGGTCCTGCTGACTTGTTAATGTTGAGTTTATCAATTAATTCCAAAACCTCCTCTAGTGACACTTCAGTCTGTGACAGTTCCTCAGATTTGTCACCTACAATTTGGCAATGTTTATGCTCATTTCTAGGATTTGACTTCCACTTTTAAAGGAAGTCTTTTGTCTCTCACTGCTTCTTTTACATGGTTGATAAGCCCCGTGGCTCTTTTTAGTTCTTTTACTGTGTTTCTTAAATTGGGGTATACATTTAAGTTGGGCCTCTATTATGGTGTCGTTAAAGTGTCCATGCAGCTTACAGGAATTTCACTTTAGTCACTGTACCTTTTAAATTCTGTTTAACTAACCCCTCATTTTTGTATAGTTCTCCTTTTGAAATCAAATGCCACAGTGTTGGGCTGTTGAGATGTTCTTCCCACCACAGAGATGTTAAATGTTATTATATTATGCCGTTTATTTCGAGCAACTGCAGTTATTCGAGAGTACAGACAGGCAGAGTTTCCTCCCGAGGTAGGTCTCGGTTAGATAAACAATTAAGGCAAGCATTTATACCTTTATGCACGCACAGTAAGGAGCAACAACTGCATTTTGTTTGTACATATTCCTTTCTGATAGCTTACTTCTCTCAGCAATTTCTGCTACAATCTGCATTCTATTCTTATCTAACACAAGGTCGAAACCAGCGCCTCTTACAGTTCTTTTCCGCCCACGCCCTGCTTGGAAGTCTCCGTTATTAGCTGTTAGTTAGCCTGGTAAATATCAAGTCCCTGAGAAAACACAGTTATACGAAGCAAAACAAAATCACAAACAGAAATGTCATTGGAAATTCAAAATTAAAAGGAAAATGCAATTCCATCACTTCATTGTATCTGGGCCATTCCTGTATCGAGTACCCGCTAAGGGCCCTGTGTGCTTATGGGAAACCTGGAGGAACTCATAGCAGAGCCTGAACATGAAACTCAACTGCTCCCAGGTGCTGCAGTAAAACCCTTTCCCTGCTGTGATGTTGATGATTTTATGAAAATATGCTAATGAGTGTGAATATAATGTAACTGGAACATGCTTCATGCAAAAGGTCTCTGTGCAGTATCATTACAAAGCTTATTATCTACTGTGTGTGTTCAGCCTATTTGTATGAACCGATCTTTCCTGTATCTGAAGCTAGAAATATGAACTATAACTCTGAGGTCCTGTTGGCAATGTGTGGGCCATTAATAGTGGTTTGGACTCTGATGGCTCCCATTAACCAGGACAATTGACTGGAGATGGCTCTGTCCTGCACCATCTGTGAGTCAGGCCAGGAACAATGAAGGCTTGGGGTCTCACAGGGCATGTGACCATGTCACCTGGTACAGGAATCCATCTTAAACCTGGGGCTTTTCCCAGGAGAGAGACAAAGATTCCTGCCTTGTACCAAAGCTGTATAAGGGGGTGGAACAGAAAGAAAGGTGGCTGCAGTCATGAGAAATCCCCTAGCTACCACCTGAGCTGGAACAAGGACTATACCAGGTGAAAAGATTGGGCCCAGACAAGAAATAAGTCTAGTCTGCAAAAGAAGCTTATTGGAAGATCTCTGAGGGTGAGATTTTATCTGTATTGAGTTTCATACTGTATTAGTCTTAGACTTGCATGTTTTTGTTTTATTTTGCTCTATGGAGAATACAAACCCACAGAGAAGGAAAAGTTAATGCCTTAGAAAAATCTGTGTGTGTTAGAGTGTCTAGGAACCACTCTCCTATAGCTTCTTTTCTCTGATTTCCTTTAGAAAATCTGAAGCAGGGAGCAGAAAACCATTGTCTTTTCTGAGGTGTGAGCTCAGGACCTACTGAGTATGAGACTGACATGCTGGCAACTATGCTAAGAAGGCCCAGGAAAATGTTTAGGCTCAGTGCATATAGGATCCTCCTACAGCAGTGACTGGAGCAGGGAAGGAGCTGGAAGAAGCAGAGAGCTCTGGTGCCCACAGACCTGTCCTGGCATCTTTCTCAGCAGCAAAGAAATCAATTTGCCCTTCCAGTGAACAATCTGCTGGAACTAATGGCAGCACAGGGGGGATGTTTCTAAAGTATGCACCCACCTCTACATTTTAGAACTTACTCTCCTTTTTCTAGTATAGCACTTTCTATATGAACTGGCAAAACAAACTACACAGGTAAGAGAAACAAGGGCTTGAGAGAAAGCTTGAACTCATAACCCCAACAGATGGCCCCTCTCCACTAACCAGTTGCATCCCTGAAGATGTTTTTTAAACACATTTGGGAAGCAGGCAGTTATCAGTCTCTGTGGTTCACACCTTTGCCTGGTAATTGAAAGGCTGCTGGTTCAAACTTAACTCAAGATGTGGCTTTTCAGCGATGAGACTCCAGTACATTTTAACAGGTAGAAACTCTCCGCTTTTCGGGCTGGGCCCCATTAGCCTCCGTCTGCCCATCGTCTCCCCCCCCCCCCTCCAGTCTCGTTCCTTCCCCACTGGGGCCATGCAGAGAGGAGCCCCAGTCAGTCTCTGTCACAGAGAGTCTGTATCCCATAAAGGGAGGGAGGGGTCTCTAAAACACTGATAATGGGGAGGAGTGGTGTGGTTAGGGGGAGATAGGATGTAGAGATAACAGTGGGGCACAGAGAGATTCACCCAGATTTGGGAGATCCCCTGCTGCCCCCCATCAGCCAGCTGTGAGACGAACAACTGTGGGGGTGGGGGGTCTCCACATGCTGCCCCCGCCCCAACTGCCAACTCTGCCAACTGTGGCAATGGGAGCTGCGGGGGTGGAGTCTGTGGGCAGCAGTGCGCAGAGACGGCCCCGGCCCTCCAGCTTAGGGGCTGCGGGTTGCTTTCGGAGATGCCTGAGGTAAATGCTGCACCTCACCCTCCTGCAACCCCAACCCCTGCCCCAGCCCAGACCCCACACTGGCACCCAACCTCCCTCCAAGAGCCTGCCCCACATTGCCTCCTTCACCACAACCCCCTGACTGAGCCCAGACCCTGCACCCAAACTCTCCCAGAGCCCAACCCCTCTCCCTCCCACACCCAAACTCCTTCCCAGAGCCTTACACAGGTGTGTGTGGCAGGTGGGCAGGACTTGGTCCCATTCTGGGCACCACCAAAAATTATACAAACCTGCCACACCCTGTCCAGCCCAATCTTCTGCTGATGCACCTCAGTCCACACCCGAGCAGGGTTTGAAGCTTTCATTGCTTAAATTCCAGGACGCGGAGGGTTTTCAGCTCCCCTTTGCCCAGAGGGAACCTTCACCCCACTCCTAACCAGGTTCTTGTCCATGGGATCACTGTAGGGGGGCTGGGTCCTCCATGTCTTTTCTCTCTAGGACAGGCCTGGGTGCAATAACTGGGGCATCTGAGCACCCAGGACCTTCTGTGGGGCTGCCATTCCCTTCCCTTCTGTGGTCCCATCTGCCATTGACTCCAGCCTTTTCTATCCATCGTCAGCACTATCCTAAGCCAGCAGCACTCGCCTCAAAAAGACAGAGTCCAGTGGCACCTACAGACTAACAGACGTATTGGAGCATAAGCTTCCGTGGTGAATCCTCACTGCCAGATGAATGTAGTGGAAATTTGCAGGGGCAGGTATAAGTATGCAGGCAAGAACCAGTCTAGAGATAACGAGGTTAGTTCAATCAGGAGGATGAGACCCTCTTCTAGCAGTTGAGATGTGATCACCAAGGGAGGAGAAACTGCTTTGTAGTTGGCTAGCCAGTCACAGAATTCCTCTCCATTCATCTGACGGTGGGGATTCACCCACGAAAGCTCATGCTCCAATACGTCTGTTAGTCTAGAAGGCGCCACAGGACTCTGTCGCCTTTTACAGATCCAGACTAACACGGCCACACCTCTGATACTCAAAAAGACAGTGTCCCCTGCTGGGAGTAAATCACTGACCTCTCTACCCTGCCCCTCTGTTTCCTTGCCTCTCAGTCTGTGCAGATGGGACCTTTCCTCCAGTGCTGGAGGATTCGCCCTTCTCATCTACCATTGTCACAAGCAGCACAGCGGGTGGGAATCTTAAACGTACCGAGGTGACTTAGGGGCAGAACCCCCCCAGACCTTCCATGCAATTGTCACTTGCCCCTCACTGAGCAGGACTGAAACTGATGCAGGGAGACTGGTGGGTCACTTCTCTGGGCATGAGCAAAGCAGCAGGGTGAAGAAATGATCATGGAGATGCTGGGGATTGAACCCAGGGCCTCATATATGCAAAGCATGTGCTCAACCACTGAGCTACATCCCCTAGCAGGTTGTGTTTGCTATGGGTTACACTCAGAGCCCTCCTGTTTCCAGAGCATCCAGTGACCTATAAGCTTCACAAGAAGCCCATTCCCCTCTCTGAGGACCAGTCCTGCTCTCCTGGGTATGACTTGTTCATAGGGGTCACTTTTCAGCAGGGCCAGATTCTATGTGTGGGGCAGAGAGAGTGGGTGCCCTGGTCTCAGGGTGCAGAGATACACTCAGCCCTCTCCCCTGCATTGGGTTGGGGGTGCAATCCCCTGCTGCAAGGTCATAGTGGGGATGCTGTGAGCAGCTCAACACCTCACCCTGGTGGCAGAAGTGGTGTGAGCTCCAGGTATTTCTAGGATCTGCTATTTCCACCTGCCTGTGAAGTCCAGCTTTCCCAGCACATTCACTGCGGTGCAATTGGGTCACTGTTTCCATGGCTGAACAGCAAAGAATGGCTCCCAGTTTCCCTTCTATTGCCAGCAGGATTAGCCTGTGTCAGTGGTTAATGAGGTGGATCTAGTTGTAGATTGTTATTCGTTCCCCACCTTGACAATTCACACAGTCCCTTTCCCAGGCAGATTCCCAGCACCTCAGTGATCCTGGTAGCAGGGTTGGATCCTGAGATTTTCAGGGTTCTTTTCCCCTCCACCTGGAGTGAACTCAGCTTTTTCCCCATCACAGACAATCCATGAAATAGCAACAGGGGCATAAAGAAAGAGGGGAAGGAACATCTCACGGCCAGGGCTGGATGTGCCCAGAGCCCCCTGCTTGTCCATTGTTTCCATGGAATTTGGCCCCCTGCTTTGCACAAGGGACAGAGAAAGATCTTGCTGTTCCTGTGTCTGCAAAGAAAATTGTGCTTCTGTATGAAAGAGAGGCGGGAAATGGCCCCATGATGGGGCAATAGCCTCAGGGTTAAGAGCAAAGGACAATGATGGGAAGGTTCACAATTGACTCAGTAGTTGCATACAAAGGTGCACGTTTGGCAGTTACATTGGGAAATTCTGGCTCCTTCTCAGGCTCAGGTTGGCCACCCCGGTCTAGGTGTAGAAGTGACAACATTTAAACTTGAAAGAGGGGCCAATTTCCCATCATTTCACACTTTTACACCCAAACACGATGACTTTCTGAATGAACCTCCTTGTTCAGCCAGAAGATCGTGGGGTGGATGTAGGAGTCACTGGGTAAAATTCTCTGGACTCTGTTCTGAATCAGGTCAGAGCAGAGGTACCTAGTGATCTAGTCTGGCTGTAAAATCTATAGATCAACACAATTAATATGAAATTAATCCTCAGAAACGGCTGTTCC
Source organism: Mauremys reevesii (assembly GCF_016161935.1). Taxonomy (NCBI): domain Eukaryota; kingdom Metazoa; phylum Chordata; order Testudines; family Geoemydidae; genus Mauremys; species Mauremys reevesii. The sequence continues at coordinate 36,075,314 of NC_052636.1, read as the reverse complement.
CACCCATACCCCAGCAAAGGGCCTCCAGGAAGGGGGCTGTTGAGGAAGGAAGAAGGAAGACGTCCTTCTCCCCTGGAGGAACTGGGCTCTGCGCTTGGACAGAAAGGAGGGGAAGGAAATGGCCACACGATGGCAGCAGAACCTAAGAAATGAAACACAATAGGCTTATGTCCACACTGCAATGTAACACCCACGGCTGCCCCATACCAGCTCAGGCTCCCGGGGCTTGGGCTGTGGGGTGGTAAATTTGCAGTGTAGACATCTCGGATCAGGCTCAGTACTGGGCTCTGAGACCCCACAATGCTGGGAGGGAGTTTAGCAAGTAAAAAAGGTAGAACGGCAGTGGAGTATTACCCTGGTCTCAATGGCATTTCTCCATCGGTCTGTCTGCTTTGGGGCAGGGACAATAACACGTCCTGCTGCTTTTGTTATTTCAAAGGGCGGTTTAGGATTTTCATTCTCACACATGGTGCACAAACAGGACTCAACCCTCCGTGCAAACTAAACGAGCTGCACACAGATTCTGGCAGCCACAGTGAGCATTTGGTGTGAGAGCTCAGACCTGCCCCTGTCCCAGAGGGACGGATCATCTGTGAGGGGACCGACCACTGACCTATCAGCTCCTAACTCCCAAACTTTCAGTAACTATCCTCAGTGCCCGTGGAGTGTAATTTAAACCATCAAAAGAGTCATAGTGGGCTAGACCATAGTCTGGACTTCGGGTCTGGAAAAGAGCTGGCACAATCCATAGACCAGGTTGTTATATAAAATGCACATGGATTTTAACCCTTCACATACAGTAATGGGAAAGTTATTGGTTCAGGCTTCTAACAGTGATGGAATAAACTGCAGGTTCAAATCAAGTCTCTGGAGTCAATCCACAGCTGGGATGGGTCATTCAGTCCTTTGTACAGAGCTTCAGTTTGTAGCAAAGTCCCTCCAGAGGTATGAAGCAGGATTGAAGACAAGATGGAGATGAGGCATCAGCCTTTTATAGTCTCTTGCCATGTGGTCTTTGCTTTCTTTGTTGCAAGGACGCTCTATCCAGCACGGGGCACAGAAAACCTTAGAGTTCTGTCCATAGGCAGGTCCCTGCAGACCTTGCTGAGTCACAAGGCGTATCTGCCTTCTCTCAGTGGGTCGATTGTATAGCTGATGGTCCTTAATGGGCCATCAAGCAGGCTAGGCAGAACTGACACCAACTTATCTGGGGTGTTCCCCAGAAGCAGAGCACAAGTTTGAAATATGGACAGAACAGAGCCAATACTTATAACATCAACTACAAAAATGATACACATCTAGAGATGGCATCATTATAATCAGCCAATCAGAACCTCTCCATAGACCCCTTACATGACAATCTTTCTACAATATTGGCTGCAAATATAGAACAGTGGTCGCAACGGTGATCTGTACAGTTACAGATTATGTCAATAACGTCACAGGAGGTGACACGGCATCCGCGAGCCTGATAGTGGAATACTGCCTCCAGTTTTGGTGACCTCAATTGAAAAAGATGTGAAACTGGAGCTGGGGCAGCAAAGAGCCACCAAATGTCCTGAGAGCTGGAGAAAAATGCCTTCTAGTGAGCTGAAAGAGCTCAACCTGTTTAGCTGATCAAAAGAAGATTGAAAGGTGACTTCATTGAAGTGTTGAAGTGCCTTAATGGAGAGAAAAGATTGGGTATTAAAGGGTTCTTTAATCTAGCAGAGAAAGGCATAACAAGACCCAATGGCTGGAAGGTGAAAAGAGACAAATTCATATTACAACTAAGGCACAAATATTCAACAGCGAGGATGATTCATCACAGGAACAAGCTACCAAGGAAAGTGGTGGATTCTCCATCTCCTGATGTCATTTAATGAAGACTAGATGCCTTTCTGGAATGTGTTTGCCCCAAAAGTAGCTCTTGTGTCCTACAGGAGGCCTGTGATATGCAGGGGGTCAGATTAGATGCTCTAATGGTCTCTTCTGGCCATAAAGTCGACTAATTTCTGAAAAACTGAGTGTAGCATTGGGAGCAGCGCCTGATGTTTTCCTGTCTAGCTGGCTTGCTGCCTAGACCGAACGCTCCTTGAGTGGGGTGATCCACAGGGAGTAGCTCAAACCTCCAAAGTGCCTGGCCAGGGGCAGGACATTAGCCCAGCAAGGGAGGGGTGTGGCAGTGACATCACAAAGGCCTTTTGCAGGACCTCAGACTATTGGTCAGAGGTGGTGGGGAGGTGGTGACCTCACAGAGAGATGCTGACATCAGCCAGGCAGGACAGGGGCGAGGGGCCAGGGAAACCTCAGAGACCCCTGTGGCTTTGCGTCAGCAAGTCTCCTTCTCCAGGTCTCTCTTTGAGGACTGAGAGAGTATTTGGGTTCATGGACGTGAGCGCCAGGAGGAACCTCTTTCGAGTTTTCTCCTTCCCTTTTAGTGATTTTACTAGAAAACAGCCATCCCTGTTTAGAAGGTAAGAGCCTCCTGGAGGTTTGAAAACTGTTCAGTCTGATCCATCTGGTGAGAGTTGAATTCTAGGCATGGAAAACACGAGCTTAAGGAGGCAGAATTTTTTTACGCACCTAGGATTTTGGCCCTTAGAGTCACGGGACATTGGGGTTTGTCCTTTGTGTTTCACCTTTTCCTCCATCCATCCCTCTCTCCTTTCTCTTCGTCTCTTGCTTCTTTTGTCCTTTCTCCTTTTCCTCCCAACACCAGGAGAGGGTGTGTGTGTGTGTGTGTGTTGCATGGGAGTGCTCTGCAATTCCCACTGTGGGAGGTCCACCCAAAAATGTGGGGCTGAAATAGTGCTCGGGCAGAGATCCCCGCCAGTGACCTGGGCCATCCTTTGGGCTCTCTGGTGAGAACCCTCAGCCTCCCGCCTCAGTCTCTACCCTGATTGGCTGAGCAGGGGTTATTGATAGGAGGAAACTCAGATCCTTGTTGTTCTCTTTAAGACCAAGGAAATAAGTCAGAACCAGTTCTGTGTTTGATAAATTTTGCTGCTTCTCTACATTAATGGTCTCTGAGCAGCTCATGATTCTCTCTAACATTGCAGTTCTCCTCAAATACTTTCTGAATAATTACTGTCACTGTTGTTGGTCTGGAGCTCATCTGAGAGCAATTTATTCAGGTCATTCCATGTCTGAAATTCAAGATCCGATGGTTAGTTTGAAAATCAGGGCTCTTGGGTCCTATTCCCAACTCAGCCACTGACTGGCTGTGTGACCTAAGACAAGTCAATTCTCCTTTCTCAGCCTTAGCTTCTCCTCTTTCAAGTAGGGATAATAATGATCTGCTCCTACCTACCTCAACACACTCACTCTTCCCCAACACACACACAGTCTCCACACTGCAGTTGAAAAGCATCTGGCAATCTAGTAAGATGCCCATGGAACAATGGGATAGAGAAACCTGCATCACTGAAAGTGCAGCCATGGAGACACCACACACCAGCCTTGCCTAGCTGGCAAGAATCAAACCTCCACAGAAACACCCTGTGGCTTCTAACCCAGCTCCCTAAGGCCTCAGCCACAACCACTTAACACAGGGCCTTTTACACTCTGCTTCTGTTCTCACTGAAGGGTCATTTCCAATTGTTTGCTCAGACCAGCTTCCTGAGCACACTCACTGCTGTGCAGCTCTCACGTGTGGCCATGGCTGAGCAGCCAGAGTTCCTGCCCATTTCCTACTGGCTGGAGCATGGCTAGAGTGTGTTTGTGGTTAATGACGTTGCAGTAGATGGTTCATTTCCTGCCTTGGCAATTCAGACGGACCCTTTTCCCAACATATCTCCAGCACATCAGTCCCTGGCTGGGTCTCCTGGGCAGTGGAAAACATCCCTTGTTTGGCCCTGCCAAGGATCGTGCAGAGCTGAGACGCCACCGGCTTGGATCAAAGGGGGAGTTGGATGGAATTTATCACCCAACCCTCCCTGCTCCCCAGAGCCCCACGGGGAGAAGCTAGAGAAGGGGGAGTCATTCCTCCCCTGCGCTCCCAGAAGAGCTGCTAGGACTCCTTCCTGCCAGCGACTCACCCCTGGATCCAGCCTCAGCTCCTGGGATCTTCCTGCTCCAGAGGCCTGGCGTGGGAGGCGTCACTGACACACAAGGGAGGTTTCTGGAATTGAAGGAAGGAGCAGAAAACGGAGAGGAAAGAAACAGAGAGAAAACGCCTGCCTCTCCCTCCCCGTCCCAGCAAGACATGTTACCAAGGACCAGCGTTAGGGGAAATGGTGCCCTGGGCAAAACTTGTACTTTGGCACTTCCCCATCGCCCCTGGACGATCCCCCTCCCCCTTTACCCCCAGCTCCTGCACTCCCGACCCTTGCACCTCCCCACCCCTAACTCTGCCCCTCCTGTGCCCTAACCCCTATGCTGTGTCCTCTGCCCTTAACTCCTGCACTCCCTCCTGTGCCCCTGCCACTGCCCCTCTCCTGCTCCCTAACCCCTGCACCCCTCCTGCGCCCCTTCACCATTAACCCCTGCGCCTCCTGTGCCACCAGCCATTGCGCCTCCTGCTCCCCTAACCCCTGCACCCCTCCTGTGCCCCCACCACTGCCCCTCTCCTGCACCCCTAACCCCTGTAGCCCCTCCTGTTCCCCAGCCACTGCCCTCTGCTGCACCCCTTCACCCCAACCCCTGCGCCTCCTGTGCCACCAGCCACTGCCCTCTGCTGCACCCCTTCACCCCAACCCCTGTGCCCTCCTGTGCCCCCAGCTACTGCCCCTCTCCTGCACCCCTTCATCCCAAACCCTGTGCCCCAGCCACTGCCGCCTCCTGCGCCCCTTCACCCCTAACCCCTGCACTCCCTCCTGTGCCCCCAGCCACTGCCCGTCTCCTGCACCCCCTTCACCCCTAACCCCTGCACCCTCCTGTGCCCCCAGCCACTGCCCCTCTCCTGCACCCCATCCCCAACCCCTGCGCCTCCTGTGCCACAACCCACTGCCCCTCTCCTGCCCCATTCACCCCTAACCCTGTGCCCTCCTGTACCACCAGCCACTGCCCCTCTCCTGCCCCCTTCACCCCAACCCCTGCACCCTCCTGTGCCACCAGCCACTGCCCTCTCCTGCACCCCTTCACCCCTAACCCCTGCACCCTCCTGTGCCACCAGCCACTGCCCCTCTCCTGCGCCCCTTCACCCTAACCCTGCGCCTCCTGTGCCACCAGCCACTGCCCGCCTCCTGCACCCCTTCACCCCTAACCCCTGCGCCCCTCCTGTGCCCCCAGACACTGCCCCTCCTGCACCCCTTCACCCCAACCCCTGCACCCTCCTGTGCCACCAGCCATTGCCCGCCTCCTGCACCCCTTCACCCCAACCCCTGCGCCTCCTGTGCCACCAGCCACTGCCCTCTCCTGCACCCCGTCACCCCTAACCCCTGCCCCCCCTCCTGTGCCACCAGCCACTGCCCGTCTCCTGCACCCCTTCACCGCTAACCCCTGCGCCTCCTGCGCCCAGCCACTGCCCCTCTCCTGCACCCCTTCACCCCTAACTCCTGCTCCTCCTGTGCCACCAGCCATTGCCCCACTCCTGCACCCCTTCACCCCTAACCCCTGCGCCCTTCCTGTTCCTCCAGCCACTGCCACTCTCCTGCACCCCTTCAGCCCAACCCCTGCACCCGTCCTGTGCCACCAGACACTGCCCCTCTCCTGCCCCCTTCACCCCAACCCCTGTGCCCCTTCCTGTGCCACCAGCCACTGCCCCTCTCCTGCACTCCCTTCACCCCTAACCCCTGCGCCCCCTCCTGTGCCACCAGCCACTGCCCCTCTCCGGCCCCCCTTCACCCCAACCGCTGCACCCCCTCCTGCGCCACCAGCCACTGCCCCTCTCCTGCACCCCCTTCACCGCTAACCCTGCACCTCCTCCTGTGCCACCAGCCATTGCCCCTCTCCTGCACCCCTTCACCCCAACCGCTGCACCCTCCTGCGCCACCAGCCACTGCCCCTCTTCTGCACCCCTTCACCCCTAACCCCTGCGCCTCCTGTGCCACCAGCCATTGCCCCTCCTTCACCCCTTCATCCTAACCCCTGCGCCTCCTGTGCCCCCAGCCACTGCCCCTCTCCTGCAGCCCCTTCACCCCTAACCCCTGCACCCCTTCCTGTGCCACCAGCCACTGCCCCTTTCCTGCACCCCCTTCACCCCTAACTCCTGCACCCTCCTGTGCCACCAGCCACTGCCCTCTCCTGCACCTCCTTCACCCCTAACCCCTGCGCCTCCTGTGCCACCAGCCACTGCCCCTCCTGCACCCTTCAGCCCTAACCCCTGCACCCTCCTGTGCCACCAGCCACTGCCCCTCTCCTGCACTCCCTTCACCCCTAACCCCTGCTCCCCCTCCTGTGCCACCAGCCATTGCCCCTCTCCTGCACCCCCTTCATCCTAACCCCTGCGCCCTCCTGTGCCCCCAGCCACTGCCACTCTCCTGCACCCCTTCAGCCCAACCCCTGCACCCCTTCCTGTGCCACCAGCCACTGCCCGCCTCCTGCAGCCCCTTCACCCCTAACCCCTGCACCCTCCTGTGCCACCAGCCACTGCCCCTCTCCTGCAGCCCCTTCACCCCTAACCCCTGCACCCTCCTGTGCCACCAGCCACTGCCCCTCTCCTGCACTCCCTTCACCCCTAACCCCTGCGCCTCCTGTGCCACCAGCCACTGCCCCTCTCCTGCACCCCTTCACCCCTAACTCCTGCTCCCTCCTGTGCCACCAGCCACTGCCCCTCCTGCACCCCTTCACCCTAATCCCTGCGCCTCCTGTGCCCCCAGCCACAGCCCCTCTCCTGCCCCCCTTCACCCCAACCCCTGCACCCTCCTGTGCCCCCAGCCACTGCCCCTCTCCTGCACCCACTTCACCCCAACCGCTGCACCCCTCCTGCGCCACCAGCCACTTCCTCTTCTGCACCCCTTCACCCCTAACCCCTGCGCCCCTCCTGTGCCACCAGCCATTGCCCCTCTCCTGCACCCCTTCATCCTAACCCCTGCGCCCCTCCTGTGCCCCCAGCCACTGCCACTCTCCTGCACCCCTTCAGCCCAACCCTGCACCCCTTCCTGTGCCACCAGCCACTGCCCCTCTACTGCCCCCTTCACCCCTAACCCCTGTGCCCTCCTGTGCCACCAGCCACTGCCCCTCTCCTGCAGACCCTTCACCCCTAACCCCTGCACCCCTCCTGTGCCACCAGCCACTGCCCCTCCTGCACCCCTTCACCCCTAACCCCTGCGCCCTCCTGTGCCACCAGCCACTGCCCCTCTCCTGCACCCCTTCACCCCTAACTCCTGCTCCTCCTGTGCCACCAGCCACTGCCCCTCTCCGGCCCCCTTCACCCCTAACCCCTGCGCCTCCTGTGCCACCAGCCACTGCCCCTCTCCTGCACCCCTTCACCCTAACCCCTGCACCCTCCTGTGCCACCAGCCACTGCCCTCTCCTGTACCCCTTCACCTGAACCCCTGCACCCTTCCTGTGCCCCCAGCCACTGCCCTCTCCTGCCCCCTTCACCGCAACCCCTGCACCCCGCCTGTGCCACCAGCCACTGCCCTCTCCTGCACCCCCTTCATCCTAACCCCTGCAGCCCCTCCTGTGCCACCAGCCATTGCCCTCTCCTGCACCCCTTCACCCTCACCCCTGCGCCCCCTCCTGTGCCCCCAGCCACTGCCCTCTCCTGCCCCCTTCACCCTAACCCCTGCGCCCTCCTGTGCCCCCAGCCACTGCCCCTCCTGCCCCCTTCACCCCAACCCCTGCACCCTCCTGTGCCACCAGCCTCTGCCCCTCCTGCACCCCTTCAGCCCTAACCCCTGCACCCTCCTGTGCCGCCAGCCACTGCCCCTCTTCTGCACCCCTTCACCCCTAACTCCTGCGCCTCCTGTGCCACCAGCCACTGCCCTCTCCTGCACCCCTTCACCCCAACCGCTGCACCCTCCTGTGCCACCAGCCACTGCCCCTCTCCTGCACCCCTTCATCATTAACCCCTGCGCCTCCTGCACCCACATGGGGACACTGACCTGTGTGCATGGAGCAGCTGGCATTGCTGCCCCTGCTCCTCCCTGGGACATTACTCCCGGCACCCCTAGGGGCTGCGGGTGGTAGGGCGGGGGCGAGAAGGACATCATCCGAGCTCCTGCGCCCAGGTCACTTTCTCAGCCGGGCTGCGCCAGGAGGGCAGAGAGCAGCAGCTTCTGATGCTCCCTCACAGCCCAGCCCAGGTGTGGAAAGTGACCAGGATGCAGGGAGCACATAGTGCTGCTCCTCGCTCCCCCCACCCTCTATGGGGCCATGGAGGAGCATTGGTGCAGGGGAGAGCAGTGAGCACCTTTGCACGGCCACACGGTGCCCTTTGACCCCCTGGAGCCCTGGGCGGCTGCCGGGGTCCCCACCCCTAAGGCCGGCCGGGCTCCCAGCACGAACAGCAGAGACACACAGAGACTGGCCACACTCTGTCCAACCATTGACATTGCAGGAGAGAAGGTGTCAGTGGAATCAAATGCCCTGGCTCAGACAAGAGACACAGGGAGGTTTTGCTGTTCATGGATCCATGCAAAGGACATTGTGTCTCTGTGTGAAAATAGGCAGGAAATGAAACACCCACCCTTGGGTGCCCAAGGCGAAGGGACCCCTATGGGATTAGAGCAGGACACGTTCTCAAGCAGCATGTTTCTCACTCTGCCCATCTGTCAGGTTTGATGATTATCAATGGAAATATTTTGCCATTGGGTCCTGTGTTTACACAGAAATCGACATTTACTAGCAAACACGTAATTCTCCCAGTCCTGCCTAGCCTGCCGGGGGGGAGTGTAGAAGGACAGAGTCACTCTGCCCAGAGCCCGTTCCAGGCCTGGGCTCTCCATGCTGCCCGCTTCCCTCAACGCTGGGATCCTTCCCTGACCTCCCCCAGACCTCGGGCCCCCACCCCACTGCTGGGCCCTCCCCACACTGTCCAACTCCCTGCTTCCATGATCCCTCCCTCTGCCCTCCTCCCTCTGAGCAAAAACTCGACATTATTCCCGGGCCGCCCACAGGATCCAGGGGGCCTGGTGCAAAGCAATTTCGGGGGCCCCTGCCAGACAAAAAAGTTGCAATACTGTAGAACACTGCAAAGAATCCTGCGGCACCTTATAGACGGAGGGCTTGGCTACACTTACAAATTTGCCGCGCTGCAGCAGGGTGTGAAAACACACCCTCTGCAGCGCTGCAAATTGCGGCGCTACAACGCGCCAGTGTAGTCAGCCACAGCGCTGGAGCCGCGCCCCAGCGCTGTCCGTTATTCCCCACAGGGAAGTGGAGACGGACAGTGCTGGGAGAGTTTTCTCCCAGCGCTGGCGCTTGATCACACTTACACTTCAAAGCGCTGCCGCGCAGCGCTTTGAAATGCAAGTGTAGCCAAAGCCTAACAGACGTTTTGCAGCATGAGCTGTGGTGAATACCCACTTCTTGGGATGCAAGCAGTGGAAATTTCCAGGGGCAGGTTTATATAGGCAAGCAAGAAGCAAGCTAGAGATAACGAGGTTAGTTCAATCAGGGAGGATGAGGCCCTGTTCCAGCAGCTGAGGTGTGAAAACCAAGGGAGGAGAAACTGGTTCTGTAACTGGCAAGCCATTCACAGTCTTTGTTTAGTCCTAAACTGATGGTGTTAAATTTGCAGATGAACTGGAGCTCAGCAGTTTCTCTTTGAAGTCTGGTCCTAAAGTTTTTTGCTGCAGGATGGCCACCTTAAAATCTGCTATTGTGTGGCCAGGGAGGTTGAAGTGTTCTCCTACAGGTTTTTGTATATTGCCATTCCTAATGTCTGATTTGTGTCCATTTATCCTTTTCCTTAGAGACTGTCCAGTTTGGCCGATGTACATAGCAGAGGGGCATTGCTGGCATATGATGGCATATATTACATTGGTGGACGTGCAGGTGAATGAACCAGTGATGGTGTGGCTGATCTGGTTAGATCCTGTGATGGTGTTGCTGGTGTAGATATGTGGGCAGAGTTGGCATCGAGGTTTGTTGCATGGGTTGGTTCTAGGGCAGAATACTGGATTCCCGTGGGCAGCGGCATAGCCAGGTTCTAACATGAGGGGAAGCGAACACATAAAAAAAGGCACACCCAACATATCAAATTACTAATTACATCCGCTCCCTCCCAGTTCCTGCCCCCTTCAGAATTCCCAACACCCCCCCACTCCTTGTCCTCTGACTGCCCCCTCCTGGGACCCCGGTCCCTGACTGCCCCCTAGAACCCTACCTGTCCCCTGACTGCCCCGACCCTCTGCCCCCAGACAGACTGCCAGGACTCCCACAGCTATCCAACCACTCCCCGCCCCCTGACAGGACCCCCAATATACACCAAGACACACCCCGTAATCCAAAGTGGGGGGGAGGGGCAGGGACCACGCACCGCCTCCTGCCATTGAGGGTACATGGGCAGCTGCTTCTGCCCTAGCACCTGGCTCTAGTGTGTAGCCAGAAGCCCTGGCGAGCAGGCGGAGGGATCCTGCTAGCAAAGGGAGCGTTTGATTTTAGAGTCTGATCCAAACAGACCCAGCAGAGAACACAACATAGCCCTGCCTCTGCCATCCGAGCTCAGGGCCCCTAAACAAGAGAGGCAGAGACGTGCTCAATACAGTGCATGAGGGGGAGAGGGAGCACAGACCAGGGACGGGTCATGGAGAAAAACCACAGAGAGGGAGAGAAGGAGAAAGTGAGGAAGGAGGAGAAGCCCGGAGGCTGTGTCTCTGGAGGGAAGGTGCTCAGATGCAGCATGTTAGTGAGACCCTTGCAAACACAAGGGAAAGACACAGGGAAGGGATTGCAGAGGACAAGCCGGGCTACTCACTCAGTCTCCCTTGTGGCATTGGGTAGCAGGGCCCAGGAAATGAAAATCTCTTAACCACAGAGAATTGATAACTGCTCCTAAATCCTTTGTGCCACGGCTGCAAGCTTAGAAGAGCTTAAGCTGTGAGCTGCATGGACAGCCTCAAGAAATCTCTCCTGTGCGGAGCCTCAAGCAGGTTTGCATTGTGTGACCCCGATGAAAAGCCCAGCAGAGAAAGCTTGCAACTGTCCCAGCTCTTTCAGCCGCGTTTGGGGCCTTTAAATCACTCAGGCTGCATCTTCCAACTAAAATGCATTAACAATACAGCTCAGGCAAGTGAGCCGGGGGCCGTGCAGGCTGCCTGGGCCAGCTGATAGCACTTCCCGCTAACAGCTGCTTTTCTAGGCTTGTGTTTTGCTGTTGGACAGAGGCCCAGACTTCCTCCCATCTAACCCCCCCCGCTCCCTGACTGCCCCAGCCCCCAGAAAGTCCCCCCCCGAACCATCCAACCCTCCCCCTGCTCCCTGACTGCCCCCCAGGACTCCTCTTAGCACCCGGCAGCTCGAGCCGCTGGCTGCCTCTGGAGCCAAAGTTAAACACATGCCAGCACACAGCCCCTCCCCCGCAGCGTGCTGAGGCAGCGGGTGTGTGTGTGCCAGGGGGGGTCTGGCTGCTGGAGGCCCAATGGGAGCAGCTCAATCAGGCCCCAAGCGGCCAATCAGCAGTGCTGCACTCTGCAGGGGGGGAGAAATCCAGATCTTTCCACCTTATTCCAAATTCCTACTAAGGCGCCACTTTGGGGGAATGTGCTCAGTGGGGGAGCGGCAGCCCCCCCTGCTCCCTCCAGCTACGCTCCTGCTTGTGGGGGCCCCTGCAAGACCCAGGGCCTGGGGCAAATTGCCCCCCGTGCCCCCGCCTCTGGGCGGCCCTGCTAGAAGCTCTTCTGGGAGCGCAGGGGAGGAATGACTCCCCCTTCTCTAGCTTCTCCCCGTGGGGCTCTGGGGAGCAGGGAGGGTTGGGTGATAAATTCCATCCAACTCCCCCTTTGATCCAAGCCGAGGGGCGTCTTAGCCTCCGCGATCCCCTTGGCAGGGCCAAACAAGGGATGTTTTCCACTGCCCAGGAGACCCAGCCAGGGACTCAAGGCAGCCCCAGACTTTCCCTTTCTCCCTTCTGGGAAATCAAGTTCAAGTTCGACAAGCAGCTAAAGAAGCCTCAACCCTGCATCTGAATTAATGTGTCATTTCTCACTGCCCGACACAAACAAATGTCATTTCAATCCCAGGTGAGTCCACTTCAGTCATTCCTCAGCCCCATTCCTTCCCCCTCCTGCCTTAGCTTAGGGTATTTCGCCACCCTGTGGGCATTTCATGTCCCTCCTCAGTTTCACACAGAGACACAATTTCCTTTGCATGGATCCATGAACAGCAAAACCTCCCTGTGTCACTAGTCTGAGCCAGGGCATTCGATTGTATTGACACCGTCTCTCCTGCAATGGCAACGGTCAGACAGAGGGGACGTGGCCACCTTCAGCCCTGGCAGTGAGATATTCACTTTCCTCTTTCTTCATGCTGATGTTGTTATTCCATAAAGCATGAACCATGGAATAAAAAGGTGAGTTTACTCCAGGGGAGGAAAGAAAGGAGCCACCAACTCCCCAGAAAATCTCAGTGCCCCAGAGAAAAGCTGCCCCTGTTATTAGAACTAATGATGTGCTGGAGATATGTTGGGAAAAGGGACTGTCTGAATTGCCAAGGCAGGAAACGAACAATCTACAGCAACATCATTAACCACAGACACACTCTAGCCATGCTCCAGCCAGTGGGGAAATGGGCAGGAATTCATAACGTCAACTATAAAAATGATACACATCTAGAAATAGCATAATTATAATCAGCCAGTCAGAACCTCTCCATAGACCCCTTACGCGACAACCTTTCTACAATATTGGCTGCAAATATAGAACAGTGGTCGCAATGGTGATCTATACAGTTACAGATTATGTCAATAACATCACAGGAGATTTACACGGCATCAGTGAGACTGATACTGGAATACTGCCTCAAGTTTTGGTGTCCTCATTTGAAAAAGATGTTGTGAAATTGGAGGTGGGGCAGCAAAGAGCCACCAAATGTTCTGAGGGCTGAGAAAATGCCTTCTAGTGAGCTATTGAACAAGCTCAACCTGTTTAGCTGATCAAAAGAAGATTGAAAGGTGACTTCATTGAAGTGTTGAAGTGCCTTAATGGAGAGAAAGGATTGGTATTAAAGGGCTCTTGAATCGAGCAGAGAAAGGCATAACAAGACCCAATGGCTGGAAGGTGAAAAGAGACAAATTCATATTACAACTAAGGCACAAATATTCAACAGCGAGGATGATTCACCACAGGAACAAGCTACAAAGGAAAGTGGTGGATTCTCCATATCCTGAAGTCATTAAATGAAGACTAGATGCATTTCTGGAATGTGTTTGCCCCAAAAGTAGCTCTAGTGTCATACAGGAGGCCTGTGATATGCAGGGGGTCAGATTAGATGCTCAAATGGTCTCTTCTGGTCATAAAGTCGACTCATTTCTGAAAAACTGAGGTAGCATTGGGAGCAGCGCCTGATGTTTCTGTCTAGCCGGCTTGCTGCCTAGAACGAACGCTCCTGAGTGGGGTGATCCACAGGAGTAGCTCAAACCTCCAAAGTGCCTGGCCAGGGGCAGGACATTGGCGCAGCAACGGAGGGTGTGGCAGTGACATCACAAAGGTTTTGCAGGACCTCAGCCTATTGGTCTGAGGTGGTGGGGAGGTGGTGACCTCACAGAGAGATGCTGACATCAGCCAGGCAGGACAGGGCGAGGGGCCAGGGAAACCTCAGAGACCCTGTGGTCTTTTTCTTATATAGGCTCCTATTACCCCTCACCCTCTGTCCCGATTTTTCATACTTGCTGTCTGGTCACCCTAGGGTGTGCACGTGTGGGTCCCAGCTACTCCCTACGCCCCCTCATTGAAGCAGGTGTGCAGGGTTACTGCCCTGAGAACTGCAGGGCACCAGTGGACATGGGGCTGGCTGCAGACAGGGCAAGGGGTGCGGGGCTGGCTGGAGACAGGGGTGTGGGGCTGGCTGACTGCAGGCAGGGCAAGGGGTGTGGGGCTGGCTGAGACAGGGGTGTGTGGGGCAGACTGGCTGGCTTCAGGCAGGGGTGCGGCAGGAGTTGGCTGAGACAGGCAGGGTGTGCACGGCTGGGGGTGTGTGGGGCTGGCTGGCTTTGGGCGGGGCCACAGGGGTGCGGCAGGAGCTAGCTGGAGACAGGGCAGGGTGTGTGGCAGGGGCTGGCTGTGAGCAGGGCAGGGGCGTGGGGCTGGCTGCAGGCAGGGCAGAGTTGCAGAGCTGGCTGCAGGCAGGCATGGGATGCGGGCTGGCTGAGGCAGCGCAGGGGGTGCAGCAGGGGTTGGCTGGAGCCAGGCATGCGGGGCTGGCTGGAGACAGGGGCTGGCTGCAGGCAGGGCAGGGGTGCGGGGCTGGCTGCAGACAGGGGCTGGCTGCGGGCAGGGCAGGGCAGGGGTGCGGGCTGGCTGCAGACAGGCTGGCTGCGGCAGGGCAGGGGTGCGGGCTGGCTGCAGACGGGCTGGCTGCGGGCAGGGCAGGGGTGCAGGGCTGGCTGCAGACAGGGCTGGCTGCGGCAGGGCAGGGGTGCGGGCAGGGCATAGGGTGCAGGGCTGGCTGAGACAGGGGCTGGCTGCAGGAGGGCAGTGGGTGGAGGTCACGAGAAAATGTCCTGAGAGGTATTTTAAGGTGAAGATAACACCATGGTTACCAGGTGACTGGCACATCCTGGGTTAAAGAAAGGAAGGACCTGGAGTTAATAGTCTGAAGTATTTGTGTTACCAACCCTGTCGCTGTCTGACCCCTTCAGTGCGGAGCAGGTGTGTGCGTTGCTGTGTGGAACGCACAGACTCCTGCAGAGCAGGGGCAGCTGTTTCCATGGCAGAGAGCCTGGCACTTAGGAGACTTTCCTGACTTGTGGTTTGAAGCAATTCAATAAAATAACGGTGGAGCTACAATGTCTGGTCCAAAATTTCAGCCCCGGTGCAAAAACACTATTTTAGGATCTAAACAGGAGGCTTCCAGCGCCAGGACACCTGACCAGAGAGCTCAGTGGGGGCATAACAGCTGCTGACTCTGATGGTACGCCCAGACTACCAGCCGGATCGGCGGGTAGCACGATTTTCCGGAGTTCGATATATCGCATCTCATCTAGATGTGAAATATCGAACCCCGAATGTGCTCCCGTCGACTCCGGAACTCCATCGGCGCGAGTGGCAGTAGCGGAGTCGACGGGGGAGCCGTGGATGTCGATCCCGCACCGTGAGGTCGTGTAAGTAATTCGAGCGAAGGTAGCTGACTTCAGCCACGCCATTCACGAGCTGAAGTTGCGCATTAGATCGATCCCCGCCCCTAGTGTAGACCAGGCCTCAGGTCCTGGGCTAAATCAATTTGCAGGTGGAGGCATTTCGATTTATTTGATCGATAATGAGGAAGGCGAAGATTTAATCCCAGGTTTTTAATAAAATGTCATGGACAGATCACAGGCAAAACCAAAAGCTCATTGCCCATGACCTGGCCATGACTTATACCATAAATACCCCTCATTGAATCTTGGGGAGGGAGGCCCAGGGGGTCCGTGACACCAGCTGTGGGCGCAGGGAGTCCAGGGGGCCCGTGGCACCATGTACTGGGGGAGAAGCCCCGGGGACCCACGGCCACCCCAGATGCTGCCAGATGAGGGGAGCCCCAGAGGCCAGCCCTGCTCCGGCCACCTCGGGACAGGTGCCAGGAGCCACTGAGCTGAGGCTGCTCCTGCCACCCTTGGAACCACTGCTCAGGCTGCCCCCAGGCCAGCTGCTGGGGCAGCCACGGAGTCAGCCGCAGTGGCCACTGCAGAAGTCACAGAATCTATGACATTTGCAGCCTCTGTGACACAGAGGGATCCCTAATAAAGAGACAAACCCCTCCCTGCTGTGACTGCAGTTCCTGGAAGGAAAGAGAACAGAAAGTGAAGAGAGAAGGAAAGAGAGAGAGTCCCTGTCACCTCTCTCCCCTGCTCCCTCCCCCTTGTATTCTGTAACCCCATCTCACTGGGTTCCCTGTGCTGGTGCCATGGGGGTGACACTAGAGTTCTGGGGCTTTGGGGGGAGGGGAAGGAGGCTCTTCACTTCTCAGCATTTCACACAAATTTGTCTTTGGGCTGAAATTTCTCCTGTTAGGCCTCTCAGTCAGAGCTGTACCCCCACCCCTTCAGTGGGGTGTGTAAATTGCAGAGCAGGCAGAGAAGTCGCCCATAAAGGGTCATATTGTTCTGGTGACTGGTTCGGACCTGGGTCACACGTCCTCTGACACAGGCTCATGTGCAGAACATGGGAGCTCTGGCTTGTCCTAAATGCTGTAGAGTGTGAGTTCCTGGGAAAGGGCAGGGGAGAGGGAGCAAGAGGAGAAAGGCAGAGACATTGGAGACGAGGAATTGGGAGGAGAAGAAAGAGAGAAAATAAATGATCGAAGCAGAACAGGTGTCCCAACTCCATCTTGCTCATCACCAGTGTTCACAGAGCTGGGTAGCTGCAGGTTTTCCAGTGTCAAGTCTGAACTTTGATTCTAACAATGTGTGTTGAAATATCAAGGGATCTCCACATACCTGATCTCTTCCCCCTCCCTTTTTTGTATTAATTTTTATTTTGACGTGTTTGGCTTAACCGTGATCGTCTCTTTCCCCACCTGTATTGCAATTTGGGGTTTAATGTTTATTTTGCCTCCCTTTGTTCATGTCATTATAATTGTAACAGCAAAGGAATCTGCAGGAGCAAAACTGACTCAAAACTTCATTTCCCATCATGCCGGAACATCCTACAAACAGCTCACGCAGCTGGAACCATAACACGCAAGGCCAGGGGATGGGAGATGCAGGTTTCCAAGGGTTCTGTCTTTCTCAGATGACACATTCCAGTCCCTTGTGTGCCTCCATCCTGTATGACCTGCTGGACTTTGACACATTTATTGTCTCATTCTATAGATAATGTGATTGTAACACAATGTGACTGAAATTAAACCACTTCCAGATGAGGAAACAACAAAAGAGAAAAGCCATTATTGCATTGGCTGGGAATAAAACCCAGATGAATTGCTTGGAAGACACCTACGCACACCACTATACCAATGCATCTGGCAGGAGTAGCTTTCCTGCAGGCTCTGTGTGCTGGCAGAGGGGGTGACACATGACCATGGAGTTAGTGAGCAGGGTGGATGGGCTGGAAGCTGCCTGAAAGCTGGGAGCAGAGTTACCATCCCAGAGTGACTGAAAGGGGGCAAAGGTGAAAACAGATCTCACTGGGAGCTGGCCCCACACCTGCCCTGCCCCTAGGAGAGGGGAACTGAAGCTCAACTTCAATCACAGAAAGCTCTTCCCTGAGGAGGAAGGGGACAGCTTGTGTTAAAGACCAGGTTTGTGTTTGCTCCTGCTACATACGGAGGGGCGGGGTAGTGCTGATTCCAGCCCCCAGACTCTGGGAGGATCAGGAACAACTTCAGGCTGCCAGTGACCTGCAGGAGGGAGATGATCTTTTGACAGTGACGGACGCCTCGTCCTAAAGGCCTTTGTCTGCCCCCTTCCAGTGACTGTTTGGCACAGGAATGCAGCCCCACTCCTGGGTCTCTCCTGGGAAATAATGTTTCTGTGCAAAACACCAAAGCTTTTAACAGAAAGGAAGAAAAGGAAATGGCCACATGATGGGACTAGGACATAAGGAATGAAACACACATGGGCGGTGAGTTATATACTCCACGTGGTGCCCGGGCACCAGCAATATTCAGAGCCCTGGGGCCCAGCTCCACCAAAGTTTGGGGCCGGGTCTCCCTCTGGCCCCACCTGCCACCCCGTGCTTCCCGAGTGTCCCCGACCCCTTGCTGGCCCCATGCATGTCCCTGGGCCCCGGAGGAGCAGAGCGTCCCTGCCTCTTCCATGCAGCTCCATGCTGCCTCCTGCAGCAACTGCTGCCACAGGGTCCTAGTGCCCCCTTCCCAACTCGCTGCCAGGGCAGACTGACTCTGAGCCTGCCCTTCCACCTCAGACCCTTCCCTTTTCCAGCGGGACCTCCACCATCACAGCCCCCTGCAGTCACCACTCCTGCCCCATGCTGGGCAAGGAGACAGCCCCATCCCCCACCCCCAGTGAGGCTACAGTCAGGGGCAACAGCAGGGGAGGAGGTGCATGCAGCACCCCCCGGCACCCATAATGGGGGAGGCGAGGGAGATTCCTGGACCTGAGAAGGGCCCTAGGAGCACCTGCAGTGACAGTGGTGGGAGGAGTGTGCTGCTGCTGGGGAATGAGGGTTCCTCCCCCAGAGCTTGCTGCTGCCAGCAGGGAAAGAGCTGGGGGGAGTCCTCCTTTCTGGCCCTTGTCCCGGAGCAGCCTGCCTGCACCCCAAACTCATCCCCAGCCCTGCCTCACCCCAGAGCCCACACCCCCAGTCAGAGATTTCACCCCACCACATCCTCAACCTCTGCCTGAGCCCTGAGCCCCTCCCACACCCCAAACCTCCCATCCCCAGTCCCAGCCAGAGCCTTCATTCCCCACACACCCCAACCCTCTGCCCCAGCCCTGAGCTCCTCCCACACCCCAAACCTCCCCTCCCCAGTCCCAGCCAGAGCCCTCATCCCCGCACACCCCAACCTTCTGCCCAAGCCCTGAGCCTCCCTCCAACACCACAAACCCCATCTCCAGCCCCAGATAGAGCCCTCACACACCCCTGCACCCCAACCTCTGCCCTAGTCCTGAGCCCTCCCACACCCCAAACACCTTATCCCCATCCCAGACAGCCTCATCCCCTGCACCCTAACCTCTGCCCCAGCCCTGAGCCTCTCCAACACCCCAAACCCCAGCCTCAGACAGAGCCCTCATCCCCACACCCCTACCTCTGCTCTAGCACTGAGCCTCCCACACCCCAAACCCATCATTCCCAGCCCCAGCCAGAGCCCTCATCCCCTGCACCCTAACCGTCTGCTCCCAACCCTGAGCCCTCCTGCATCATGAACCCCTCATCCCCAGCCCCACCACACAGCCATCACCCCACACCCCAACCTCTGCTATAGCCCTGAGCCCCCTCCCACACCCCAAACCTCTCATCCTCAGCCACACCCCAAACTCCTCCCAGAACCTTGGGCAGGTGAGGGCGGAGTTTGGGCAGGTTCTGGGCACCACCAAAATTTCTACAAACCTACTGCCCATGGAAACACAAGATGCTTCTCCCATGTGCATTGACTTTAACCTTGTTTGTGGTGGTGGTGTATCCATGTTGGGCCCAGGGGTCCTCTGGGCGCCGGGCATTGGCCACTTTCGGGAGAGTGGGCTAGATGAACTGGTCTGACTCAGTGTGGCTGTTCTTATGTTCTAACTGCTGGTTATGGAGGAGACGACCTTCCAGGCTACACAGAACTGAAGAAGGGTGCTGTTAGCTCCACAGCTTGTCTCTTTCACCAACAGAGGTTGGTCCTTTGCAAGCTCTTACCCTCACCCGCCTTGTCTCTCTTGGACTCTGAAAAGTGCTTTCTCTCCACTCCCTTTGAGAGAAGTTAAGTTTCCCTTTGGGCAACTATCAGGCTGAAGCAATTGTATTGACTGTGACACTAGAATTGAAGATTTAATATTATAAATAAATGAGTCTAAACCTGAGGTTCTGGTTTTCATATTGGTTTTTCTAACCTGTTCCCAATTCTCTTCTAGAAAGGCCTCCAGGCTGCCTGCCCAGCCCAGCAAAAGTGGCCAAGAGAAAGCCCACACTGCTGCTCTTCACGTAGTTGAAGGCTGCTATCAAACCCCACTCACTCACTCAGTCCCCAGGCTGTGGCAGTGCCTGGGATTCTTCCGTCCTAAGTGCAGGACTCTGCACTTCTCCTTGTTGAACCTCCTCAGATTTCTTTTGGCCCAATCCTCCAATTTGTCTAGGTCACTCTGGACCCAAACCCTGTCCTCCAGCGCTTGGATTCTTTACATGCTTTCACAGAGCAAAGAGCACATGTTCCATGATTTCATAGGGCAGAGTTTTGTGCTATCGGGAGCTTTCCCTGTGTGAACTTGACAGGTGGATCAACATAGAGACACATTGTGACCCTTCTCAGGGTGCTAAGGGCTGTGAGTCTCCTTGTTGCCACCTGCCACAAGGAAGAGGGAGTTTTGCATTTGGCAGCTGGATGTTAGTGACCAAACTCACCAGCCTGCTGGAACTCAAGGACCCTCCTCTGAGTTACAGCAGCCACCTTAACCCTTGAGTTCTTCAATGTGTCCCCTCTGGGTCCAGCCCGGATCACCAGATACCTGGTGAAATCCCAGATCCTCTCTTGCCCAAGTATCCCAGGTTACTAGTTTTACTGTGGACCATTGCTACTGTATCTCACACAGCACTTGAGTACAGTTATCGAACAAGCAAAAAATTTATTTCACAACGGATAGAGATTTAAACAAACAAACGTGAGTGATGGAAACCAACTGTTACCAACTAAACAAAGGCAGAAAGTGATAGAATAGAAAGGCCAGCACAAAAAACAGAGAGAGGAACAATAAGATACTAAAAGGACAATGGTTGGAACTCTCCATTTCTCTCAGTCTTTGGACTGATGGGTAGTAGAGCTGTAGCAACAGTTGAGGAACCAGGGTAAATTAAATCTAAGGTTTGAGCTGCTAGTGGAGCATTTTCCACACTCACGGCATTCCTAGGGCTCTCTCTCCATGGATTGTTTGATGCCTAATAAGGTGCGAACTGCGATTGAAGGTTTTCCCACGCTCAGTGCATTCATAGGGCCTTTCCCTGCGTGGATTCTCTGATGTTTAGAAAGGTCTGATCTTTGAGTGAAGCTTTTCCCACACTCAGGGCATTCAAAGGGCCTCTCTCCTCTGTGGATTGTTTGATGCCTAATAAGGTGCGAACTGCGATTGAAGGTTTTCCACACTCAGTGCATTCATAGGGCCTGTCCCCTGTGTGGATCCTCTGATGTACAGAAAGGGCTGAGCTGTGAGAGAAGGTTTTTCCACACTCACTGCATGTATTTTTCTCTTTCGCCTGAGGATATCTTGCTGTGTTGTGGTTTCCATGAGGATCTTCTGAGTTCCCAAGAAGAAATAAATTTATCCACTTTCTTCCCTGGCTGGTTTCTTGATCTGTTTTTGGTCTGTGCTGAATCTCCCAAGATTTTCCTGCTCATGACTCCTGGACACATTCCTTTTCGATCTTTGCAATAATGCTCTGTTTTTACCCACTGGCTCAACATTTTCAGGCTGAGAATTCTGCTCCTCTTTCTCACATGCCTTGCATCACCTGCTGTGATAGAGACAGAAACCTCAAACAGGGATGGAAAGGGGAAGACCAAACAAAAACAAGTGCTGAGGACAGGTCAAATAAAAATCAGGAGCTGAACTCCCAAACTCTTCCCCAAGTAGGAGAGAGAGGAGGGGATGAATTCAGCCTTCACATCCCATCCAAATACGCAGGGGAAGGGAGGAAGCTACTGCCTGGTGTCTGCTAGGATCTATAGGAAGCCATGAACTATATTTACCCTGAGGATACGACCCTGCTAGGGATAATAATGAACTGTGAGACCTCCCAAGGGCTTTGTTGGGCATCCCAGATGTTTCCTTCAGGCACTTACAGATTCTGAGGTGGTTTAATGTTTCTCACCTGTGCAGGAAGATCTCAGGATCTCTCTTTCCTCTGAACCCTGGAGGTCTCTGACCCATGGCTCTTCCTTGTTCCAGCTGGGAGATCACATCAAGTTGGAAAACTAGAAACCCTGCTCAGATGAAAGAAAACAAAGGAGTTCAGTTGATTACATAAGACTTGGTCATAAAAACATTCTATTAATTTAACTTCAGTGCTTAGTGTGACCTGGTGGGCCAGGGCAGTTCTCACTGAAAATGCCAAAGTTAGGCATGCTGAAAAGGAGAGCAGATGCTCCCAAAACTGCTGGTTAACACTGAAGTTAAACTCACTGACCAGTCACTAACTGTGCTTCTGATACCCCACATGGGTTATCGCGAAGCTGAAAAAAGAAATCACACGGCCACCTTTATTGCATCCCTGTTCTCTGACTCCCAATCAGCAACTAGGTCCAGTACAGTGAGAGGTTATTTAAAAAATCTGCTCACATAAACAAAGTGTTCCTCTGACCCCAAAGGGTCAACCACATCACCAGGTCAGTATAGGTTTGGATAGTACCCAAAATTCCATCCTTCCAGACAATCCTTTAACATCTAAACTAAAGGTTTAAAGGAAAGAAAGACAGAAAGAAGGTAAATGGGAAAGCAGTCAGATACATTCCAAAATGGATATATCAGGTTCTTAGCAGTATTGGTGAGTTGCTGGCTTGAAAGTCCGTCTGGAACACATCCATAGCTTGGATGGGTCATTCACTCCTTTGTTCCAGGGTTCAGTTTGTAGAGAAGTTGCTCCAGAAGTAGGAAGGGGGATTGAAGACAAATGGAGATGATGCAGCTGCCCTTTACATTCCTTTTACCATGTGGCCTGTACTTCCTGTGTCCCAAACACAAGCTTCACAGCATGTGGCATAGAAAAGCCTTGGAGTTCTCATTACACAGGCATACCCCGGCATGTCTTGCTGACTCAATAGGTGTATCCCCTTGGTCCTTTCCATGGGCTCATTGTACAGATGATGGCCTCAATGGGCCATCAAACTGGCTACGCAGTGTTGATGCCAATATGTATGGGAGTGTCACCCAGAAACACTGCACAAGTCTGGAAATACAGATATACCCCACATATCTATAACTCACAATACAAAGGTGATACAAATGTAGAAACAAAATGATCATACTTGGCAAATCATAACATTTTCACTGACACCTTACATGGCATATCTAGCACAATTCATTGCAATTTTATCAGATTATATTATTATTTTATTATTAATACCAAAGTGTCTCACAATTCCATACAGTGTCACACTTGGTAAACCCGTGAATTCCCAGGACCAGTTCCCCAGGTCCTTGAAGATGCCGAACACTGTGCTTATGAGGGATTGAAATACCCACATATCTGCTGGGAACACACACACAGACACTGTGTCAGTCTATACCCCTGTGTTCACTCATCTAGAAAATTATGATCAATTTTGTACGCAGTATGGCTTGTGAGGTATCATTTGAAAACGCATAACCTACTGAATATTATCCTCCTGTTAAAATGTGTAGTAACACTGTATGTAAAGTTATGAGATTTTACTGTATGATATTACTGAAAAAGTTACAATTCTGGGGAACACCCACAGACCAGTTACTCCGAGACAGCCAGGCAAACAGCTGGTCAAACAGCCATTCTCCTGCAGGGGGAAGGTGGGAAGAAGACATTTACATTCCATCACAGGGACCACTTAAAGTTGTTGTGGAAAACGACCACACGATTGATTTTGAATCAGCTCAGCCTGAGGCTCTTTTCTTGGTTAAAAGTGCGCAGGGGGCGACAGCTATTGGAATACTGTCCCCCTGAGCTAAAAATCACACAAGCCTTTTAAAGCTTAAAACCCCAAACAATGACACATACGTTGCACGTTAATTTCCTTATTTGGAATATATTGCAAAACATGATGCAGGTCAAAAGCAAGCTGAACAATCAGTTTTCCATATTCGGCCTTTCCTGTTATCGTTATCACACCTGGTGATATGGGAGCAAGACTCTGCATGTCTCAAGAAATGTCACTACCAACCTAGGCCATTTTCACATGCTGGGGTGCAATCCAGAGCAGTGAGGAGTTGTGTCATCTGTAATCCTGGGTGAGATTCAGTGTTCTGCTGCTGGAGCTCCCCTGTCTGGATACTCCCAGCCAGCATTCAAGGACGCACCGAGTGTCTGTGTGATAAGTAACCCTGGACCAGCAGCTCTGACTCCAGCTGCCTGCTTGTTACACCCCAAGCACATTCTGGTTTGGGTAGAGAAGGCTCAGGGTTTGAGAGAGGGCCGGGGGTAGGAAGCTTCTGTTCGTTATGCTGGACCCTAACCCCCAGTTTTACTTGAGTAAAGAGGAGCTATTTGACACTGTGATACGGCTCCTGTGCTCTGTTCCTAAAGTGTTCTGCAGCAGGGGAGGGTCTCTGGTAGTGTGTGTGTGTCACTGGCATGTTGGGGTGATGCTGCCAGGGCCGGCCCTAACAGTTTTGCCGCCCCAAGGGCAAAAAGGAGCGCTGCTCTGCGCGAGCGCCGCCCGACCCCTCCTGAGCATCGCGCACATCCCCAAGTCCCTGCCCCCAGCGCCGCGTCACATCCCCAAGTCCCCATCTCCCACAGCGCCGCGTCGTGCCGCCCAAATCCCGCCCCAGCACCACGCTGCGCCGCCCAAGTCCCCGCCCCAGCGCCGCACGCCCAAGTCCCTGCCCCCAGCACCGCATCGCGCCGCCCAAGTCCCCGCCCTGCCCCTAGCGCCGCCTGGCCAAACCAAAAACAACAAAAACAAGCCCCGATTGCCGCTCCCATGCTGCCCCAAGCACGTGCTTGGTAGGCTGGTGCCTGGAGCCGGCCCTGGATGCTGCAACAGGACAGAGTAGAGGTTAGAGTACAGATGGTGTTGTGGGGGTGGCATGAACCTTCACTCTTCATTTCCCCTTCCAAGAACAGAGGGGACAGGACTCCTTACCCAGCGAGGTCACAGTCTCATAGTTCTCCTGCATGACATCCCTGTAGAGGGCTCTCTGAGCGGGGTCCAGCAGAGCCCATTCCTCCCTGGTGAAATACACAGCCACCTCCTCAAAGGTCACCGGCCCCTGAAAGAGCAAGAGTCCAACACTCAGTACCTGCTGCTCCACTCACAACCCCACTATTCACGGAACAGCAGCACCAGGGAAATGGAAGCTCCGGGAGGCCCATGTTAACAGAGTCCCACCTCTCCTAGCTTAGAGCAGCCAGGAGGCATCAGAGGGTAGAAAGAGAGAACCTTTGTGTCTCCCAGCTGACAGACGGAGGCAGGGTCGTCACATTTATCACATACCTACTAGCCAGAGCTTGATATAGGAGATGGGGCTGGCTCTGACCCTACTGGTGTCTCCCTGGTAGGAATCCCAACACTCTCCAAATAAAATATATGGAAGAAAGGAGAAGTCAATAGTAAAGAACAGAAGTTAGAAAGTTAGAATTGTAGAAAATTGATAAAGAAAGCTATCAGAAATCAATGACCAATCAATGACAATAAGAAGGAAGTTTTTAAAAGTATATTAAGTGCAAACTTTACTAGATAGAAATGGCAGAATTATCAAAAAATAATGCAGAAGAGGTAAAAGTCCTCAATAAATATTTCTCTCCTGGATTTGGAGAAAAACAGATGATGTACTCATATCATAAGATGTTGACAACGACACTCTTTCCATTCCGACAAGAAGTCATGAGGACATTAAACAGCAGCTATTAAAAATCAGACATGTTTAAATCAGCGGGTCCGGATAACTTATATCCAAGACTTTCTAAAAGACCTGAAGTCTGACATCTATACTCATCAAGAGAATGGAGCAGCCAATACTGGATTTCATTCATTAATAAAGAAGCAAAGAAGGGTAATATGATTAGTGCCCATTAACAAAGGTTTAGAGAAAATAGAGCCTATCAAACTAACGGGATATCCTTATTGGATGAGATCAAAAGTTTGGTTGCAGCTAATAGTATTGATGTAATTTACCTAAACTTCAGTAAAGATATGACTTGATCAGCACAATATTTTTACTAAAAAAACTAGAATGATACAAAATAAACACGGCATACATTAAATAGATTAAAAACTGTGATAGTAAATGGGGAACCGTGGTCGAGTGGATTTCTTTCTAGCAGGTTCCCACAGGGACTGGTTCTTGGCCCTGTGCTATTTAACATTCTTATCCATGAGCTAGAAGAGAGTATAAAATCATCACTGATAAAGTTTGCAGTTGCCTCAACTATTGGGGTTGGTGGTAACTAATGAAGTGCCAGTAGATTCAGGCTCCAGCACTGGGAGTCTGGGAAGTTGTCCCAGCCCTGGCTGGAGGGTTATTTCCTGTTCCACAAAGAGGGGAAGTTCCATTCCCAACACCTATGCCTTGAAATTAGGCCCTATCTGAAACTACACCCCCATATTCATCATAGTGGTACGGTTACAATATGATTAGGACATAATTATGATGTATTTTGTACAAGATGCATCATGTGTGGTGTCACTGGAAAAGTTATGATTTGCTGAATATGATTATCCTATTTGTGTGCACATATCATGTTCATATCTGAAGTTATGGATATTGACTCTGTATCTGTATTTCAAATGTGCTTACTCTGGGTAACACCCACAACGAGCCTTTCAGGTACAACAATGAAGAAGCCAGACAGTGCTGATGGCTCATCAACAAAGACAATGGACTGTAGAAGATCTTAGCCTTCCTGTGAATGTTTCAGCCAGCCAATTAGTCATGGATACTATGACACAGCAGGGCCTGTGACCAGACCACATGACACTAAACTTCATTTTAGTACCTGTATTTTTCCACAAACTGACTGGGAACTGCCATATGGAAAGCAAATAAGGTGGGGTGTGACGTCATCCCTTGGTCTCATTCCCCACACAAGAGAACTCCTGGAAACACCTGAGAAACAAAAACTGAAGTGGGGGGAGTGCTGGTCCCAGGGTAAAGGGTTTTCTAGCTTGTGTATGGAAACTTGTGGACTGCTTGTATCAATTAGTCAGGTGAGAAACTGCTAATTCAAATTCTATCCAGATAGTATGTTAGGCTTAGTTTGAGTGTTGGTATTTGCTAAATAATCTGCTTTGATCTGTTTGTTATCACTTATAATCAATTTCTGCAGTTAATAAACTTGTTTTATGCTTTATCTTAATGAGCGTATTTTGAGTTAAGTGTCTGGGAAAAATCTCAGCTTGGTTAGCACAAGCTCACAGTGCACATCTGTCCCAGATCGAGGGGAAGGGGAACTATATTAATGAGCTGACATTAGAGGGATCCCTGTGCACTATAAGAGGGTATAATTCTGAATTTATACTACAGCAAGTGTGCAAGGTTGGGGAGCTGGGAAATTGGCTGTTTTCTCTCTCTCCTTGAGTGGCTCAGGTAAAGCACTCAGGTATCTTAGTTGGGTGTATGGCGCCACCTGCTGTCCTGTTGGGGATAACAGGCCCTGGAGAGGCTGGCTGAATCTCCAGCAAAACAGTGTGAGAAGGGTCAGCCCGGCTCAAGGGTTAGAGGGCACAGCGGTTCCCAGACTGCCCCTGGGGGTGACAACCCATCACACCCTAAACTACACTAGTGTCAGCAGGTTTGTCACATCCTGTCCCCTCCCTTTCTCCACCTGAGATATTTCCTGCCTCCCACCACCTCTAGCAATTCCCACCCTCTTATGCATTTACTGCTCCTCTCCTCCAAGCAGAACCCACCACCAGCCCCTGAGAATCCCTTACCTGAGCCAGCTCCATTGCAGCCATTTCCTTCCTGAGGACGGGATGATCTGGAGCAAAACATGGACGTTATTCTGTAGCCTGCTGGGGTGAAAAGGGCAAGGTGTAAGAATTCAGATGGGGCTTTTGTCCATTCCACAAGCCGATTCCCAGGTTTTCCCCTGCTAATGGACACTCTAGGTTCTGCCACACTGTGAAGCACAGAGTGACCTTATCCCAGTACAGGTCTAGCGCCATCCCACCAGGGTGTAACCCTCTGACACATGGTGAAACCTCCCAGTAACAGTCTCTGTTACACTTATCAAGTTGTGGACAATACCAAGCTGGATGGGGTTGTAAGTGCTTTGGAGGATTGGATTAAAATTCAAAATGATCTGGACAAACTGGAGAAATGAGCTGAAGGAAAGAGGATGAAATTCAGTAGGGACAAGTGCAAAGTGCTCCACTTTGGAAGGAACAATCAGAGACCAGAGAAGAGCAGAATCCAAAGAGTCACTTTGGGGATTCTCCTGTCATTGTTCCCAAGGCAGCTCTATCAGGTTTACAAAGTTGTTCGATGTTCCTGCCTTTATACAGTCTCTCCTGGGAGTGCCCCTTTCATGGGCTGGGCCTAGTTTTAGTTTTCGGTAGTTAACAATCTTGGTTTATTGTTTATCTAACCAGTGTGTTTGGATTAAAGTGTGTTGGAAACTCCGTTTGGGATAACAAGCTGGTGCATGTCATTTCATCATATGAGCTTGCGTTGTTCAGTAGCGTGCTGGACAGTGCAAGACGCACATTTCTGGGGGAAAGTCGGGCACTTGAGAATTTGCTGGTTTTCTCCTGAGGTGTAATTCACGAGTGGCTGTCTAGCAGCACTCAATACTGTGTAGCTGGGATTGAGTTACATGCTGGAGACTGTGTGTTAATTGGCCAAGAGGGGCTGTTCTCACGGGAAAACAGTGGAAAAGGCACCCCAGTTTGGAGAACTGAGGGAACACGGCTATTTAACAGTCCAGATTGTACTCTGGCTAATGTCACAGACACTCATTATGACAGAGCCTCTTACAACACAGAGAAAGTAAATCCATGTCCCAGAAATTGAAGACTCCAGACAGAGGGCAAGTGTCCCTGGCACTGCTTCTTGCTGACAGAGAGGTTCAGAGACAGTGAGAGAGTCATGGGGAAGCTGGGAACAGGAAGCATGGGCTGGTGGGGTTCAGTGGAGAAAGGGAACAGAAAGGGCAGGGATATTACTGAATACAGGATCTCCGCAGTGCTAGATGTCAGGATAGCACATAGTGCAGCCCATTGGAAAACATAATCCCAACTATACATACAGAATGATGGGGTCTAAATTAGGTGTTTCCACTCAAGAGATGGATCTTGGAGTCACTGTGATTGTTCTCTGAAACATCCACTCAAATGCAGCAGCAGTGAAAAAAGCGAACAATGTTGGAAATAATTAAGAAAGGGATAGATACGACAGAATATATCATATAATGCAATTGTAAAACAGCAAATGAATCCATGATACACCCACATCTTGAATACTGCATGAAGATGTTGTTGCCCCATCTCAAAAAAAAAAAGATATATTGAATTGGAAAAGGTTCAGAAAAGGGCAACAAAAATGATTAGGGGTATGGAATAGTTATGCCAGACCTAACCCCCCGGTTTCACTTGAGCAAACAGGAGCTCTTTGACACTGTGAGATACGGCTCCTGTGCTCTGTTCCCAAAGTGTTCTGCAGCAGGGAGGGTCTCTGTAGTGTGTGTGTGTCTGGCATATTGGGGTGATGCTGAAACAGGACAGAGTAGAGGTGGCATTGTGGGGCTGGCGTGAACCTTAACTCTTCATTTCCCCTTCCAAGAACCGAGGGGACAGGAACCCTTACCCAGCGAGGTCACAGTCTCATAGTTCTCCTGCATGACATCCCAGTACAGGGCTCTCTGAGTGGGGTCCAGCAGAGCCCACTCTTCCCTGGTGAAATGCACAGCCACCTCGAAGGTCACCGGCCCCTGAAAGAGCAAGAGTCCAACACTCAGGACCTCTTCCCACTCACAGCCCCACTATTTGTGGCAGAGAGGAGCCAATCAAATGGAAGCTCTGGGTGGATCGCAGTCAACAGAGTCCCACCCCACCCTGCTCAGAGTATCCAGCAAATACCAGGTTGAGGGGACGAAGAGAGAGCCCCTTGTCTCTCCCAGCAGATCCATCACACACCTACTGGCCACCGACTGATACAGGAGATGGAGCCCTAGCAGGGTTCAGGGACAGCTCCTGGTAGGAAGCCCAACAACCTCCCCATTGTGAGGAGCAGGATATGAAGGGAGAGGCAGCTCCACTAAGCCTGACTCATGGGTGCCCCCTTCATATCTCACAGCGGCCGCTGGCTAGTGAGCTCAGGCTCCAGCACTGGGTGTCTGGTCAGTTTGACTAGCTCCATGTAGGTGGGCTATTTTCTTTCTTCACAAATTAGGCATTTCCACCTCTGAACCTCCAGCGTCGGTTCCTAGAATCTAGGCCACTTATTAAATAACTCCCAGCAGGTTTGCCACACCCTGGCCTCCTCCTTTCCCATGCTGTGAATTTCCTGCCCTGCACCAACCTCCAAACCAGACTGTACAAACCTTCCCATCTCCGTGTATTTGCTCTCCTCCTCCAGCAGGAACCCACCAGCAACCCCGATAATCTCTACCTGAGTTGGCTCCACTGCAGCCATTTCTCTTCTCTGTCCCACGTCAGGCTGGGATGACCTGGAGCAAAACATGGACGCCATTCTGCAGCCTGTCTGGGGAGAAGGGCAGTTGTGGGTGTTTCAGAACCGGTTTTAGTTAATTTCACATCAGAATTCCCAGGCCATTTCCCCTGCAGACAGACACCTAGATCCTGCCATGCTGGGAAATGCTCAATCTGTTTATTACAATGTAGACTTGGCCCTCCTGCCAGCTAAACCCAGACACATTTTTAACCTCCCTTCTCCCTCCCCTCACCCTGTAACAAAGTCTCTGAACACAAGGCTAGAAAAGAGCAGAACCAAAGGAGTCACTGTGGGGATTCTCAGACACTGACCTCAAGTGACAGCCACACCCCAGCAGGGGAATATGGAGTCAGGAACTGGCTTTTCCTCTCTCTGATCCTTTCCTTGTTCACTGGACAGTGGTTCTGCCCAGGATGCAGCAATACATGTGTCTGGGTGGACTAGAGAGCTAGAAATCTCTCCCAACTCATTTCTCCCACTGCCCCTTTCAGTCTCTCCTTCCCTGTCCTCTCTCCCTGCCCCTCTGGCTGGGACAGTCCCATTCCTGGGGCTTTGCTCTCCCATGGCTGGATTTTCTCCTGGCAATTGCTACTGGGAGGAGAAATGAGGAGGGCTGTTTGTGCAGAGTCACTTTCATGCCAGACCCCAGCACTTTCCCTGAGGTCTTCAGTTACCTGGAGACTCTGGCTCAGAATTTAGTATTAACAGGGCCCAGGGCTGCCCTAGGGGCTAGGACCAGCTGGAGAAAGTCATCCTGGGCCAGGCAGAGAAGCAGCTTTAATTGAGGTCACTTCCCAGCACAGAACCCTGCTGGGAGCAGCAGCTGCTAAGCCTGGTCTCCCAGATCACAATGGAGGCTGCAGCGTCTGACCCAGGAAGCTGAACCCCAATATCCTGGAGCAGAGAGGGACAGAGCGTTTGAGCAGCTTCCCTCCTGTAGCTCTCTGGGGAGAGCAGCTAATGAGAGCCCCTCCTCACAGGAGAATTGCTGATCTCATTTGCCCCACTGTCGATCCGGAGTCACCCTTGTCTTTCCATACAGTGACTCTGGATTAACAATGGTCTCAATGAAACCAGAGTTCAGAAAGAATGAGTCCAGAACGCTGTGGAAGGGTCCATTGTGCAGCAGTGCTGATCCTCCCACCTCCCTCATCCCCAGATACAGGACAAGGACTGACAATGGACTGGGGTCATGGACAATCTAGGACAATGGAACTGGAAGTTCCTGCAGTTTGCAAGAGGGGAGAAAAGCAAAATCTGTGATTTCACCTGACAGTGTTTGATAGCAAAGAACCTGTGGCACCTTATAGACTAACAGACGTTTTGTAGCATGAGCTGTGGGTGAATACCACTTTTGTAGCATGAGCTTTCACCCACGAAAGCTCATGCTACAAAACATCTGTTAGTCTATAAGGTGCCACAGGATTCTTTGCTGCTTCTACAGAACCAGACTAACACGGCTACCCCTCTGATGAGTGTTTGATAAGTGGCTGTGAAAGTTGTCACAGTGACTGACCTGGCCGGGAATGTCGGGCAGTGCTTGGAGCCAGGATTCTGGCATAAGCTAATCACGGAGAAGAAGATGGGTCAGAGCAGCCCCAGAGCCCCAGCCAAACCCCAGATATTCCCTGGGACCCAGCCCCCAGAGTCCCTGGCTAGGAGCTCAGATACCCCTCAGACCCCACCGGCCAGAGAACCCCACCAGACCATCACTGCCAGGTTGGGAATCCCAAAGGTTCCCCACCAAAAGACCACAACAGCCAGAGACCCCCAAAAGGGGACCCCCACTGGGAACTCAGTCCTCACTGCCTGCCTAGGATCCCCGCCCTCCAGCAGGATCTGCCCTGCCCTTTGCCTGGCACCCCCTCCTCCCCCTGCGGGATCCCTGGTGCTTTACAGGGGCACCCCCTGGCCTAGCACCGGGGATTCTCCCCCACACACACTCTGTGCACTGGGCAGGGCAGCGATCCCAGGAGTCTGCGGGGGAAGCCCAGACAGAGCCCCTGGCACAGCACCAGGCCCTCTAACCCCTGTTCCACCTCCCAAGAGACGCTCACCCCGGCTGTTCTGCAGCCACCAGGCCCCCAGCGATACCCACCTCCAGGACCCACAGCCTCAGGGCTGGGCACATCACAACCACCCCCTGAAACCCCAAATCTCCAGAACCCACCAACCTACCTAGGGTACCTCTGCCCAGCCACCCAGAGGCCTCCCCACCACAATCCCCTTCAGCTGCTATCTCCCCCAGCCCCACCCCACCCCCACCCAGCAACACTGTTACCTCACAGTGCCTGAGAAGTGGATAGAAAGTGACCACTGCCCCTGCTGGCCAGTCACACAGAGGAGCTCCTAGGGATGTCTCTGGAACTGGAGTATGGAAGGCCTGGAGGGACAAAATAGATAAGAAATGTCCATGGCCTGTCACTAGCAAATAATGGCCACCATGGATCCACCCCAGAGGTGGCTGCATCTTTAGCACTGGGGGAAGCAACTCCTCACAGAGGCCATTTGCCATGGGGTTTGGGATACTTCTCAACTCACACTGCACTCAGAGTGACCTCCTCATCCCGTGCCAGCTGAAGAAAAAGAAAAGGGTCCAGCCAACTCTCCTGCTATCGGTTGGGAACCACTGATCCTCAAACAGGGGAGGCCTCTGGCTTTGATGGGTATTAAATATCTGGCTGGTCTCTTTCTTCGGCAAACATTTTAACAGAGGTAAAGGAGGGAACAAATGATTCACAAAGGAGACGGGAAAGATGATCTCTGGCAATTTAACCCCCTACAACATCCAGGATGGAGAAGAACTCAGGGCAACAGGTTCCTCGAAGGAAGAAATTGCTGGGATTTAGAAACACGGGGGAACAGCCCCAACCCCAGAGGATTTTAACTGACATTTGATAATGACATAGAAAGAGGCAAAACCTGAGCTTTGAGAGCAATGTTCAGAAATGAAAGAGTTCCCAATCTGAGACATTTTGGATCCACTTTGCAAATTATAGAGAGGAAAGTGGAAAATCAGAGGGATTTTATATCAGTTGTTGATAGGAGGTAAAATCTGAGTGTTTCACATGAATATCTGATAAATGAATAAAGAGGAAATGTAAGCAACATTTGCAAACATTTTATATCCAGGTTCAAGAATCTGAGCAAAGGTGTAAACCTGAGATTTTTGGTATTTTATAATTAGAGAGACAGGGGAAAATCTCAAGGCATATTCAATTAGAAACAGACAACTAGAGAGCAGTGGGGCAAATGTTTAGGTTATTTTATATGAACCTTTGATATTTGCAAAGAAAATGTGTCACAAACTGAGTATTTGATAACATGAGAGAAAAACACCAAGATCTGAGGGGATTTTATATTAAGCTACAGTTAACAAACTAGTGGTAGAAGATGACAGAACAAGGAGTAATGGTCTCAAGTTGCAGAGGGGAGGTTTAGGTTGGACATTAGGAAAAACTTTTCACTAGTAGGGTGGTGAAGCACTGGAATGGGGTTACCTAGGAGGTGGTGGAATCCCTTCCTTAGAGATTTTTAAGGTCAGGCTTGACAAAGCCCTGGCTGGGATGATTTAGTTGGGTTTGGTCCTGCTTTGAGCAGGGGGTTGGACTAGATGACCTCCTGAGGTCCCTTCCAACCCTGAGATTCTAAGTGATCATCTCATGATTTTATGAAAACGGGGACTGTTGGACTGGATTTTATATGACTGTCCAATACATAAACACAAAGTAATGAGTTCCCCACCCCCACTCATTGCCAAGTGGCAGGAAGCCCTTTGAGGAGCTGATTAAAAGGGCAAGGGAGGGGAGCTGAAAGGTCCCTGACAAAGGAAGGGGGCAGCAACGGCAGCAGTGGGGACGGGCGGGTGACTGGCACAACTGATGGTTGGGGGTAACTTTGTGTTGGTAGTTGGGGGGGCAGCAACTGGGATTGAGAAACGGGGTCTGAGGCAGTCC
Organism: Mauremys reevesii; assembly: GCF_016161935.1. Classification (NCBI taxonomy): domain Eukaryota; kingdom Metazoa; phylum Chordata; order Testudines; family Geoemydidae; genus Mauremys; species Mauremys reevesii. The sequence goes on along the minus strand of NC_052636.1, from coordinate 36,041,393 downwards.
CCATGGCAGGGACACGTGCGCCTCCCTGCCCTGCCCTGGCAGAGACCCGGCACCTCCTAGACTATCAGGGCTGGAAGGGACCTCAGGAGGTGTCTAGCCCAACCCCCTGCTCAAAGCAGGGCCAATCCCCAACTAAATCCCCAAATGGCCCCCGCAAGGAGTCAGCTCCCGGCCCTGGGTTTAGCAGGCCAGTGCTCCAACCACTGAGCCATCCCACCCCCACCCCAGGGGCAGCCATGTGCTGGGGAATGACTCAGGGCGACAATTTCCCACCTGAACAAGGACAAATCGCTGCAGATAAAATGGGTGGGAAAATGTCCCTCACTAGAGAAGATTTTAAACTGACGTTTGAGACTCCTGGGGAGAACGGGGGAAATCGGGGGAGACGGGAGAGCTGATCATTGGAGGGGAAAGGGGGGAAATCGCCCCAGATTTTATAGTCCGTGTGAGACACTGAGCGAGAAAAGGGGCAGAACTAGAGAGAATTTGTATCGGGGGCGAGAGGCAAGTGGCATAAACAGGGACAGGAGCCAATTAACCCCCCCCCGGGAATTTCCTGGCTGCCCAGAGACAGTTCAATCCCCCCCGCGTCCCACTGACCTTCCCTTCCTACAACTCCAGCTTCTCCCCTCCCTGCCTGACACCCCCCATCTCCCCCCCCCCCCCCGGGGCTCCCCCCGCCAGGCCCCCCTCTCTGCCCCCCAATCCCACTGGGGCGGAGACAGCTCTGAGGCTTCTCCCAGGTTCCCGGGGCAGAGTCACTTCCCTGCCCAGCCCCAGTGCCCCCGGGTCTCTCACTCCCGGGGCTCCGTGGGAGGCTGGACACCAGGGATGCAGGACGGCAGGAATGGGGGCGACAGGCCTCCTGTTCCTCAGTCTCACGGCGGGACCCAGGGGGCTCGTCACTCTCCGGCTCGGGAGCGCTGGGAAGACCCGACCGTGGAGGGGCCGTCGCTGGGGCGGCCCCCGCAGGCGCTGAGCACGTCCTTATATCACTTCTGTGGCGGGAAAAGTGCTGAGGAGATGGAACGCTGAGGGCTGGTTTTGGCGGGAAAAACCGGTTTGGACTGGTTTGAGCCTGTCCCTGATGGTAAACAAGTCCCCTCTCAGAGATGGAGTCCAGGGGTCAATAGTTCATATGCTCCAGATTGGATCTTATTTTAAAGCCAGTGATTTACTTCATAAACATCTTATTAACCAACTAATTAAACCTATTACACCTAACAATGAGATAAAAATACAACACAGACAAACCTTATCAGTAACGGCTAATGTCCTAACTGGGAAGCATGTGAGCTTGCTGCAGAGCTGCTGCTCAGGGACGGGAACCTCCTGCCACCCCAGCCTCCAAAATCACTCAGGCTGCACTTTCTGCACAACTAGGTGCTGGCTGAGGGGGGCGTGGGAATTGGTGGCCTCTGCTGCAGGTGATGTGAATCTCAGGTATTTAAAGCCATGGCCTAGAGGAAGGAAGTGCCTAACTCCAGAGTGTGCAGCTGCCTAGGGCCAGCGCTGAGGATTTAGAGTCCCTAGTGCTGCCATTGCAAGGTTCAAGCATGCTCAGCCCTGGCATTGCCACCCCTCCTGCGGCTAGTAGCTGCAGGTGGCTAAGGCTGGCCTCTGGGAACTGGCCCCATGGCTGTAGCCAGAGGAGCTGCAGGTGGCTCTGTGACTACTGGGGCCATTAAGCTAGAGCAGCTAAAGACACTGGAGTTCACCTCAAGGAACAGAGGTCACCAGTAGGACAGGAATGTCAGGGGAAGCAGGGAAAGAGGGAGCAGGTCAGGCTGGCAGAGGGAGCTTCCAGCTGGGTGGGAGCATGTCCAAAGTAGAAAGGAAACAAGTCTGGGGAGAGGTGGTGGTGACCAGGTAGCAGACTAGCATGTAGATGGGAGCAGAGGGAGAGAGGCTGGTGGCTTCAGATTCCCAAGGGCTCAGTCCTGACTTTGGGGAGATGGTGTTTGCAGGTGGCTGGCTCACATGGCAGGATGGGGGCTGAGGGAGGGATCTGTCAGAACTGAACAGGTATCTGCTGGCTTTAGAACTGAGCTGAGACTAGGACCACATGCCGTGACTGGTGACATGGGGGGTACTGGAGACATGGCTAGAGAAGGTCTGAATGAGGAAGGAGATAAATCTGTGGGGAGTTTCCTTGATCACTATGAAAGTTCTGCTCACTGTGGACACTGGTAAACCCACATGGGTGTACAGCTCAATGAGAAAACCCGGGGGCTGAGGGAGCTGTGTATGGCAATGCGTACAGTCATGGAGAGGTGTGTGATCAAAATGAAAAATGTCTCTGAGGTTCAGTACCGGGTATGCTATGGCACCAATGGCACTGCCCCACCAGGCCCACACTCGGAGCCCACAGTGACTATATAGGGGCCTACAAATATGTTTGGTACCAGGACCCACAGAAGGTTAATCCGGCCCTGACTGCCTGAGCACTATTTCAGCCCCACATTTTTGGGTGGACCTCCGACAGTGGGAGCTGCAGAGCCCTCCCCCGCAACACACACACACACACACACACACACCTCTCTCTCTCTCTCCTGGTGTTGGGAGGGGAACAAAGAAAGAACAAAATAAGCAAGAGAAGAAGAGAAAGGAGGGATGGATGGAGGAAAAGGTGAAACAAAAAGGACAAACCCTAATGTCCCCAGTGATTCTAAGGGACAAGATCCCAGGTGCGCAATAGAATTCTGCCTCCTTAAGCTCGTGTTTTCCATGCCTAGAATTCAACTGTCACCAGATGGATCAGACTGAACAGGTTTCACACCTCCAGGAGGCTCTTACCTTCTAAACAGGGACGGCTGTTTTCTAGTAAAATCACTAAAAGGGAAGGAGAAAACTCGAAAGAGGTTCCTCCTGGTGCTCACGTCCGTGAACCCGAATACTCCGTCAGTCCTCAAAGAGAGACCTGGAGAAGGAGACTTGCTGAAGCAAAGCCACAGGGGTCTCTGAGGTTTCCCTGGCCCCTCGCCCCTCTCCTGCCTGGCTGATGTCAGCATCTCTCTGTGAGGTCACCACCTCCCCACCACCTTGGACCAATAGGCTGAGGTCCTGCCAAAGGCCTTTGTGATGTCACTGCCTCACCCCTCCCTTGCTGTGCCAATGTCCTGCCCCTGGCCAGGCACTTTGCAGGTTTGAGCTACTCCCTGTGGATCACCCCACTCAAGGAGCGTTCGTTCTAGGCAGCAAGCCGGCTAGACAGAGAAACATCAGATGCTGCTCCCAATGCTACACTCAGTTTTTCAGGGTACGTCTACACTACGGGACTATTCCGAATTTGCATAAACCGGTTTTGTAAAACAGATTTTATAAAATCGAGTGTGCGTGGCCACACTAAACACATTAAATCGGTGGTGTGCGTCCACGGTCCGAGGCTAGCGTCGATTTCTGGAGCATTGCACTGTGGGTAGCTACTCCGTAGCTATCCCATAGTTCCCGCAGCCTCCCCCGCCCCTTGGCATTTCCGGGTTGAGATCCCAGTGCCTGATGGGGCAAAAATCATTTTCGCGGGTGGTTCTGGGTACAGCCTCACCCCTCCCTCCCTCCCTCCCTCCCTGACAGCGGCAGACAACCGTTTCGCGCCCTTTTTGCTTGGTGAACCGTGCAGACGCCATAGCACAGCAAGCATGGACCCTGCTCAGCTCCATACCGCAATCGTGGATGTTTTAAACACCTCGCGCACTCGTGCAGTATATGCTGAACCAGGACCTTCGAACCGAGGCGAGTAAGAGGCGGATACGGCAGCGGCGATGACAGTGATGAGGACGTGGACACAGAATTATCTCAAACCGCGGCCCCGGCGCTTTGGAGATCCTGATGGTAATGGGGCAGATTCTATCCATTGAACGCCGATTTTGGGCCCGGGAAACAAGCACTGACTGGTGGGACCGCATTGTGTTGCAGGTGTGGACGATTCCCAGTGGCTGCGAAACTTTCGCATGCGTAAGGGCACTTTCATGGAACTTTGTGACTTGCTTGCCCCTGCCCTGAAACGCCATAATACCAAGATGAGAGCAGCCCTCACAGTAGAGAAGCGAGTGGCGATAGCCCTGTGGAAGCTTGCAACACCAGACAGCTACCGGTCAGTCGGGAATCAATTTGGAGTTGGAAAATCTACTGTGGGGCTGCTGTGATGCAAGTAGCCAAAGCAATCACTAAGCTGCTGCTACGAAGGTTGTGACTTGGGAAACGTGCAGGCCATAGTGGATGGCTTTGCTGCAATGGGATTCCCTAACTGTGGGGCGATAGATGGAACCCATATCCCTATCTTGGCACCGCAGCACCAGGGCACCCAGGACGTAAACCGGAAGGGGTACTTTTCAATGGTGCTGCAAGCACTGGTGGATCACAAGGGACGTTTCACAAACATCCACGTGGGATGGCCAGGGAGGGTTCATGATGCTCGCGTATTCAGAAGCACTACTCTGTTTAAACGGCTGCAGCAAGGGACTTACTTCCCAGACCAGAAAATAACAGTTGGGGATGTTGAAATGCCTGTCGTTATCCTGGGGGACCCAGCCTACCCCTTGATGCCATGGCTCATGAAGCCATACACAGGCAGCCTGGACAGTGGTCAGGATCTGTTCAATTACAGGCTGAGCAAGTGCAGAATGGTGGTGGAATGTGCATTTGGCCGTTTAAAGGCTCGCTGGCGCACATTACTGACTCGCTCAGACCTCAGCCAAACCAATGTCCCCTATGTTATTGCTGCTTGCTGTATTCTCCACAATCTCTGTGAGAGTAAGGGGGAGACCTTTATGGCGGGGTGGGAGGCTGAGGCAAATCACCTGGCCGCTGATTACGCGCAGCCAGACACCAGGGAGATTAGAAGAGCACACCAGGAAGCGGCGCATCAGAGAAGCTTTGAAAACGAGCTTCATCAATGGCCAGGGTACAGTGTGACTGCTGTGTTTGTTGATGAACACCCAACCCCTTGATTGACTCAGTCCCTGTAAGCAACTCCCTCCCCTTCGAGTACAGCTTCCGTCTGCAAATAAAGACACACATTTAACAAGCAATAATTCTTTCATCTTTCATTATAAAAAGAGGGAGAGAAGTAAGGGTGTGCTTTGGGAGGAGGAAAGGAGGGATGGAGAAGGCCATTAAAAAAAAATTCAGAGTAACGGCATCCTTCTGGTTGGGCTGTCCACGGGGGTGGAGTGGGCGGGTGCACGGAGCCTCCCCCCACGCGTTCTTACACGTCTGGGTGAGGAGGCTAAGGAACATGGTGAGGGGGGAGGGTGGTTATACAGGGGCTGCAGCGGCACTCTGTGATCCTGCTGCCGTTCCTGAAGCTCCACAAGACGCCGGAGCATGTCAGTTTGATCACGCAGCAGCCCCAGAGTTGCATCCCGCCACCGCTGATCTTCCTGCCGCCACCGCTGATTTTCCTGCCGGTCTTCCTGCCGCCACCTCTCATCTCGGTTGTCCCCCTGTCCTCACGTTCATCCCTCCTGTCCTCACGTTCACTGGCCTCTTTCCTGTAATTTGAAACCACGTCCTTCCACTCATTCAGATGAGCTCTTTCATTGCGTGTAACTTCCATAATATCTGAGAACATCTCATCTCGCGTCTTCTTTTTCCTCCGCCTTATCTGTGCTAGCCTTTGGGATGGAGGAGGGACGCTTGAAAATTTGCAGCTGCATGAGGGAGATAAATATTTAGAAAGATACATTTTACAGAACAATGGTTATACTCTTTCACAGTGAAAAGCACTATTCACCTTACATAGCACATGTGATTTCCTACAAGGTCGCATTTTTCATCTTAATAGTGACTGCTTGCATCTCTGGGGTTACAGATCTCACAGACACAGGTCCAGGCATCAGGATTCAGCTTGCATGCGGCCATGGTAAGCCACTGTCTCAGTGATTTACCCTCCCCAACGCATGGCTAATACCACGCTAGCTCCTGCTAATCAACAACCTTCCTCCCCACCCACTGCTTGTCCGGTAGCTTGGGAAGCTCGCCTCGCCGGTGACCAAACAGAAAAGATCATCGGCATTTCACCCTCCTCCCCGCTCGCTACGTGCAGGAAAGTGTTTTTTTTAAGCTGCTGCATTCCACGAACCCAGTAGAAAAATGGCCACCCCCCTTACTTAAATTCCTGATTTTTAACCAGGTTATCCTGAACGATATCACTTTGCTGAGGATAACAGAACAAGATAAAGAGCGGATGCTTCTTGAATGCCAGCAGTCCCCGGGACCATACGCTGCGATGCTTTGCCACGCAATGATACCTGATTACTTGCTACATGCATGGCATGGTAAAGTGTCCTACCACGGTGGGCAGAACAAGGATGCCTTGCCCAGAAACCTTCTGCAAAGGCTTCTGGAGTACCTACAGGAGCGCTTCATCGAGATGTCCCTGGAGGATTTCCTCTCAATCCCCGGACATGTTAACAAACTTTTCTAAGTAACTATACTGTCTGCGAATGCATCCCAAGTCCTCAGGGCAAATCAATCATTAAAAAAGGCTTGCTTAAAAAACACTGTTTGCTATTTGCAAAGGTACACTCACCAGAGCTCCTTCCAGGGCGTCATTCTCTGCAATAGTTGCTTGCGAGGGCTGGGAGCAGGGTAATTCCGTCAGGGTGATAAAAGCTCCTGGCTGCTGGGGTCACGGAGTGCTGTGTGCTCTCTGCGAGGTCTTCCTCTTCTTCTTCCTCTTCATCTTCCCCGTCTGCATAATCCTCAGACATGGCAGAGATTACAACCCCACCTCGGAATCCACAGTCAGGGTGGGGTACTTGTGGCGCAGCCCCTAAAATTGCGTGCAGCTCAGCATAGAAGCGGCATGTTTTTCGACCTGCCCCGGACCTTCCGTTTGCTTCTTTGGTTTTCTGGTAGGCTTGTCTGAGCTCCTTAACTTTCACTCTGCACTGCACGGAGTCCCTGCTGTGGCCTTTAGCAGTCATAGCCTTAGAAATTCTTTCAAATACTTTTTCATTTCGTCTTTTGGAACGCAGTTCTGTTAGCACTGAATCATCTCCCCATATAGCGATCAGATCCATTACCTCCCGAGCGGTCCATGCTGGGGCTCTTTTTCGATTCTCAGGAGACTGCATTGTTAACTGTGCTGATGAGCTGTGCGTGGTCACCTGTGATGATGAGCTCTCCACGCTGTCGAAGCAGGAAATGAATTTCAAAAGTTCCCGGGGCTTTTCCTGTCTACCTGGCCAGTGCATCCGAGTTGAGAATGCTGTCCAGAGCGGTCAGTGGTGCACTGTGGGATAGCTCCCGGAGGCCAATACCGTCGATTGCGGCCACACTAACCCTATTCCGATATGTTAATACCGATATTAGCGCTACTCCTCTCGTCGGGCAGGAGTACAGAAACCGATTTAAAGAGCCATTAAAATCGATATAAGGTGCCTCCTAGTGTGGACGGTTGTGGCGTTAAATCGGTTTTACACTCGTAAAACCGATTTAAACGCCTAGTGTAGACCAGGCCTCAGAAATGAGTCGACTTTATGGCCAGAAGAGACCATTAGAGCATCTAATCTGACCCCCTGCATATCACAGGCCTCCTGTAGGACACCATAGCTACTTTTGGGGCAAACACATTCCAGAAAGTATCAGAGGGGTAGCCGTGTTAGTCTTGATCTGTAAAAGCAGCAAAGAATCCTGTGGTATTCACCCACGAAAGCTCATGCTGCAAAACGTCTGTTAGTCTATAAGGTGCCACAGGATTCTTTGCTGCTTTTACATTCCAGAAAGGCATCTAGTCTTCATGAAATGACATCAGGAGATGGAAAATCCATCACTTTCCTTGGTAATTTGTTCCTGTGGTGAATCATCCTCACTGTTGAATATTTGTGCCTTAGTTGTAATATGAATTTGTCTCTTTTCACCTTCCAGCCATTGGGTCTTGTTATGCCTTTCTCTGCTTGATTCAAAAGCCATTTAATACCCAATCCTTTCTCTCCATTAAGGCACTTCAGCATTTCAGTGAAGTCACCTTTAAATCTTCTTTTGATAAGCTAAACAGGTTGAGCTCTTTCAATAGCTCACTAGAAGGCATTTTTCTCCAGCCCTCAGAACATCTGGTGGCTCTTTGCTGCCCCAGCTCCAATTTCATTGATGCCGTGTCACCTCCTGTGACATTACTGACATAATCTGTAACTGTATGGATCACCGTTGCGACCACTGTTCTATATTCGCAGCCAATATTGTAGAAAGGCTGTTGTGTAAGGGGTCTATGGAGAGGTTCAGACTGGCTGATTATAATTATGCTATCTCTAACTGTGTATCATTTTTGTAGTTGGTGTTATGAATATTGGCTCTATGCTGCCCGTATTTCAAACTTGTGCTCTGCTTCCAGGGAACACTCCAGCCAGACAAGTTGGTGTCAGTTCTGCCTAGCCTGCTTGGTGGCCCATTACGGACCATCAGCTCTACAGTCGACCCACTGAGAAAAGGCAGATACACCTTGTGACTCAGCAAGCTATGCAAGGACCTGCCTATGGACAGAACTCTAAGGTTTTTCTATGCCATGTGCTTAGGGAGATGTATTTTCCATGCCCTGGTTCCTCGCTGACCCAGAGAGAACAAAGGAACACGAGAACAAAAACCTTCCCCCACAGATTTGAAAGTATTTTCTTCCCTAATTGGTCCTTTTAGTTATGTGCCAACCAGGTTATCTGAGCTTTTTAACCCTTTACAGGGTATTTTATGCTACCTGTAGCTATACGTTTATGACACCCTGTAACTAGCAATCTGCAGAATCTGATTCTGAGAAAGGGCAGGGTGAAGGGAAGTGGCTTCAGCAGATTTACTGAGCATGCTCAGTTCATGTGAGCATGCTCAGTGCACCATAAGTAGCAAATTCCTACACACAGCAGTTTCTCACACTACACCTGAGGCAGCATGAGGCAGGGGCTCCATCGCTGTCCAGACCACACCCAAGAGCAGATCCCCAGGGGCTGCGAGACCTCAGCTTGTGGGACCTGTGTGTGGAGTCTCTTCTGCCCACCCAGGGCTGCCCCTGGGGTCCCTCTAGCCCCTGCAGCCCCTGGCCAGGGGCAGCAGAGCCTGGGACTGGGTCCAGCTGGAGAAAGTCCCCACCTCGGATGGGCACAGAAAGTGCTTCAGTGAAAGTCTGTCCCTGGAGCAGCCCCTCTGGCGCCGCAGCAGCAGCCCGGAGCTCAGCCCCGGCTCCCAGCGCACACTGGAGGCAGCAGCACCAGCAGTGTCTGGTACCTTCCAAAGCCCGGCCACCAGGAGCTGCCCCACAGCTCTTTTCCTTGTTTTTCCTGCTTCCTTCCTACCAGCCCCCCACTGCTCTAGCCCCTTCCTGGCTCCTTCAAGCCCAACCCAGGCTGCAGCAGCCGCACTCACCGGGCCAGGGACTGTCTGAGGTGGGAACTAGCCCCATCTCTGCTCCTCCTCCTGCCCCTGTGTGTCCCAGAGCCGCTGCAGGGACTGACCCGCACCCAGGCTCTCGCTCCTATTAGCACTCACAGGGGCCAATCCAGCTACGGGAGAGTGAGCGCCCCTGGGAGCAGGGAAGTGACCACGTCTTCCTGCCAGAGGGCGGAGGAGGAAGAAAGGGAAAGAGAGACTGAAAGGGGATAAGGAGAAATAAGTGGGGAAAGCAGCACCCAGCTCTTTTCTACTGCATCACCCCTGAGCAGATTGCTCCTGAGCTCTGGGTAAATAGGCTCCAGTGTCTCCCAGATCCCCCTGCTCCCAAGGCAATGCACATAGGGGTCTCCTTCCTGCCAGGCGTGATTACAAGCAGGTGTAGGTGTCACCCTTATGCCATGATTGGAGAAAGACAGCAAAGCTTGGGGACACGTGTCTGTATTTCCAGTCCAGTGTGACAATCCCGGCTCCAGGAGGGGTTTGTTCTCTGCTCCTGCTGGATGGGCACAGAATGGGGCAGCAACAGGTGTGTGTCAGTTTGTGTTGCTCCACGTTCCTTAACTTAGAACAGTGTGAAATGAAGAAAATGGAGATTGAATTAAAGGGAAATAGACAAAGAAAAGTTCCAGCCCCTGTTGCTTATTGAAAGAAATGACTCAACTTCCCAGTTACAGGTTTTATTAACACGAACAAATAAAGCCAAGAGCGCACGTCACTAAGGCTAAATGACTATAGACACCACTCAGCTAAGGGTTAAACAACACAGTGATAAAGTACAGGTCAAATCAGGAAATCAATGAGTTAACAAGGATACTGCGTTGGAATTAAGTTGTCAATTTAGTCCAACCATCAGATTAATACAGTAGAAAAACCTACCCCTACGAATCCTAAAAGAGCAACCCAAGAAGGCACGTGCACATTTAGTGATGCCGAAACCCCAATCAGAGATTTTCACCCAGGCTGTGCAACCCAGATTTAGCCAGGTGAATATTTCAATGCCGAAACCAAATTATTGCTGACATTTAGCCCACAACCTCAAAGCTAATTAGTTTTCTCCTTAGATTTCACTATTCTGTAGCTAATACTTCTCCTCGCCCTCTCGCCCCAAAACACATACAGACCTTAGAGAGACATTAGTAAAAGAAGTTCAAACAGCTCTTTTCCTTCCAATTCTTCCATAGGTGAGGAACATGCGTTCAGTCATTTCATAGGGCAGAGCTTTTAAGGCTATTAAGATTTGGGGAACTATTTTTCCTAGCATCTTCCCTGTGTAGATTTCAGAGGTGTTCACACACTGACACCCACTGAGCCGCACTGTTACACCCCAAGCTCATAGAAAGGCCGGGAGGTCTCCAACTTCATAAAAAGAAACAGACAAAAATAGAAAACGGGACAAAGCGTTTCTAAGATTAGAAGGGGTTGGGTCTCTGCACCTCTCGGTCTTTGGATTCACTTGGGGTAGGAACTGTAGCTGCAGTTTAGGAACCAGGTAATGGCATAGATGCTCCAGCACGTTGGGCTAGCAGGCTTTGCAGGTACAGGGAGACTAGTGCAGGCTGCATAGCCCATCGCTGTTGTGCTTCATTCCCCAGAGGGGATCAGTCCTGGGATCCTGGCAGTCAGTCTCTCTGAGGCTATGTCTACACTGGCAGAGTTACTGCACCGGGAGTTACAGTGCCGCTCAGAGAGCGCTGAAGGGAAACCACTATTGTGTGTTCACACTGTCAGCTGCCTGTGCAATAGCGTGTTCACACTTGCAGCAGTGTTCGGAGCGGTGCACTCAGTATCCCACTGAGCATCTCTTCCTCTTATGCTGCTAAGAGTTGTGGGAAGGCGGAGGGGGTCGCAGAGCATCCCGGGTCCTGTCCCAATGCCCCATGATGCATCGCTTTGCACCCCAGCAATCCCTGTGCTTCCATTCACATTTGGGGCCATCTTTCAATGGTGGGTGTACTGCGCATTCTGCCCCTTTGGGCAGCAGGCATGGACCCCGCACGGTTGACCTATATGCTGCTCGCTCTCTAACACATCACGAGTGGCAGTGGAGTTATTCTTTAACCTACAAAGGCAAGAGGAGTTCGACATTGATCTTGCCACATGTAGTAGCTACGACAGGAGATTGCTTATGGCTTTCACAGAGGTGCTGACCACAGTGGAATGCTGCTGTGGAAACAAGCGCTGAGCGGCGGGATCACATTCTCATGCACATCTGGGATGATGAGCAGCGGCTGCAGAGCTTTTGGGTGAGGAAAGCCACATTCAAGGAACTCTGTGATGAGCTCGCCCCGCCCCTGCAGCAAAAGGACACGAGAATGAGAGCTGCCCTGTCGTTGGAGAAGCGTGTGGCAATAGCACTGTGGAAGCTGGCTACTCCAGACTGCTACCAATCAGTCGCTAACCAGTTCAGAGTGGGAAAATCGACCGTTGGACGCGTGTTGACAAAAGTGTGCCAGGCATTAATTGAATCCTGCTCTGAATGACCCTGATTCAGGGCAACGTACATGCCATTGCAGATGGCTTTGCACAAATGCGCGTCCCTAACTGTGGCGGGTGATAGATGGCACATATTCTAATTCTGGCACCAGACCACCTAGCCCCCGAGTACATTAATCGCAAGGGGTATTTTTCTATGGTTCTCCAGGCAGTAGTGGATCACCATGGGCATTTCACAGACATTAACGCAGGCTGGTTCGAAAAGGGGCACGGCGCACGCACCTTTCAGAACACTGGCCTGTTCAGGAAGCTGCAAGCAGGGACTTTCTTCCCAGACCAGAACGTCAGCATAGGGGAAGTCAAAATGCCCATTGTGATCCTGGGAGACCCTGCCTACCCCTTGTAAAGCCATACACAGGGCACCTTGACAGCGGCAAGGAGCGGTTCAACAACAGGCTGAGCGAGTGCAGAACGACAGTTGAATGTGCTTTAGGCCATTTAAAGGCCGACTGGCGCTGCCTAGAGGGAAGGCTGGACCTGGCCAGTGACAATATTCCTGTGCTTATAGCCGCATGTTGTACACTCCATAATATCTGTGACGGGAAGGGGGAAAGCTTCACTCAGGGCTGGACCACTGAGGCTCAGTGTCTGGAGGTTGAATCTGAACAGCCAGAGACCAGCACTATTAGAGGGGCGCAGAAAATTGCCTGTTGCTTTGCAGGGCTCTGTTCACTTTCAATTAATGGAATGAAGATTGCTTCCAAACCAGAACTATTCTATTAAAAACAACCACTGGAGGAGAGAGAGACACACACACACACACACACACACACACCCCAGCACAGTGGGGGATGAGGGAAGGGAGTGTCCCCTGAGTAGATGAGGTTAAAGATTTGTGTCAGTCTAAGTATCTATGCAACCGTATCCTTGGGAGTACAGTGCAGCAGGTACTGTGCTTCGGCAGGAATGAGCTGCAGAGGGACGGGTGTTGAGTGGACTGGGTACTAGGAGTACGCAGGGCTGGACTGCGATGGGGCAGGAGTGGAATGCAGAAGGGTCCAGACTGGAGCCAGGAGGTTGATAAGAGTGGATTGGCCGTGTCTGGGGGCACACGGGACAGAGGTTTGTGACAGTGGCTGCAGGGGAGGGCATGCACAGCGCTGCCTGGTTTGCAGTGCTAGTAGCACCTGGAGAGCGTGTCCGCTTGGCACTCCATAACTCCTGCTTTCTGCAACCCTCCTGCCCCCAACAACTCGCTTCAGTGAATCCCTAAATCAAAGCCACTAGCCAGCTGTGAGTGGTGAGCCTCCTCCAGGGCAGAGAAGAACTTCCAGCTGCAAACATCTCTGACCTGCAAGTCATTCTCTGCCTCTGGGTCCCCCTCCACCTCCACCTCCAAGTTTTCCTCCTCCTGGCTCGATCCACTCTCAACGGGCACACAAGCCACCGAAATACCCACAGTGGCCTTTGCAGGGGAGGTGGGGTCACCACTGAGTATCGTGTCCTGCTCTTTGTAGAATCTGGAGCTCGTGGGTGCAGCCCTGGAAAGGCAGTTTGCCTCCCACGTCTTGTGGCAGGTGTTCTGCAGGGCCTTCGCTTTGACCCTGCACTGGAGTGTGTCCCAGTCATGGCCCCTTTCTCTCATGCATCATGAAATTTGTCCATAGGCGTGATAATTCCTATCGCTGGAGCACAGCTGGAACTGGACAGCCTCCTCTCCCCAAATGCTGATGAGGTGCAGCAGCTCGGCATTGCTCCAAGCCGGGGCTCACCTGGTGCGTGGAGCAGGCCTGGTCACCTGGAGAGATGCGCGGAGACCACGGCAGGCATCACCAAGCAAACAGGGAGGGGACTTTGAAAGCATGCACACCTTGGAAGTTACAGGGCAGACAGCGGCTTTACCGTGCAGAAACTTGCCAGTGTAGACAAGGCCGTAGATGGCTTACGTAACATAAGAACCCAAACCTGGTCCTACTGGCTCAGACCAATGGTCCATCTAGCCCCGTGTGCTGCCTGAGAGTGACCAGTGCCAGATGCGTCAGAGGGAATGAACAGAACAGGCTTGTTGCCCTGCAAGGTGAGTCTTTCACCCTTATCTTTAACTTCATTGTTGTCAATTCCTACTGATGTTATCCTACCACCCCTCCCCCGAGGTTACTGCGCAAATCCGGTGTGAACCACTCCTTTGATACAGACGTGTCCCAATCCAGCTGAACTGAGGCAGACTTTAGGTCAATGTCCGTTTGGAAAAGGCCCACTGAACCCAGCAGGTTTCTCAAAGTACCTGTCGCTGTGAACCGCATGTAGTGTGGATGTGTGGACCCCAAAGATATCAAACATGAAAGAAACACAAGGCCAGCACTGAGGAGGTTTCCAGAGCCAGGCCTGAGGGTTAAACAGCTGTGCTCAACAGGAAAAGGGGCCTCCACACCTATAAAAATAACTGGTTGAAAAACCAAAAAAAATTAAATAAAAAACCCAAACCAAAAAACCAACCCAGAAAAGCTCCCATCACACATCCATCACCATTGTAGATTTTGACATCTGCTGCCTGATGTGATGTCTTTGCTTTGCAAACAAGAGACCTGGGGAACTCTCTGGCTGTTACCCTCTAACTGGGTAAAAGGTTACACCTCTTGTATTAAGTAATTTTCCTCTTAACAAAAGATTTATTTTAAAATTTATCAAAATGAATTCCACTTGAAATAGAAATAATTACAGTCTATCCTGGGTCTCTATTCTCACACAGGCTATTTCTCTCACCTGTTCCCCCACTCTAATTCCTTTGGAGGGAGGTTTTAATTTCAGGATTAGCCTCCATTTACAATACAGTAGGAGGAGGCAGGGAGAGAACTAGAAGAAAACCTGATGACTAACGGTTGCTGTGAAATGGGGGAACAGTACAACCGTGATGCTCAGGGTTTGTTTAGACTAGGAAAAGTGATGGAGTTTAGGTCAGGTCAAGGGGAAAGCTAATGGCAACCACTGCACCTGGGCTGCTTCTGCTCTATAACTATAATTGTCTTTTTACCCCAAGATCATTAACTTGAGCAGCCAACGCCATGTACAGCCCTAGTGGATGTCAGGCTCAGGTACTTTTTGCCTCAGTGTAGCTTGTTGGGATCAAACCTCTCTCCCACCTGGAGCTGATGAACATTCCTGGCAGGAGGGACACACACTCCTGTGACTCAGAAGGAAAGGAGTTGATAGAAAAGATCACAGGACTGACCCCAAAGAAGGGTGAGCTGCAAAAGGCAGAAGCAGGCAACTGATCTGGTGGAGTTGAGACACCACAGAGAAGATGGTGCAAAGATCACTATGTGGGAATTAGCAAATGTGATTTAAAAAAAAACAAAAAAAAAACCCCACCACTTTGGCCAGCCCTAGTCAAGGCATTTGCTACAGTTCTCTCTCATGTGGATTTTCTGATGTCTAATGAGGCTTGAGCTCTGATTGAAGCTTTTCCCACTCAGAGCATGTGTAAGGCCTTTCTCCTGTGTGGATTCTCTGATGTAAAATGAGGCCTGAACGATGAATGAAGCGTTTCCCACACTCAGAGCATCCATAAGGTTTCTCACCCATGTGGATTCTCCTATGTCTGATAAGGTTTGAGCTCTGATTGAAGCTTTTCCTGCACTCAGAGCACCTGTAGGGCATCTCCCCTGTGTGGATTCTCCGATGTGTGATAAGGTTTGAAATATCCCTGAAGCATTTTCCACACTCAGAGCATCCATAAGGTTTCTCACCTGTATGGATTCTCTGATGTCTGATAAGGGCAGAGCTCCGACTGAAGCTTTTCCCACACTCATGACATGTGTAGCGTGTCTCTTCCAAGTTGATTCTTTCATGTGTAATAAGGTCTGAGTGGCTACTGAAGTTTTCCTCTGGCCTGTGCTGAGTCTCACAGGATTTCACTTTTTCTGGGAGTGCACAAATCCCGGAATCATTCCCTTTGGATCTTCCTGATAACATCCCATGTGGTTCTTCTTGCTCAGCATCTTCCTGCTGGGGTTTCTCCTCCTCATTCTCACTCACCAGCCCATCACCTGATGGGAGACAGAGAGAATCCAGACACAGGTCACTCCCCGCACCTGAGAGAAAGGAAATCTCAGAGAGAGGAATGGAAAAAGGGGGAGAACAAACCAAAATATGTGCAGGAGAGATCAAACCTATCAGGTGCTGATTTTCCCCAAACCCTTCCACAGAGGAGAGAGGAAGGGATCAGTTTTGATCCACATCTCACCAGAACGCTCAGGGGAAAGAGAGATGGGGAGAGACCTGCTGCTAGTTGTCAGTCAGAATAGGAGGGAAGCCATGAGTCACATCTGCCTAATGATTCCACATCTGCAGCGAACAATCCTGAACTTGGAGATCTCATAAGGTCTTTGTAGGGCATCCCAAATATTTCCTGCATTCCCACACAGTTGTTGAGTTGGTTTAACCAAGTCCTCACCTGTGCAGGCAGCTCTTGGAAGCACTCAGAGCCCTGAAGGTCTGGGACCCACGGCTCTACCCCTTGTTCCAGCTGGGAGATCACATCAGGTTTGGAAACTGGAATCCCTACTCAAGGCAAAGAAAACAAGGGAGGTCAGTGGAATTTGTGGGATACTTGTCACAAGGAATAGTCCATGGTTTTAACCTCAGCTCATTTTTAAGCAGTAACATCCCAAGACCAGCTTCCTTGGCTCAAAGTGGCAGGAGAGTTATTATGATTATAAATCATATTCATTAGCTTAGTGCCTAAGGACCAACTAACAGTGGGTCTCCATTGGCAAAGTACAACATAGAATAGTAGCTGGGCCATGCCCTGAAGAATTTACAATCTGAATAGACAAGACAGACACAGAATGGGGGAAGGGATAGACCCCACTGTTAGAATAGAGATATTCAGGCCTGCCTGTAAAGTCTATAGTTTAAGAACTTAGGTGTATTTTTATCACTTAGCTACTTACAGGGGTATAAAAACAAAGAAACAAAATCACTGTCTGTATTTGTAAGGGCCTTCTCTTACTGTGACTGTCTGAGGCCTTGTTCTTAGGCTAAGGCCTTTGGCTAAGCAGCAGGGGCAGCCATAAGCTGGGAAGCGAAGGGTCACATCCTCACATCCCAAACCCGTCACACTGAAATAAGGTGCTACTGGGCTGCTAGGAAGACGATCCTGTCCTGATAGTGCCCATCACCACCAGATAAAGAAACAGATCTTAAGATGGTTAAAGAAAACTTAGTTTGACAGCAGCCGGTCTGGCAAGAAATCACTTCTCAATGGTTGTGGTTGTGAAACCCTCATTTCTGTATTGTTCTATCTTTATGGCCCCCACTTTTCCATTGTTAATCTGTCTGATTCTGTAATTGTTTCTCTCTGCTGTACAGTTAATTTTGCTAGGTGTAAGTTAATTAGGGTGGTGGGATATAATTGGTTAGATAATTATGTTACAATATGTTAGAATTGGTTCGTTAAATTTCAGTAAAATGATTGGTTAAGGTATAGCTGAGAATATTACTATATAAACGGGGTCCAACAGGAGGGGGAAGGGAAATTGGAATCATGTTTGTTAAGGTGTGTGTGGGGGAAACAGGAACACAGGCAAGACTCAGCTGCATCAGAGCTGGGAAGGGGGACACGGGATAAACGCTCTGCGGCGTCAGAGCTGGGAAGGGGACACTGGGGAACAGACTATCAGTAGATCAAGATAAGCCCGACTGGTGTGAAGGGCTTCGGAATATGCTTCCTTGGAAACTAACCCCAATAAACATGGCATTGTCTGCACTTTGGACTTCTGGTCTTTTGCTGCTTCCTGTCTGCGTGACAAGACCCAGGGAAGTGGGAGGGTGAAGGGAAAACCCTGTAACAAAACATACATGACCTGATAACCAAGAGGTGAGCCTTAGAGGAAGGTTTTAATACACTTTGGAATTGATCAGGGATTCCCATGAGGACTGAGAGGGAGCGATGGTAAACACGCATTTAGATCCTTTTCTTGTTTTGTATCTTTTCCCCATAAGGCTGAACCTCTGGCACTGTCATGGATCCACAGGATCTGTGCAATGCCCTGGCTTTGAAACAGTCCTTGGGAGGTGCCCCTTGCGTGCACTAGACCCCCAAGGGGTCCCACTCTTCCACAAGGACAGGCCATGTAGCTTCAACACCTGAGACTGAGCCTCTGGCTTCAACACTCCTACTTCAACCTGTGAGCTCTGCCAGCAGGTCCAGCTGAACGACACTCCTGTTCAGTGACTGTTCCTCATTCATGCTTCAATGCACCTCAGCAAGTTTTTGCTGTGACACTGGGCAGACTTTTAAAACTTTGCAGAGTTTATTAGTCAACCGAAACACAGCACTGGAAAGTCTTTTCATTAGCACAGAGAAGCAATGAAGACAATATAGTCCACACTGGCCAATGCCCTTGAGCCAGGCTGCTGTAGAAAACAGTTTGGTTTCTTTTCACTGTGTCTGTCCATTTGTCTTCACTCCGGCAAAGCTCCCTGTGTCTGCGAGCCCAGTTCTTCCTGCTCCCAAAAACATAACGAGTCCATGTGTGCTTCACTCAGCCAAGCTGAGATCCTCCCATGGACAGGTGACAATTATTCCCTTGTCTCTGTCGGGTATTCCCTTGATCTAATTTGGCCCCAGCCAATCCTTAATGACCCATTCATATCACCCCATGACAGCTACGTGAGAAAACACCTCACGTCTCCTGCTCTTTATAATCACAGCAATACCAATCACAGCGGGAAACTGAGGTGTGTATTGGCATCATACAAGTATCACCAAAAGTCCCACCTCTCTCACACACACACACTGCTCACAGCCCCTGGAGAGAAAGCAAAGCACAGGAACTGGATGTTAGTCCAGTGAACACAGTGGAGGACAAGCTGCAATCCTCACACACTGGTCAAAAAGGAGAGGCATGTGGGTCCCTGCCCATAGAGAGGGGCTGGCTGGAGGCCTGATACCTGAGGGGCCATTCCGTGAGCAGACCATGGAGGCAGGTCAAAGGCTTCGCTACCCCAGAACTGTGACATTGCAAAAGCACATTTTGGGGAATTAGGAAATCTAGTGACTCTGGTGTAATGGGAGGGAGAATTAAACTCCCCCAGTGTGAGAAGGCTGGGGAATTACACACTAACATTCAGGAGCAACAGCCTCTAATTCTTCCGGAAAAGGAGAAGGTCAGAAACAAGAACTGGGCCACGCAGCCTCAGGAGGGACAGGCTCAGAGATCCAAGGAGCCTGGAGGGAAGACAGCTTGTGGCTGCTGCAGATGGGGAGAGGGGGGACAAGACTCTCTCCAAACTCTCACTCTTCTTGACCCTGACCTGATTTTACGATCTATGACCCAGTCTCACGTCTTATGGGCAATTTCATACTCGCTAGAGGTAAGATGTCATGATCAGAGAATTGCTTATTAGCTTGGACCATGCGTGGAGGGGCAAGGAGGTGAACATAGATAAATGGGTTATTCAGCTTGCTACAGTTAAGGGCCTTCTATTAGGTGGAGGCTTTGTGGGAGAAGTTCTGCTGAAGTCTGGGATTTACCTGACCAGGCCTAAGGAGAGAATCCCAAGTCAGATATTTCGCACCCTCATTTTTACAGACTAAGGAGTAACTACAAACAGGTGGAATATGCCACAGGATTCTGAAAGAAGGACGTTTGGGGTGGGCTTTAGCAATTAGGTTGCTATGCAGGATCTCAGCAGTTGGACACATTTATATATTGGGATTATTAATAACTAAGTGATGTAAATCATGAGTATTAAGGCTTGATGCTAAATTATGGACTTCCCAAAGGTCACATATGGGTTGGGGCAGCTATTGACATTATTGTAATCAGAGCAAAGCAGCAGATGCGGTATATCGCCATCCTATTACCATAAGGAAGTGGATAAATTACCTCTCCTAGTGACCATTTTGTCAGGTCCCCGAGACAGTGTAAACTGAAGCAGGGCCTCCCTTCTGACGGGCTCCCTTGCCCCTCGATCTTTGTTTCCATTGGTGTCATAACTTGTACGTCTGCACAGTGCAAGCGCCTCTTTACTATACTGATCTTACATGGATTGATCCTTGCCTGTGATTTCAGTTATAACTGTCTGTATTTAATCAAGTTTCTGTGTGTTTCACCAAATTCCATCTTCTCAATTAACTGTGAGTAGCCATGTACAAGGGCAAGCTGTACCCCAACACGTCATCTTATAGGTGTAAAAACTGTACAGGCTACACCACCAGCCTGTGACATCATCAAAGTGCCCATTTGTGCCTGGGTAGGGGCCCTGCTCTGGGAGGGAGGATGCAGCAAGGACTCAGGATCGGTGGCCGGGGTCGCTGTGCACAGAGATAGGGAGGTTATGTGGGGAGGGGCGTAATGAGCGGGAGAGGGAGGTCAAGAGTTAAAATAATAATATTTGGGGGAGGAAATGTATAATGAAGTGAAACTGAACAGAAAGGAAACTGGAGTGTGGGCTCTAGAACAACAAGGCTTGGGCAGGGATTCAGGGTTAAAGGTCTGGGATCCCTCACAGCTCCAGATCCCCAAATCTCTCCTCCCTCCCACTGACCCACCCAGCCCACTTCCTGGGTGCCCTTCCCCCACACTTCCCTACCCTTCTTCCCATTACTCTCAGCCGGCACCACCTCCCGGCACCTTGGGAGCTTCTTGTGTTCCCTCCTCGTCTCTCACATCCTCCTCCCTCCCTGCTGCTTCTTAGCTCTAACCCTGCACACACCCTCCCCATGTCCTGGCACCCCAGAATTATCTACTCCCCCCTTCTCCTCCCCTCCCACAGCTCTGTTCTCCCTTCACCCGTGGGGTCCTGAATAGCAACATTATACTCACTTCTATCAAAAGAGGAGCTCATCTGACTGTTACACAAGCCATGCATCAGTCACACACCTATTTTTATTAATTAAATTATTTATTTTTTAATTTAAAAATATTTTTATTTTTTTTATAATTTTATTAATTAATTTAAAAAAACAGTTGCTAATGTAGCCAATAAGGACACATTAAATGCAATTTCAAAATGACTGATGACAAATGTCTAAAAATGATACTAGTGGGTGGGAGATGAGGCAAAAAAGGGGGGGGGCAAGGAAACTTGTATGATGAATAAAGGTATCAAGTTATTACTACTCAGGTTCTTTAGAGACCTCACAGCTTCTAATAACGCAGGGGACAGGACTCCTTACCCAGCGAGGTCACTGTCTCATAGTTCTCCTTCATGACATCCCTGTAGAGGGCTCTCTGAGCGGGGTCCAGCAGAGCCCACTCTTCCCTGGTGAAATACACAGCCACCTCCTCGAAGGTCACCGGCCCCTGAAAGAGCAAGAGCCCAACACTCATGACCTGCTGCCGTGTGAACGAGCCTTTGGACTAGTGAGTGCGGCTGGGCTGGGAGTGACAGCGGGTGTGTCTCACCCTCCCCCCCCCCCCACACACACACACACTCACCCCACCACAGACACGTCAGTTACTGTTGTTACTTCCTGTCAAAATGCGCAAAGTACATATAGTCTCCATAATTTTATTCTTTCACATTCGGTCAGGATGACAGTGCTGGTAGTTCAGTTAAAAAACTAATCTCTGAATTTCATCATTTTATTTCTGTCTTATGCTTAAATTCAGTTCTTTGAGTAACGAGTTCTAAAACAACTCACCTGGCCTGGCTGGAGTAATTATTACTGTTATTGCCGTATTGTGCTTTGTCATTCGTTATTTACAATGATACAATCAAACAACAGACTGTTCATTTTGCTTGTACTTACCTTCGCAGGGCTCGTTTGAAAAAAAATAGCTAAACTCAAAACTTTAGACACTGTGCAGATGAAGATCATTTATCTTCAAACTGTATTTTTAAATCTGTCTGTAAAGTAACTTAAAATTTCTATGAAAATAAACGCAGCTCCAAGTATGATACTAATAGCAATGATGGAGTCAAATCTTAGTGAGTCACATACATGATAGTGATATGCAGAGAACCAGGCACATGCAGGGCAGTGGAGTTTTTATAGCACGTTGGAGGTCTTAGAAAGAAAAAGGTTAAGAACCCCCCCAAGCCTCCCTGGCGGGTGCCCCCTCACATCTCACAGCAGCCGCTGGTTAATCAGGTCGGGCTCCAGCCCTGGGATTCTGGCCCTTTTTCCTAGCCCCACCTAGGGGGGTTGTTTCCTGTCCCACAAATTAGAGCATTTCCACCCTCTGACCCCGTGGGTCTGTTCCTAGAATGGAAGCCGCATATTGAACAAGTCCCAACAGGTTTGCTACACCCTGGCCTCCTCCCATTCTCCACCCTGGGAATTTTTTGGCAAAGTCCAACCCCCAAACCAGACTGCCCAAGCCTCCCTCCTCCGGTGCATTTGGTGTCCCTCTCCCTCCAGCAGGAACCCACCAGCAAACCCCCAATAACCCCTACCTGGACGGGATCCTCTGCAGCCATTTCCCTTCCCTGTCCCATGGGAGGATGGGATGAGCTGGAGCGAAACATGGACGACATCCTGCAGCCTGGCAGGGCGAGAAGGGCAGTTGCGGAGGTTTCAGAACAGGCTTTAGTTCATGTCACATCACGATTCCCCCAGGATATTTCCCTGCAGAGACACAGCCTAGGCTCTGCCATGCTGGGAACATGCTCCAGCTCTTTATTGCTGGGGAGACCTGGCCCCTCCTGCCAGGCTAAGCCCACAGGGAGATTTTTCAGCCTCCCCAGTAATAAAGTCTCTGAACAAAATGCTGGAAAGGAGCAGAACCAAAGGGGCTGGGCAGGCTCCATAGGGACACTGGCTCCTCCCTTCCCCTCCTGTGCGGCCATATCCTGTTGCTGGCAGAGATCGGCCCCCCCATCCCCCCCCCCAGAGGCAGCCGTGTCTGCGGACTCCCCCAGCCAGCACCCACTAACCCCCACCCACGCTGGGGGAGTGACACAGCACAGCAAATTCCACCTACCCAAGGACAAATTGCTGCAGATAAACGGGCTGGGTTCACATCCCAAAGCTGAGGAGAATTGAAGAATTATGGACAAAATAGGGAAAAT
The DNA here is from genome assembly GCF_016161935.1 of Mauremys reevesii. Lineage (NCBI taxonomy): Eukaryota > Metazoa > Chordata > Testudines > Geoemydidae > Mauremys > Mauremys reevesii. The sequence continues at coordinate 36,018,560 of NC_052636.1, read as the reverse complement.
AAGAGACTAGAGAGTCAATAATTTTAGGGAAAATGAGGGAATCTCCTTGGATTTTCTAGCCACATGTGGGGAGGGGAGAGAGAAGGGGAAGAACCAGAGAGAATTGTTCTCAGGTTTTGAGACAGAAAGAAACGGCACAAACAGGAAAAGGATGCGAGTGGCTCACCCCCGTGACCATAGGCGTGTGCAGCACATTTCATTAGGGTGCGCACCCAGGGAGCCCCGCCCTAGCCCCACCCCATCCACTGCCTCCCACTTCCTGCCCCCTGGCTGCCCCCCTCAGAACTCCCAACCCCCCCGCCCCTTGTTCCCTGACTTCCCCCTCCTGAGACCCCCCCCACTGTAACTGACTCCCTAGGACCCTACCCCCTACCTGTCCCCCTGACCCTTTATCCACCCCCCCAACCCCAGACAGACCCCCAGGACTCCCACGCCCCATCCAACCGCTCCCCACCCCCTGACAGGACCCCCAGAACTCCCGATCCATCCAACTCCCTCTGCTCCCTGCCTGCCCCAACTGCTCTCCACTGCCCGACAGGCACCCCCAAACCCTCAACCCATCCAACCCCCCTGCTCCTTGTCCCCTGACCACCCGCTCCAGAGACCCCTCCAACCCCCTAATCATCCCCCCAACTGTCCAACCCCCCACCCCACCTCCTGGCAGCTCTGTCTAGTGCCTGCTCCCACCCACACACTCAAAGTGGCGGAGGAGGTTCCCTCTCCTTCGGGGGGAAGGTTGCCTAGTGGTTAAGGCACAGGACTCAGGCTCAGGTGTTCTGGGTTTGAGTCTCTGCTCTGCCACAGACTCCCTGCTTAGCCTTGGGAAACTCACTTCACCTCTTTATGCCCTAGATCCCACCTGCCCAATGGGGCCAACACTGACCCTGCCTCCTGGGCTAAATCCATCCATGGCTGGGTGATGGCGGGGGGGGAGAATGGAGGTACCAACATGGGGAGATTGGGGCTGAATTTCTCCACAGCCGGAGAGTGGGAGCCAGCTCCACAGGGGGGATGGGAGCGAGAGGGGCTCAGGCCAGCTCCACACAGAGGGGGGTCAGGGCTTCAGCCCTGCAACTTTTGCTACTAAGGTGGCTGGGGCTCCCGAGCCGGGGACTTCAGCCCCAAATCTTCTGCCAGGGTCCGGGGTTCTCCTGCCTGCCCCAGGGCGGCTCCTCTCCTCCTCCACCCCCACCCCCCCAGTGCAGCTCCTGCAGGGGCCCGGGGCTTCTCCTCCCCACCCCACCCCCAGCGTGGGTCCAGCCCAGTCCGGGGCTTCTCCTCCCCCCACTTCAGCTCGGCTCCTCTCCCCCCCCCCCCGCCCCGCGGCTTCTGCCAGTATCTGGAGCTTCTCCCCCAACCTCCCCTGCCCCAGCCCAGCTGGGCTCCCCGGGGCACCCGCCGCTGCTGGGGCCAGATCCCCGAGCCTGGCGGGCAGGGAGCAGCGATTCACGCGGGGGCCCTGGCAGAGCCCCCAGCCCGAGCGGGGCGGGGCAGCCCCAGGGGACCGGGGGCTCTGCTGCTGGCCCCGCCCCCCACCGACCCCTGGGGCTGTTTGGGGGGGGCTCACTCAGCCCCCCAGGGGCGGGGGGAGCAGCGGAGCGGAGCCTGCCCAGCAAACAGCTGATCGCAGCCGCGCCCAGGCCGCCCCCGGGGAAAAGCTCCGCGGAGGAGGCACCACAAGCTGCCGGCAGCGGGTCATTCCCGGGGGGGCCGAGCACCCGCCTGCAGCCGCTGCAGCCTCCTCCCCGCCCGGAGCCCCCACGGGAGGGGGGGAGCAGCCTCCCCAGCCGGGGCTCAGGGCATTGGGGTGCCGGGGCTCCCCCCCTGCGCACGCCTGGGCCCGGGACACTCACACACACACTCTGCCCCGGGGCTCCCCTGGTGCCCAGAGACCGATCAACCCCCCGCCTGCCCCCCCGCCCTTCCCCGCCTGCAGCTCCGGCCTCTCCCCTCCCGCCCCGCCAGCCGCACCCAGGGGAGCCCCGGGCCCAGGCTCTGTCCCCACCTGGAGCCCAGCGGGGCCGGGGGCAGCTCCTGCTGCAGCTGAGAACAGCGGCTCCGCTCCGGCCCGGGCGGCTCCAGCGCTGCTGGCAGCACGTGGCCACCAGGGAGCAGCTGCTGGGCCCGGGCTCCTGCGTCACAATGTGCCAGAGCCCCGCCCCCAGGAGCTGCCCCGCCCCCGGGCTGTGCCAGAGCCCCGCCCCCAGGAGCTGCCCCGCCCCCGGCCTGTGCCAGAGCCCCGCCCCCAGGAGCTGCCCCGCCCCCGGGCTGTGCCAGAGCCCCGCCCCCAGGTGCTGCCCCGCCCCCGAGCTGTGCCAGAGCCCCGCCCCGGGCTGTGCCAGAGCCCCGCCCCAGGAGCTGCCCCGCCCCGGGCTGTGCCAGAGCCCCGCCCCAGGAGCTGCCCCGCCCCTAGCCTATGCCAGAGCCCGCCCCAGGAGCTGCCCCGCTCCCGGGCTGTGTCAGAGCCCCGCCCCAGGAGCTGCCCCGCCCCAGCCTGTGCCAGAGCCCCCGCCCCAGGAGCTGCCCCACCCCCGGGCTGTGCCAGAGCCCCGCCACCAGGAGCTGCCCCGCCCCCGGGCTGTGCCAGAGCCCCGCCCCCAGGAGCTGCCCCCCCCTCTGGGATTTGGTCTCCTGCCTCCTACTTCCCAGCACCCCCCACCCCCAGCTGCTCCCTTCCTGTGTCTGCAAACACCCCCCGGGCGGGCTGCAGCGCTCGCTGGGGCTGGCTCCAGTGGCTGAAGTTGCCTCCATCTTTGCTCACCTGGGGCGGGAGGGATGAAGAGAGGAGATGGGCCCAGGGTGTGAAAGCAGAATCAGGGGGCAGGGAAAGAAGGACTCTTTGGAAAGGTGGTTTTTGCGGGGGCAGGTGTGATCCAAATGGAGTCAGAAGAAGTTGGGCAGCAGAGGCTCAGGGAGATTGAGGACCCCCTGGGTGTCCCAGTGTTGTCCAGGGATTGTACAGCACCTAGCACAATATGGGGTCCAAGAGCTGTAATTTGCTATTTTTACACCCAAGGCAAGAATATAAAATTGCGCCCCCCCGCTGTGCCACCCAGCCCCCTTGAAACACCCCAGCACCACCCATCCCTTTGGAAACAAACCCTCCTTCCCCAGCACTGCCCCCAGAAACAGCTGTGGGCCAAAAGGAAGGTTTGGGGAGGAGAAGAAATGGCCCCCATAGGGTGACCAGATCTCACCGTCACACCCCTCTTCACCCCTAGCCCCTGCTGGCCTGCTGCCTCTCCTGCTAGTCAGTCCCCACCCACCACTCCCCTCCTTTCACCTCCTCCTCCCCTGCCAGAACCCCCCTGCCCGCCCCTAGAGCCCCTGCTGGCTCACTGCTCACCTCAGTGCCCACCTGCCATTTGCCCACCCGCTCGCCCACCCGCTCCCCACTTGCCCCCTCAACCCCCCAAGTATAAAGCCTCATTCAGAGACCCAGCAGTCAATCAGTGCAATACCAAAAATTAAACTACTGAAAATGGTGCCCCCCTCCAGCCACTGACGTTTTGGACTAGAAAGCTTTGCCCCAGACATCCCCTTCAGAAGACATCCCCAGACAGGCTGAGGGATACTGGTGTGACCTCACCTGGCAGCCCCCAAAGAAGGAATTGGGGGGACTAAATGGACAGGGCCCCTCTCTAGCTGAAGCCTGGCAAGGGAGGTACGTGGATCCCACCAGAAGTTAAAATGAAAAGTGAGGGAGGGGAGGCTCTGCTGGACCTGGGCAGCTCTAGATACAGCACCAGGCACGTAGGAGGATTTCCACTCCTGAACCATGGAAGCAGGAATTGACTTTTCCTTTCCAGGTTTAGCTAATGTTCAGAAAGGGAATCTAGCACCTGCCTTCCAGATTTGAATACCTCAACATTCAGGAGTGCTCCAGCTCAGTTTGGGCAGCTGTTTTCTTCCAAATCAAATATACTGATCCACTGTCATTTGCTGTAGAAACAGTAGGATAAAATTGAGCAAGAAATGCTTCCCAGGGGTTATTAGGACTGGAATTGCTATTTTCAACAGCCATTGCCTTTTTGTTTGTTTTTGTTTTATTTGTTTAAAAGGAAGACAGTGATATTGCATTGGCAAATTCCCCATAGAAACAAAGAGTGGAACAAAAGAATAATAAAGGCACCTCAACTTTTCCTCATGTATGGAGGACAGTCTTACAATATGCATCCAGATCTCCTCCAGTCACACAAGCTGAAAATTGTTCCACTTTACTGCAGCTCTGTAACCATATGGGAACCAGTCCTGTCTGTGTTCTGTGCACATCCAAAATCCCTGCTGAATGACCCACATGGGAGCAAGTTACCAGTGACCCTGGGGTGGAAGAAGAGTGCAGGGGTATGTGTGTGTGGGGAGAGCCCAGGGCTGGGGTGGCAGGGAGGTGCAGGGGGGAGCCCAGGGGTGGGGTGGGGGAAGCCAAACAATTTTTTTGCTTGGGACGGCAAAAAATCTAGAGCCGGCCCTGCCTCCACGCACGTTGAGGTAGGTAGGAGCGGATCATTATTATCCCTACTCGAAAGAGGGAGAAGCTAAGGCTGAGAAAGGAGAATTGACTTGTCTGAGGTCACACAGCCAGCCAGTGGCAGAGTTGGGAATAGAACCCAAGAGCCCTGATTTTCAAACTAACCATCGGATCTTGAATTTCAGACATTGAATGACCTGAATAAAGTGCTCTCAGATGAGCTCCAGACCAACAACAGTGCACAGGAATTATTCAGCAAGTATTTGAGGAGAACTGCAATGTTAGAGAGAATCATGAACTGCTCAGAGACCATTAATGCAGAGAAGCAGCAAAATTCATCAAACATAGAACTGGTTCTGACTTATTTCCTTGGTCTTAAAAGAGAACAAGGACCTGAGTCTCCTCCCTGTCAGTAACCCCTTGCTCAGCCAATCAGGGTAGAGACTGAGGACGGGAGGCTGAGGGTTCTCACCAGAGAGCCCAAAGGATGGCCCAGGTCACTGGTGGGGATCACTGCCCGAGCACTATTTCAGCCCCACATTTTTGGGTGGAGCTCCGACAGTGGGAGCTGCAGAGCCCTCTCCCACAACACACACACACACGGTAGTGGGAGGGGAATAGGAGAAAGGACAAAAGAAGGAAGAGATGAAGAGAAAGGAGGGAGGAAAAGGTGAAACACAAAGGACAAACCCTAATGTCCCCAGTGATTCTAAGGGACAAAATCCCAGGTGCGGAATAAAATTCTGCCTCCTTAAGCTCGTGTTTTCCATGCCTAGAATTCAGCTGTCACCAGCTGGATCAGACTGAACAGGTTTCAAACTTCCAGGAGGCTCTTACCTTGTAAACAGGGACGGCTGTTTTCCAGTAAAATCACTAAAGGGGAAGGAGAAAACTCGAAAGAGGTTCCTCCTGGTGCTCACGTCCGTGAACCCGAATACTCTCTCAGTCCTCAAAGAGAGACCTGGAGAAGGAGACTTGCTGAAGCAAAGCCACAGGGGTCTCTGAGGTTTCCCTGGCCCCTCGCCCCTGTCCTACCTGGCTGTTGTCAGCATCTTTCTGTGAGGTCACCACCTCCCCACCACCTCGGACCAATAGTCTGAGGTCCTGCAAAACGCCTTTGTGATGTCACTGCCACACCCCTCCCTTGCTGTGCCAATGTCCTGCCCCTGCCTAGGCACTTTGGAGGTTTGAGCTACTCCCTGTGGATCACCCCACTCAAGGAGCGTTCGTTCTAGGCAGCAAGCCGGCTAGACAGGGAAACATCAGACGCTGCTCCCAATGCTACACTCAGATTTTCAGAAATGAGTCAACTTTATGGCCAGAAGAGACCATTAGAGCATCTAATCTGACCCCCTGCATATCACAGGCCTCCTGTAGGACACCATAGCTACTTTTGGGGCAAACACATTGCAGAAAGGCATCTAGTCTTCATGAAATGACATCAAGAGATGGAGAATCCACCACTTCCCTTGGTAGCTTGTTCCTGTGGTGAATCATCCTCGCTGTTGAATATTTGTGCCTTAGTTGTAATATGAATTTGTCTCTTTTCACCTTCCAGCCACTGAGTCTTGTTATGCCTTTCTCTGCTCGATTCAAGAGCCCTTTAATACCCAGTCTTTTCTCTCCATTAAGACACTTCAACACTTCAATGAAGTCACCTTTCAATCTTCTCCAGCCCTCAGAACATTTGGTGGATCTTTGCTGTCCCAAACTCTAATTTCACAACATCTTTTTCAAACGAGGACACCAAAACTGGAGGCAGTATTCCAGTATCAGTCTCACTGATGCCGTGTCACCTCCTGTGACGTTATTGACATAAACTGTAACTGTATAGATCACCATTGCAACCACTGTTCTATATTTGCAGCCAATATTGTATAAAGGTAGTTGTGTAAGGGGGTCTATGGAGAGGTTCTGATTGGTTAATAATGATGCTATCTCTAGATGTGTATCATTTTTGTAGTTGACGTTATGAATATTGGTTCTATGCTGCCTGTATTTCAAACTTGTGCTCTGCTTCTGGGAAACACCCCAGACAAGTTGGTGTCATAGAATCATAGAATCATAGAATTCAAGATCAGAAGGGACCATTATGATCATCTAGTCTGACCTCCTGCAAGATGCAGGCCACATAAGCCGATCCACCCACTCCTTAGCAAGCGACCCCTGCCCCATGCTTCGGAGGAAGGCGAAAAACCTCCAGGGCCATTGCCAATCTTCCCTGGAGGAAAATTCCTTCCCGACCCCAAATATGGCGGTCAGCTGAACCCCGAGCATGCGGGCAAGACTCTCCAGCCAAACCCTCTGGAAAAGATTATATCATACCATTGACCCATTGTACTATTTACCAGTGTGGCACTTAATTGACCTATTGACTAAGCCCGTTATCCTATCATACCATCTCCTCCATAAACTTATCTAGCTTAATCTTAAAGTCATGGAGGTCCTTCGCCCCCACTGTTTCCCTCAGTAGGCTGTTCCAGTATTGTACTCCCCTGATGGTTAGAAACCTTCGTCTAATTTCAAGCCTGAATTTCCTGACTGACAATTTATATCCGTTTGTCCTCGTGTCCACATTAGCACTGAGCTGAAATAATTCCTCTCCTTCCCTGGTATTTATCCCTCTGATATATTTAAAGAGTGTGATCATATCTCCTCTTATCCTTCTTTTGGTTAAGGAAAACAAACCGAGCTCCTCAAGTCTCCTTTCATACGAAAGGCCTTCCATTCCTCGGATCATTCTAGTGGCCCTTCTTTGTACCTGTTCTAGTTTGAATTCATCCTTCTTAAACATGGGAGACCAAAACTGCACACAATACTCCAAATGAGGTCTCACCAACGCCTTATATAACGGGACTAGCACCTCCTTATCCCTACTAGAAATACCTCGCCTAATGCAACCCAAGACCGCATTAGCTTTTTTAACGGCCACATCACATTGCCTACTCATAGTCATCCTACGATCAACCAGGACTCCTAGGTCCTTCTCCTCCTCCGTTACTTCCAACTGGTGCGTCCCCAGCTTATAACTAAAGTTCTTGTTAGTCATTCCTAAATGCATAACCTTACACTTCTCACTATTGAATTTCATCCTGTTACTAACACTCCAGTTTACAAGGTCATCTAAATCTCCCTGGAGAATATCCCGATCCTCTTCTGAATTGGCAATACCCCCCAACTTGGTGTCATCCGCAAACTTTATCAGCCCACTCCTACTCTTGGTTCCCAGGTCAGCAATAAATAGATTGAATAAAATCGGACCCAAAACCGAGCCTTGAGGAACTCCACTGGTAACCCCCCTCCAACCGGACAGTTCCCCCTTCAATACTACCCTCTGCAGTCTCCCCTTTAACCAGCTCCTTATCCACCTCTGGATTTTCATTTCGATCCCCATCTTTTCCAATTTAACCAGTAATTCTTCATGCGGTACCGTATCAAACGCCTTACTGAAATCCAGATATATTAGATCCACCGCATTTCCCTTGTCTAAAAAATCTGTTACTTTCTCAAAGAAGGAGATCAGGTTGGTTTGGCACGATCTACCTTTCGTAAATCCATGCTGTAATCTATCCCAGTTGCCATCGGCCTCATGCTCCGGAACCACTCTCTCTTTTAAGATTTTTTCCATGACTTTGCATACTACAGATGTTAGACTAACAGGCCTATAGTTCCCCGGGTCACTTTTTTTCCCCTTCTTGAATATAGGAACTACATTAGCTAATCTCCAGTTCTGCCTAGCCGGCTTGATGCAGGTTAGGGAAATGTGAGAACCACTACACGACAGAAACTCCATTACAGTGCACTGCCCTGCCCCGCCCTCAAATTCCCTGCACTTTGGTGGTGCTCACCCTGGCACACACTGATGGGCGAACCTGGAGAAACTGGCAGCAGCTCTCTGATGGGTCAGCTGGAAGAGCAGAGGACTGGAGCCAGGGATCAGGAAGTCGTCCTTACATCACCCTTGTGACTCTAGCTTGAAGGGGAGCTTCTTTTTCTTCCCCTTGCTGAGAAGCAGCAAGAGAAGAAAGAAAGGTCCGGTGGGCCAACTGGGTGCAGAAGCCAATGCTGCCTTTTCCTGCAGTGAAGCCCAAAATGAGGGACTTGCATTGAGTAAAGGCAGTGCTGGGCTTCCAGGAAAGAGCTCACTGCTGCAGGAAGAGGGATGAAACAGCCTGCTGAAACCTGGGATTGAACCAGGGACCTTTAGATCTTCAGTCTAATGCTCTCCCAACTGAGCTACTTCAGCACCTGCAGGGGCCTTTTTGGGCTACTGCTTCTCACCTTGAAGTTTATTCTCCATAAACCATCTCTCCAGTCAATAATGGCCAATGCAAGACGGACATCGCTTGCTATTTTAGCACTTGGAAACGTCATCAACTAGTCTCCGGATCTCTTGAATGCTGCGCTTCAGTTCATGGGGGAAAGGCGAGAGAAGCGACCTTTGAACAAAGGGCTGGGGTTAACATCCTAACGCTGTCTGTCTCCGACTGTAACACTATTTAATACCAGCCCACCCTGTGCTGGTGACAGTTCCATTTCTAGATGTTAGTACATTTCAGTTACTGTCAAAATTAAAAGTTTCTATATGCTTAAAAGAAATTATTTTTTCATTTGCTTATATACGGCATGAATAAATACAGATTTACACATCCTAGCATGAACATTTATTGTCTTATATGATAGAGAAAATCCTGCATCCAGATTGTGCATCGAAATCATGAAATGAGCTACAAATGCAATAAAAATAAGGTATTCAATGGTTTAACATATGGAGTGGGGGGGGGCACTGAAGACACTTCTTGCCTGGGATGCCACTTGGTCTAGGGGAGGCCCTGTCAGGGAGAACAGGAGTTAGTCTCACACGCCTATTTCCAGGCTGTAATCTGTGGGCGCCCTGCTCTGGGTGAGGGATTGCGGCAGCCCAGACTCAGGGCTGGAACAGGCCTCGGATTGAGGGGGTGGCTGCCTGGTTTGCAGAGCTCTGATGTCTCAGACAATGTGGCTTTCCCAAAGCCTCAGATCTGCGTCCCCAGAAAGCTCCTCTGCTGCCTCCGCTCCTTTCACAGTCTATAGCAAGGAGCAGCAGCAAGGGTCAGGGATGAGCCATAGGCACTAGGTGGGGGGCAGAGGCTTCAGGAGGAAACCCAGCCCCCAGAGCAGAGGGGGATGGGAGGCTTTTTCTCTCTCCTTAGCCACGGGCTATAGCTCCGAGAGCTCTGTGAAATGCCTCCCCACCCACAACCTGGGGAAGGGGAAGAAGTCTCAGGTTCTAGCTCGATTTGGAGGAGGATCACTGGCCCCTAGAACCACTCGCTGCCCTTTTGCGGAGAAACCTGTGATGCCCAGAACGGGGCTGAGATAAATGCTGACAGGAGCCAGGAATTGCTCCCCTGGAATAGCAGCAGGACTGGGCAGCTGGAAATCTCCCCAAAGGAGCTGAAGCCTTGGTGGGTCAGACATAGATGCCCCAGGTACTGCATGGGGGGCTTAGGTTTGTTTCTGGACAAGAGCAGTGAGAGTTTTATTGCCTCAACATTTCAGTAGAAAAATTCAGACCCAAAGTGTGTGTGGTGGGGAGGTCGATAGCGGTTTCTTTGGGTTTGATTTAGTTTGTTTTCTCATTCTCGTTGTAAAAGCCCTGGGTCATTTTGTGGAAGGCCAAGGACAAGTAAGAAAAGTTAAAAATCTGTGTTGGAGTGAGGGGGTCTCTGTGTGCCAGGGCAGGGGTGGAGATTTTAATGGGGAGGGGGTTAGGGGATAAACGAGAGGCTTTTGCGGGAACACAGGGGGATGTTTTGCAGTTTAACCTCCCCACTTTCCTGTGCTGCTGCCCAGCTCCGACCCCACTGACACCCCTTTGACGAAGTGGGAATTTTCTGGATGTTTTGTTTGCATCTTGTGTGTACCTCAGTTTCCCCTATTTGTTGCACGATTATCTAGGTTAAAGGTCCAAAATGTGGGGTGCACCCTGCCAGGGGGAATGGAGTAACATTCAGGGGGATGCAGCTGGGCCTGGGCCAGCCCCCATGGGGCGGGGAGGGGGAGCCACCCAGCTCCACTCTTGGCTCCAGCCCCAGCTCTGGCCCCTGCCTCAGCCCCTTACCCTGTCTGTGTCCCTTCCCCCTTAGCTGCGGCCCCACTCCCAGCCACGACTCGGGGGGAGCATGGACGGGGTGGGGGCATGACCCTGAAGTGTTTTGGGACCACGGATCTCAGCGGTGGGACAAGGGGGTTAAATCTTGGCAGAGACCCCCAAAGGGCAGGTGTGGCTGCTGTTGAGCTGCCTGGGCCCAGACAATGGCCACAAATTCTGTCTCCTAGCAACCGATGGCCGGGGCGCACCTGCTGCAAGAGGCCAGCTGGCTGGGAGGAGTCGGAGAACAAAGAACGAGCTGGAGGCCAGGTGAGCAGGTTGCCAGGGAAACAGGACAGAGGACAGATGAGGGGCAAAGGGCCTGGCTGAGTCGGGCTGTTGGGAGCAAGGAGTCTGCTGGGTTGGGGACTCGACGGGAGAGCCCAGGCTCTGAGTTCAGGGGCTGCCCAAGATGGACGTTGCTGAATCTTCCTGCTTCCTGTGCGAACACAGAACTTTCCCAGGCTGGATCCCAGACCCCTAACGAACCTTCTGTTGTACAGCGCTGGCTGAGAGTCACTGGGGACTGTGGAAGTTGGGGTGCAGGACTCCCCTTCGGGGGGGTGAGGCTTTCCAAGGTGTCCGATTCAGGTGGACTCACTGCAGGAAGCTCCTGGTGTGGAACAGGGGGGCTGAAAGGTCCAAGGTCAGTCCCAGGAGGGGCTGAAGCCAAGGAGGCTTCCCCCAGTGAGGGCGTCCCCTGGGGGGGTCACACTGAGGAGGCTCCTGCCTGGGTTTGACTCCGAGCTGTTCCAGAGCACGGAGCCTGTGTGCCCCTCACAGCCCCCCATCATGTGACCTACAGTCTCCACTCTGGCAAAGCTCCCTGTCCCTAGGCTTTAGCATCACTAGCCCCTGCTTAGTGACTAGGGGTCAGTTTAGGGCAGCGGACCCCAAAATGTGGGGCAAGACTCCTAGGGGGACACAGAGGAAGATTGATGGGGGCACCTCAGGGCCTGAGCCAGCCCCCATGGAGGGCAGGGAGGAAGCCCCACTCAGCCCCACTCTGTCCCAGCTCTTCCCCAACCCCACCCTCAGCCTGGGCCCCTGGCTCCCAGCCCGGCCTCGACCCCCTTACCCCTGTCCGCACCCCCATCCCCAGCAAGCAACGGCCCCACTCCCAGCCCCGGTTCTCGACCGCGGCTTCCGAGGGGCCACAGCCATGGATCCGAGGGCACAGTGTGAAATGTTTGGGGCCCACTGGGTTAGGGTGACGTCCTCAATCACTTCTCTGCAGTCCAATGAAAGTGATTCCTCACCCACCCACCCCTCCATCAGGACGGCCTAGGTACGTTCTGCTGCCCTTCACTCGTACAGGAAGGAGAATAACATTTCATACCACTCAATGCTAAAGTGATTTGCAACCCACCACCATCCCAAACTGGTCATTTTGGGGAAGCGGCCCCATCATGCTGCATAGCTAGGCAGAGTAGGGGTGTCTGTGCAAACACGGCCTGTTCCTGAAGTCTTCCCCCAGCTCCTCACTAGATGTGAGGGGGGAGCTCATTCAGCCCCTGCTTACGCTTAGTATTTAAAAACTCCTTAATGGCCCTATCTCTGCCGGCCTTAGATTTCTCCTCCTGTCCACTTCCTGATAGCTCAGATGAGGTGGCTGAGTGGTTAAGGTGATAGACTACTAATCCATTGTGCTCTGCACACATGGGTTCAAATCCCATCCTCAGCAGCTGCATTTAGTCTTCACCCTCCTTTATAGACAACCGTCTCCCCACTTTGGTACAATGACAGATCAAACAATGTTGCTTCTTGCAAACAAAAACCTTCTCAGAATCTCTCCCCCACCCCACCCCCTTTGCTTCAAATAAAATGTCTAAATACCAGATTTCTAAAACAATTCTCTAGTCCGGCATTACTTAGTTTTTATCTCAAAAGGGAACAGCCTCATAATCTGCCCCAAACACCCTGGGACCTCCCCAAATAATTAAACTACCCCCAACCTGAGCAAGGCCACAACAGTGAACCAGAGCTAGTGCCTAGGCCAAGCTGTTCTGAAGGAGGCAACTCAACCATTTTCTCTCTGCTTCCCTTGGCAAAGTCTGACTGAGAAAACAGAATTCCCCAAACTGAAAATTTTCTGCTGAAAAACCACTACTAGTCTGTTTGGGGACTTTGGTTTGAATGTATTATTATTATTCTCTTCTGATTTCTGAATCAGTTTTGCCATCCAGGTGTGTTTCCAGCTGTTGAGTTGTAGGGGAGAGAGGCTAACTCATAATGTCTCTACCCCCCCTTTCATAGTTTCTTCCAACTGGCTAGGAAGTACTTTTGCTAGGATGTGAGCAAGCAGTGTCCATTGTCGCTGTGCTATCTCGGAGAAGTCTGCATTGTACACGGTTCCTGGGATAGTCCTTGGGAGTGTGGATCCCTTTAATGGGCCAGCAGCGAGTCTGGCTCCTCCATTCTCACACCTGAAAGGCTGGTGGTGGGCATTTCCCAACCTCATCTCAGTAACACACACAGAGCAAAACTTCCCAGCCAATGCTACACACACAATCCAACACAATATTAATGTTCAACTGACCAAGACTTTTGAAATGACACCTCACCAGGCAGACTTTGTACAAACCGTATCATCATTATATGAGAGTGGTGAATATGGGGCTTCCAGGGTGCTGCTTTGAGCACAGCGTGCCACCCATTGGCTGACATTGCAATGGAGACGTACCCTTAGAGTCCATCTCTCCTGGGATAAAGATGGCAGCATGGCTGGCCTGGACCATCTGACCTCATGAAGCTAAAGCTGAAAGGCTAAAAACTGTGGTGCAGATATTTGTGTTCACACTGAAGCCTGGGTTCGAAACCTCACCCTCGTGGGGTCTCAGAGGTTGGGCTCAAGCCCATCTGTCTGCACTGTAATTTTATACTCTTGCAGCCCAAGCCCCATAACCCTGAGTCAGCTGACCCGGGCTTTGCGACAGGTGCCCTGGGTGTGTTAATCACAGTGCAGACATAACATTAGGCTACGTCTCCAGTGCAATGAAACACCCACGACTGGCCCGTGTCACATTAATCAGGGTCATGTGGCTTGGGCTGTAAAGTTGCAGTGTCCGTGTCTCGGCTCAGGCTCAGTCCCCTGCTCCAGGAGCCCAGAAGGTTGGGAGGGGGTTTAGCAAGTGGAAATGGTAAAACCGCAGGGGAGTATTACCCTGGACTCATGGCATTTCTCCATTGGTCTGTCTGCTCTGGGGCAGGGACAGAAACACGTCCTGCTGCTTTTGTTATTTCAAAGGGTGGTTTAGGATTTTCATTCGCAGACACAGTGCACAAAACAGGACTCAACCCTCGGCATAAACTAAACGAGCTGCCCACAGATTCTGGCAGCCACAATGAGCATTTGGTGTGAGAGCTCAGACCTGCCCCTGTCCCAGAGGGATGGGGTCGTCTGTGAGGGGACTGGACCACTGACCTATCAGCTCCTAACTCCCAAACTTTCAGTAACTCTATCCTCAGTGCCTGTGAGTGTAATTTAAACCATAAGAAAAACCACACTAGGCTAGACCGAAGGTCCATCTAGCTCTGAATCTTGTCTTCTGACAGTAGCCAGTACCAGGTGCCCCAAAAGCAACTCAGGAAGGTACCACTGGAACTTGAACCCAGGATCTCCTGCATACAAAACAATGGTTTTAGCCAGCTAAGCCATGGTGTCTTCAGCTGCTGAAGGGATCATGTCTGCACACACCTGACTCTCTGCCAACCTCCATCTGGGCCTGACAAGCTTTGCTGGTGTTTGGATTCAGTAAAGCAGAGGAGCAGGTGAAGTTTTACTCCCAAGATTCTTTGGACAGGTCTACACTACAAAATTAGATCGGTGTAACTACATTACTCAGGGGTGTAAAAAATGTACTTCCCTAAGCAATGCAGTTATATCAGCCTAACCCCGGTGCAGATAGCGCTGTGCCAACAGGAGGGCTTCTCCCATCAACATAGCTTGGGGAGGGGCTTGATTAGTGAAGATGAAGAGAATAGGTGGCCCATGGCTCTTGCATTTGGGGAGGCTGGGTGTGAGCGTTGGAAGCTCCCTGGAAGTGGGGGGCCCATTGGTGCCCAGACCATGGCACTGCCCCCCCTTCTCCTCTCTCTGAGGCCCCACCTGTGCTCCCCCCTTGCTCCTGTTTGGCCACTTCCCACCCTCGCTCTTCCTCTTTGGCTGAGGACGGCTGATCCACCTCTCGCTCGCTCCTCTCCTCCCCCAAGGCCTTCCTGCCTCCTGCTCGTGCCTCTCCACCCGCTACCACAAGGTCTGCCCACCAGCCGCCACCACTCTGACCCATCCCTGCAACCCACCCTGCCCACCACCCACACCTCTGTGCCTCTCCCCTGAGACCTGCCCTGCTCACTGCCCCCACCTCCGAGACCTGCTCTGCCCACCGCTCGAAACTCTCTGCCCCTCCCGAGACCCACCCTGTCCACATCTTTCTTCGGTCATCTGTTGTTATTCCATGAAGCATCAAGAATGGAATAAAAAGCTGAGTTTACTCCAGGGTGAGGAAACAAAGAAGCCACCAACCCCCCGGCATTGCTGCTTTAGTTAAAGTGTTTAGTTAAAACAGCTATTGAATGTCCTCCCTATGCCCCTTGTGTCACCAGAGCACATCCATGCTAGCAGTTCGTGGATGGCAACAGAGAGCAGTGCACTGTGGGTAACTATCCCACTGTGCAACTGGCTGCAGGGTGTTTTGGGAAGGGTTTGCAATGCCTCACGGGCTGGTACAGCATCACATGATGCAGGTTTCTCTATCCCACCGTTCCACGGGCATCTTACTAGATTGCCAGCTGCTTTTCAACTGCAGTGTGCATGGCGGGGTAGAGACTGTTTGTGTTCTGGGGAGAGACAGTGTGTGTGCTGGGGAAGAGTGAGTGGGTTGAGCTAGGTAGGAGCGGATCATTATTATCCCTACGCGAAAGAGAGAGAAGTTCAGGCTGAGAAAGGAGAATTGACTTCTCTTAGGTCACACAGCCAGTCAGGGGCAGAGTTGGGAATAGGACCCAAAAGCCCTGATTTTCAATCTAACCATCGGATCTTGAATTTCATACACTGAATGACCTGAATAACGTGCTCACAGATGAGCTCCAGACCAACAACAGTGCACACGAATTATTCAGCAAGTATTTGAGAACTGCAACATTTGAGAGAATCATGAACTGCTCACAGCCCAGCCCAGGTGGGGAAAGTGACCAGGATGCATGGGGCACATAGTGTTGCTCCTCGCTCCCCCCAGCCTCTGTGGGGCCACGGAGGAGCATTAGGGCAGGGGAGAGCAGTGAGCACCTTTGCATGGCCACACGGTGCCCTTTGACCCCCTGGAGCCCTGGGCGGCTGCCGGGGGCCCCACCCCTAAGGCCGGCCGGGCTCCCCAGCACGAGCAGCAGAGACACAGGGAGACTGGCCACCCACTGAGCAGAGGTAGCCTCGGCGGCTCGTAATGGAGGCTCGGGGGGGCTCAGCCTCCCCAAACCTTGCGTTGCCAAGGGGACAGTGGGGCCCATGACTAGGGGCCCTGGGCAAATTAGGCCCCCCTGGGAAAGTCTCCCCCACGGTGGCCCCAGGGCTGGAGGAGCTCCCACTCCCTGCTACGGCCCGGGGGCTGCAGCAGGGGCACAGAGCTTCTCTGGTCTCGGGGCCGCAGTGGGGCAGGGGTAAAGGAGTGACAGGGTGGGGCCAGTGGGGGAAGGGGTGGAACAGAGGTGACAGTGGATGGGGCTGTGGGTGGAAGGTGTGGAAGGGGGCGGAGCCACACACAGACGTGGGGGGGGTCATGGTTCCGGTGCTGGGGCCCCCGCACTTGTTCTCCCTTTCCCTGGGCTTTGGCATCACTAGCCCCTGCTTAGCGAGTAGGGGTCAGTGGTCCCCAAAATCTGGGGTATGACTCCTGGGGGACACAGAGAAAGGAACCCGGGAGAAGCCTCGGAGCCACCTCAGCCCCAGCGGAGCCGCAGCAGGATCCACGCCCCCCCCCCACCGCTGGGATTTGGGGAGCAGAGACTGGGGCCCGGCGGGGGGGATCCCCTGTGGTGTGGGGGAAGATGGGGGGTGTCAGGCAGGGAGGGGAGAAGCTGGAGTTGCGGGGGCGGGAAGGTCAGTGGGAGGCGCGGGGGGTTGAACTGTCTCTGGGCAGCCAGGAAATTCCCGGGCAGGCGGGCGAAGGGGGGTTAATTGGATCCTTCCCCTGTTTGTGCCACTTGCCTCTCACCCCCGATACAAATTCTCTCTAGTTCTGCCCCTTTTCTCGCTCAGTGTCTCACACGGGCTATAAAATCTGGGGCAATTTCCCCCCTTTCCCCTCCAATGAGCCGCTCTCCCGTCTCCCCTAATCAACAACTGATATAAAATCTCTCTGATTTCCCCCCTTTCTCTTTCATTTCTATGTTATTATCAAATGTCAATTAAAAATCCTTTCGTGTTTGGGGCTGTTCCCCGTGTTTCCCAATCCCAGCAACTTCTTCTTTGGAGGGAGCCTGTTGCCCTGAGTCCTTCTCCGTCTCCATCATGGAGGTCGCAGGGGGTTAAATTTCCCAGAGATCATCTTTCTCTTCTCCTTTGAGAATCATTCTCCCCCCACCCCATCACGGTTAAAATGTTTGCCTAAGAAAGAGACCAGCCAGATATTTAATACCCATCAAAGCCAGAGGCCTCCCTCTGTTTGGGGGATCAGTGGTTCCCAGCTGGTAATGGGAGAGTTGGCTGGACCATTTTCTTTCCTCCAGCTGGCACGGGATGAGGAGGTCACTCTGAGTGCAGTGTGGGTCCAGAAGTATCCCAAACCCCATGGCAAATGGCCTCTGTGAGGGGTTGCTTCCCGCAGTGCTCAGATGCAGCCACCTCTGGGGTGGATCCAGGGTGGCCATTATTTGCTAGTGACAGGGCTTGGACATTTCTTACCTATTTTGTCCCTCCAGGCCTTCCATTCTCCTGTTCAAGAGACATCCCCCAGGGCTCCCTCTGCCTGTGTGACTGGCCAGCAGGGGGCGGTGATAACTCTCTATCCACTTAGCAGACACTGTGCGGTAACCCTGTTGCTCTGGGGGCAAGCCAGAAGCAAGCTAGAGGTAATGAGGTTAGATCAATCAGGGAGGGTGAGGCCCTGTTCTAGCAGTTGAGGTGTGAAAACCAAGGGAGGAGAAACTGGTTCTGTAGCTTGCTTCTGGCTTGCTTATATTTACCTGCCCCTGGAAATTTCCACTCTTGCATCCGAAGAAGTGGGTATTCACCCACGAAAGCTCATGCTGCAAAACGTCTGTTAGTCTATAAGGTGCCACAGGATTCTTTGCTGCTTTTACAGAACCAGACTAACACGGCTCCCCCTCTGATACTTCATAAACATCTTATTAACCAACTAATGGAACCTATTGAACAGTTTATACTTCTTACACCTAACAATGAGATAAAAAAAAGAACACAGACAAACCTTGTCAGTAACGGCTAATGTCCCAACTGGGAAGCATGTGAGCTTGTTGCAGGGCTGCTGCTCAGGGACGGGAACCTCCTGCCACCCAGCCTCCAAAATCACTCAGGCTGCACTTTCTGCACGACTAGGTGCTGGCTGAGGGGGGCGTGGGAATTGGTGGCCTCTGCTGCAGGTGATGGGAATCTCAGGTATTTAAAGCCATGGCCTAGAGGAGGGAAGTGCCTAACTCCAGAGTGTGCAGCTGCCTAGGGCCAGGGCTGAGGATTTAGAGTCCCTAGTGCAGCCGTTGCAAGGTTCAAGCAGGCTCAGCCCTGGCATTGCCACCCCTCCTGCGGCTAGTAGCTGCAGCTGGCTAAGGCTGGCCTCTGGGAACTGGCCCCATGGCTGTAGCCAGAGAAGCTACAAGTGGCTCTGTGACTACTGGGGGCCATTAAGCTAGAGCAGCTAAAGACACTGGAGTTCACCTCAAGGAACAGAGGTCACCAGTAGGACAGGAATGTCAGGGGGAGCAGGGAAAGAGGGAGCAGGTCAGGCTGGCAGAGGGAGCTTCCAGCTGGGTGGGAGCATGTCCAAAGTGGAAAGGAAACAAGCATGGGGAGAGGTGGTGGTGACCAGGTAGCAGACTAGCATGTAGATGGGAGCAGAGGGAGAGAGGCTGGTGGCTTCAGATTCCCAAGGGCTAAGTCCTGACTTTGCGGAGATGGTGTTTGCAGGTGGCTGGCTCACATGGCAGGATGGAGGCTGAGGGGGGGATCTGTCAGAACTGAGCAGGTGTCTGCCGGCTTTAGAACTCTGAGCTGAGACTAGGACCACATGCCATGACTGGTGACGTGGGGGGTACTGGAGACATGGCTAGAGAAGGTCTGAATGAGAAAGGAGATAAATCTGTGGGGAGTTTCCTTGATCACTATGAAAGTTCTGCTCACTGTGGACACTGGTAAACCCACATGGGTGTACAGCTCAATGAGAAAACCCGGGGGCTGAGGGAGCTGTGTATGGCAATGCGTACAGTCATGGAGAGGTGTGTGATCAAAATGAAAAATGTCTCTGAGGTTCAGTACTGGGTATGCTATGGCACCAATTGCACTGCCCCACCAGGCCCACACTCGGAGCCCACAGTGACTATATAGGGGCCTACGAATATGTTTGGTGCTGGGACCCACAGAAGGTTAATCCGGCCCTGACTGCCTGAGCACTTCCCCCGCAACGCGCGCGCGCACACACACACACACACACCCCTCCTGGTGTTGGGAGGGGAACAGGAGAAAGAACAAAATAAGCAAGAGAAGAAGAGAAAGGAGGGAGGGAGGGATGGAGGAAAATGTGAAACAAAAAGGACAAACCCCAATGTCCCCGGTGATTCTAAGGGACAAAATCCCAGGTGCACAATAAAATTCTGCCTCCTTAAGCTCGTGTTTTCCATGCCTAGAATTCAACTGTCACCACATGGATCAGACTGAACAAGTTTCAAACCTCCAGGAGGCTCTTACCTTCTAAACAGGGACGGCTGTTTTCTAGTGAAATCACTAAAAGGGAAGGAGAAAACTCAAAAGAGGTTCCTCCTGGCGCTCACGTCCGTGAACCCGAATACTCTCTCAGTCCTCAAAGAGAGACCTGGAGAAGGAGACTTGCTGAAGCAAAGCCACAGGGGTCTCTGAGGTTTCCCTGGCCCCTCGCCCCTGTCCTGCCTGGCTGATGTCAGCATCTCTCTGTGAGGTCACCACCTCCCCACCGCCTTGGACCAATAGTCTGAGGTCCTGCCAAAGGCCTTTGTGATGTCACTGCCACACCCCTCCCTTGCTGTGCCAATGTCCTGCCCCTGGCCAGGCACTTTGCAGATTTGAGCTACTCCCTGGGGATCACCCCACTCCAGGAGTGTTCGTTCTAGGCAGCAAGCCGGCTAGACAGGGAAACATCAGACGCTGCTCCCAATGCTACACTCAGTTTTTCAGAAATGAGTCGACTTTATGGCCAGAAGAGACCATTAGAGCATCTAATCTGATCCCCTGCATATCACAGGCCTCCTGTAGGACACCATAGCTACTTTTGGGGCAAACACATTCCAGAAAGTATCAGAGGGGTAGCCGTGTTAGTCTGGATCTGTAAAAGCAGCAAAGAATCCTGTGGTATTCACCCACGAAAGCTCATGCTGCAAAACGTCTGTTAGTCTATAAGGTGCCACAGGATTCTTTGCTGCTTTTACATTCCAGAAAGGCATCTAGTCTTCATGAAATGACAGCAGGAGATGGAAAATCCATCACGTTCCTTGGTAATTTGTTCCTGTGGTGAATCATCCTCGCTGTTGAATATTTGTGCCTTAGTTGTAATATGAATTTGTCTCTTTTCACCTTCCAGCCATTGGGTCTTGTTAGGCCTTTCTCTGCTCGATTCAAAAGCCCTTTAATACCCAATCCTTTCTCTCCATAAAGGCACTTCAGCATTTCAATGAAGTCACCTTTCAATCTTCTTTTGATAAGCTAAACAGGTTGAGCTCTTTCAATAGCTCACTAGAAGGCATTTTTCTCCAGCCCTCAGAACATCTGGTGGCTCTTTGCTGCCCCAGCTCCAATTTCATTGATGCCGTGTCACCTCCTGTGACATTATTGACATAATCTGTAACTGTATAGATCACCGTTGCGACCACTGTTCTATATTCGCAGCCAATACTGTAGAAAGGCTGTTGTGCAAGGGGTCTATGGAGAGCTTCTGATTGGCTCATTATAATTATGCTCTCTCTAACTGTGTATCATTTTTGTAGTTGATGTTATGAATATTGGCTCTATGCTGCCCGTATTTCAAACTTGTGCTCTGCTTTCAGGGAACACCCCAGCCAGACAAGTTGGTGTCAGTTCTGCCTAGCCTGCTTGATGGCCCATTACGGACCATCAGCTCTACAATCGACCCACCGAGAAAAGGTAGATACACCTTTTGACTCAGCAAGGTCTGCAGGGACCTGCCTATGGACAGAACTCTTAAGGTTTTTCTATGCCATGTGCTTAGGGAGATGTATTTTCCATGCCCTGGTTCCTCACTGACCCGGGGAGAACAACGGAACACGAGAACAGAAACCTTCCCCCAACAGATTTGAAAGTATTTTCTTCCCTCATTGGTCCTTTTGGTCATGTGCCAACCAGGTTATCTGAGCTTTTTAACCCTTTACAGGGTATGTGATGCTACCTGTAGCTATACGTTTATGACACCCTGTAAATAGCAATCTGCAGAATCTGATTCTGAGAAAGGGCAGGGTGAAGGGAAATGGCTTCAGCAGATTTACTGAGCATGCTCAGTTCATGTGAGCATGCTCAATGCACCATAAGTAGCAAATTCCTACACACAGCAGTTACTCACACTACACCTGAGGCAGCATGAGGCAGGGGCTCCATCGCTGTCCAGACCCCACCCAAGAGCAGATCCCCAAGGGCTGCGAGACCCTCAGCTTCTGGGACCTGTGTGTGGAGTCTCTCTTCTGCCCACCCAGGGCTGCCCCTGGGGTCCCTCTGGCCCTTGCCCCTGGCCTGGGGCTGCAGCAGAGCCTGGGACTGGGTCCAGCTGGAGAAATTCCCCACCTCGGATGGGCAGAGAAAGTGCTTCAGTGAAAGTCTGTCCCTGGAGCAGCCCCTCTGGGGCCGCATCAGCAGCCCGGAGCTCAGCCCCGGCTCCCAGCGCACACTGGAGGCAGCAGCATCAGCAGTGACTCGTACCTTACAAAGCCCGGCCACCAGGAGCTGCCCCACGGCTCTTTTCCTTGTTTTTCCTGCTTCCTTCCTACCAGCCCCCCACTGCTCCAGCCCCTTCCTGGCTCCTTCAAGCCCAACCCAGGC
Source organism: Mauremys reevesii (assembly GCF_016161935.1). Classification (NCBI taxonomy): domain Eukaryota; kingdom Metazoa; phylum Chordata; order Testudines; family Geoemydidae; genus Mauremys; species Mauremys reevesii. Next base: position 35,996,714 of record NC_052636.1, on the reverse strand, counting down.
TGCAGCTGCCGCACTCACTGGGCCAGGGACTGTCTGAGGTGGGAACTAGCCCCATCTCTGCTCCTCCTCCTGCCCCTGTGTGTCCCAGAGCCGCTGCAGGAACTGACCCGCACCCAGGCTCTCGCTCCTATTAGCACTCGCAGGGGCCAATCCAGCTATGGGAGAGTGAGCACCCCTGGGAGCAGGGAAGTGACCAAGTCTCCCTGCCAGAGGGTGGGGGAGGGGGAAGAAAGGGAAAGAGGAGAGACTGAAAGGGGATAAGGAGAAATAAGTGGGGAAAACAGCACCCAGCTCTTTTCTACTGCATCACCCCTGAGCAGATTGCTCCTGAGCTCTGGGTAAATAGCCCCCCCAGTGTCTCCCAGATCCCCCTGCTCCCAAGGCAATGCACATAGGGATCTCCTTCCTGCCAGGCATGATTACAAGTAGGTGCGGGTGTCACCCTTATGCCATGATTGGAGAAGGACAGCAAAGCTTGGGGACACGTGTCTGTATTTCCAGTCCAGTGTGACAATACCGGCTCCAGGAGGGGTTTGTTCTCTGCTCCTGCTGGATGGGCACAGAATGGGGCAGCAACAGGTGTGTGTCAGTTTTTGTTGCTCCACGTTCCTTAACTTAGAACAGTGTGAAATGAAGAAAATGGAGATTGAATTAAAGGGAAATACACAAAGAAAAGTTCCAGCCCCTGTTGCTTATTGAAAGAAATGACTCAATTTCCCAGTTACTTATTTTATTAACATGAACAAATAAAGCCAAGAGCGCACGTCACTAAGGCTAAATGACTATAGACACCACTCAGCTAAGGGTTAAACAACACAGTGATAAAGTTCAGGTCAAATCAGGAAATCAATGAGTTAACAAGGATATTGCGCTGGAATCAAGTCGTCAATTTAGTCCAACCATCAGATTAATACAGCAGAAAAACCAACCCCTATAAATCCTAAAAGAGCAACCCAAGAAGGCAGGTGCACATTTAGTGATGCCGAAACCCCAATCAGAGATTCTGACCCAGGCAGTGCAACTCAGATTTACCCAGCTGAATATTTCAATACCGAAACCAAATCATTGCTGACATTTAGCCCACAACCTCAAAGCTAATTAGTGAAAACTAAGGAGAAAACTATTCTGTAGCTAATACTTCTCCTCGCCCTCTCGCCCCAAAATACATACAGACCTTAAGAGACACATTAGTAAAAGAATTCAAACAGCTCTCGCTGAACAATATGTATCTGACCACTCAATTCCTTGCAATGCTTGCACAGGTGAGGAGCATGCGTTCTGTCATTCCATAGGGCAGGGTTTTAAGGCTATCAAATAGAAAGACTGGGAGGTCTCCAACTTCATAAAAAGAAACAGATGAAAAAATAGAAAAGGGAACAAAACATTTCTAAGATAATAAGGGGTTGGATCTCTGCACCTCTCGGGCTTTGGATTCGCCCGGAGTAGGAACTGTAGCTGCAGTTTAGGAACCAGGTACTGGCACAGATTTCCTCTCTCTCAAGTGCAGGGTGTGACCTATGTCTCATTCTCTCTGTCTCCCATTGGGTGATGGGACCATGAGTGAGAATGAGGAGGGGAAACCCCAGCAGGAAGATGCTGAGGAATTAGAACCACTTGTGCTCTATTTTCACACTAATTTTTCAAAGAAGCAGGAGGCAGAGAGGTGATACAAATGCATTAGACTCAAGAGAAAAACTAACGACAGGTCTACACTAGGAGGGGGGATTGATCTAAGAAACACAACTTCAGCTATGGGAATAGCAGAGCTGAAGTCGACGTATGTAGGTCGACTTACCTCGGCATCTTCACAGCGCTGAGTCGACTGCTGCTGCTCCCCTGTCGACTCCGCTTGCGCCTCTCGCGGTGCTGGAGTACCAGAGTCGACGGGAGAGCGCTCAGGGATTGATTTATCATGTCTAGACTAGATGCGATAAATCAACACCCCAATAGATCGATCGCTACCCGCTGATCCGGTGGGTAGCATAGACCTGCCCTAAGAGACCAAACCACAGACTCTGGACTCAGCATTCAAGTATCCTGCAGTCTGAACTTCGCATCTGATACATTCCCTCATTGGCTACCATTGTTTGGCCAGCAAGGAAGTGCTCCTTGTCCAACAAGGCAGCCAGATTGGGACCCATAGGCATGGAATGGCTCTGAAGGAATCAGCTGTTTCTCTCTGTGCTTCATCTAACTTTGGAATCAGATGGTAAAAGACAGTTGAGCCCAGTTTAATCATGGCATCCTTTAGGATAGTGATCAATGCCACTTAACTAGGGAGCAGGATTCTAAAAACACCATAGCTTCCACATCTGGGGTGAAAATCAATCACCACTACCTGCAATTTCTACCTGAGTTCTTGTCAAATCTTTGACCTTACTTGGAGTAATTTTACACTTCTCTGGCGTAGAATTCTTCACCAACCACACAACAGATCAGTAGCGACAGTGAGGTACAACTCCCCCTACTGTGCCCTTTTATTTCTTTAATCTGGTGGCACAGATTTCAATTACGAACTAAATTCAGGTGCGGCTTAGAATCCCTGTAAGATACCAAATGTCAGGTCTCTATTAAAAATAGGTATCTTTCTGCAGCTCTATCACATTCAACATGGGTTTCAATTTCTACACATTTGCAGCATCTCCCAGCGGTGAGCTGAACAGAAATGTCACCTCCATTTTTCCCCATCTCTACCTAGATAGGGATTGCATTTCCCAAATAGGCAACATGCACCTGATTAGGAAGGAGATATCTTCAGGAGCGATAGGGCCTGGGCCACAACGGCTTTGGGAGCCCAATGCATGGGTATTTTGCTTAGTTCCAAGTCATTTACTAGGGTATCATCTTCCCAGCCCTTTAGGAAAAAAGATTGACCTAACCAACTGCACAACAGGGGGATTGGGATGGTGATTGGGAATAAGGGAATCCCTCTGACTTACCCTATCTCCTATTGTTACAGAGGGTGAAATGACATTTTCCCCTATCCCTGCCCTGTTCCTGCTCTTTGTTATAGTTCAATATAGTTTAAGTGAGGAAAATGGTAGTAAAAATATCTGCTCCCCAGCACAACCTGAACCAACATCAGAGCAACGGGGAAATGAAACAATTTGTTCCCAAAGGGGGAACTCGATGACTAACAATTGCTGTGAAAAGGGGGAACAGTATAACCATGATGCTCAGGGTTTGTTTAGACTAGGAAAAGTGATGCAGTTTAGGTCAGGACAAGGGGAAACCTAATGGCAGCCACTGCACCTGGACTGCATCTGCTCTACAACTATAATTGTCTTTTTACACCAAGATCACTAACTTGAGCAGCCAACGCCATGTGCAGCCCTAGTGGATGTCAGGCACAGGTAGTTTTTGCCTCAGTGTAGCTTGTTGGGAATCAAACCTCTCCCCCCAACCTGGAGCTGATGGAGCTTGACTGTTCTCAGTGGTAGCAGATGACAGAACAAGGAACAATGGTCTCAAGTTGCAGTGGGAGCCATCTAGGTTGGATATTAGGAAACTAATTTTGCTAAGGTGGTGGTGAAGCACTGGAATGGGTTACCTAGGGAGGTGGTGGAATCTCCATCCTGAGAGATTTTTAAGGCCTGGCTTGACAAAGCCCTGTCTGGGTTGATTTAGTTGGGGTTGGTCCTGCTTTCAGCAGGGGAATGGACTGAGGTCCCTTCCAACCCTGATATTCTATGGTTCTATGACATACACTCCTACGGCTCAACAGAAAAGATCACAGGACTGACCCCAAAGAAGGGTGAGTTGGAAAAGGCAGAAGCAGGCAACTCATCTGGGAGAGCTGAGCTACTACGGTGAAGATGGTGCAAACATCACTATGGGGGAATTAGCAAATGTGATTAAAAAAATATATATCTTTGCTCAGCCCTAGTCAAGGCATTTATTACATTTCTCTCTTACGTGGATTTTCTGATGCCTGATAAGGTGTGAGCTCCAATTGAAGCGTTTCCCGCACTCGGAGCATGTATAGGGCATTTCCCCTGTGTGGATTCTCTGATGTGATATGAGGGCTGAACTATCAGTGAAGCATTTCCCGCACTCAGAGCACGTGTAGGGCATCTCTCCTGTGTGGATTCTAAGATGTGTGATAAGGTGTGAGCGCCGACTAAAGCTTTTCCCGCACTCAGAGCACGTGTAGGGTCTCTCTCCTGTGTGAATTCGCTGATGTGAGATGAGGGTTGAACTATCAAGGAAGTGTTTCCCACACTCAGAACATCCATAAGGTTTCTCACCTGTGTGGATTCTCCTATGTGTGATAAGGGCAGAGCTTTGATTGAAACATTTCCCGCACTCAGAGCACATGTAGGGTTTCTCTCCAGTGTGGGTTCTCCAGTGTGTGATAAGGGTAGAGCTCTGACGGAAGCTTTTCCCGCACTCGGAGCACATGTAGGGTCTCTCTCCTCTGTGCATTCTCTGATGAGTGACAAGGTCTGAGCTCCCATTGAAGCTTTTCCCACACTCATGGCATGTGTAGCATGTCTGTTCCAAGTTGATTCTCTCGTGTGGAATAAGGTCTGAGAGGCTACTTAAGTTTTCTTCTGACCTCTGCTGAGTCTCACAGGCTGTTTCTTTTTCTGGGAGTGCACAACTCCCGGAAACGTTCCCTTTGGATCTTCCTGACAGCGTTCCATGTGGTTCTACTTGCTCAGCATCTTCCTGCTGGGGTTTCTGCTCCTCATTCTCACGCACCATCTCATCACCTGATGGGAGACTGAGCCAATGCAGACATAGGTTACTACCTGCACCGGAGAGAAAGGAAATCTCAGAGAGAGGAATGGAAAAAGGGATGAACAAACCAAAATGTGTGTGGGAGAGATCAAACCTATCAGGTGCTGATTTTCACCAGAACACTCAGGTGAAAGCTACATTGGGCAGGGACCTGCTGCCACTTGTCAGAGCATAGGTGGGAAGCCATGAGTCACATCTGCAGGGAACAATCCTGAACTTGGAGGTCTCATAGGGTCTTTGTAGGGAATCCCAAATGTTTCCTGAAATCACAGACAGTTTGAGGGAATCCCAATTCCCTACCTGTGCAGGCAGCTCTCAGGAGCACTTCTTTCTCAGCGCCCTGGAGATCTGGGACCCACGGCTCTTCCTCTCGTTCCAGCCTGGAGAACACATCAGGTTTGGAATCTGGAAGCCCTACTGCAGGCAAAGAAAATAAGGGAAGTCAGTGGAATTTGTGGGATACTTGTCACAAAGAATATTCCATGGTTTTACCCCCGGCTCATTTTTAAGCAGTAACATCCCAAGGCCAGCTTCCTTGGCTCAAAGTGGCAGGAGAGTTGTTAATCATATTCATTACCTTAGTGCCTAAGAACGAACTAACAGTGAGTCCCCATTGTGCTAGGCAAAGTACAAACACAGAACAGTAGATGGCCCATGCCCTGAAGAATTTACAATCTAAATACACAAGACAGACACAGAATGGGTTAGAATAGAGATATTCAGGCCTGTCTGTAAAGCCTAGACTTTAAGAACTTAGGTGTATTTTTATCACTTAGCTAGTTACGGGGATATAAAAACAAAGAATCAAAATCACAGTCCGCCTGTGAATGGGCCTTCTCTCACTAGGATAGTCTGAGGCCTTGTTCTTAGGCTAAGGCCTTTGGCTAAGCAGTAGGGGCAGCCATAAGCTGGGAAGCGAAGGGTCACATCCTCACATCCCAAACCAGTCACACTGAAATAAGGTGCTATTGGGCTGTTAGGAAGTCGATCCTGTCCTGATAGTGCTCATCACCACCAGATAAAGAAACAGATCTTAAGATGGTTAAAGAAAACTTAGTTTGACAGCATTCTGTCCGGCAAGAAATCACTTCTCAATAGTTGCGGTTGTGAAACTCTTTTCTGTATTGCTTTTTCTTTATGTCCCACAATTTTCCATTGTTAATCTGTCTGGTTCTCTAAGTGTTTCTCTCTGCTGTATAATTAATTTTGCTAGGTGTAAGTTAATTAGGGTAGTGGGATGTAATTGGTTAGAGAATTATATTACAATCTGTTAGGATTGGTTCATTAAATTTCAGTACAATGATTGGTTAACGTATAGCTGAGAATATTACTATATAAACAGGAGGGGGAAGGGAAATTGGAATCATGTTTGTTAACAGGGGGGAACATGGAACAGGAACACAGGCAAGGCTCTGCCGCATCAGAGCTGGGAAGGAAACACTGGGGAACAGACTCTATGGGAGTATAGAGATAAGCCCGACTGGTGTGAAGGGCTTCGGAATATGCTTGCTTAGAAACTAACCCCAATAAACATGGCATTGTCTGCGCTTCGGACTTCTGGTCTTTTGCTGCTTGCTGTCTGCGTGACAAGAACCAGGGAAGCAGGAGGCCTCTAACATAACTGACATGACTTGATAACTAAGAGGTGAGCTTTTAAGGAAGGTTTTAATACACGTTGGAAATGATCAGGGATTCCCATGAGCACTGATGAGGGGACCATGCAAAATATGCATTTAGTTCCTTGTCTTATTTTATATCCTTTCCCCATTAGGCACACTGGCACTGTCATGGATCCATGGGATCTGTGCAATGCCTGGGCTTTTAAATAGTCCTCTGGCTTCAACACTCCTACTTCAACCTGTGAGCTCTGCCAGCAGGACCAGCTGAACGACACTCCTGTTCAGAGACTGTTCCTCAGTCAATGCACAGAGCAAGTTTTTGCTGTGGCACTGGGCAGACTGTTAAAACATAGCAGGGTTCATTAGTGAACCGAAACACAGCACTGGAAAGTCCTTAGATTAGCACAGGGAAGTGAAGAAGACATTATAGTCCATACTGTCGAATGCCCTTGAGCCAGGCTACTATAGAAAACACTTTGGTTTCCTTTAACTGCACCTGTCCATTTGTCTTCGCTCTGGTAGAGCTCCCTGCGTCTGCGAGCCCAGTTCTTCCTGTTCCCAAAAACATAACGAGTCCAAGTATGCTTCACTCAGCCAAGCGGAGATCCTCCCATGGACAGGTGACAATCATTCCCTTGTTTCTGTCGGGTATTCCACTGATGTAGGTTGGTCCCAGCCTGTCCTTAATGACCCATTCATATCACTCCATGACAGCTACATGACAAAACACCTCATGTCTCCTGCTCGTTCTAATCACAGCAATACCAACCACAGAGGGAAACTGAGGTGCGTATTGGCATCATACAAGTATCACCAAAATTCCCACCTCTCTCACACACACACACACTGCTCACAGCCCCTGGAGAGAAAGCAACGCACAGGAACTGGACGTTAGTCCAGTGAACACAGTGGAGGACAAGCTGCAATCCTCAAACCCTGGTGGAAAAGGAGAGGCATGTGAGTCCCTATCCAAGCACATGCCCGGGATGGCAAGCCGCGGGGGCCACCCTGGAGGTCCCTGTGAGGGTGGCAGTCAGGCAGCCTTCGGTGGCTTGCCTGCGGGAGGTCCGCCGGTCCCATGGATTCAGCAGCAATTCGGCGACGGGTACATTATGCAGCTTGATCCTTGCCTATGATTTCAATTATAACTGTCTGTGTTTCACCAAATTTCATCTTCTCAATTAACCTTGCGTAGCCATGTACAAGGGCGAGTTGTGCCCCAATACGTCATCTTATAGATGTAAAAATAGTACAGGCTACACCACCAGCCTGTGACATCATCAACAAAGTGCCCATTTGTGCCTGGGTAGTGGCCCTGCTCTGGGAGGGAGGATGCAGCAAGGACTCAGGATCGGTGGCCAGGGTCTCTGTGCACAGAGATGGGGAGGTTATACGGGGAGGGCGTAATGAGTGGGAGAGGGAGGTCAAGAGTTAAAATAATAATATTTGGGGAAAACATGTATATAAGTGAAACTGAACAGAAAGAAAACTGGAGTGTAGGCTCTAGAACAAGGCTTGGGTAGGGATTCGGGGTTAAAGGTCTGGGATCCCCCACAGCTCTGGATCCCCAAACCTCTCCTCCCTCCCACTGACCCACCCAGCCCACTTCCTGGGTGCCCTTGCTCCACACTCCCCTCCCCTTCTTCCCATTACTCTCAGCTGTCACCACCTCCTGGTGCCTTGGGAGCATCTTCTGTTCCCTCCTTGTCTCTCACAACCTCATCCCCCCTTGCTCCAATTTACCTCTAACCCTGCACACACCCTCCCCATGTCCAGGCACCCCAGAATTATCTACTCCCCCGACCCCTTCTCCTCATCTCACATGGCTCTGTTCTCCTTTCACCTTTGGGCTCCTGAATGACAACGTTATATTCTCTTCTATCAAAAGAGGAGTTCATCTGACTGTCACACAAGCCCTGCATCGGTCACACACCTATTTACTCAATTTAGAATTCTACAGGAGGCATATTTTCCTCTTAAAATGAGGAAAAGGCATGAAAGCTACAGTTATTAATGTAGCCAATAAGGACACATTAAATGCAATTTCAAAATGACTGATGACAAATGTCTAAAAATTATTCTAGTGGGTGGGAGATAAGGCAAAAAAGTGGGGGCAAGGAAACTTGTCAAAACTTGGATGATGAATAAAGGTATAAAGTTATTACTGCTCAGGTTCTTTAGAGACCCCACAGCTTGTAATGACCAAGGTAACAGAACTCCTTACCCAGCGAGGTCACTGTCTCATAGTTCTCCTGCATGACATCCCTGTAGAGGGCTCTCTGAGCGGGGTCCAGCAGAGCCCCCTCTCCCCTGGTGAAGTACACAGCCACCTCCTCGAAGGTCACCGGCCCCTGAAAGAGCGAGAGTCCAACACTCAGGACCTGCCGCCCCACTCACAGCCCCACACTCATGGGGGAGAGGAGCCAATCAAATGGAAGCTCTGGGTGGCTCACAGGCAGAGTCCCACCCCCACCCCGCTCAGAGCAGCCAGGAAACGCCAGGGGGAGGGACGAAGCGAGAGCCCCTTGTCTCTCCCAGCAGATCCATCCCCCCCTACTAGCCACAGACGGACACAGGAGATGGAGGCCCTGGCAGGGTGCAGGGAGAGCTCGCTGGCAGGGAGCCCAGCGCTGTTCTCATTGTGAAGAGCTGGACGGGGCCAGACTCAGTGGGGGGCAGACGACATGACGGTCCAGGGGGGCCTTGCTGAGGGGGTTCCTCCAGCAGGGGTGTCCTGTCTCTCCTCTTCTCCCACTTCTCTTCAGCTGTCTGCCCCTGCACCTGTTCCTGCAGCCCTGCCCCCCCTCCCCACTTGGAGCTGCCCCCGGCCAAGCTGCTCCCAGGAGCCTCCTGTGCTGTGCGGGGGGAGGGGGGGGGAGCGGGGGGGTGGCTGATGTCGGGGTGGCCCCACCCTCCTGCCTCTGTGACCAGTCTCTGCTGAGCTGAGGTGGGGGGACAAGATTCTGTGCTGCTGCCTCTGGGTCAGGAGTGGGGGCTGCTGGCCCCTGCTGCCGTGTGAACGAGCCTTCGGACTAGTGAGTGCCGATGGGCTGGGAGTGACAGCGGGTGTGTCTCACACTCCCCCACCACACACACTTCAGTTACTGTTGTTACTTCCTTTTACCTCCTGTCAAAATGCACAAAGTACATGTAGTCTCTGTAATTTTATTCTTTCACATTCGGTCAGGATGACAGTGCTGGTAGTTTAGCTTTTTAACTGATCTCTGAATTTCATCATTTTATTTCTGTCTTATGCTTAAATTCAGTTCTCTGAGTAACGAGTTCTAAAATGCCTCACCTGGCCTGGCTGGAGTAATTATCATTATTACTGTTATTGCCGTATTGTGCTTTGTCATTCGTTATTTACAATGATACAATCAAATAACAGACTGTACATTTTGCTTGTACTTACCTTAGCAGGGCTCGTTTGAAAAAAATAGCTAAACTCAAAACTTTAGACACTGTGCAGATGAAGATCATTTATCTTCAAACTGTATTTTTAAATCTGTCTGTAAAGTAACTTAAAATTTCTATGAATATAAACGCAGCTCCAAGTATGATACTAATAGCAATGATGGAGTCAAATCTTACTGAGTCACATACATGATCGTGATATGCAGAGAACCAGGCACATGCAGGGCAGTGGAGTTTTTATAGCACGTTGGAGGCCTTAGAAAGAAAAAGGTTAAGAACCCCCCCCCCCCAGCCTCCCTGGTGGGTGCCCCCTCACACCTCACAGCAGCCGCTGGTTAATCAGGTCAGGCTCCAGCCCTGGGATTCTGGCCCATTTTCCTAGCCCCACCTAGGGGGGGTTGTTTCCTGTCCCACAAATTAGAGCATTTCCACCCTCTTACCTCGTGGGTCTGTTCCTAGAATGGAAGCCGCATATTGAACAAGTCCCAACAGGTTTGCTACACCCTGGCCTCCTCCCATTCTCCACCCTGGGAATTTTTTGGCAAACTCCAACCCCCAAACCAGACTGCCCAAGCCTCCCTCCTCCGGTGCATTTGGTGTCCCTCTCCCTCCAGCAGGAACCCACCAGCAAACCCCCAATAACCCCTACCTGGACAGGATCCTCTGCAGCCATTTCCCTTCCCTGTCCCATGGGAGGATGGGATGAGCTGGAGCGAAACATGGACGACATCCTGCAGCCTGGCAGGGCGAGAAGGGCAGTTGCGGAGGTTTCAGAACAGGCTTTAGTTCATGTCACATCACGATTCCCCCAGGCCCTTTCCCTGCAGAGACACAGCCTAGGCTCTGCCATGCTGGGAACATGCTCCAGCTCTTTATTGCAGGGGAGACCTGGCCCCTCCTGCCAGGCTAAGCCCACAGGGAGATTTTTCAGCCTCCCCAGTAATAAAGTCTCTGAACAAAATGCTGGAAAGGAGCAGAACCAAAGGGGCTGGGCAGGCTCCATAGGGACACTGGCTCCTCCCTTCCCCTCCTGTGTGGCCATGTCCTGTCGCTGGCAGAGATCGGCCCCCCCATCTCCCCCCCAGAGGCAGCCGTGTCTGCGGGTTCCCCCAGCCAGCACCTACTAACCCCCACCCACGTTGGGGGAGTGACACAGGACAGCAAATTCCCACCTACCCAAGGACAAATTGCTGCAGATCAAACGGGCTGGGTTCACATCCCAAAGCTGAGGAGAATTTAAGAATTATGGAGAAAATAGGGAAAATGAGAGACTAGAGAGTCAATAATTTTAGGGAAAACGAGGGAATCTCCTTGGATTTTCTAGCCACATGTGGGGAGGGGAGAGAGAAGGGGAAGAACCAGAGAGAATTGTTCTCAGGTTTTGAGACGGAAAGAAATGGCACAAACAGGAAAAGGATGCAAGTAGCTCACCCTGTGACCATAGGCGTGTGCAGCACATTTCATTAGGGTGTGCACCCAGGGAGCCCCCCCTAGCCCCACCCCATCCACTGCCTCCCACTTCCTGCCCCCCTCAGAACCCCCAATCCCCCCTGCTCCTTGTCCCCTGACTGCCCCCTCCTGGAACCCCCCCACTGTAACTGCCTCCCTAGGACTCTACCCCCTACCTGTCCTCCTGACCCTTATCCACACCCCCACCCCCAGACAGACCCCCGGGACTCCCACGCCTATCCAACTGCTCCCCGCTGATCCCAGACACCTCTGTGTTCTTGGGGAAGCTGGGTGCAGTATCCAGCCTGACTCATGAAAGACACCCCCCACCCTCTGCTTAAACCAAAACCCATCAGAGAAAAAAACTTGCAGAGAGCAGTGAAGGGCCTTGGGAGACACACCTAGACCCCTCCTGACAAGGGTGACAAGATTAAGCCATCTCCATTAGCATACAGAATGGAGAGCGGAGACAACTCCCCTACCCTCATCTGCATGAGAGATGGGACAGGAAGCCATCTCTATTTACATACAGAATGGAGAGCAGAGAACCACACTGAATTCTGGGACCAGAAAAAGCAGGGAAGCACTGCATCATGGGAATCTCTGCTCCAGATGCTAATGAACCTACGCCTGCCCACACCCAGCTCAGCAATTATCAGACCAATTGTAGCAATGGATCCTTAATTGATGCCCAAATAGTGAAGCCATCTAGTTGCATTGTGAGCTCCCTGGAAGAAAACACCACCCATAGCCAAGACTGATCAGCTCCTATTGTCTAGTCTACAGAAAACCCTTGAGTCATCAGCCTTACCTATAAACAAATGCATTGTTCTCCCTTGAACCATTGTATTTTCTCTACAAAAATCCCCACTCACCCTCCAGTCAGGGTGCTGATGCTTAGAGCCAAACTAGGCATCAGTTCCACTGGGACTCCATCTTCTCCTGACTGATCGTGCTGGGGGCTCTGCCTGTCTCCAGCCCTCAGGACCCTCAGCTACCAGCGTCACCTGGGAACCCCGACCAGTTCAAGCCTCATGGAGTGGCTGAGACCCCCCCACTTTCTCTCTCTTGCTCTGTTTTCCTTTCTACCGTAGCTATTAACCTTTAATAGTGGATGTTAGGTTGGTTTAGGCTCCTTGTGCAGTGATCACCAGTATTCAATACATAACCTGCATGGTTCAGCTGGCTGCTTCTCTCTCTCTTGCTGAACCTCACTCTTTTGTGTTTTTAGCTTCCCCCAGTCACTCTGCAGCAACGCGTCTCTTACCTAAGCTACAGATCCCTGCAGCGCCCAGAATCCTGTGGGGTTTGCTCATCAAGGAGGTTCCTGCCAGTACAATTGTGATGTGAAGGTGGGGACAGGGCCGTGCTGAATCTGGGACACATAAGGGTAACAGCTTGGAAGTGCTGCTTCATCCAGCCCAGTGAGTCCAGGGGCAGATACGGGGTCAGCTTGACAGTGCTGATTGACCCGGTCCGCTCAGACTTGCTCTGTTACCATAGGGGCGGGTGGGTGGGGGCTCATCCGGTTTTGGGGCTGGAAAAACCCAGCCCTAGGGAACCGAGGTCCTGCAGGAGAGCTCCATTGGGAGGGGACGTGCAGAAGGGAGGAGCAGAGCTCCATTGGGAGGGGACGTGCAGAAGGGAGGAGCAGAGCTCCATATGAAAACACACATGAGACAAACAGCACATGGATAGAATTACAGAATCCCCTCCCCAGAAAAGTAACCCGAATAAATGAGCGTACCCCCAAGTAATGGGCAAATCTGGTAACACCGCCCCCTGACAGGACCCCCAGAACTCCCGACCCATCCAGCTCCCTCTGCTCCCTGCCTGCCCTGAACCCGCTCCATCCCCCAACAGGCACCCCCCGAACCCTCAACCCATGCAACCCCCGCTCCTTGTCCCCTGACTGCCCTCCAGAGACCCCACCCACCCTCTAATCACCCCAACTATCCAACCCCCCTCCCCACCTCCTGGCAGCTCTGTCTAGTGGCTGCTCCCACCCATACACACTCAAAGGGGCAGAGGAGGTTCCCTCTCCTTCGGGGGAAGGTTGCCTAGTGGTTAAGGCACAGGACTCAGGCTCAGACGTTCTGGGTTTGAGTCTCTGCTCTGCCACAGACTCCCTGCTTAGCCTTGGGAAAGTCACTTCACCTCGCTGTGCCCTAGATCCCGCCTGCCCAATGGGGCCAACACTGACCCTGCCTCCTGGGCTAAATCCATCCATGGCTGGGTGATGTGGGGGGAGGGGAATGGAGATACCAACATGGGGAGATTTGGGCTGAATTTCCCCACAGCCGGAGAGTGGGAGCCAGCTCCACAGGGGGGATGGGAGCGAGAGGGGCTCAGGCCAGCTCCACACAGAGGGGGGGTCAGGGCTTCAGCCCTGCAACTTCTGCCACTAAGGTGGCTGGGGCTCCCGAGCTGGGGACTTCAGCCCCACATCTTCTGCCAGGGTCCGGGGCTTCCACCCCCCTGTCCCAGGGGGGGCTCCTCTCCCCCTCCATCCCCACCCCAGTGCAGCTCCTGCTGGGGTCTGGGGCTCCCCCCACCCCCGCCTCCCAACCCAGCGGGCATTCTCCTCCCCCCTCCAGCTCGGCTCCTCTCTCCCCCCTGTCGGTATCTGGAGCTTGTCCTACCCCCAACCTCCCCCTCCCCCAGCCCCAGCCCAGCTGGGCTCCACGGGGCTCCCGCCGTTGCTGTGACCGGAGCCGAGCCTGGCGGGCAGGGAGCAGCGATTCACGCGGGGGCCCTGGCAGAGCCCCCAGCCCGAGCGGGGCGGGGCAGCCCCAGGGGAGCGGGGGGGTGCTCTGCTGCTGCTGGCCCCGCCCCCCACCGACCCCTGGGGCTGTTTGGGGGGGGGGCTCACTCAGCCCCCCAGGACCGGGGGGAGGGGGGGAGCAGCGGAGCAGAGCCTGCCCAGCAAACAGCTGATCGCAGCCGCGCCCAGGCCTCCCCCGGGGAAAAGCTCCGCGGAGGAGGCGCCACAAGCTGCCGGCAGCGGGTCAGTCCCGGGGGGCCGAGCACCCGCCTGCAGCCTCCTCCCCCCCCCAGAGGCCCCACGGGAGGGGGGAGCAGCCTCCCCAGCCGGGGCTTAGGGCATTGGGGTGCCGGGGCTCCCCCCATGCGCACGCCTGGGCCCGGGACACTCACACACACACTCTCTGCCCCGGGGCTCCCCTGGTGCCCAGAGACCGATCAACCCCCCGCCTGCCCCCCCGCCCGTCCCCGCCTGCAGCTCCGGCCTCTCCTCTCCCCTCCCGCCCCGCCAGCCGCACCCAGGGGAGCCCCGGGCCCCAGGCTCTGTCCCCACCTGGAGCCCAGCGGGGCCGGGGGCAGCTCCTGCTGCAGCTGAGAACAGCGGCTCCGCTCCGGCCCGGGCGGCTCCAGCGCTGCTGGCAGCACGTGGCCACCAGGGAGCAGCTGCTGAGCCCGGGCTCCTGCGTCACAATGTGCCAGAGCCCCGCCCCCAGGAGCTGCCCCGCCCCCGGGCTGTGCCAGAGCCCCGCCCCCAGGAGCTGCCCCCCCCCCGGGCTGTGCCAGAGCCCCGCCCCCAGGAGCTGCCCCATGTTGGGTCTCTGAGATTTGTTCTGCCTCCTTCTTCCCAGCACCCCCACCCCCAGCTGCTCCCTTCCTGTGTCTGCAAACACCCCCCTGGGCTGCAGCGCTCACTGGGGCTGGCTCCAGTGGCTGAAGTTGCCTCCATCTCTGCTCACCTGGGGGTGGGGGAAGGACAAAGAGAGGAAATGGGCCCAGGGTGTGAAAGCAGAACCAGGGGGCAGGGAAAGAAGGACTGTTTGGAAAGGTGGGTTTTTTGCAAGGGGGAGGGGGTGATCCAGATGGAGTCAGAAGCAGTTGGGCAGCAGAGGCTCAGGGAAATTGAGGGGAACCCCCTGGGTGTCTCAGTGTTGGCCAGGGATTGTACAGCACCTAGCGCAATATGGGGTCCCAGAGCCGTAACTAGCAATTTTTACACCCAAGGCAAGAATATAAAATTGCGCCCCCTGCTGTGCCACCCCGCCCCCTTGAACCCCCCCCCCCCAGCGCCTCCCATCCGTGTGGACATACCCCCCTCCCGCGCCGCCCGCCCCGCAGACACAAACCCTGCGTCCCCCGCGCTGCCCCCCCCGAAACAGCTGTGGGCCGAAAAGGAAGGTTTGGGGAGGGAGAAGAAACGGCCCCGTAGGGTGACCAGATCTCACCGTCACACCCTCTTCACCCCTAGCCCCCACTGGCCTGCTGCATCTCCTGCTAGTCAGTCCCCACCCACCACTCACCTCCTTTCACCTCCTCCCACCCCTGCCCGAAACACCCCAGCCCCCCCCAAGAGCCCCGGCAGGCGCACTGCTCACCACAGTGCCCACCGGCCACTTGTCCACCCGCTCGCCCACCTGCTCCCCACTTGCCCCCTCACCCCCCACAGGTATAAAGCCTCATTCAGAGACCCGGCGGGGGGTCACTATATCACTGCACCCAGCAGTCACTCACTGCAGCACCAAACATTAAACTGCTGAAAATGGCGCCCCCCCTCCAGCCACCAACATTTTGGACTAGAAAGCTTTGCCCCAGACATCCCCTTCAGAAGACATCCCCAGACTGGCTGAGGGATGCTGGTGTGGCCTCACCTGGCAGCCCCCAAAGAAGGAATTGGGGGGACTAAATGGACAGGGCCCCTCTCTAGCTGAAGCCTGGCAAGGGAGGTACGTGGATCCCACTAGAATTTAAAATGAAAAGTGAGGGAGGGGAGGCTCTGCTGGACCTGGGCAGCTCTAGATACAGCACCAGGCACGTAGGAGGATTTCCACTCCTGAGCCATGGAAGCAGAAATTGACTTTTCCTTTCCAGATTTAGTTAATGTTCAGAAAGGGAATCCAGCGCCTGCCTTCCAGATTTGAACAGCTCAACATTCAGGAGTGCTCCAGCTCAGTTTGGGCAGCTGTTACTTCATTTCTCCCAAATCAAATATGCTGATCCACTGTCGTTTGCTGTAGAAAAAGTAGGATAAAATTGAGCAAGAAATGCTTCCCAGGGGTTATTAGGACTGGAATTGCAATTTTCAACAGCCATTGCCTTTTTGTTTGTAAGGAAGTCAATGATATTGCACTGGTAAATTCCCCAGAGGTAATAATTGAAGATATACCAATCTTGTAGAGCTGGAAAGGACCTTGAAAGGTCAAGTCCAGCCCCCTGCCTTCACTAGCAGGACCAATTTTTGCCCCAGATCCCTAAGTGGCCCCCTCAAGGATTGAACTCACAACCCTCGGCTTAGCAAGTTAATGCTTAAACCACTGAGCTATCCCTCCCCTCTACCCTGCTGATTGACCCACCCTGGAAGCAAGTTACCAGTGACCCAGGGCTGGCGTGGAAGGAGAGTGCAGGGCGGGGTGTGTGGGGAGAGCCCAGGGCTGGGGTGGCAGCAGAGGTGGCTCTAAGAATTTGGCCGCCCCAAGCAGGGCAGCATGCCGCAGGGGGCGCGCTGACGGGCACCGGTCCCGCGGCTCCTGGTGTCCTCTTGCAGACGTGCCTGCGGAGGGGCCGCTGGTCCCGCAGCTCAAGTGGACCTCCCGCAGGCATGACTGCGGAACGTCCGCCAGAACCGCCTGCCACCCTGCCGGCAAAATGCCGCCCCACGCGCGCGCTTGGCGCACTGGGGTCTAGAGCCGGCCCTGGGTGGCAGGGGGTGCGTCGGTGGGGGAGCAGTGGGGGTGAAAGGGCGGAGCTAAGAGCTGGGGCAGCATGGGTTTTGTGGGGGGGAAGAGCCCAGGGCTGGGGTGGCAGGGGTGCAGGTGGAGGGGCAGAGCCCAGGGCTGGGGTGGCAGGGGTATGTGGGGGAGAGCCCAGGGCTCAGGTGGCAGGGGTGCAGGTGGAGGGGCAGAGCCCAGGGCTGGGGTGGCAGGGGTATGTGGGGAGAGCCCAGGGCTGGGGTGGCAGGGGTGCAGGTGGAGGGGCAGAGCCCAGGGCTGGGGTGGCAGGGGTATGTGGGGGAGAGCCCAGGGCTGGGGTGGCAGGGGTGCAGGTGGAGGGGCAGAGCCCAGGGCTGGGGTGGCAGGGGTATGTGGGGAGAGCCCAGGGCTCAGGTGGCAGGGGTGCAGGTGGAGGCAGAGCCCAGGGCTGGGGTGGCAGGGGTGTGTCAGTGGGGAGCAGTGGGGAAAGGGCAGAGCCAAGAGCTGGGGCAGCATGGGGTATGTGGGGCAGAGCCCAGGGCTGGGTTGGCAGGGGGGTGCAGGTTGGGAGTGGAGAGTCCAGGGCTGGGATGGCAGGGGGTGTGGGTGGAGGGGGCAGAGCCCAGGTCTGGGGTGGCAGGGAGGTGCAGTGGGGAGCTCAGGGCTGGGGTGGGGGAAGCCAAAAAATTTTTTTTCTTTGGACGGCAAAAAACCTAGAGCCGACCCTGCCTCCACGCACTGTGAGGTAGGTAGGAGCAGATCATTATTATCCCTACTTGAAAGAGGGAGAAGCTAAGGCTGAGAAAGGAGAATTGACTTGTCTAAGGTCACACAGCCAGTCAGTGGCAGAGTTGGGAATAGGAACCAAAAGCCCTGATTTTCAAACTCACCATCGGATCTTGAATTTCAGACATTGAATGACCTGAATAAAGTGCTCTCAGATGAGCTCCAGACCAACAACAGTGCACAGGAATTATTCAGCAAGTATTTGAGGAGAACTTGCAATGTTAGAGAGAATCATGAACTGCTCAGAGACCATTAATGCAGAGAAGCAGCAAAATTCATCAAACATAGAACTGGTTCTGACTTATTTCCTTGGTCTTAAAAGATACCAACAAGGACCTGAGTCTCCTCCCTGTCAATAACCCCCTGCTCAGCCAATCAGGGTAGAGACTGAGGGCGGGAGGCTGAGGGTTCTCACCAGAGAGCCCAAAGGATGGCCCAGGTCACTGGTGGGGATCACTGCCCGAGCACTATTTCAGCCCCACATTTTTGAGTGGACCTCCCACAGTGAGAGCTGCAGAGCACTCCCCCGCAACACACACACATACACACACACACAGATGGCAGTGGGAGGGGAACAGGAGAAAGAACAAAAGAAACAAGAGACGAACAAAAAGGAGGGAGGGATGGAGGAAAAGGTGAAACAAAAAGGACAAACCCTAATGTCTCCAGTGATTCTAAGGGACAGAATCCCAGGTGCGCAATAAAATTCTGCCTCCTTAAGCTCATGTTTTCCATGCCTAGAATTCAACTCTCACCAGATGGATCAGACTGAACAGGTTTCAGACCTTGAGGCGGCTCTTACCTTGTAAACAGGGATGGCTGTTTTCTAGTAAAATCACTGAAAGGGAAGGAGAAAACTCGAAAGAGGTTCCTCCTGGCACTCACGTCCGTGAACCCGAATACTCCCTCAGTCCTCAGAGAGAGACCTGGAGAAGGAGACTTGCTGAAGCAAAGCCACAGGGGTCTCTGAGGTTCCCCTGGCCCCTCGCCCCTGTCCTGCCTGGCTGATGTCAGCATCTCTCTGTGAGGTCACCACCTCCCCACCGCCTTGGACCAATAGTCTGAGGTCCTGCAAAAGGCCTTTGTGATGTCACTGCCACACCCCTCCCTTGCTGTGCCAATGTCCTGCCCCTGGCCAGGCACTTTGTAGGTTTGAGCTACTCCCTGTGGATCACCCCACTCAAGGAGCGTTCGTTCTAGGCAGCAAGCCGGCTAGACAGGGAAACATCAGACGCTGCTCCCAATGTTACACTCAGTTTTTCAGAAATTAGTCGACTTTATGGCCAGAAGAGACCATTAGAGCATCTAATCTGACCTCCTGCATATCACAGGCCTCCTGTAGGACACAAGAGCTACTTTTGGGGCAAACACATTCCAGAAAGGCATCTAGTCTTCATGAAATGACATCAAGAGATGGAGAATCCACCACTTTCCCTGGTAGCTTGTTCCTGTGGTGAATCATCCTCGCTGTTGAATATTTGAGCCTTAATTGTAATATGAATTTGTCTCTTTTCACCTTCCAGCCACTGGGTATTGTTATGCCTTTCTCTGCTCGATTCAAGAGCCCTTTAATACCCAATCTTATCTCTCCATTAAGACACTTCAATACTTCAATGAAGTCACCTTTCAATCTTCTTTTGATCAGCTAAACAGGTTGAGCTCTTTCAATAGCTCACTAGAAGGCATTTTTCTCCAGCCCTCAGAACATTTAGTGGCTCTTTGCTGTCCCAAACTCTAATTTCACAACATCTTTTTCAAACGAGGACACCAAAACTGGAGGCAGTATTCCAGTATCAGTCTCACTGATGCTGTGTCACCTCCTGTGACGTTACTGACATAATCTGTAACTGTATAGATCACCGTTGCGACTACTGTTCTATATTTGCAGCCAATATTGTAGAAAGGTTGTTGTGTAAGGGGTCTATGGAGAGGTTCTGATTGGCTGATTATAATGATGCTATCTCTAAATGTGTATCATTTTTGTAGTTGACATTATGAATATTGGTTCTATGCTGCCCGTATTTCAAAGTTGTGCTCTGCTTAAAGGGAACACCTGAGAGATGATGGTGTCAGTTCTGCCTAGCCTGCTTGATGCAGGTTAGGCAAATGTGAGAACCACTATACTACAGAAAGTCCATTACACTGCCATGCCCTGCCCTCAAATTCCCTGCACTTTGGTGGTGCTCACCCTGGCACACACTGATGGGCGAACCTGGAGAAACTGGCAGCAGCTCTTTGATGGGTCAGCTGGAAGAGCAGAGGACTGGAGCCAGGGATCAGGAAGTCGTCCTTACATCACCTTTGTGACTCTAGCTTGAAGGGGAGCTTCTTTTTCTTCCCCTTGCTGAGAAGCAGCAAGAGAAGAAAGAAAGGTCCGGTGGGCCAACTGGGTGCAGAAACCAATGCTGCCTTTTCCTGCAGTGAAGCCCAAAGTGAGGGACTTGCATTGAGTAAAGACAGTGTTGTGCTTCCAGGAAAGAGCCCACTGCTGCAGGAAGAGAGATGAAACAGCCTACTGAAGCCTGTGATTGAACCAGGGCCCTTTAGATTTTCAGTCTAATGCTCTCCCACCTGAGCTACTTCAGCACCTGCAGAGGGCCTTCTTGGGCTGCTGCTTCTCACCTTGAAGTTTATTCTCCATAAACCATCTCTCTAGTCAACACTGGCCAATGCAAGACGGACATCGCTTGCTATTTTAGCACTTGGAAACGTCATCAACTAGTCTCTGGATCTCTCAAATGCTGCACTTCAGTTCATGGGGGAAAGGCGAGAGAAGCGACCTTTGAACAAAGGGCCTAGGGTTAACATCCTAACGCTGTCTGTTGCCGACTGTGACACTATTTAATACCGGCCCACCCTGTGCTGGTGAGTGCTCCATTGCTAGATGTTAGTACATTTCAGTTACTGTCAAAATTAAAAGTTTCTATATGCTTAAAAGAAATGATTTTTATATATGGCATGTATAAATACAGATTTACACATCCTAGCATGAACATTTATTGTCTTATATGATAGAGAAAATCCTGCATCCAAACTGTGCATCAAAATCATGAAGTGAGCTACAAATGCAATAAAAATAAGGTATTCAATGGTTTAACATATCGAGCGGGGGTGGGGGGCACTGAAGACACTTCTTGCCTGGGATGCCACTTGGTCTAGGGGAGGCCCTGTCAGGGAAAGCAGGAGTTAGTCTCACACGCCTATTTCCAGGCTGTAATCTGTGGGCGCCCTGCTCTGGGGGAGGGATCGTGGCAGCCCAGACTCAGGGCTGGAACAGGCCCCGGATTGAGGGGGTGGTTGCAGGGTTTGCAGCGCTCTGATGTCTCAGACAATGTGTCTCTCCCAAAGCCTCAGATCTGCATCCCCAGAAGGCTCCTGCGCTGTCTCCGCTCCTTTCACAGTCTATAGCAAGGAGCAGCAGCAAGGGTCAGGGATGAGCCATAGGCACTAGGTCGGGGGGCAGAGGCTTCAGGAGGAAACCCAGCCCCCAGAGCAGAGGGGGATAGGAGGCTTTTTCTCTCTCCTTAGCCACGGGCTATAGCTCTGAGAGCTCTGTGAAAGGCCTCCCCGCCCACAGCCTGGGGAAGGGGAAGGAGTCTCAGGTTCTAGCTCAGTTTGGAGGAGGATCACTGGACCCTAGAACCACTCGCTGCCCTTTCCCGGAGAAACCTGTGATGCCCAGAACAGGGCTGAGATAAATGCTGACAGGAGCCAGGAATTGCTTCCCTGGAATAGCAGCAGAATTGGGCAGCTGGAAATCTCCCCGAAGGAGCTGAAGCCTTGGTGGGTCAGACATAGATGCCCCAGGTACTGCATGGGGGGCTTAGGTTTGTTTCTGGACAAGAGCAGTGAGAGTTTTATTGCCTCAACATTTCAGTAGAAAAATTCAGACCCAAAGTGTGTGTGGTGGGGAGGTCGATAGCGGTTTCTTTGGGTTTGATTTAGTTTGTTTTCTCATTCTCGTTGTAAAAGCCCTGGGTCATTTTGATGGGAACAATGTTTGTGGAAGGCCAAGGACAAGTAAGAAAAGTTAAAAATCTGCGTTGGAGTGAGGGGGTCTGTGTGGGCCAGGGCAGGGGTGGAGATTTTCATGGGGAGGGGGTTAGGGGATAAACGAGAGGCTTTTGCGGGAACACAGGGGGATGTTTTGCAGTTTAACCTCCCCACTTTCCTGTGCTGCTGCCCAGCTCCGACCCCACTGACACCCCTGTGACGAAGTGGGAATTTTCTGGATGTTTTGTTTGCATCTTGGATATACCTCAGTTTCCCCTATTTGTTGCACGATTATCTAGGTTAAAGGTCCAAAATGTGGGGTGCCCCCTGCCAGGGGGATGGAGTAACATTCAGAGGGATGCAACTGGGCCCGGGCCAGCCCCTATGGGGGTGGGGAGGAGGAGCCACCCAGCTCCACTCTTGGCTCCAGCCCCAGCTCTGGCCCCTGCCTCAGCCCCCTTACCCCTGTCTGTGTCCCTTCCCCCTTAGCTGCGGCCCCACTCCCAGCCATGACTCGGGGGGAGCATGGACAGGGGTGGGGGGCATGACCCTGAAGTGTTTTGGGACCACTGATCTCGGTGGTGGGACAAAGGGGTTAAATCTTGGCAGAGACCCCCAAAGGGCAGGTGTGGCTGCTGTCGAGCTGCCTGGGCCCAGACAAAGGCCACAAATTCTGTCTCCTAGCAACCGATGGCCGGGGCGCACCTGCTGCAAGAGGCCAGCTGGCTGGGAGCAGTCGGAGAATAAAGAACGAGCTGGAGGCCAGGTGAGCAGGTTGCCAGGGAAACAGGACAAAGGCCAGACGAGGGGCAAAGGGCCTGGCTGAGTTGGGCTGTTGGGAGCAAGGAGTCTGCTGGTTGGGGACTCGAGGGGAGAGCCCAGGCTCTGAGTTCGGGGTCTGCCCAAGATGGACGTTGCTGAATCTTCCTGTGCGAACACAGAACTTTCCCAGGCTGGATCCCAGACCCCTAACGAACCTTCTGTTGTACAGCGCTGGCTGAGAGTCACTGGCGACTGTGGAAGTTGGGGTGCAGGACTCCCCTTCGGGGAGGGGGAGGCTTTCCCAGGTGTCCGATTCAGGTGGACTCACTGCAGGAAGCTCCTGGTGTGGAACAGGGGCTGAAAGGTCCAAGGTCAGTCCCAGGAGGTGCTGAAGCCAAGGAGGCTTCCCCAGTGAGAGCGTCCTGGGGAGTCACACTGAGGAGGCTCCTGCCTGGGTTTGACTCCGAGCTGTTCCAGAGCACGGAGCCTGTGTGCCCGTCACAGCCCCCCAGCATGTGACCTACAGGCTCCACTCTGGCAAAGCTCCCTGTAAATCAGAGACAAACTCCCCCCTTCTCCCAGTTACTCTCCCCTGCAGAGAACCCAGAGCAGCTCCTGCCTCGCTGGGTCTCCTGCCAGCCACAGCTGGCCAAGGAGCTGCCCGAGTGCAGGGGCAGTGTCAGTTCCGACCTCACGAGTACAGTGGCGACGCTCCCTGCCTGTCACGGGGGGGGGGGGGGGAGGGCTTGATTCCCTGAGGAGAAAGCTGGGATTGTGACACCCGTGTATGTCTGCAGCGCAATTAAACCCCACAGCTGGCCCAGGCCGGCTGACTCGGGCTTGCCAGCCTCGGGATCCAGGGGCTGGAGCCTGACCACTGGGACCCTCCCCCCTCGCTAGGTTCAGTGGCCGATATACTGAAGATGAGTTTGTAAGTGGGGAATGTGCACTGGGTGCTGCCACTGGAGAGACACTTCCCAGCAGAAGACCCACCCAGTGAATGTGATCCACTCTAAAAACGTGATGAAGGAAAGTCAGACTGGGGCTCTGGATTTATCATCTCGCAATGACTCGATTCAACTTGTTCAGGTTAGAAAGAAAGATTTTTTTTTTATCGCGAGCCTGAAAATTGCCTCCGGTGTGAAAGTAGAGCTGGATTGTTTCACGCTCACGCACCCTTATCACTATTGAAGGAGTAAAGGAACGTGCAATCCAATGAAGCCTTAACATGTCATTTGCATCCTCAAGCCTGTCCCTGAGGCAGGATCTCGAGGACAGACAGAAATGTTACCCGGTGTCAGGAGGAGAGGAAAGCACTTCCCCTCGTGTATTTCCCCAGGCTGTTGTGCAAGGCAGCAGAGGCGCTTTACGGCATTTTCTGTCACTGATTTTTTTCATGTTGGTGTGGGAGGAAAGACTTAGCCCTGCCCCCTTTGTGACCTGTGAATGTGAAGTGACCAGATGATGAGTTAACAATGATGCTGTTGCACAGGATTTGATTGGAATTAGAAAACAAAAAGCCCTTAAAGTGGAACTCTTGGGTGAATAGAACGAGCTGATTTATAGTCAGCCTTGAAAGGCAATAGCCTGTTACATTGGGCAGAACAGCCTGGTTTGGTTGGTTGGTTGTTGTCCCTGATAAATTGCAGAGCGTTCAGAGAAGAGCCACAGGAATGATTAAAGGCTTGAGCAGGGAGAGAAGTTTAAAAACAAACCGAACCTTCCCTGCTCCTGCCAGCTGTGACTGCTGAGGACATTTTCCTTCTCTACTCCAGGGTCTCTCTTCTGCCAGATTCTCAGCAAGTCAGGCCCCCTGCAGACTATGGCAGAGCAGTTTGGTATTAAGTTGCAGGACTCACAATGTAAGAGTGCAGCTGCTGTAGCACCTTGACTGACCATGGGCTAAATCCTGCAGCCCTGGCAGCCCAGGATAACCTCCCACTGGTGGTGATGGGAATTTAGCCTTTGTAACGATCTGCTGGTACCTGAGCTCTCAGATGTGAATTAAACTGGGGGCAGACCCAGCTCTAACCAAACAAGTGAAGGATGTAAGTGAAAGAGCAAAGCTGGCCCTGGGAGCTGCTGCAGTCCCGTAACCACAGTTGGGAGGGAACAGAGGGAAAACACCTGGAGCAGTACTGAGAAAAGGAAGTTTGTCAGTGAGATCAGTAGCAATAAATGTGAACTGAAGGAGTGCTTTCTCCTCTGTGCTGACAGGTTTGAATTGTGTTACTGTACTATGAGATAAAGCTTTACAATATCCTGCTCTAATTTCAGGATGGGTCTGTAACCATAATTAGTCTCTGTAGAAGTGGGACTTTCAAAATTCCCAAGGAATTTAAGGGGTGGGGTTCACGGTTGGTCACCTGAGGGAGTGCAGTAGAATTCAAACCAAAGACCAGAGAAGCGAGAACAGGGATTGTGGGACACCTCCCGGAGGCCAATCACAGCACTGTAATCGACCAGGGTGTCTACACTGGCACCACGGGACTGTAGTCCCGGTGCAGAAAGCTGTACGCCTCTCGTTGGGAATCCCTCTGATTTACTGTTTTTACAGAGGGTGAAATGACAATTTTTCCTATCCCTGCCCTGTTCTTTGTATTAGTTCAATATATTTTAAGTGAGAAAAATGGTAGAAAAAAATATCTGCTCTCCAGCACAACTTGAAGCAACATCAGAGCAACTGGGAATGAAACAATTTATTTCCAAAAGGGGAACTCGATGACTAACAATGGCTTTGAAATGGGGGGACAGTATAACCGTGATGCTCAGGGTTTGTTTAGACTAGGAAAAGTGATGGAATTTAGGTCAGTTGAAGGGGAAAGCTAATGCCAACCCCTGCACCTGGGCATCTGTTCTACAACTATAATTGTCTTTTTACATCAAGATCACTAACTTGAGCAGACAACGCCATGTACAGCCCTAGTGGATGTAAGGCACAGATACTTTTTGCCTCACTGTACCTTGTTGGGATCAAACCTCCAGGAGCTGATGAACATTCCTGGCTCAAAAGGAAAGGAGTTGATAGAAAAGATCACACTGACCCCAAAGAAGGGTGAGCTGCAAAAGGCAGAAGCAGGTAACTCATCTGGTGGAGCTGAGAGACCACGGTGAAGATGGTGCAAAAATCACTATGTGGGAATTAGGAAATGTGATTTTTTAAAAAAATTTTGCCCAGCCCTAGTCAAGGGATTTATTACAGTTCTCTCTCATGTGGATTTTCTGATGTCTAATAAGGTCTGAGTTCTGATTGAAGCTTTTCCTGCACTCAGAGCACGTGTAGGGCGTCTCCCCTGTGTGGATTCTCTGATGTCTAATAAAGTTTGAGCGCTGATTGAAGCTTTTCCCGCACTCAGAACATTTGTAGGGTGTCTCCCCTGTGTGGATTCTCTGATGTCTGATAAGGTCTGAGTTCTGATTGAAGTTTTTCCTGCATGCAGCGCACGTGTAGGGCTTCTCCCCTGTGTGGATTCTCCTGTGTGTACTCAGGACAGAGCTCTGATTGAAGCTTTTCCCACACTCAGAGCATTTGTAGGGCGTCTCCCCTGTGTGGATTCTCTGATGTCTGATAAGGGCAGAGCTCCAATTGAAGCTTTCGCCGCACTCATGGCACATGTAGTGTGTCTCTTCCAAGTTAATTCTGTCACTTGTTATAAGGTCTGAGTGGCTACTAAAGTTTTCCTCTGGCCTCTGCTGAGTCTCACAGGCTTTTGTTTTTTCTGCGAGTGGACAACTCCCAGAAACATTCCCTTTGGATCTTCCTGATAAAGTTCCATGTGGTTCTCCTTGCTCAGCATCTTCCTGCTGGGGTTTCTCCTCCTCATTCTGACTCACCATCCCATCACCTGATGGGAGACAGAGAGAATCCAGACACAGGTCACTCCCTTTGCCGGAAAGAAAGAAAATCTCAGAGAGAGGAATGGTAAAAGGGATGAACAATCCAAAATAAGTGTGGGAGAGATCAAACCTATCAGGTGCTGATTTTCCCCAAACCCTTCCACAGAAGAGAGAGGAAGGGATCAGTTTTGGTCTGCATCTCACGAGAACACTCGGGGGAAAGTGAGACTGGGGAGGGACCTGCTGCCAGTTGTCACTCATGGCTTCCCTCCTATTCTGACTGACATCTGCCATAATGATTCCACATCTGCAGGGAACAATCCTGAACTTGGAGAGCTCACAGGATCTTTGTAGGGCATCCCGAATGTTTCCTGCATTCCCACACAGTTTTTGAGTTGGTTTAACCAATTCCTCACCTGTGAAGGCAGCTCTTGGAAGCAGTTCTTTCTCAGAGCCCTGGAGGTCTGGGACCCACGGCTGTTCCCCTCGTTCCATCTGTGAGATCACATCAGGTTTGGAATTTGGAAACCCTACTGCAGGTAAAGAAAACGAGGGAGGTCAGTGAAATTTGTGGGATACTTGTCACAAAGAATATTCCATGGTTTTAACCCCCAGCTCATTTTTAAGCAGTAACATCCCAAGGCCAGCTTCCTTGGCTCAAAGTGGCAGGAGAGTTATTATGATTATAAATCATATGCATTACCTTAGTGCCTAAGGACCGACTAACAGTGGGTCACCATTGTGCTCGGCAAAGTACAAACAGAGAACAGTAGATGGCCCATGCCCTGAAGAATTTACAATCTGAATAGACAAGACAGACACAGAATGGGGGAAGGGATAGACCCCACTGTTAAAAGAAATATTCAGGCCTGCCTGTAAAGTCTATAGTTTAAGAACTTAGGTGTATTTTTTATCACTTAGCTACTTACAGGAGTATGAAAACAAAGTATCAAAATCACTGTCTGTATTTGTAAGGGCCTTCTCTTACTGTGACAGTCTGAGTCCTTGTTCTTAGGCTAAGGCCTTTGGCTAAGCAGCAGGGGCAGCCATAAGCTGGGAAGCGAAGGGTCACATCCTCACATCCCAAACCCGTCACACTGAAAAAGATGGTTACTCACCATTGTAACTGTTGTTCTTTGAGATGTGTTGCTCATATCCATTCCAGTTAGGTGCGCGCGCCGTGTGCACGCTCGTCGGAAGTTTTTTACCCTAGCAACACTCGGTGGGTCGGCTGGGTGCCCCCTGGAGTGGTGCCGCTATAGCGCCAGATATATACCCCTGCCGACCCGTCCACTCCTCAGTTCCTTCTTGCCGGCTACTCCGACAATGGGGAAGGAGGGCAGGTGCGGAATGGATATGAGCAACACATCTCGAATAACAACAGTTACAACGGTGAGTAAGCGTCTTTTCTTCTTCGAGTGCTTGCTCATATCCATTCCAGTTAGGTGATTCCCAAGCCTTACCTAGGCGGTGGGGTCGGAGTGAGACGTCGCAGAATGCAAAACTGCTGAGCCAAAGGCTGCATCGTCTCTGGATTGTTGGACCAATGCGTAGTGTGAGGCAAAGGTGTGAATCGATGACCAGGTAGCCGCCCTACATATTTCCTGGATGGGGACATGAGCCAGGAAGGCGGCAGAAGAGGCCTGCGCCCACGTAGAATGGGCAGTGAGATGGCTAGTGGGAACGTGAGCCAGTTCGTAGCACGTTCTGATGCAGGATGTTACCCAAGATGAGATCCGTTGGGAAGAGACCAGCATGCCCTTCATGTGGTCTGCCACTGCTACAAAGAGCTGGGGTGAACGCCGGAAGGGTTTTGTTCTCTCTATATAAAAGGCGAGAGCCCTACGGACATCCAAAGTATGTAGTTGTTATTCCCTGCGCGATGAGTGCGGCTTTGGGGAAAAAACTGGGAGGAAGATGTCTTGATTGACATGAAAAGCAGACACCACCTTAGGGAGGAAAGAGGGGTGTGGTCGCAGGTGTACCTTGTCCTTATGGAAGACGTATAAGGGGGATCAGCCGTCAAGGCACGAAGCTCCGAGACTCGCCTCGCCGAGGTGATAGCGTCGAGGTGATAGCGACCTTTCTTCCAGGAAAGGTACAGCAGGGAACATGTGGCCATAGGCTTGAAGGGGGCCCCCATAAGCTTGGTCAACACCAGGTTTAGATCACAGGTGGGGGCTGGGTGATGGACTTGGGGGTACAACCGTTCCAGTCCCTTAAGGAACCTGGAAACCATGGGGTGAGAGAAAATTGAACAGTCACTTTCACCTGGGTGGAAGGCGGAAATAGCTGCCAGATTAACCTTTATAGAAGAGACCGCCAGGCCCTGCTCTTTGAGAGACCAGAGACAATCCAGGATAGTAGGGATGGAAACCTGTCCTGGGACCAAGTTACTCTGATCGCACCAGTGCGAGAAACGCTTCGACTTGGCGAGATAAGTCGTCCTGGTGGAAGACTTCCTACTTCCCAAGAGGACCTGTTGTACCGAAGCAGAGCAGCAGAGCTCGGATTGGTTCCACCACGCAGGAGCCATGCAGTGAGATGAAGGGACTGCAGGTCTGGGTGGTGAAGCCTGCCGAAGTCCTGTGTTATGAGGTCCGGCCACAGTGGCAGGGGAATCGGATCCGCCACTGAGAGGTCGAACAACAGGGTGTACCAGTGCTGCCTCGGCCATGCTGGAGCAATGAGGATCAGGTTGGCTCTGTCCCTGCGGAGCTTGAGAAGGACTCTGTGAACAAGGGGAAACGGCGGAAAGGCATAAAATAGGTGCCTTGTCCACGGGAGGAGGAATGCGTCTGAGAGGAGCCTGGGAGCGTCCTTGGTAGGAGCAGAACACCTGGCATTTCCTGTTCTCTCGGGAGGCAAAGAGGTCTATGCAGGTAAAGCCCCACCTCCGGAAGACAGAATGGATGATGTCAGGATGGATCGACCATTCGTGAGACAGGAAGGATCTGCTGAGGCGATCTGCCAGAGTGTTCTGGACTCCTGGGAGAAAAGACGCTACCAAATCGATTGAGTGGGCTATGCAAAAGTTCCACAGGTGAGTGGCTTCTTGGCGAAGTAGGGAGTAGCACGCCCCCCTGCTTGTTTATGTAATACATGGTCGTCGTGTTGTCTGTGAACACAGATACACAGTGGCCTTGGAGATGGACCCGAAACACCTGGCATGCTAGACGGACTGCCCTCAGCTCCTGCACATTGATATGCAGGGTCAGCTCCTGGGGCAACCAGAGGCCTTGAGTGTGAAGGTTCCCGAGGTGGGCACCCCAACCCAGAGATGATGGGTCTGTGGTTAGTGCCACCGAGGGTTGAGGAGGGTGGAACGGCATCCCTGCGCAAACTACAGTGAGGTCCAGCCACCAAGTGAGGGAGTCGAGAACCGTCCTGGGGATAGGGATCACCGAATCTATATTGTCTCTGTGTGGACGGTATAGAGAAGCAAGCCAGGTTTGGAAGCACCGAAGTCGCAGTCTCACGTACTTGGTCACAAAGGTGCAGGACGCCATGTGACCTAATAGACCGAGGCAGGTATGCACCAACGTTGTCGGGAAGGATTGAAAACTTCGAATGATCAAAGACATTGACTGAAAACGTGGCAGAGGAAGGCAGGCCCTGGCCAGATTGGAGTCCAGAACTGCTCCAGTAAAGTCTATTCTCTGCGTTGGAGTCAGGGTAGACTTTTCTACATTGATCATGAGGCCGAGCCTCCCAAAGAGGTCTTTGACGACACACAGGTGCTGTGATACTTGCACCTGGGAAGTCCCTCGAATGAGCCAATCGTCGAGGTACGGGTAGACGTGTATTCGACGACGGCGGAGGGAGGCAGCTACAACGGCCATACATTTGGTGAAGACTCTCGGGGCCGTAGAAAGACCGAAGGGAAGCACCGTGAACCGGAAGTGCTGTTGGTTGACCACAAAACGGAGAAACCGTCTGTGCGGCGGGTAAATGGCGATATGGAAATACACGTCCTTCATATCGAGGGCGGCATACCAGTCTCCCGGATCCAGGGATGGGATGATGGTCCCTTAGGATACCATGCGGAACTTGAGCTTTATCATGAATTTGTTGAGTTCTCGCAGGTCGAGGATCGGTCGTAGACCCCCCTTTGCCTTGGGGATTAAAAAGTAGCGGGAACAGAACCCCTTGCCCCTCATGTCCTCTGGCACCTCTTCTATGGCTCCCAGCGTTAGGAGCGCCTGAACCTCTTGTAAGAGGAATTGCTCGTGAGAGGGGTCCCTGAAGACGGACGGGTGGGGAGGGTGGGATGGGGGTGGAGAAACAAATTGGAGGTGGTATCCTGTTTCCACCGTGCAAAGGACCCAACGGTCGGAGGTGAGCTGGGACCATGCAGGGAGGAAATGGGAGAGGCGGTTGAAGAAGGAGGGAGAAGGATCCGGCAGGGAAACTGGTGGGCCATCCTCAAACATCCCATCAAACGTTTTGTTTTGGCCCCGTAGGTGGTTTAGGGGGCGCTTGACTTTGGTTTCCCTGAAGGCCAGACTGTCTCCACTGATTGCCCCTGCCGCGCCGTCTGGTCGTATTCTGGCGCGGTCTAGGCTGGTTATAAGGGCGGTATGGTTGGGGCCAGAAGGACCTATGTTGGGTCACCGGCGTGTGCATACCCAACGAGCGCATTATGACTCGATTGTCCTTGAGGCTCTGCGCAGATCCGAGAAAAGGCCCTGGCCCTCAAAAGGTAAATCCTGAATTGTCTGCTGCAATTCTGGGGGAAGGCCTGAAGCTTGTAGCCAGGAGATGCGTCTCATCGTTACCCCGGACGCAAGCGTTCTGGCTGCTGAGTCCGCTGCATCCAGAGAGGCCTGGAGGGAAGTTCTCGCCACCTTTTTACCCTCCTCTAGTAGGGCCGTAAACTCTGCGTGGGACTCCTGGGGAAGGAGTTGTGCAAACTTCCCCACAGACACCCACGTATTAAAATTATAACGACTTAGGAGGGCCTGCTGGTTTGCAACCCTAAGTTGGAGGCCTCCAGCCGAGTAGACCTTACGGCCTAGGAGGTCCATGTGCCTAGCCTCCTTCGCCTTAGGAGCCGGTGCTTGCTGGCCATGACGCTCCTGTTCGTTCACGGATTGGACAACCAGGGGGCAGGGAGGTGGGTGGGTGTAGGACCATATATTTTCCCCTTAGTGGGGACCATATATTTTCTCTCTACTCCCCTAGCTGTAGGTGTAATAGAAGCTGGGGATTGCCAAATTGTGTCTGCATTGGCTTGAATAGTGCGGATGAATGGGAGAGCCACTCGAAGGGGCACATCCGCCGATAATATGTCTATGACAGGGTCCTCTATTTCAGCAACCTCCTCCACTGGCAAATTCATGTTTTGTGCTACTCTCCGCAAGAGGTCTTGATGGGCCCGGAGGTCAATAGGCGGAGGACCAGAGGAAGATGTTCCTGCCACTGCCTCATCAGGAGAGGAGGAGGAGGAGAGGCCCGGTACCAACGGTTCCTGAGGTGGGTCATGGACCGGCAGAGCACCATCTGCATCTGGTGGAATCTCAGGGTCTGCAGATTGAAGTGGATCCTCGTCCGTGCCCGCGGGAGGAGGATGGCTTACAGTCGCTTCAGGAACCCTGTGCTCTGAGAGGCCGGAGCGTTGAGCCACAAGTGGGGCACCTTGGGCCTCGTGATATGCCCACGGAGTCCAAAAGGCCCATTGATGAGGACCTTGCTCCTGGCTTTGTGCCTCTGGATGGTGGCACGGAATATCAGATGCCCGGTCCTGGCGGTAAGAAGCACTCCCAGCCCGAGATGATATTGATGTGTGTCTCGAAGGACACGGCGGGGCCGAGAGACCCTGGTAAGGTACTGCTGTTGCTGACGTGCGGTCATGGGGCGGCACCAGTGAGCGGTACCGGTTTTGTCGGTGCTGCGAACGAAACCGGGACCTTCTACTGTGCCAGTGCCGGGAGGTCGACCGGGATCTCGAGTCCCTGTGCCGAGAGTGACTGCGGGACGCACGGTACTGAGATTGGTACCGAGAGCCGGATCGGTACCGGGAGTATCTGTTCGGTGATCGACATCTTGAACATCTCCGCGAGTACAACCAGTACCGCGATGGAGAGCGGTGCCGGGACTGCGAGCGGTGCTGGGATTGGGAACGGCGGGAGCGGGAACGTCTCCGAGACCGAGACCTGGAAAGACGTCTCTCCGGTGGACCAACAGAAGGAGGCCTTATGAGGGCCGGCTTGCCGATGGATTGGATAACCCACACCGGCGGTGCCGGGGGTTGAGGCTGCATCGACTCCATCAGCATGATGAGCTCTCTTGCCATTGAGAATGTCTCCGGCGTAGAAGGGAGAGCGAGCTCGATCACAGCGTCAGCCGGGGAGCTATGTGGCACCGGACTCAACAGCCCTTGCGGTACCAGAATCAACGGTGCCGCGCTAGGAGCAGCTGCCAACTGCGGTGCCTGTGTTGACAGTGCCGCAGCCGTTACTGGGGTCTGACGGACGGACTTTGATGCTTGCTCCTTTTGCGAGGATGGGGTCGGAGCAGTACATCGTTTCCCCATCGAGGAAAGGGAGCGGTGCCGGAGAGCCGGTGCCGGCAGATGTCAGTGCCAGGAGTCCTTCTTGGTACCAGAGCGATCCGGTGCTGAAGGTGCGCTCCTCACCGATGCGGTCTGTTGGGCGGTCGATGCCGGCACCGTGGGACTAAAGGCCGATTCCATAAGGAGCTGCTTTAGTCGGAAGTCCCGCTCCTTCTTGGCTTGAACGACTTGCAAATTCGGCACTTGTCTGTCAAGTGGGATTCTCCTAAACACTTTAGGCAGGAGTCATGAGGATCCCCCACCGGCATCAGCTTCTAGCACGCCGAGCAGGGTTTAAATCCCGGCGCCTTGGGCATGAGCCAGCACCGGGTCGGAGGAAAGGGGGCTACTCCCCCAATCCCCCGCTTAACTATATACACTAACTATGAAATAACGTACTAAAACTAACTATAACTACAAGAGCTTGAACTATATACACGATAAAGGGTAAATAACTCCGAGAAGCTAGGGATGTGGAGGTCATCAAAGCCACTCTCCACAGTTCCAACGACCGTCACGGGCGGTAAGAAGGAACTGAGGGGCGGATGGGTCGGCAGGGGTATATATCCGGTGCTATAGCGGCGCCACTCCAGGGGGCGCCCAGCCGACCCACCGAGTGTTGCTAGGCTAAAAATCTTCCAACGAGCGTGCACGCAGCGCGTGCACACTTACTGGAATGAATATGAGCAAGCACTCGAAGAAGAACTATATTTACCCTGAGGATATAACCCCTGCTAGGGACAATAATGAACTGAGAGACCTCCCAAGGGCTTTGTTGGGCATCCCAGATGTTTCCTTCAGGCACTTACAGATTCTGAGGTGGTTTAATGTTTCCTCACCTGTGCAGGGAGATCTCAGGATCTCTCTTTCCTCTGAACCCTGGAGGTCTGGGACGCATGGCTCTTCCCCTTGTTCCAGCTGGGAGATCACATCATGCTGGAAAACTAGAAACCCTGCTCAGATGAAAGAAAACAAAGGAATTCAGTTGATTTCATAAGACTTGGTCATAAAAAA
The DNA here is from genome assembly GCF_016161935.1 of Mauremys reevesii. Taxonomy (NCBI): domain Eukaryota; kingdom Metazoa; phylum Chordata; order Testudines; family Geoemydidae; genus Mauremys; species Mauremys reevesii. Next base: position 35,962,878 of record NC_052636.1, on the reverse strand, counting down.
ACATTCTATTAATTTAACTTCAGTGCTTAGTGTGACCTGGTGGGCCAGGGGCAGTTCTCACTGAAAATGCCAAAGTTAGGGCAGGCTGAAAAAGGGAGAGCAGATGCTCCCAAAACTGCTGGTTAACACTGAAGTTAAACTCACCGACCAGTCACCAGCTGTGCTTCTGATCCCCCACATGGGTTATCGAGAAGCTGAAAAAAGAAATCACACGGCCCCCTTTATTCCATCCCAGTTCTCTGGCTCCTAATCAGCAGCGAGGTCCAGCACATTGAGAGGTTATTTAAAAACTCTGCTCACATAAACAAAGTGTTCCTCTGACCCCAAAGGCTCAGCCACATCACCAGGTCAGTATAAGTTTGGATATTACCCGAAATTCCATCCTTCCAGCCAATCCTTTAGCATCTAAACTAAAGGTTTAAATGAAAGAAAGAAAGACGTTAAATGGGAAAGCAGTCAGATACATTCCAAAATTGATATATCAGGTTAGGTAATAATTGGAGATATACCAATCTCCTAGAACTGGAAGGGACCTTGAAAGGTCATTGAGTCCAGCCCCCTGCCTTCACTAGCAGGACCAATTTTTGCCCCAGATCCCTAAGTGGCCTCCTCAAGGATTGAACTTACAACCCTGGGTTTAGCAGGCCAATGCTCAAACCACTGAGCTATCCCTCCCCCCATTCTAAGCAGTATTGGTGAGTTGCTGGCTTGAAAGTCCATCTGGAACACATCCACAGATTGGATGGGTCATTCAGTCCTTTGTTCCAGAGTTCAGTTTGTAGAGAAGTTGCTCCAGAGGTAGGAAGGGGGATTGCAGATAAAATGGAGATGATGCAGCTGCCCTTTATATTCCTTTTGCCATGTGGCTTGTACTTCCTGTGTCCCAAACACAAGATTCACAGCATGTGGCATGGAAAAGCCTTGGAGTTCTCAGTAGACAGGCATACCCTGACATGTCTTGCTGACTCAATAGGTGTATCCCCTTGGTCCTTTCCATGGGCTCATTGTACAGCTGATGACCCTCAATGGGCCATCAAACAGGCTAGGCAGTGTTGATGTCAATATGTCTGGGGGTGTCACCCAGAAACACTGCACAAGTCTGGAAATACAGAATCATAGAATCTCAGGGTTGGAAGGGACCTCAGGAGGTCATCTAGTCCAACCCCCTGCTCAAAGCAGGACCAAACCCAACTAAATCATCCCAGCCAGGGCTTTGTCAAGCCTGACCTTAAAAACCTCTAAGGAAGGAGATTCTACCACCTCCTTAGGTAACCCATTCCAGTTCCTCACCACTCTACTAGTGAAAAGTTTTTCCTAATGTCCAACCTAAACCTCCCCCTCTGCAACTTGAGACCATTACTCCTTGTTCTGTCATCTTCTACCACTGAGAACAGTCTAGATCCATCCTCTTTGGAACCCCCTTTCAGGTAGTTGAAAGCAGCTATCAAATCCCCCCTCATTCTTCTCTTCTGCAGACTAAACAATCCCAGTTCCCTCAGCCTCTCCTCATAAGTCATGTGCTCCAGCCCCCTAATCATTTTTGTTGCCCCCCGCTGGACTCTCTCCAATTTATCCACATCCTTCTTGTAGTGTGGGGCCCAAAACTGGACACAGTACTCCAAATGAGGCCTCACCAGTGCTGAGTAGAGGGAATGATCACGTCCTCGATCTGCTGGAAATGCCCCTACTTATACAATCCAAAATGCCATTAGCCTTCTTGGCAACAAGGGCACACTGTTGACTCATATTCAGCTTTTCGTCCACCGTAACCCCTAGGTCGTTTTCTGCAGAACTGCTGCCCAGCCATTCGGTATAGATATAGTTATAGATATACCCTACATATCTATAACTCACAATACAAAGGTGATACAAACATAGAAACAATATTATCATACTTGGCAAATCATAACATTTTCACTGACACCTTACATGGCATATCTAGCACGATTCATTGCAATTTTATCAGATTATATTATTATTTTATTATTAATACCAAAGTGTCTCACAATTCCATACAGTGTCACACTTGGTAAACCAGTGAATTCCCAGGACCAGTACCCCAGGTCCTTGAAGATGCTGAACACTATGCTTATGAGGGATTGAAATACCCACATATCTGCTGGGAACACACACACAGACACTGTGTCAGTCTATACCCCTGTGTTCACTCTTCTAGAAAATTATGATCAATTTTGTACACAGTATGGCTTGTGAGGTATCATTTGAAAACGCATAATCTTCTGAATATTATCCTCCTGTTAAAATGTGTAGTAACACTGTATGTAAAGTTATGAGATTTTACTGTATGATATTACTGAAAAAGTTACAATTCTGGGGAACACCCACAGAGCAGTTCCTCAGAGACAGCAAGGCAAACAGCTGGTCAAACAGCCATTCTCCTGCAGGGGGAAGGTGGGAAGAAGACATTTACATTCCATCACAGGGACCTCTTGAAGCTGTTGTGGAAAACAACCACATGATTGATTTTGAATCAGCTTAGCCTGAGGCTCTTTTCTTGGTTAAAAGTGCACAGGGAGCAACAGTTATTGGAATACTGTCCCCCTGAGCTAAAAATCACACAAGCCTTTTAAAGCTTAAAACCCCAAACAATGACACATACGTTGCACGTTAATTTCCTTACTTGGAATATATTGCAAAATATGATGCAGGTCAAAAGCAAGCTGAACAATCAGTTTTCCATATTCGGCCTTTCCTGTTATTGTTATTACACCTGGTGATATGGGAGCAAGACTCTGCATGTCTCAAGAAATGTCACTACCAACCTAGGCCATTTTCACATGCTGGGGCGCAATCAAGATCAGTGAGTTGTGTCATCTGTAACCCTGGGTGAGATTCAGTGTTCTGCTGCTGGAGCTCCCTGTCTGGATACCCCAGCCAGCATTCAAGGACGCACCAAGTGTCTGTGTGAAAAGTAACCCTGGACCAGCAGCTCTGACTCCAGCCGCCTGCTTGTTACATCCCAAGCACTTTCTGGTTTGGGTAGAGAAGGCTCAGGGTTTGAGAGAAAGACGGGGGAAGCTTCTGTTCATTACGCTGGACCTAACCCCCAGTTTTACTTGAGTAAAGAGGAGCTATTTGACACTGTGCGATACGGCTCCTGTGCTCTGTTCCCAAAGTGTTCGGCAGCAGGGGAGGGTCTCTGGTAGTGTGTGTGTGTCACTGGCATATTGGGGTGATGCTGAAACAGGACAGAGTAGAGGTGGCATTGTGGGGCTGGCGTGAACCTTAATTCTTCATTTCCCCTTCCAAGAACGGAGGGGACAGGAACCCTTACCCAGCGAGGTCACAGTCTCATAGTTCTCCTGCATGACATCCCAGTAGAGGGCTCTCTGAGTGGGGTCCAGCAGAGTGTACTCTTCCTTGGTGAAATGCACAGCCACCTCCTTGAAGGTCACCGGCCCCTGAAAGAGCAAGAGTCCAACACTTAGCACCTGCTGCCCCACTCACAACCCCACTATTTGTGGCAGAGAGGAGCGAATCAAATGGAAGCTCTGGGTGGATCGCAGTCAACAGAGTCCCAGCCTGACCCCACTCAGGGTATCCAGCAAATACCAGGGTGAGGGGACAAAGCAAGAGCCCCTTGTCTCTCCCAGCAGATCCATCACACACCTACCAGCCATCGACTGATACAGGAGATGGAGCCCCTAGCAGGGTCCAGGGAGAGCTCCCTGGTAGGAAGCCCAATAGCCTCCTCCTTGTGAGGAGCGGGATATGAAGGGAGAGGCAGCTCCAATAAGCCTGACTCATGGGTGCCCCCTTCATATCTCACAGCAGCCGCTGGTTAGTGAGCTCAGGCTCCAGCACTGGGAGTCTGGTCAGTTTGATAGCTCCATGTAGGTGGGCTATTTTCTTTCTTCACAAATTAGGGCATTTCCACCGCCGAACCTCCTGGGTCTGTACCTAGAATCTAGGCCACTTATTAAATAACTCCCAGCAGGTTTGCCACACCCTGGCCTCCTCCTTTCCCCACGCTGTGAATTTCCTGCCTCGCTCCAACCTCCAGACCAGACTGTGCAAACCTTCCCATCTCCGGTGTATTTGCTCTCCCTCTCCTCCAGCAGGAACCCACCAGCAACCCCCCGATAATCTCTACCTGAGTTGGCTCCACTGCAGCCATTTCTCTTCCCTGTCCCACGCCAGGCTGGGATGAGCTGGAGCAAAACATGGACGTCATTCTGCAGCCTGTCTGGGGGAGAAGGGCAGTTGTGGGCGTTTCAGAACCGGTTTTAGTTAATTTCACATCAGAATTCCCCCAGGTCCCTTCCCTGCAGACAGACACCCTAGATTCTGCCATGCTGGGAAATGCTCAGTCTGTTTATTACAATGTAGACCTCGCCCCTCCTGCCAGGCTAAGCCCAGACACATTTTAACCTCCCTTCTCCCTCCCCTCACCCCGTAACGAAGTCTCTGAACACAAGGCTAGAAAAGAACAGAACCAAAGGAGTCACTATGGGGGATTCCCTCAGACACTGACCCCACGGCAGCTACACCCCAGCAGGGGGAATATGGAGTCAGGAACTGGCTTTTCCTCTGTCTGATCCTTGTTTTGTTCACTGGAAAGTGGTTCTGCCCAGGGATGCAGCAATACATGTATCTGGGTGGACTAGAGAGCTGGAAATCTCTCCCCCCACTCATTTCTACCATTGCCCCTTTCAGTCTCTCCTTCCTCTGTCCTCTCTCCCTGCCCCTCTGGCTGGGACAGTCCCATTCCTGGGGGCTTTGATCTCCCATGGCTGGATTTTCTCCTGGCAATTGCTACTGGGAGAAAAATGAGGAGGGGCTGTTTGTGCAGAGTCACTTTCTTGCCAGTCCCCAGGACTTTCCCTGAGGTCTGTCAGTTACCTGGAGACTCTGGCTCAGAATTTAGTATTAACAGGGCCCAGGGCTGCCCTAGGGGGCTAGGACCAGCTGGAGAAAGTCATCCCCTGGGCCGGGCAGAGAAGCATCTTTAATTAAGGTCACTTCCCAGCACAGAACCCCGCTGGGGGAGCAGCAGCTGCTAAGCCTGGTCTCCCAGATCACAATGGAGGCTGCAGCGTCTGACCCAGGAAGCTGAACCCCAGTATCCGGAGCAGAGAGGGACAGAGAGTTTGAGCAGCTTCCCTCCTTTAGCTCCCTTTGGAGAGCAGCTAATGAGAGCCCCTCCTCACAGGGAGAATTGCTGATCTCATTTGCCCCACTGTCCATCCGGAGTCACTCCTTGTCTTTCCATACAGTGACTCTGGATTAACAATGGTCTCAATGAAACCAGATTTCAGAAAGAATGAGTCCAGAATGCTATGGAAGAGACCATTGTGTGGCAGCGCTGACCCCCCTTCCCACCTCCCTCACCCCCCAGATCCAGGACAAGGACTGGACAATCTAGGACAATGGAGCTGGAAGTTCCTGCAGTTTTCAAGAGGGGAGAAGAGCAAAAATCTGTGATTTCACCTCACAGTGTTTGATAAGTGGCTAGAAAGTTATCACGGTGACTGGGCCTGGCCGGGGAATGTCGGGCAGTGCTTGGAGCCAGGATTCTGGCATAAGCTAATCAGGGAGAAGAAGCGAGGTCAGGAGCAGCCCGCAGAGCCCCAGCCAACCCCCCCCCAGATACTCCCTGGGACCCAGCCCCCAGAGTCCCTGGCCAGGGACCTCAGATACCCCTCAGAGCCCCACCTGCCAGAGAACCCCCACCAGATCTTCATTGACAGGTTGGGAATCCCAAAGGGTTCCCCCCACCAAGAGACCCCAACAGCCAGAGACCCCCCAAAAGGGACCCCCACTGGGAACTCAGTCCCTCACTGCCTGCCTAGGATCCCGCCCCCCCCGGCCTCCAGCAGGATCTGCCCTGCCCTTTGCCTGGCACCCCCTCCGCCCCCCTGCGGGATCCCCTGATGCTTTACAGGGGCACCCCCTGGCCTAGCGCCGGGGATTCTCCCACACACACTCTGTGCACTGGGCACGGCAGCGATCCCAGGAGTCTGCGGGGGAAGCCCAGACGGAGCCCCTGGCACAGCACCAGGCTCCCTCTAACCCCCTGTCCCGCCTCCCCAAGAGACGCCCACCCCGGCTGTTCTGCAGCCACCAGGCCCCCAGCGATACCCACCTCCAGGACCCACAGCCTCAGGGCTGGGCACATCACAGCCACCCCCTGAAACCCCAAATCTCCAGAACCCACCAACCTCACTAGGGTACCCCCTGCCCAGCCACCCAGAGGCCTCCCCCCACCACAATCCCCCTTCAGCTGCTATCTCCCCACACAGCCCCACCCCCAACCCGCAACACTGTTACCTCACAGTGCCTGAGAAGTGGATAGAAAGTGACCACCGCCCCCTGCTGGCCAGTCACACAGGCAGAGGGAGCCCCGGGGGAAGTCTCTTGAACTAGAGTATGGAAGGCCTGGAGGGACAAAATAGGTAAGAAATTTCCATGGCCTGTCACTAGCAAATAATGGCCACCCTGGATCCACCCCAGAGGTGGCTGCATCTTAGCACTGTGGGAAGCAACCCCTCACCGAGGCCATTTGCCATGGGGTTTGGGATACTTCTGGACCCACACTGCACTCAGAGTGACCTCCTCATCCCGTGCCAGCTGGAGAAAAGAAAAGGGTCCAGCCAACTCTCCCGTTACCAGCTGGGAACCACTGATCCCCAAACAGGGGGAGGCCTCTGGCTTTGATGGGTATTAAAGATGTGGCTGGTCTCTTTCTTCGGCAAACATTTTAACAGAGGTAAAGGAGGGAACAAATGATTCACAAAGGAGACGGGAAAGATGATCTCTGGGCAATTTCACCCCCTGCAACCTCCAGGATGGAGAAGAACTCAGGGCAACAATTTCCCACCTACACAAGGACAAATCGCTGCAGATAAAATGGGTGGGAAAATGCTCCTCACTAGAGAAGATTTTAAACTGACGCTTGAGACTCATGGGGAGAACGGGGGAAATCGGGGGGGACGGGAGAGCTGATCATTGGAGGGGATGGGGGGGAATCGCCCCAGATTTTATAGCCCCGTGTGAGACACTGAGCAAGAAAAGGGGCAGAACTAGAGAGAATTTGTATCGGGGGCGAGAGGCAAGTGGCACAAACAGGGACCGGATCCATTTAACCCCCCTCCCCCCTTCCCCCGCCCGCCACTCCCCCCCCCGGGAATTTCCTGGCTGCCCAGAGACAGTTCAACCCCGCGTCCCACTGACCTTCCCCCGCAACTCCAGCTTCTCCCCTCCTGCCTGACACTCCCATCTCCCCACACCACAGGATCCCCCGCCAGGCCCCAGTCTCTGCCCCCCAAATCCCACTGGGGCTGAGGCAGCTCTGAGGCTTCTCCCAGGTTCCCTGGGGCAGAGTCACTTTCCTGCCCAGCCCCAGTGCCCCCCCTGGGGTCTCTCACTCCCCGGGGGCTCCGTGGGAGGCTGGACACCAGGGATGCAGGATGGCAGGAATGGGGGTGACAGGCCTCCTGCTCCTCAGTCTCACGGCGGGACCCAGGGGGCTCGTCACTCTCCGGCTCGGGAGCGCTGGGAAGACCCGACCGTGGAGGGGCCGTCGCTGGGGGGGGCGGCCCCGCGCAGGTGCTGAGCACGTCCTTATATCACTTCTGTGGCGGGAAAAGTGCTGAGGAGATGGAATGCTGAGGTCTGGTTTTGGCGGGAAAAACCGGTTTGGACTGGTTTGAGCCTGTCCCCTGATGGTAAACAAGTCCCCTCTCAGAGATGGAGTCCAGGGGTCAATAGTTCATATGCTCCAGATTGGATCTTATTTTAAAGCCAGTGATTTACTTCATAAACATCTTATTAACCAACTAATTGAACCTATTGAACAGTTTATACTTCTTACACCTAACAATGAGATAAAAAAACAACAACACAGACAAACCTTATCGGTAACAGCTAATGTCCTAACTGGGAAATCAGCAGCGGTTTGTAGCGGGGGGAGCGCACAGTCTGAATGTGGATGACCCGACCCCAGCCCCCAGCCCCACATAGCAGTGGGGCTGGGCACTCTCTGAGCATTGGTGTGGTGGCTGAGTGGTTAACCAAGCAGTGACAATCCAAGGAGATTCCCTGAATCAGTCTCACTCCTGAGGAGATTCTGCACCAAAAAAATTCTGTGCACAATATTTTAAAATTCTGCAAATTGTATTTGTCAATAAATAAATGTGGAGGCTCCAGCATTGCAGGGGGGAGCACAGGCTGCTGGATGCACGGAGGTGGGAGATCACCCTGCAGCCCCCACTCTCCTCCAGTGAAACAGACTTGGTGGTGGGGCTGCACCTCTCTGCTGCCTGCTTCAGGAGCCCCAAAAAGACTCCCCAGAACTGCTCATGAGGGGCACATGTGTCTTCCCCTTGCTTCCCCATCAGAAAGTCAGATAGCCTGAGCAGCTGGCCCCGGGCGATTTGAAAGGGCCCGGGGGCTCCTGCCACCACTACCGGCAGCACAGCCGGACTAAAGTGGATTCCTGCCCACCCTGGCTCCGCACGGCACACCACTCCCAGAAGCATCTGGCACATCCCTGCAGCCCCCGTGGGGTGTGTCTCCCGCATGCTGCCCCCACCCCAAGTGCCAACTCTGCCATTGGAACTGTGGCAATGGGAGCTGCAGGGGTGGTGCCAGCGGGCAGTGGTGCCAGGAGACCCACGCCCCCCGGGCCTCCTCCATGTAGGAGTTGCTGCCAGGTGGGGGTGTGGGTCACTTTCGGGAGCTGCCCAATATAGGTGCCCCACCCTAACCCTCTGCCACAGCCCAGATCCCACACCCCGCCCACACCCAAACTCCCTCCCAGAGCCCACCACTGCCCCCCAACTCCCTGCCCCAGCCCAGAGCCCACATCCAAACTCCCTCCCAGGGTCCGCCCCCCCTGCACCCCAACCCCCTGCCCAGCCCAGAGCCTGCACCTCATGTACCCAAACTCCCCCCCAGTGCTTTGGGGGGGGGGCGAGGAAGGACGGGCAGGACTTGGACCTGGTCTGGGCATCACCAAAAGTTATATAAACCTGGTGACGCTGAGCTGGAGCCCTAGTCACTGCACATCTCTCTCCTTACACAGGGGGACTCCGTGGGGCAGGGCGCTGCTGGGGTTTATTCCGTCCTTTAATGGCTGTGGAAGGGGGAACAGGGAGAGAATTTGCTCCTCTGTTCTCTGCGGAACACGTGCAGGCAGCGGGATTATCTCCAGGGCTGTAACAAAACACAAACTAGCAGAGGGGGGGAAGGGATTTCCTGCAGGATGGATTCCCAGTGCAGCTCCCAAGCTGTGCCCTGGCGAGCTGTGCCCAGGGGATTTAGACGCTTTAGAGGCAGGTGATTGACACGTGCTGGGTCCCACCCCCAGCGCTGAACGGACACGTGCTCGCTGCATTCTCAGCCGGGGGCTCCTGAGTCTGATGGTTCAGCAGCACCAGCCCCGCCCCGCTTTTCCTGGGGAGCCCGGCCCCTCCTCCCCTCCGGGCTGAGGCGGGTCCCGCGTGTCCCACCCCGTGCGTGGGGCCCGGGGCGGGCCAGGCCCGGGAGGAGCCGCCTTCCTGCCCCCGCCCCGCCCCTTTGTGCGGCAGCGGGGCCATGGCCGGGCCGGGAGCGCGGCGTGGGGCTGCTCCAGCCCTGCAGCCCGCGGGGCAGCGCGGTGGGTCCGGGACACGCGTGGGGCGGACAAGATCCTGCCGGGGCGGGCCCGGCTGCCTGGTCCGCCCCTGCCGGGGTCCCGAGCTCCCGCGCGGCCGGAGCGGGGCTGGCCGGGCGACGGAGCCCGGGAGAGGCTGGCCCGGGCTGCAGGAGGGGCCGGAGCGAGGCTCGGCTGCAGAGCTCGGAGCCCAGGCTGGGCCCGCGGGGATCTGGGGTGTCAGAGCCGGGCTGGGGATGGGGCTGTGGGGAGCTGGGAGTTTGGGGTGCGCTGGGGGGGTCAGGGCCGGGGGGCAGCGGCTGGGGATGGGGCTGTGCGGGAGCTGGGAGTTTGGGGTGCACTGGGGGTCAGGGCTGGGGGGAGCGGCTGGGGATGGGGCCTGTGGGGCTGCTGGGAGCTGGGAGTTTGGGGTGCACTGGGGGTCAGGGCTGGGGGGCAGCGGCTGGGGGCTGGGGGGGAGCTGGGAGTTTGGGGTGCACTGGGGGGTCAGGGCTGGGGGATGTTTGGGGGGCTCCATGTTCAGATCTGGCCCTGCGGGAGCTTTGGGGACTAGCGCTGGGGAAAGTGGGGGACTGTCTGAAGTTGGCTGCTTGGGATGTGGGTGAGGCCCCGGGGAGCTGGGGGTTGGGCTGCACCCCTGTCACTGCAGCCTGGGGCCCTGCGTTTCCTCTGGAAAAGCTGCTCCCTGTTTCACCAGCTCCTCTCAGTCTGAGTCCCAGGGACCCTGCACAGGCGTCTGCAGGGCAGGACGGGCCCTGAAATCTGGCAGCTGGGAGGTTTGCAGCAGTTTTTAACCCTCCTTCCCCTGCTTCTTCCAGGAGGCACCACAAAAGCATCTGGCCCCTCTGGGAAAAGAGAGAGAAGCAGCCAAAGCCGAGGAGGAGCGGCAGAGCAAGGAGCTGCTGGTAGGTGCCCAGAGCCCCCGCCACTTAGGTTTGCCTGGCATAAGAATGACCTGGTGAATGCAGGGCCCACCCTGCCAGCCTCAGCCAGGGACCCATCCCCGCTGGAGCCCAGGGAGCCTGCAGGGTCAGACACGGGGGTAACGTGATGCCCTTAGGACGCAGGAGGCTGCTGGGCAGGAGAGGGTCAGTCTGTGTTAGCCCACAGCCCCTGCCCACGGGCTGTCTGGATGTCACAGTGACCAGGGATCCTTTCTAGCTCCTGGGGGGATGGGGAGGAAGGAGATGAAATGTGGGCTGCAGAGATGGAGGATTTCGCTCAGTGCAAGTTGATGAGGTTTTGGAGAGAAGTGTCCCTCCTGTAGGTGATGTACAGCTCACCCCGGTCCTGATCCCTCCTCCCTTCCCGGGATAAATGAACTTCCCATCCCCCACCACCAGAGCTCTTGTGTTCTGGTAAATAACTCTGCCACCCGCCCCCAGGTGCATTTATGATTTTCCCCAGTTACCAAGCAGATGAATTTCAATGTTGATAAATGCAAAGTAATGCACATTGGAAAAGATAATATCAAATGCACATAAAATGATGGGATCTAAATTAGCTGTTACCGCTCAAGAAAGAGATTTTGGAGTCACTGTGGATAGTTCTCTGGAAACATCCACTGAATCTGCAGCAGCAGTCAAAAAAGCAAACAGAATGTGGGGAATCATTAGGAAAGGGATAGACAATAAAACAGAAAATATCCTATTGCCTCTATATAAATCCATGGTATGTCCACATCTTGAATTCTGCTTGCAGATCTGGTCGCCTGATCTCTGTACCTTTTCCAATTCCAATGTATTTTTTTTTTGAGAAGGCCAACAAAAATGATGAAGGATATGGAACAGCTTCCGTATGAGGCGAGATTAATAAGACTGAGGCTATGGCTGCACGCTGCAGCTTTTAGCCACACGACTGTGCCGCTACAGCCGTGCTGCTGACAGGCGCGCAGTGTTGCTGCTGTTTGTCGGCAGGAGAGAAGTGCCAGTGTAGACTAAGCCTGAGACTGTTACTCTTGGAGAAGAGACGACTGGGGGGGGGAAATATGGTAGAGGTCTATAAAATCATGACTTGTGTGGCGAAAGTAAATAAGGAAGTGTTATTTCCTTATAACACAAGAACTAGGGGTAACCCAGTGAAATGAACAGGCAGCAGGTTTAAAACAAATAAAAGGAAGTATTTCTTCACACAACACACAGTCAACCTGGGGAACCCCTTGCCAGAGGATGTTGTGAAGGCCAAGACACTAACAGGGCTCTAAAAAGAACTAGAGAAGTGCATGGAGGACAGGTCCCTTAGGGGCTATGTAGTGAGGCGGCCTGGCTCCCGACGGCCTCTGAGAGAGAGGAACCAGAACAGCCACCTCAGTGGGCGGAGCCACCTCAGTGGGCGGAGCCACCGCCGCCTGTTCCCGCCCCCCGGAAGTCAAGGGGCGGGACAGGAAGTATAAAAGCCCGGCCTCAACCCTCAGTTAGAGCCCAGCGGCCGGAGAGGACGGACGCTCCTGTTCAGGCTCCTGACTGGCCGAGCCTGCCCAGGGCAAGGTACCCGGACGCGGATGGACCAAGCCTCCCTCAAGCAAGGTACCCGGACGCGGACAGACCGAGCCTCCCTCGAGCCAGGTACCCCGAGGTGGACTGGCCGAGCCTGCCCCGAGCCCGGTACCCCGAGGAGCTGCCCGAGCGTTCCTGTGACCCAAGTCCAGAGGAGCAGCCCGACGTAGACCGCTTTCAGCTCACCGAGGAGCCCATGGTATGGGACCCCGCTGCCGAGCCCAGCGACGAGCAGGTACCCGAGGAGGGGGAGATGGAATGCAGCCCGGGGGTAGCCGAACCCTGTCCGGCTGAGGGCACTGACGTGCCCATGTCAGTGTGTTGCGGCCAGGATCCCCACTGACTGCAGCGGATCCACGCCGCTGTTAGGGCCCCGGGCTGGGACACAGAGGAGTGGGTGGGCCTGTGTCCCCCCTGCCACCCCACTCACGGGTGGCAGCCTCCCCCTCCTACCAGCAGGCAGGCAGAGAAGCCTGCACTTACCTGGGCTTCTTGAACTGCTGCCACAGCTCAGTTCCTGTTACAAGGCCCTGAGCCTTGAGCTATTGTTTGTTGCCCTGCCCTGACTGAGGGCCTGGGCCTCCTGAGACTGATGCCGCTGCTCTGCTCCTGCTACAAGGACCTGAGCCTTGAACTGTTATTGATACTCAGCTCCTGCTACAAGGACCTGAGCCTTGAACTATTGTGTATTGCCCCACCCTGGGGCTTACTGACTCTTGTGGCTCAGCTCCTGAGACAAGGACCTGAGCCCCTGGGACTATTGGTTGTTGCTCCACCCTGACCTAGGGCTGGGGATTACTGAACTATTGTTATTACTCAGCTCCTGATGCAAGGACCTGAGCCCTGAACTGTTATTGATACTCAGCTCCTGCTACAAGGACCTGAGCCTTGAACTATTGTGTATTGCCCCGCCCTGATTAAGGGCCTGGGCTTCCTAAGACTATTATTGTTGCTCAGTTCCTGAGCCAAGGACCTGAGCCCCTGGGACTATTGGTTGTTGCTCCACCCTGACCTAGGGCTGGGGCTTACTGACCATTGTTGCTCAGCCCTGCTGTGAGGAGCTGAGCTAGAACTGCTGTGTTGCTGCCCCGCCCTGACTGAGGGCTTGGGCTTAAACTAGTGACTTTGTTGCTCAGCCCTGCTGTGAGGAGCTGAGCTAGAACTGCTGTGTTGCTGCCCTGCCCTGACTGAGGGCTTGGGCTTAAACTAGTGACTTTGTGTGCTCAGCCCCTGCCTGAGGGTCTGAGCTAGAACTGCTGTGTTGCTGCCCCGCCCTGAGCTAGGGCTTGGGCTTTACAGACGTAGACTGCTGCTCAGCCCTGTAGTGGGATCTGAGCTCCCTGGATTCTGGTGTGCTGCCCCGCCCCGACCTAGGGCTTGGGGCTTACTGACTGGGTAACTGCTCAGCTCCGGCTGCCAGGACCGGAGCCTAGACCTAGTGTCTGCTGTCCCGCCCTGACTGAGGGCTGGGGCTCATAGCAGGAACTGTGTGCCTTCTGTTCTGCCCCTGCTTGAGGGGCAGAACCCCAAAACCCTTCAGAACCCGGAGACTGATAGGGCCGTGTAGTGAGGCGGCCTGGCTCCCGACGGCCCCTGAGACGGCACGGCCCCTACCTCGGACTATTACACGCTATTAGCCAGGATGAGTGGGATGGTGTCCCTAGCCTCTGTTTGCCAGAATCTGGGAATGGGCAACAGGGGATGAATCACTTGATTCCCTGTTCTGTTCATTCCCTCTGAGGCACCTGGCATTGGCCACTGTCAGAAGACAGGATACCGGGCTAGATTGGCCTTTGGTCTGACCCAGTCTGGCCGTTCTTATGTTCTCTGTTCCCCCATTACTGAGCCGCCCTCTCCCTGTTGCAGAAACAGACGGCAGCTGAGAGGCAGAAGATCGTCTGGGAGTGGCAGGAGCTGCGAGGGTTTCTGGAGGAGCAGGAGCAGCGGCTACTGTCCCGGCTGGAGGAGCTGGAGGGAGCCATTGTCCAGCGAAGGGATGAGGGCGTCTGCAGCCTGTCCTGGCAGATTTCCCTGCTCAGCGAGAGGGGAGGAGACGAGGGGCAGCAGCCGCTGAACCAACCCCTGCAGGTCAGGCTGTCATTGCAATGATCATACACAGCGTTTCTCTAGGCGCTTCTGAGCCCTAGACCCCAAAGCTCTTTACAGAGTGGGATCAGGGGCATTATCCCTATGGGACAAATGGGGAAAGTGAGGCAGAGGGAGCGGCAGAGCCCTGCCCAAGGTCACCCAGTGAGTCTGGCAGCGGTGCCAGGGATGGGCCCTGGGAGTCCTGGATGCTGCAGCCCCAAGACCTTCTCTCCTGGAAATGTCTCTCTGCGTTTGCTCTTGGAGGGTGAAATCCCCTCCCCCACCATGCTGAGGTCCCGAGCCAGGCCCAAGGCCCCTGTCACTGCAGGTTAATGGGTTTAGTGGGGCCAGGGGCCTTCTGGGTCTCTCAGCCCTGGGGGGAATTTGATTCTCAATGCAGAGAAATATCTTCTGCCTGTAAAGTGCCTGGGGAGAAGATTTCCACAGTGGGACCTGCCCGCAGGGATTGCTGGGGCTGGTAGGGGGGCAGCAGCTCTGGGAATGTAAACCTGAAATTCCCCTACTGCCCGAGGCCTCAATGGTGACCCCTGCAGAGCAGGAGGCCTCCCCGCCCAGGGACACTCCCCCTGACGGCCTCCTCTTTCTCTCCTCTTTAGGGTGCTGGGAGCACTGGGGGCAGGTAAGTCCTGGGCTCCATTTCGCTCCCCCTCATGGGCCGCTAGGTTTGATAACTGCACTGAATAGGAAGCTGCCCCCTGCCCTGGGAGCGTGTGATTCTGGCTCCCCTAGTGGCTGACTCAGGTAGGAGACGAGCCGGTTACTGTCTGGTCGCTCATGAGGTCACAGCAGGGCTGCTAGACCCAGGGCCAATGGGACAGACCAGGCCTGTCTCCTGGACTGACGTGGCCGCGTCACGTACTCAGAGGGCGCAGAATCTCAGCTTTCGCATTTGTTACAGTGAGTTGCCGGCCCTCAGCACCTCCCCAGTGTAAACGGAGACAGTGTTGCCTTGCTGGGGCTGCCAGCAGCCTGAAGCCGTAGCTCTGAGAGCGTGAACTCTCCTGTCCCCTGTTAATGTCATTGGGGTGTCAACTGAAATGGCAGCACTTTGATGCGAACATTAAACGTTCCCTGGCTGATCACTCGCGCAGATGGAACGGGGAGAGGGCGGGAGTGAAGCCTTTGTGGGGTGGGAATAGGGGGTTGCTGTAGGGAGGGAAGAACAGAGGAGAGACAACAACAAGGAAGCGGGAGAGAAATGGGGAAAGGAGGGTGGGAAAGGCAGGGAAACACAGGGAAGAACCAGTAGGGCCCTACAGGGGTGTCCAGGAGGGGGCTGTTTTCCTCCTGAGTGACACTGAACGTGACAAACAAAGACTTGGCAAAATACTAAGAACTAAAATTTATTTCCCATACAAAGGGCAGATTCTCCCCTTGTTCTTTGTACGTGGGTGTCCCATGGAGAGCAGTGGGTGTTCTGCTGTGAATGGAGCAGGGCACAGAGTCCTAACCTGATGCCCTGGCCACTGGCCGTAATGGACAGGGCACTGTGGCCCTCTCTGCCAAATGAGCTGGATGCCCCAGGGTTACTGCTTCAGCTGAAGGGTTGGGGGGTTTTGGCATTAAAGGGCCCACGTTCATTCCCTGCTGGAGTGCTGGGCTCTGTCTGTGGCCACTGTCAGCATGTAGGACCTGCCCACTCTTTGGTCTGTGTCTCCTCCCTTTCCACATAATCCCCGTGCTGGTGCCCCTTGTTCCTGCAGTAACCCAGCGTAGGGGGTGGCTCTGCCCCCCACAGAACCAGAGCGTCCCTGAGAAAGCTCCTGAACAATGTCTCCGTTCCTTGCTCTAGTGTCTCCCCACTTCCCGTCTCTCTGGGGAGCACAGGGCTGGGGTTTGACATTGACTATCTCAGGCTACAAAGCTCAGATCCAGGTTTCGTGAAGTTTGGGGGTTGCTGGGCTCAGGGTCTGGGGCTCAGGCCTATTTCTCACCCCTCCTTTCCCCAGCAGGGAGGACGGGACGTTTCGGAAGCCAGAGCCGTTGTTTGCGGAGCTGGAGAAGAGACTCAGCGATTTCTCTCTGCAAAGTGCCGTGCTGCAGGAGGTGCTGCTGGGATTCAAAGGTGAGTTGGAGTCTGGGGGTGGCGTCTCCTCTGGTTAGAGCGACCCTGACCCTTGGGAGGAGTCGGGGACTCTAGTGATGTCACTGATCCTGGGCTCCATCTCACAGCCCAGCTCAGCGAGTCGCCCTTCCCCATGGAGCAGCCCTGTGGGGCTGGCTCTGTCTGCAGCGGCTGCGTTATCGGCCTCTGATCTCTGTCACCATCTCGTCGTTAACAGCAGTTCCATTAATAAGCAATGGGGATTTCTCCATGAATGTGAGGGCCTGAATTCTCACCTCTCCCATCTTCTCCTTCCCCTAGAGACGCTGCGACAGGAGCTGGGGAGCGACACAGGTACATGTCTGTCTCTGACGGGCCGTGGGGAGATTTCAGACTCATAACCATGTTAGCGACAGGGGATTGCAGCCTCCAGCCCCGATGTGCAGCTGGAAATGGTGGAACAATGTGAAGCCGGGTGACCCCCGTGGCTGACTCACTCCTGCCGTGACGTGTGACAGGGATTCAGAGCGAATCCGGATCTCAGGGGTGTGTTTCCCTTTGGGGAAAGGAACAACCACCCAAATGGTGTGAGAGAGGATGAAACAAGGACAATAATCTCCAGACCCTGAGGCGTCTGAGAGCTTCTACGAGCGAGTGGAAGTGATCAGATGTGGGCAGCAGAGTCTCGGGCGTGAGGAGGGGGGGGGTCACGTTTTTCATACTGACTTCAAAAAAAGGGGTCCCCCCCGTTTTTTTTTTCTTTTGGCAAACCCCTGACAGTTAGCAAGGAATAAGAATAAAACCCGTAACAAGGCCGATCCTATAGAACGTGCATGTGTGCGTCTCAAGAGGCTGATGGAGAAGGGGTGTCCCTGAGGGCGAAACGTGCAGGAAGTGAGATTTCCTTTGCTGAAGATGATAAGAAATCCGTCCCCCTGTGCTGGGGGAATGTGCCGACAGGCTCAGATCCAGTTCCTGTCTCGGCACCGGACGGGTTTTGCGTGGTTCCCCCTCTGCTGTCTCCCAAAACTAAGTGATTGCAATAGCAAATGAAATTGAATGTGGATAAATGTAAAGTAATACACGTTGGGAAAAATAACCCCAACTATACATACAATATGATGGGGGCTAATTTAGCTACAAGTCAGGAAAGAGATCTTGGAGTCATCGTGGATAGTTCTCTGAAGATGTCCACACAGTGTGCAGAGGCGGTCAAAAAAGCAAACGGGATGTTAGGAGTCATTAAAAAGGGGATAGAGAATAAGACTGAGAATATATTATTGCCCTTTATATAAATCCATGGTATGCCCACATCTCGAATACTGTGTACAGATGTGGTCTCCTCACCTCAAAAAAGATATTCTAGCACTAGAAAAGGTTCAGAAAAGGGCATCTAAAATGATTAGGGATTTGGAGAGGGTCCCATACGAGGAAAGATTAAAGAGGCTAGGACTCTTCAGCTTGGAAAAGAGGAGACTAAGGAGGTGTATGATAGAGGTCTATAAAATCATGAGTGATGTTGAGAAAGTGGATAGGGAAAAGTTATTTACTTATTCCCATAATACAAGAACTAGGGGTCACCAAATGAAATTAATAGGCAGCAGGTTTAAAACAAATAAAAGGAAGTTCTTTTTCACACAGCACACCGTTAACCTGTGGAACTCTTTACCTGAGGAGGTTGTGAAGGCTAGGACTACAACAGGGTTTAAAAGTGAACTGGATAAATTCATGGAGGTTAAGTCCATTAATGGCTATTAGCCAGTATGGCTAAGGAATGGTGTCCCTAGCCTCTGTTTGTCAGAGGGTGGAGATGGATGGCAGGAGAGAGATCACTTGATCATTGCCTGTTAGGTTCACTCCCTCTGAGGCACCTGGCACTGGCTAGTCAGTAGACAGATACTGGGCTAGATGGACCTTTGGTTTGACCCAGTGTGTCCGTTCTTATGTTCTGTCCTGGGGAACCATCTCAGATTTAAAGGGTCTCGGTGGGTTTAGCCCTGGTGGGAGGGGATGGGTCTGCACTGCCACAATGGAGTTGAAAACGTCTCTGCAGAGAAAGCGCCAGTGAGACTTGTGATGTGAAATGACCTAAAGTCTGATCCGAAACCCGCCCCCCGCAAATAACCCTTCTCGCCCCGACAGGCTGCAGAATAACATTCCCGGGTCCCTCCAGATTCTCCCAGCCTGCCCGGGGAAGGGAAATGGATGCAGCAGACCTGGCTCAGGTAGGGATGCTGAGGATATGCGGCGGGGCGGGGGTGGGGGGGGGAGGTTCCTGTACGAGCCAGAGGGACAGGGAAGACACGGGAAGTGGGAGTTTGATTTAAGGGTGGGAGGGTGCAGGCCGTGCACGGGGTGGAGAAATGGAGGGGGACAAGGTGTGATGGACCTACTGGGACTTGGTAAACCTAGGGCCGAGTTTTTAGGAAGAGCCACGTGGCGGTTGGGTTGTGGGTGGGACTCCCCTGACGCTGTATCCATTTGATGGGCTCCTCTCCCCCAGGAATAGTGGGGCTGTGAGTGGGGCATCAGGTTCTGAGTGTTGGACTCTTGCTCTTTCAGGGGCTGGTGACCTTCGAGGAGGTGGCTGTGTATTTCACCAGGGAGGAATGGACTCTGCTGGACCCCACTCAGAGAGCCCTCTACAGGGATGTCATGCAGGAGAACTGTGAGAATGTGACCTTGCTGGGTAAGGGTTCCTGACCCCTTGGTTCTTGGAAGGGGAAATGCAGAGTTAAGGTTCACGCTACCCCACAATGCCACCTCTACTCTGTCCTGTTTCAGCATCACCCCAATATGCCAGTGACACACACACAGCACCACAGACCCTCCCCTGCTGCAGAACAGTTTGAGAACAGCACAAAGTCGAACAACTTCTCTTGGCTGAGGCAAAACTTGGCTTTAGGTCCAGCCTAGCAAACAGAACTGTCCGATCCCTGGCCTGGCCCGCAGAGGTGGAGCCTACACCACACGAGCCATCTCAGACCTGCAAAGTATCACCGCGTCTTCGCCCCTGAGGGTTGAGAACGGCCAGGCTGGGTCAGACCAAAGGTCCATCTAGCCCAGTGTCCTATCTGCCGACACTGGTCAATGCCAGGTGCCCCAGAGGGAATGAACAGAGCAGGGAATCACCAAGGGATCCATCCCAGCTGCCACGGAGTGTGGGGGAGTCAGGGCCCTGCACCCCCACTCCCTGCGATTCACCATGACTCTCAGCCAGCCAGTAACACAGGTGGTTTATTAGACAATAGGAACACAGTCCCGAGCAGGGCCTGTAGGTACAACCAGCACCCCTCAGCCAGGTCCCTCTGGGGAGCAAGGAGCTTAGACCCCAGACTTGGGGTTCCTCCCTCTTCCCAGCCAGCCCCAAACTGAAACCCAAAACCCCTCCAGCCGGCTCTCCCCCTTTGTCCAGTTTCCCTGCCCACCCCCCTTCCTGGCTCAGGTATCGTCCCTCACCTAAAGTCGTCCCCTGCTCTCCCATCCCCCGTGCAGACAGTCCCTGTAAAACTAAACGACGTTCCCAGGTCAATCCGCCCCGCTCCCTCCTGCGTCACACCAGCGTCCTGCAAATGATTCCTTCTGAGTCATTGCGTCTATGACCGTTCTCGAGGGCCAGCACGTGTTTTCCCCCAGGGTGCCGACACCGCTCACGGCAAGAACACACCGTTGTGCGCCTTTAGTGTTGCAACCTGCAACGCTCGGGAATGAAATGAGGCATCTTTGCTCCTTCAAGGATCCCACGCCCCTCCCTTTATATCAGTCACAGCTCTGCCAAGCTGCTCCAACGACTCCCTCCATCATCCAGTTACAGCTGGATCTGGGCACGCCGCTAGAGGGCGTGCGGATAAATGCTGGGATTCCCATCTCTGAACACAACACAAACAGTGGCACGTTCTCTTAGTCCTTCCTCATCTCTGTTACAAATTTGTAGATTTTATGGCCAAAGGGAGTATTCAGTTGTCTATTCTGACCTTCTGTATAACACCGACCGTAGCGTTTTCTGCTGTACCTTTTGTATTGAGTCGAACACCTTGCGTTAGACTAAATCATCATCCAGAAAGGCATCCAGTCTTGACTTGAAGACTCCCAAGAGAAGGCGAATCCCGTTTCCTCGGTAGCACAGTAACCTTTGCACCATCCTTACTGCACTGTGGTCAGGGGTTAGAGGGCAGAGTTAAGGTGATGTTGCCAGGATGGTATGAACTTTCACACTTCATTTCCTGGTTTTCAGAGCTCTACAATTAGTCACCGTCCACGTTCTGGAAGGACACACGGCAGCCCTTGGCAACCCTAAGTGAATTCCCTGAGCCTAGACTATCTTTTTTTTTTTTTTTTTTTTTTTTTTGGTTCAGGGTGTGAGTCTTCGTACTGTGTAAGCGTGTGACCGAGCGAAGTGTGCTGCCAGATTTGAAAGCGCAGACCAAGTCGTCATCTGCCGGTGGATATTAGAGCACTGTAAAATATTGCTCTTAGCCCAGAAATTGTGGTTTCGATGGGCACAATGCCCCAGAGGAGCTCCTGCAGAATGCAGGAAAAATGCATCACACGCAGTAGCTCCCTGAACCCCACCAACTCTTTCCACCTTCTGTGTGACTTTGTTTTTCGCTTGTCCTCTCTTTCTCGGAAAGAAGCAGGTGGTTTCCCTGCTGGCTGCAATCTTCACCTGCTAGGCCATGGAGCTACAGTCTCAGTGTTTTAAGGACTCCCCTGTGAGGATGATTGTCTGGCAGGGTGTTTTCCCAGCAGAGATGGAGTGTGTTCAGTCCCTCTTTAAGCAGAACGGCCTACACGTTTGAGCCTCCTTGGCGCTAGCCTCAGCATATTGCTAGGTTAAAATGGCCTTGGGTTAAAATAATAATACATTTGTGAGCAATCCCCTTGAGCTCACCTGATATCCTTTCCCCGTGCAGAGTTTCCAGTTTTCCCACCTGATGAGCTCTCTCAGCCTCAACAAGGCAAAGACCTGTGCGTCCCAGATCTCCATGATTCAGAGGAAAGCGAGATCCTGAGCGGTACCTGCCCAAGGGAAGAATCATTCAGCCAATTCGAAATCTGTCCATGGCTGAAGGAAACAGCTGGGATTCCCGACAGAGACCTTGGGAGTTCTCCGAGTTCAGGATTGTCTCCAGCAGGTATGTATCCTCCGGGCAGATGTCGCTCGTGACTTCCTACCTATCCTGTGCGACACCTGGCAGTAGCTCCCTCCTTCCCCTGCCTTCCCCTGAGTGCTTTGACGGGATTTACAGGCAGAATTGATTCCCCCCCTACCCCGTGGGAAAGAATTTTGGGGAAATTCAGTCCCTGAGTTATGTCCATCTTTCCAGCCCTTCTTTGGTTGACCAGGATGGTGATAGTGACCATGAAATGCTCAGGGAGATTAGAGAGGCTGTAAAAATAATCTCCGTAATGGGACATTTCAACTATCCCCATGTTGAGTGGGTCCATGTCACCTCAGGCTGGGATGCAGAGAGAAAGTGTCTTGACACCATAAATGACTGTTTCTTGGAGCAGCTATTCCTGGAACCAGAGAAGAGGCAATCCTTTTTTTAGTCCTAGGTGGAGCCAAGGATCTGGTCCAAGAGGTGAATGTAGCTGGACCACTTGGTAATAGCGCCCATAATATAATTAAATTCAACATCCCTGTGGAAGGGGGAAAACACCAAAGAACCCCACCATAGTAGCATTTAATTTCAGAAAGGGGACTGGCACCCACATGAGGACGTTGGTTTACCAGAAATTAAAAGGTACGGTCTCAAAAGAGAAATGCAAACTGCATGGAAACTTAAAAACATGACAGTGGAAGCCCAAATTAAGTATGTGTCCTAAATTTAAAAAAAAAACCTAGTAAGGCAACCAAGAAAGTGCCGCCGTGTCTAACCTACGAAGTAAAAGAAGCTGTTAGAGGCAAAAAGGAAGTAAAATCCTACTGAGGAAAATAGAAAGGAACAGAAACTGTGGAAAGCCACAGGAACCGAGCCTTTGTGGGTCACAACTGACAATACCCAAATTCAGGACAAACTGCTGAGAAATAGGGCAGAGAGACCCCAAAACAGGAGGTTATTTTCCCCTGAGAGATACCAGACCAGCAACAAAAGTAAACTTCCGTTTCACCCCACTGGCTAACAAGAAGTCAGAACAGCAGTTTCCTTGGGAATTCCAGTCCCTTGTGTCACCAACAAAAACACTAGACTAGAAATGAGTGGTTCTTTAAAACCAATTTCAGCAAATAAGAGGTTCTTCTGATCCCAAAGGACTAGCCACACACCCGGGTCAAATCAGATCTTACCCAAAAATCACGCTGCTGCTAATACTTTAGGATCTAAAATCTAAAGGTTTATAGAAAGAAAGAAAGAGGAGAGTTAAGAATAATTAAAAAGGGATAGAGAATAAGACAGAGAATATATTATTGCCCTTATATAAATCCATGGTACGCCCACATCTCGAATACTGTGTACAGATGTGGTCTCCTCATCTCAGAAAAGATATTCTAGCACTGGAAAAGGTTCAGAAAAGGGCAACTAAAATGATTAGGGGTTTGAAACGGGTCCCGTATGAGGAGAGATTAAAGAGGCTAGGACTCTTCAGCTTGGAAAAGAGGAGACTAAGGGGGGATATGATAGAGGTCTATAAAATCATGAGTGATGTTGAGAAAGTGGATAAGGAAAAGTTATTTACTTATTCCCATAATACAAGAACTAGGGGTCACCAAATGAAATTAATGGGCAGCAGGTTTAAAACAAATAAAAGGAAGTTCTTCACACAGCGCACAGTCAACTTGTGGAACTCCTTGCCTGAGGAGGTTGTGAAGGCTAGGACTATAACAGGGTTTAAAAGAGAACTGGATAAATCCATGGAGGTTAAGTCCATTAATGGCTATTAGCCAGGATGGGTAAGAAATGGTGTCCCTAGCCTCTGTTTGTCAGAGGATGGAGATGGATGGCAAGAGAGAGATCACTTGATCATTGCCTGTTAGGTTCACTCCCTCTGGGGCACCTGGCATTGGCCACTGTCAGAAGACAGGATACTGCGCTGGATGGACCTTTGGTCTGACCCAGTACGGCCGTTCTTATGTTCTTGGTTCAGACTTGTAGCAGTGATGGAATAAACTTCTGGCTTGATTAGTCTCTGGTTGCTTCTAGATAACTGGACGGTCCTCAGTCCCTGAGTCCCATCAGTATAAGTCCATAGTCCAGAGGTTTGAGTAGGAAAGAGGGTGGAGCAGGATAGAGACACGGTGGAGGTGTTTCCAGGGCCTTTTATAGCTTCTGCCACGTGGAGAGAAACCCATGGCTTCAAACAAAGCCCTCGGCACAGCTAGTGGAAAATTACAGGTCCAAGATGGAGTTTGGAGTCACGTGGCAATGCCTGACTTCACTTAGTCCTGGCAGGAAAGTCCATTAAGAATAGGGTGCTCAAGGCAGGACTAATCCCCAGATAGATTTTTGGCCCAAATCCCTAAATGGCCCCCTCAAGGAGTCAGCTCACAACCCTGGGTTTAGCAGGCCAATGTGCAAACCACTGAGCTATCCCTCCCCCCTTTAATGGGCCACGCAATTTGCATAGTCCCTCCAGGATGCGCTGGCTAACTACCGCGTGGGTGTTACCCCAGGAGCAAACGTTTGAAATACAGGTAGAGCCAATATTCATAACTACATGCATGCTAAGAGCATAATCATCTTCAGCAAATCATAGCCTTTCCATAGACATCTTCCATGCCCCATTTTGTAGAAGATTGGTTGCAAAGCTCTAACAACAGTGGTTGCAACAATGACCTATATGGTCATAGTTTAATCAGAGAACGTCACAACCACGTGTAAAAATATAACCTGGCAGGCCAAAAAAGAATTTGCAGAGCAGCTAGCCGAAGACTCAAAAAGTAACAACAACAAAATTTTGAAGCACGCCAGAAGCAGGACGCTTGCTAAATAGGATGCTTGCTTATAACAGCACTCAAGGATGATAAGGCCATTGTGGAGAAACTAAATTAATTCTTTGCGTCAGTCTTCCCTGCAGAGATTGTGAGGGAGATTCCCAGACCTGAGCCATTCTTTTTAGGTGGCAAATGTGAGGAACTGTCCCAGATTGAGGTGTCATTGGAAGAGGTTTTGGGAAAAATTATAAATTAAACTACAGTAAGTCCACAGGATCAGATGGGATTCACCCAAGAGTTCTGAAGGAAGTCAAATGTGAAATTGCAGAGCTGCTGACTGTGGTATGTAAGCTATCACTGAAATCAGCTTCTGTACCAGATGACTGGAGCATAGCTAATGCAATGCCAATTTTTTAAAAAAGGCTCCAGAAGCGATCCCAGCAATTACAGGCCAGTAAGCCTAACTTCAATATCGGGCAAATTGGTTGAAACTCTAGTAAACAGAATTATCAGACTCATAGATTAACATATTTTGTTGGGGAAGAGTCAACATGGCTTTTGTAAAGGAAAATCATTCCTCGCCAATCTACTAGAATTCTTAAGCAAAGTAAACTGTCATGGATTAAGAAGGAAGGTCCTCTCAGGATCTGGTTAAAAGAGAGGAAACAAACCAGGAATAAATGTTAAATTGTCAGAATGGAGAGAGATGAACAGTGGGGTCCCCCAGGGGTCTGTATTGGACCTGCGCTGGTCAGCATATCCATAAGTTATCTGGAAAAGGAGGTGACAAAATGTGCAGACAATACAAAACTACTCAGGAGAGTTTTAGTCCAAAGCAGATCCAAAGGGATCTCAGAAATCTGGACAACCGGGCAAGAAAATGGCAGATGAAATTTAGCGTTGATAAATGCAAAGTAACGCACATTGGGAAACAACATCCCAACCCTATGCACTGAATGACAGAGTCTAAGTTCGCTGTTACCACTCCAGAAAGGGATCTTGGAGTCACTGTGGATAGTTCTCTGAAAAGGTAACAATATTGGGGATTATTAGGGAAGGATAGATAAGATACAAGATATCATGTTGCCGCTGTATAAATCCATGGTGCATCCACATCTTGAATACTGTGCTCAGGTGTGGCCACCCCATTTCCAAAAAGATAAATTGGATTTGGAAAAGGTATAGAGAAGGTCACGAAAATGAATAGGGGTGTGGAACAACTTCCGCATGAGAAGAGATTAAAAACCCTGGCGTTTTCAGCTTGGAAAAGAGACGACGAAGGGAGGATATGATAGAGGTCTATAAAATCACGACAGGTGTGGAGAAAGTAAATAAGAAAATTTGGTTAACAGTGGCCTTCACACAAACAGTTTTTTTACAAAAACCTTCAAAAAATATACAGCAATTTTTATAGTAAGCAAAAAAAAGCATTACAAATTAAACCTTACTACATTTTGTAATTAAAACAGTGCACATTGTGGCCTGAGCCTTTAACATTCCTCTCATTTCCTTAACGTAAACCCAATACAAAATTCTATTTTTTACTTACTAAACCTTGAAACAAAAACATTGATATTTAACTGAAATGTCTAATTTATAATACATATAAAAAAACATTATAACTTTTCCATTATATAGATCTTCTAAAGACACTTTAAGTGGATGCATCATATCTTCTCCTCTTCTTCTACCATTGCGACTTCTATTCAGATTACCCATGAAACTGAACAATCCACCACCAAAATGTGAGAGAAAATATCGTCCATTCCACCACTTCCCCCCCCTATACACTGCGGGGATCGACCTAAGATACACAACTTCAGCTTCGAGAATAGTGGAGCTGATGTCAATGTATCTTAGGTCAACTTACCTCGCGTCCTCACGGCGCGGGGTCAACTGCCGCCACTCTCCCGTCGACTCCGCTACCGCCTCTCGCCGCGGTGGAGTACAGGAGTCGACGGCAGAGCGATCGGGGATCGATTTATCACATCTACACTAGATCCCCGATAGATGGATCACCACCCACCGGATAGTGTAGATGTACCCTTATTCTAAACCAAAAAAATAACCATAATCAATCTTAAAAATTATTCTAATCTGTCCCTGCCTTAACATCAATACAAACACTAGCAATCGATCAAATGCGTTTCTACCAATATCCCAAAAAAATCATTCCTTTTCGCTATTAAAAAAAAAACTAACAAAATAATTAAACCATACATTAATTCTTATAGTACTGTCAGAGAAAAACTCAGTTCTCGCTTTTTTGTTTGGATGCAGCAGAGTCAGATACTTTATTCTGTTTAGCAGCTACAACAGGGAGAGAGTGCACTAGGAGATAGGGTCTCCCCTTCCTAGACAGGTCTCTCAACAGGTAAACAATTACAGCAGCATTTATACTTTTGTTACGGACAATAATAAGCAACAGCTGCATTTTGTTTATACATAGATCATCCTGCTATCTTATTTTTCTCACTTCTAGAAGACGCCAGTCTACGTATTTTGCTATCAATGCAAGGTCGCAACCACTTCTCACACAGTTCTTTTCCACTTGCCTCACACAATCCTCGCTTCTACAGATCTCGCGTTATTAGGGTTACAGCTAGCCTGACTCTGGCTAACAGCTAGTCTGACTTTTGCTAACAGAGACTGTCATGCATTAAGATCCCCTACAAATCCCTGCCAATTCTTTCTCTACTTCCACACTCCCCCCTTTTGTACTTCTAGTACAACAAATATTTTCAAACCTCTATTTGCATTAAGCCGTGGATTTCAGATTTTACATCAGATGTTTCAACCTTAGGGGTTTTGATTGGATGTAATGACAATGCATAATTAGCATGGACATGAAAGGTATTACTTTTAGTACATCCTTTACAACAACATAATCCTAAGCTAACTAATAGCAATACAAGCAATAACATTTCCATAGCAATAATATGATGGGATTGTTATACAGTTTTGGTCACAAAGCACAATACATCATACTTAGTACATAAAATAGACACTCTATAAGCTGTATGAAAGGCATACTTTTCAACTTGATATATATTTTGAAACATGAATTTGCCCTTGTACTTCAGAGATTCTTTGAACCTCTGGTAACAACGAAAGCAAATCTTGAAACCATTCAGGTACTAAACTAGTCCAATTAAAGAGTATCTGGAACCTAAGGCTACTTACAAAATTGTATCTGCAGGCCAGTAAACAATATGATTGCCTGCAGTGGTAATGAGATTAAAATGTATATCTTGCAATGTGGTGGTTTTAACATACACACAGCTATCATTAGCTTGAAAAAGTAGGTCTCCTGTCAGGATAGTTCCTTGTCCTCTGTCCTCCCAGCAAACGTTATCATGAACAGTGACAACTTCCCCTGGCTTCAGTTTATGGATACACTGAAGCTGTAGGGATTCTAACAGCCAAAATGTCCATTGACTCCCTATTCCTATCCAAAATGTCAGGTGTTATTCTAGGGGCACTGACTATAAATCAGTTAGGTATACTAGGTGGTCTAATCTCCCAGATGTCTCGGTGAATAATCCAGTCCCACATGCATCCTCCCCATGGACCCGGCAAGATTCGATATGTGGGAGCCCACACCCCCCTAACCGGTCCATATGCTTGGAAGGAGCACTGTGAATGTCCACACTTCCACCCAGAAAGCGTCCAAGTATGTCTCCATGGCCGCAGATCAGATGGTTCCTGATGTGTCTGTAAGGACAGTGGGCCAAGTCTGGTGCTCAAGATCATTCCGAATAATCATAGATTTTTATTTCCACTGATCCATTTATTCGCCACTCAATTGTTTGCTTATATGGGATATCCTGAACTTTAAACATATTTTTTTCCAAACAATCTTTAAATAAATCACTAAAGTCTGAGGGCCTTGGCCATTGGTTTTATCAGATATATGGCATTGTCTGTATTTGGATGTATTACAGGGGTAATAGTGTAATGGAGGAGATGGGCAGGGGCAGTGGCAACAAGGTGCCTTTGGTACTTGTCATTTAAAAATCCAATTAAGGAGGGCAATACATGCTGAAGGATTTATCCAGAACACAGGGCGCAGCCTGTAGAATAAACCCCAAAATCCAATCAATACCACATTCCCAAGCAGGGGTCCCACAAATTTCTTCCTGCCAGTGTATAATTCTTTGTTCTTCTTCGAGTGCTTGCTCATATCCATTCCATGTAGGTGTGTGCGCGCCGCGTGCACGTTCGTCGGAGACTTTTTACCCTAGCAATTCAGTGGGTCGGCTGGGCGCCCCCTGGAGTGGCGCCATCATGGCCGCGGATATATACCCCAGCCGACCCACCCACTCCTCAGTTCCTTCTTACCGCCCGTGTCGGTCGTTTGGAACTGTGGAGTGCAGCGTAGCTGACCTCCACCTCCCTAGCATTCTCTCAATTTTCTATTCTTATTGTGTATATCGTTCTCTAAGTTGTTAATTTAGATAGAGTAGTTAGTGTTAGTTGATTAGTTACAGTTTAGTTAGTTAGTCGGGTTCTGGGCTTAGGCCCTCCCCGCCCGCGGTCGGAGCTCTTGCCCGGCTCCCCGGGATTCAAGCCGTGCTCGGCTTGTCATTGCCTGATGCCGACGGGGGATCCACATTCCTCCTGCTTGAAGTGTCTGGGGGAGTCGCACTTAACAGCTAAGTGCCCAATTTGTAAGTCGTTCAAGCCTCGATTCCACACCCACCCTCCTTCCCCACTGTCGGAGTAGCCGGCAAGAAGGAACTGAGGAGTGGGTGGGTCGGCTGGGGTATATATCCGCGGCCATGATGGCGCCACTCCAGGGGGCGCCCAGCCGACCCACTGAGTTGCTAGGGTAAAAAGTCTCCGACGAACGTGCACACACCTACATGGAATGGATATGAGCAACACATCTCGAAGAACAACAGTTACAACGGTGACTAACCGTCTTTTTCTTCACCAGGATCAGTTCTTAATGTCCTTTCTAGTCAGGAATTCCTGGACTTTGGCAATGGCAGTGGAGTGAATGTTCCTTCTTCTTTCCCGAAACAGTCGTGGTTCAGCATCCTACAGGGGAGAGGTTACCAGCACATCACCCTGTAATGGTTTTGCTTCTTCTAGAAAAATTCAAAGGCACAATAGATCTGTCAGTGGACAAGGGAGAGGTTACTAGCACTTTACCTTGTCCTTTTTCCCTGCTGTCCAGAAGGCACAGCAGAGCTAGAAGAAGGAAGAGACTAATCATCAGTAGGAGAATCCTCCCGAGGTGGAGGGGTCTTTTTTGAAGTGTGAATCATGGGTCCAGGCAGTTAGTCTTTGGCACTTCACAGCCATGCTGGTAGTCAGCAGGACTTAATAAGGGCCTTTTCAGCATGGAGTCAAAGCAGTCTTTCATTGGTGGACCTTTACATTGATCCAGTCTCCTGGTTCCAAGGAGTGGCAGGGCTGCTAGGGTCTTTGGGTAGCGCTTCTTTACCTGTGAGAAAAGAAACCTAACACGTTTCATTAGTGCCTGGCAGTGTTTTGCAGATCTCATAGCTGCTTGGGCACATTCAAGCCCCCCCTCTTTTCTTGGTTGTCAGCCAAGTCTTAGCTGTGAGCAGTGTCCTTGACTGGGGCCAGTGTCTTATCTTTAGCCTGAGCTTGCTAGTTATTTTTTTTCCAGTTAATTCATTCTGTTCTTTTTCCTTCTCCCCTTCTTGGCTTCTTTTAACCTACAAAGGAAACTTCCACTCTTCACTGATACACCTTTTCCCAACCATGAACACATAAACATTGCCGTTATACAGTACATTAGTCTTATTATGCAATGTATGCGACATATACCCTTCCACTGAAATAACTTTATTACAGAGCTTTGGCACAACAAGCCAGAACAAGCACACCCACTTTGAGGCGTTCACTCAATATAACCTCTAGTCCAATAGCTTCCCGCCATCCCCAGCCCTCTGGCTAGAAATCTGAGGTAGCCAGAATGAGCCCATGTACAATATGGGGAGTGAGTTAACTTTACATGTCCTTGCTTCCAAAGTGTTGGTATGCAAATTTTAACAACAATTTTCAATTAACAATCTGGCCAATGAAGTTTCTTTTTCTTACTTAAGGAAATGTATTAGACTTTAGTATATCACATTTTCCTGATTTATCCAAACACTTTGTATTCCAAGTTGAATAAAACAAGTATCTGCATTTTAATTCTTCTGTTTGATTTTTTTTTTAAACTAGACCATCCTATGAAAATATTCAACACAAGAATTCTGGCCACGAGACAAACACCACAAGACAGGACATAGAACACAAAACATAATTCCTATTGTGCCAGTACATGCATGGTACGTTAAATGCTGTTCAGCTGGCGTCAGTTTTCTCTGATTATCTGAAAGACAAAAACAGAGGTCTACCCCTTCTGGGCAGTCAATTATTGCTTAAAATATACAAATACCCTCGTTGATTTCTGGCAAAATAGAGGAATTACCCCATATTTTATTGTATGTGTTTCATAGGCAGCCTAGGTTTCAGTGGCTTCTACCTTATCAGTTAGATAATTTGCATTAATACAGTTGCTTTCTGGCTTGCTTCTGGATCCAAAGCTATTCACAGCTTAAAGATTCTTACCTTAAAAGGGACATAATTAACTTTACCAGAATTTTGATGGCTTTTTTTTTTTTTTCACATCTAACTCCTGCTTTCAAACACTGAAAGAAAAGCACTTCTTAGGCCTGGTCTACACTAGGGGAGGGGGTCGAACTAAGGTATGCGACTTCAGCTATGCGAATAGCGTAGCTGAAGTCGAACTACCTTAGTTCAAACTTCTTACCTGTCCAGACGCCGCAGGATCGAAGTCCGCGGCTCCCCCATCGACTCCGCCACCGCCGTTCGCGGTGGTGGAGTTCCGGAGTCGACGGGAGCGCGTTCGGAGCTCGAACTATCGCATCTAGATTAGACGCAATAGTTCGAACTCCGAGAAGTCGAACGCCACCCGTCGACCCGGACGGTAAGTATAGACCTACCCTTATAAGGCCCCTTAACGCCTAATAGGATTTCAATTACATAGCACTGTATACATTTCTTTAGCTAGTTCGACTAAATTGTTGATAGCCAAATAATTGCAATCTAATAATTTCTTTGCCTGAATTTATTTACAAACATTTCAAAGACACCAAGAACTTTCCTCTTTAGCACTTTTACAAAGTTCAACTGCTGTTCCCTCCAGCAACTACAGAGGTAACATCTCACTTCTTCCTTAAATCACTTGCTTGTCTCCCAACAGCCACTTTTATCAACTCAAACCACCATTTCAAGTATTGTCCTGGGTATTTGAAATCCCCATGCTTATACTTACTTACTCCTTCCTTCCACTACACCCTCAAAATTTTCCAACCTGTTTTCCAACTTGCTTTCCAACTTGCTTTTTTTGCAACAGTGTAGCATTGTTGACTCATATTTCGCTTGTGATCCACTGTGACTCCCAGATCCGTTTCTGCAGTGCTTCTTCCTAGGCCGTCATTTCCTGTCTTGCATGTGTGCAACTGATTGTTCCTTCCTAAGTACTTTGGATTTGTCCTTATTGAATTTCATCTTATTTATGTCAGACCATTTCTCCAGTTTGTCCAGATGATTTTGAATTTTAATTCTGTCCTCCAAAGCACTTGCAACCCCTCCCAGCTTATCGTCCACAAACCTGATAAGTGTAACACAGAGACTCTGTTACTGGGAGGGTTTCACCATGTCTCAGAGGGTTACACCCTGCTGGGTAGGGACTAGGCCTGTACTGGGTTAAGGTCACTCTGTCCTTCACAGTGTGGGAGAACCTAGAATGTCCATTACCAGAGAAAAATCCTGTGGGGAATCGACATATGGAAAGGACAGAAACCCTGTCTGAATTCTCTCACATTGCCCTTCTCACCCTGGCAGGCTACAGAATAACGTCCACGTTTCGCCCCAAATCATCCCCTCCTCCCAGCGGGAAGGAAATGGCTGCAATGGAGCTGGCTCAGGTAAGGGATTCTCAGGGAGCTGATGGTGGGTTCTGCTTGGAGGGAGAGGAGCAGTAAATGTATAGGAGGGTGGGAGGCAGGAACTATCTAGAGTGCGGAATGGGAGGGGAAAGGATGTGACAAACCTGCTGAGACTTGTATACTCTAGGGTGTGATGGGTTGTCACCCCGGGGTGCAGTCTGGGGGGCTTCTGGGAACCGCTGTGCCCTCGAACCCTCAAGCTGGGCTGGCCCTTCTCACGCTGCTTTGCTGGAGATTCAGCCAGCCTCTCCAGGGCCTGTTATCACCCAGCACGACAGCAGGTGGCGCCATACACCCAACTAAGCTACCTGAATGCTTTACCTAAACCACTCAAGGAGAGAGAGAAGACAACAGCCAATTTCCCAGCGATAAGTGTTAGCAAACAGATCAAAGCAGATTACTTAGCAAATAACCAAAAACTCAAACTAAGCCTAACATACTATCTGGATAGAATTTGAATTAGCAATTTCTCACCCTGACTGATGACTGAAGCAGTCCACCAAGTTTCCATACACAAGCTAGAAATCCCTTTACCCTGGGACCAACACTTCCCCGAGTTCAGTCTTTGTTCCTGAGGTGCTTCCAGGAGTTTTCTTGTGTGTGGAATGAGGCCAAGAGATGATGTCACACCCCACCTTATGTAGCTTTTCCATATGGCAGGAACCCTTTGTTCTAAACTCAGTTCCCAGTCCAGTTTGTGGAAAAATACAGGTACCAAAATGGAGTTTAGTGTCATATGGTCTGGTCGCATGGCCTGCTGAGTCATAGTAGCCATGACTCATAGGCTGGCTGAAACATTCCCAAGGAGGCTAAGCTCTTCCACGGTCCATTGTCTTTGTCGATGAGCCATGAACACTTTCTGTCTTCTTTCTTGTACCTGAAAGTCTCGTTGTGGATGTTACCCAGAGTAAGCACATTTGAAATACAGATACAGAGTCAATATCCATAACTTTAGACACGAACATGATACATGCACACAAATAGGACAATCCTATTCAGCAAATCATAACTTTTCCAATGACACTGAACATGACGCATCTTGCACAAAATGCATCATAATTATGTCCTAATCATTTGATAATCATACCACTATGCTGAATGTGGGGTGTAGTGTCAGGGCCTAATTTCAAGGCACAGGTGTTGGGAATGGAACTTCCCCTCTTTGTGGAACAGGAAATAACCCTCCAGCCAGGGCTGGGAAAACTTCCCAGACTCCCAGTACTGGAGCCTGAACCTACTTCATTAGTTACCATCAACCCCTATCTTTGTGGCAACTGCAAACTTTATCAGTGATGATTTTATATTCTCTTCCAGGTCATTGATAAGAATGTTAAATAGCACAGGGCCAAGAACCAATCCCTGTGGGAACCCCCTAGAAAGAAATCTACTCAAACATGGCTCCCCATTTACAATCATAGTTTTTAATCTATTTAATGTATGTTGTGTTTATTTTGTATCTTTCTAGTTTTCTAGTCAAAATGTTGTGCTGAACCAAGTCATGTGCCTTACAGAAGTCTAGGTATATTACATCAATGCTATTAGTTGCAACCAAACTTTTGATCTCATCCAATAAGGATAACCAATTAGTTTGATTGGATCTGTTGTCTCTGAACCTTTGTTAATTGGTACTAATTATATTACCCTCCTTTCATTCTTTATTAATTAAATCCATATTCACTGCTCCATTATCTTGCCCAGTATCAGACTAACACTCCTGTAATTAGCTGGGTCATCTCTTTTACTCTTTTTAATATTGGCACAGCATTAGCTTCTGGAATTTCCCTAGTGTTCCAAGTCCTAATTAAAATCACCATTAACAGTCCTCCACACTCCTCCACCAGGTCTTTCAAAACTCTTGGATACAAGTTATCTGGACCTGCTTATTTAAACATGTCTAACTGTAATAGCTGCCGTTCAACATCCTCGTGAGTTATTGTTGGGATGGAAAGAGCGTCGTCGTCAGCGTCTTATGACTTACATCATCTGTTTTTCTCCAAATCCAGGAGAGAAATATTTATTGAACACTTTTACCTCTTCTGCATTATTTTGATAATTCTGCCATTTCCATCTAGTAATTTACCACTATCATTGTTAGGGATTAATTTTGTACTTAATATACTTTTTAAAAACTACCTTCTTATTTTCATAAATTGGTCATTGATTTCTGATAGCTTCCCTTACCAATTTTCTACAATTCTGACCTTCTAACTTCTATTCTTTACTATTGACTTCCCCTTTCTTCCATATATTTTATTTGGAGAGTGTTGGGATTCCTACCAGGGAGCCACCAGCAGGATCCAGGGACAGCTCCATCTCCTATATCTAGCCCTGGCT
The DNA here is from genome assembly GCF_016161935.1 of Mauremys reevesii. Taxonomy (NCBI): domain Eukaryota; kingdom Metazoa; phylum Chordata; order Testudines; family Geoemydidae; genus Mauremys; species Mauremys reevesii. The sequence continues at coordinate 35,928,413 of NC_052636.1, read as the reverse complement.
AGTGGGTATGTGATAAATGTGAAGACCCTGCCTCCGTCTGTCAGCTGGGAGACACAGAGGTTCTCTCTTTCTACCCTCTGATGCCACCTGGCTGCTCTAAGCAAGGTGAGGTGGGACTCTGTTAACATGTGCCTCCCGGAGCTTCCATTTCCCTGGTGCTGCTGTTCTGTGAATAGTGGGGCTGTGAGTGGGGCAGCAGGTCCTGAGTGTTGGACTCTTCCTCTTTCAGGGGCCGGTGACCTTCGAGGAGGTGGCTGTGTATTTCACCAGGGAAGAGGGGGCTCTGCTGGACCCCGCTCAGAGAGCCCTCTACAGGGATGTCATGCAGGAGAACTATGAGACGGTGACCTTGCTGGGTAAGGAGTCCTGTCCCCTGGGTTATTAGAAGCTGTGGGGTCTCTAAAGAACCTGAGCAGTAATAACTTTATTCATCATCCAAGTTTAACAAGTTTCTTTGCCACCTTTTTTTCCTTCTCTCCCATACACTAGCAGGCAGCAGGGAGGGAGGAGGTTGTGAGAGACGAGGAGGGAACACAAGAAGCTCCCAATGTGCCGGGAGGTGGTGCCGGCTGAGAATAATGGGAAGAAGGAGAGGGGAGTGCGGGGGAAGGGCACCTAGGAAGTGGGCTGGGTGGGTCAGTGGGAAGGAGGAGAGGTTTGGGGATCTAGAGCTGTGGGGGATCCCAGACCTTTAACCCCGAATCCCTACCCAAACCTCAGGTAAATCCCAGACTTCAGCATAACCACTCTCACAAAGCCTCAGCTTAATATAAGGCTGAACTGTAGCAAGCTTAGGCCACGTTTACTAAATCGACCACGGCTAGATCGATCTCAGAGCGTCGATCCCGGCTGTAGTGTCAACCTGGCTGGTAACGTGCACGGACGGAGCGGGGCAGCCACGGAGAGAGAGAGCCCCCAGGAATGGGGCGGTGACCACGGCAGGGGGCTAGGGAAGGGGAGGAGGGGATGGGAGAGGGTGTGAGTTGAAATTAGAGGGTGGGGGCAGGTTCCCAGATCTCTGACCCCCCCCAAGCACACTCACTGCAGCGTCCCTGCCCAGGGTCACTTCCCTGTGACCGAGGTGAGGAGCAGAGAGAGGAAGAACCAGCCCCGGACTCTCCCTGTCCCCCCTGCGGCAGGAGTGCGCTGCCCTGGGGGCAGGGTCAGGGGGACCCCCCCACAAGGGGCTCCATTGAGTCTGGTCTGGTCCAGGGTTTGGTTCACACCCTGTTGCTGGGAGGGCTTCAAAATGTCTTGGTTGGTTACTGCTGCTGGGGGGAGCACAAGGGGGACAGGAGGGGCCAGGGGCCAGGTCTGTGCTGCACTGTGGGGACTGAGCATGTTCCCAGCCTGGCAGAATCTACAGTCTCTGTCTGCAGGGAAAGAGCCTGGGGGAATCGTGATGTGAACTGAACTGAAGCCTGTTCTGAAACCTCCACAACTGCCCTTCTCGCCCTGCCAGGCTGCAGAATGATGCCCACCTCTCACTCCAGCTCGTCCCAGCCTCCCATGGGACAGGGAGGAGAAATGGCTGCAGTGGAGCCAGCTCAGGTAGGGGTTATTGGGGGGTTTCTGGTGGGTTCCTGCTGGAGGGGGAGGGGCAGGAAATACTGAAGATGTGGCAACTTCTGGGAGTTAGGTCTGGAGGGGGGCAGGGAATACCCTGGGTGAGGAAAGGGAGTGGGGACAGAGTGTGACAAACCTGCTGGGACTTGTTTAACATGGGGCTAGATCCTCAGAACAAACACTTGGGTGTTGGGGGAGAAAATTCCATAATTTGTGAAACAGGAAACAGACAAACCAACCCCCTGGGCAGGGCTGGGAAAATGGACCAGACTTCCAGTGCTGAACCCTCAGCCTGCTAGCCAGGGGCTGATGTGTCATGGAAAGGGGTCACCCACCAGGGAGGTGTAGGGAAGATGCCCCGGCCACATCCAGCTGCTGGCAGTGGGGAGGGTGTTGGGGTTACTACCATAGAGCTGTTCCTGGACCCTAGTGGGGGCTCCATCTCCTGTATCAGCCTCTGGCTAGTTGGTGTGTGCTGGATCCGCTGGGAGAGACAAGGTGTCTCTCTTTGTTCCCTCACCCTGATGCCTTCTGGCTGTTCTCAGCAGTGTGGGGGTAGGACTCTGCTGACTGTCTCTCTCTCAGAGCTTCCATTTGATTGTCTTCTTTTGCCATGAATAGTGGGAATGTGAGTGGGGCAGCAGGTACTGAGCGTTGGACTCTTCCTCTTTCAGGGGCTGGTGACCTTCGAGGAGGTGGCTGTGTATTTCACCAGGGGAGAGGGGGTTCTGCTGGGCCCCACTCAGAGAGCCCTCTACAGGGATGTCATGCAGGAGAACTATGAGACGGTGACCTCGCTGGGTAAGGAGTCCTGTCCCCTGGGTTATTAGAAGCTGTGGGTTCTTCTTCGAGTGCTGTCCCTGTGGGTGCTCCACTCTAGGTGATGGTGCGTCCCGGCGCTGTCGATCGGAGATTTTCGGTAGCAGTGCCTGGTTGGGGCACATGCACCCAGATGGTATCTCCCGTCTAGTTGGAATCTTCCTGAGTGCATGCGCCCCACACCCTCCTCAGTTCCTTCTCAACCGTCCTCGGCTGAAGACGGGACTCGGAGCAGTGCTGCCTTCTCTTCCCTGGTATCTATAGGAAACAGTAACAAAGAACATAGAAATAATTATTAATTACTTCCCAGTTGTTTCCCTTCCTTTAGTATAGTTACATAGTTAGTTACTTAGTTTAAAAAAAAAAAAAATCACTTCAGACTTGTCTCTCACTGAGACACTCTCCCCTGCCATTTCTAATTTACAATGCCAGGGGCTTCAGGATTCAAGAGGTGTGTTTTTCTGGCACGACTCCATACCAAGGTTGTATGGGCACTCACATTGTGTGAAGTGCCTCGCGGAAGCCTACATCCCCGCAAAGTGCCTCCACTGTATGAGCCTCGAGTCGAGGGCTCGGCACGACAGAGACCTGCGGCTTAAAATGCTTCTCATGGAGAAATCCCCGCAGCCGCTTTCGGAGATGGGGAAAGTTAAACCCACTCCCACATCCTCCTCAGCCAGATCGAAACCGGTGGGGAGCGTTGCTTCACCCTCCCTGGAGCGGAGGCAAGAAGCAGAGCAGTCTCATAGGAGAGACTCTAACAAGGGTAAGGGGTCTCCTGCGAGATCCCTACCCTCTGTGCTGACAGCGCCAAAGCTAGGCGCCTCAGCCCTGGATCACGCCTCAACAACGGCTCCCACAGACCGTAGAGGCGGAAATTCAACCTCCCGAACACAGAAGGATTCCGCGGCACCAAGCACCTCAGCGCTAAAAACAGCCGCAGAGCCGGCTGCGCGCTCTGCCCCGGTGCCGACAAGGACGTCGGCACCGCAAGCCTCAGTGCTAAAAATAGCCGCGGAGCCGGCTGCGCGCTCTGCCCCGGTGCCGACAAGGACGTCGGCACCGCAAGCCTCAGTGCTAAAAATAGCCGCGGAGCCGGCTGCGCGCTCTGCCCCGGTGCCGACAAGGACGTCGGCACCGCAAGCCTCAGTGCTAAAAATAGCCGCGGAGCCAGCTATGCACTCTGCCCCGGTGCCGACAAGGACGTCGGCACCGCAAGCCTCAGCACTAAAAATAGCCGCGGAGCCGGCTATGCGCTCTGCCCTGGTGCCGACAAAGCCGTCGGCACCGCAAGCCTCAGGGCGGGGGGGGGCGAAACGCGGCTCCGACCGCGTGCTCTGCCCCGGTGCCAGGAAGGACCTCGGCACCGAGCCTGCCTTCCGCCCCTGCACCAACAGCAGACCCCCTGCAGGGCACCTCCAACTGACCCACTGCACCGCTCACACTTTCACTTTCACTTCTTAACATGACACAGCGCAGTCGCACCACCTGAACTGGCTACCTTCACTGAGCGCGAACCTGATCTACAACGGCAAGCAGAGTTCTTCGCACCTCCTTCTCCTTCCCCACTGGAGCCTTTTTCCACCTCAGGCTAAGGTCCGCAGCTACCAGCCTCAGTTTCCCTACTTCGCTCCCTATAAATGAGGCACTCTTGGAACCAACTGACTTCCTTTTTTTTTTTTCACAACTGAACTCTTTCATTATCGATGCAGTCGCACAAAGAACGAAACAGCCACAATATCAGTCCACCCCGCAAGACATGAACCTTAAACGCCTTGACGTCTTGTGTCGCAAGGTTCACACAACCTCCACTCTACAATTCTGGATCGCAAACTACCTTGCACTCCTTGCCAGGCATGACTTTGATAACTACAATAAACTTTTGAATTCGCCTCTTACATTCCAGAGGACAGGACAGCGGACTTTAAATCAATTCTGAGCGAGTGCCAATTGATTTCCAGAACAGCCCTACAAGCCTCTTTAGACGCAACAGACACAGCAGCCCGTACAACTGCACCGGCTGTGGTTATGCGCAGATCTTCATGGCTTTCTGCATCTGGCATCCCTAAAGACCTGCACAACAAAGTGGAGGACCTCCCCTTTGATAAATATAAACTGTTTTCTTTAAAAAAAAGAAAAAAAAAACACCTGATGAACTACTTCATACAATGAAAGATTCTAGAGCGACACTGCGCACCCTGGGCATTCACCCATCTCTTCCCAGGGGTCAACGATATCAACCCAAACCTTACCACATAAATAGGAATCGCGCTAGACCCCCTAAGCGCAGACAAGATCAAGCTCAAGCAACCACTTCCCATCCATCTGGGAATAAACAACAATTTTAAAAGGTTGATTCAGGGGCTGTGCGACCACTCCTTGATTCCACAGCCTATTTGCCCATTTCGCCACCGCCTCCAGAGTTTCCAACATGCCTGTCAGCAAATTACACGGGACCGCTGAGTCCTCGAGATAGTTCAGTCCGGTTACTCTAGCCCATTCATATCCTTTCCTCCTCCCCTTCCCCGTCCTTCTTCAGGGACCCCTCTCATGAGCACCTGCTTCACGCAGAAGTTGCTTATCTTCTACAGCTAGGCGCAGTGGAGCCTGTGCCAATGCTACATCCAGGGAAAGATTTCTACTCCCATTACTTCCTGACCCAGAAAAGGACTGGGGGCTGGAGGCCTATACTAGACTTACGCCAGCTGAACAAATTCGCGAGGATACAAAAATTCAAAATGGTCACACTGGCCATATTAATTCCTGCACTAGATCAAGGGGACTGGTTTTCAGCCCTCGACCCACAGTACGTCTCTTTTCATATATCAATTCATCCAGCTCTCAGACGCTTTCTAAGCTTCACAATCGGTCACGACCATCTCCAATATGGAGTTCTTCCTTTCGGACTCTCCACAGCGCCAGGAGTTTTTTTCCTAAATTCTAGCTGTGCTTGTGGCTCACCTCCACAAACATGGGGTCACGCAGTTCCCCTACCTGGACGATTGCCTCATCAAGGGCAACTCCTATGGCGAGACACTCCAAGCTACTCTTTCACTATCACCCTCTTTCACAGCCTAGGCCTCCAAATAAACGCCCAAAAATCCACCCTGACACCTACACAACAGATTGAGTTCCTCGGAGCTCATCTCAACTCAATCCATAACAGAGCCTTGCTCCCATATCACAGATTCCTCGCTATCATGCAGCTCAAACGCACGCTCTCTATTCATCCAAGGACACAGGCAAGACTCTGCCTACAGCTCCTTGGTCATATGGCAGCCACCACCTTCATACTCCAGTACGCCAGGCTGCACATGAGATGTCTTCAGGGCTGGCTCAATTCCAATTTCAAACCCAACAGACACACCTTAGGGATGCGGTTAACTCCGCCTCCCAACGTTCTAGCTTCCCTACAGTGGTGGACAAGACCAGAGAACCTCTACACTAAGGTTTCCTTCCAGAACTGATCCCCAGCACTCGTGCTCACCACGGACGCTTCCCTAATTGGTTGCGGAGCGCATTTAGGGGGACACAGGGCACAAGGCCAGTGGTCTGCATCAGAGTCACACCTACACATAAATCTCTTATTGCTCAGAGCTGTAAGATGAGCGTGCCTTCATTTCTTCCCCTCATAAAGAACAAATACCTGCGAGTCTTAACAGACAACATAGCATGTATGTACTACATCAACAGACATTCTCTTTGCATGGAAGCCATCCGTCTATGGAATTGGTGTATATAACGTCAAATACAGACCACCGCTTCCTACCTGCCAGACTGCCACAACACTACTGCCAACGCACTCGGCAGGCACTTCTCAACGGAACACGAATAGGAACTGCACCCCACAATATTTCAACAGCTCTTCTCCCTCTGGGGCACCCCGTCAGTAGACCTCTCTGCCACAATTCAGAACCGAAAATGTCCCCAGTTTTGCTCCAGAGTGAGACTCAGAACTGCATCCCCAGGAGACGCATTCCTCATCCCGTGGAACACCTCTCTCCTGTACGCCTTCCACCAATCCCTCTGCTACACCGGGTTCTTCGGAAGATTGTGGACCATAAGGACCGGGTCATACTTATTGCCCCGGCTTGGCTGAGACAGACGTGGTATCCCTACCTACTCTGCATGTCCTCCCGTCACCCACGGGCTCTCCCCAACAGGCCAGATCTCCTTTTCCAGAACAATAGACTGGCTCTTTACCCTGAGCTCCTCAAGCTCCATCTCACAGCGTGGTTCCTTCATGGTTCCAAACCCATGAACTAGCCTGTTCTGAGCAAGTCCGATATGTCTTCCTGCACAGTAGGAAAGACTCCACTCATAAAACCTACCTGCAGAAGTGGAAGAATTTCGCCCTCTGGTGCTTACGTAATCACTTAGCGCCCAATATGGTAACCCTCCCTATCATTCTAGACTACCTCTTGGAACTAAAACAGACGGACATTCGCTCAGCTCCACCAAAGTGCACCTGGTGGCACTTACCACCTTCCATGACCTCTTAGCAGGTTATTCACTCTTTACTCACCCAACCATAAAACGATTTCTCACAGCCCTGCAAAACCTCTACCCTGAAATTCACCCAATAGCTGCTTCATGGAATCTTAACCTCGTTCTATATGCTCTCATGAAGCCTCCATTCGAGCCCTTGGCTACCTCCTCTCATCTCCATATATCCATGAAGGTGGCTTTCTTAGTTGCCATAACATCAGCAAGGAGAGTAGGTGAAATGACTGCCCTGATGGCCCACTCTCCCTACACAATCTTCTCCAAAGACACAGTCACTTTGAGACCACATCCTAAATTTCTTCCTAAAGTGGAATCTACCTTCCACCTCAACCAACCTATATACTTACCTACTTTCTATCCCGAACCTCACAAGACTCCACAAGAGGCAACCCTGCATACTCTCGATGTCAGGCGAGCAATTGCCTTTTATTTAGACAGGACTAAACCATTTCGCAAGTCTCCGCGACTCTTTGTTTCCATTACCGAAAAAATCAAACGGTATGGCTATCTCTAAACAACGTCTGTCCAAGTGGATCTCTGACTGCATCAGATCCTGTTACCGTGCGAAGAATCTTCAACCGCCTGAAGGCGTTAGAACTCATTCCACTAGAGCCATGTTGGCATCCATTGCCTTCTTACACAATGTTCCCATTCCTGATATCTGCAAAGCGGCTACTTGGTCATCTAAACACATGTTTGCAAAACACTATGCTCTAACGCAAAACACCACGGCAGACACAATAGTAGGTCATACAGTACTATCTTCAGTACTCCCTGCCGTATCTCCAAAGTCCCACCAACCGTAGTGGGTACTGCTACACATTCACCTAGAGTGGAGCACCCACAGGGACAGCACTCGAAGAAGAAGAGAAAGTTACTCACCTTGCAGTAACTGAGGTTCTTCAAGATGTGTGTCCCTGTGGGTGCTCCACTCCCTGCCCTCCTCCCCTCTACTTTGGAGTACTAAGATTACTCTCCACGGTAGAGAAGGAACTGAGGAGGGTGTGGGGCGCATGCACTCAGGAAGATTCCAACTAGATGGGAGATACCATCTGGGTGCATGCGCCCCAACCAGGCACTGCTACCGAAAATCTCCGATCGACAGCGCCGGGACGCACCGTCACCTAGAGTGGAGCACCCACAGGGACACACATCTCGAAGAACCTCAGTTACTGCAAGGTGAGTAACTTTCTCATCTCTAAAGAACCTGAGTAGTAATAACTTTATACCTTTATTCCTCATACAAGTTTTGACAAGTTTCCTTGCCCCCATTTTTTTGCCTTATCTCCCACCCACTAGTATAATTCTTGGACATGTGCCTTTTTGGTGCCATCAGACATTTTAAAATTGCATTGAATGTATCCTTATTGGCTACATTCATAACTATATTAATAATTGTAGCTTTCATGCCTTTTCCTCATTTTAAGAGGAAAATATGCTGCCTGTAGAATTCTAAATTGAGTAAATAGGTGTATGACTCATGCATGGCTTGTGTGACAGTCAGATGAGCTCCTCTTTTGATAGGAGAGCGTATAATGTTGCCATTCAGGACCCCACCGGTGAAGGGAGAACAGAGCTGTGGGAGGGGAGGAGAAGGGGGGAGTAGCTAATTCTGGGGTGCCAGGACATGGGGAGGGTGTGTGCAGGGTTAGAGCTAAGAAGCAGCAGGGAGGGAGGAGGTTGTGAGAGACGAGGAGGGAACACAAGACTCTCCCAAGGTGCCGGGAGGTGGTGCTGGCTGAGAGTAATGGGAAGAAGTGGAGAGGAGTGTGGAGGAAGAGCACCGAGGAAGTGGCTCATTCGCAGGTGTTGAAGCTAAGTGGCCTGTCCTTGTGGAAGAGTGGGCCCCTTAGGGGTCTAGTGCACTCAAGTGGCACCTCCCAAGGACTGTTTAAAAGCCAGGGCATTGCACAGATCCTATGGATCCATGACCATGTGCCGGAGGTTCAGCCTTATGGGGAAAAGATATAAAACAAGAAAAGGATCTAAATGCGTATTTACCATCAGCCCCTCATCAGTCCTCATGGGAATCCCTGATCCGTTCCAAAGTGTATTAAAACCTTCCTTAAAGGCTTACCTCTTGGTTATCAGGTCATGTCAGTTTTGTTACAGGGCTTTCCCTTCACCTTCCCACTTCCCTGGTTCTTGTCACGCAGACAGCAAGCAGCGAAAGACCAGAAGTCCAAAGCACAGATAATGCGATGTTTATTGGGGTTATTTCCAAGCAAGCATATTCCACTACCCTAATTAACTTACACCTAGAAAAATTAATTATGCAGCAGACAGACACAATTAGGAGCCGGGCAGTGTGAGTGCCACTGAAAATCAGCACCTGTGCCATAGGTTGCCTACCCCTGATTTAGCTTGTAAATTCTTCAGGGCATGGGCCATCTACTATTCTCTGTTTGCACTTTGCCTAGCACAATGGGGACCCACTGTTAGTTGGTCCTTAGGCACTAAGGTAGTGAATATGATTTGTTATAATAGTAACTCTCCTGCCACTTTGGGCCAAGGAAGATGGCCTTGGGATGCGTAGCCTTATTTGGGGTGTGTTAGTAATGTTGATTTGATTTATCAACTTAATTTAATTTGTATTGTAATTATTTTTAATTAATTAATACTAATACTTAATCATTTATATTAATTAATATGGGTTTAGGCTCGCCAATTTGTTTGATCAGATCATAAAAGTTTGTGTTTTGAATCAGGTTCCACAGAATTGATAAAGGGAACTTCAGGGGTATGACAGGAAGCTCACAGGTAGAATTACAGAGTTACAATTGTATTACTGTTATTCAAGAGATTCATGTGATAGTACAATATTATGTGCTGCAAACTTTGGTTAATATTCACCTCCTGTTTTGATAAACGGGCGTTGACCTCGCCTCTGGCGGTTCTGGTTTCACAGCTCTTGCAAGGGAAACTAACCCAAAGAGCTGTCAAAGCTACTTTGGAATTTACTTTTTAGCTCAACTAAATCATCTAATACACAAACTAAAATAAAGTTTAGCGAGACCAAGCTTAGCCGAGTCCCTTTTGAACTTAAAGTTTGAAAAGAAAATAAGTGTGGCCTATTACTGGTTAATAGCCGTCGTAGATGGATAGCATGAATACGTAGCTGAAGATGGTGAAGTGTAGTGAAGAAGGAGGAGGTGGGGGTGGGGATACCATAGTGAGGTAGGTTACCTCTTTTTATAGAAATAAATGCCGGAAATCCTTTCTCTTATGCCCAAATTTCAGTCTTCCCCCATAGAAATGTTAGGGTACGCTTACTCCATAGGCTAGTGTGTGTGTGCGTATGGATGGCAGGTGTCTGCGCACTTGTGGGGTACTTGTTAAGTCTGTGAGTACAACTCTGAAAAGTCCCTTTTGCTATTCTTCATTGTTTATTGGTCTAGGTAAAGGGTCTTAGACCTAAGCGTAGGCACTTTATTTGGGTATAGGAAAAACAGTTCCTTTTCTGGGTAAAAGGGCACAGGATATAGCTATGCTAACTTTGCTTTAGCTTAAAATGCAGGTTTTTGGCCTGTAGGTTTCTTGCATTACAGCCAAACTTATTTTTAATATGAATTAATAAACCTATCACAATAAAGTACTTATAAGAAAAGAGATATTGATGCAGGCAAGCAGATGAATCCTGAGGGCTACAGATGTTACTGCCTAAAAATGAGATGGAGTTAAACCATGGAATATTCTTTGTGACAAGTATCCCACAAATTCCACTGACCTCCCGCGTTTTCTTTGCCTGCAGTAGGGTTTCCAATGTCCAAACCTGATGTGATCTCGCAGCTGGAACGAGGGGAAGAGCCGTGGGTCCCGGACCTCCAGAACTCTGAGAAAGAAGTGGTCCCGAGAGCTGCCTTCGCAGGTGAGGAATTGGTTAAACAACTCAACAATTGTGTGGGAATGCAGGAAACATTTGGGATGCCCTACAAAGACCCTGTGAGCTCTCCAAGTTCAGGATTGTTCCCTGCAGATGTGGAATCATTATGGCAGATGTCACTCATGGCTTCCCTCCTATTCTGACTGACAACTGGCAGCAGGTCCCTCCCTGACCTCACTTTCCCCGACAGTTATGGTGCAATGAGGACCCAGAACTGATCCCTTCCTCTCTTCTCTGTGGAAGGGTTTGGGGAAAATCAGCACCTGATAGGTTTGATCTCTCCCACATATATTTTGGTTTGTTCATCCCTTTTTCCATTCCTCTCTCTGACATTTCCTTTTTCTCGGGCACAGGGAGTGACCTATGTCTGGATTCTCTCTGTCTCCCATCCGGCGATGGGATGGTGAGTGAGAACGAGGAGGAGAAACCCCAGCAGGAAGACCCTGTGCAAGTAGAACCACATTGGATGTTATCAGGAAGATCCAAAGGGGATGTTTCCAGGAGTTGTGCACTCCCAGAAAACACAAAAGCCTGTGAGACTCAGCAGAGGCCAGAGGAAAACTACAGTAGCCACTCAGACCTTATTCCACGCAACAGAATCAACTTGGAAGAGACACGCTACATGTGCCATGAGTGCGGGAAAAGCTTTGGGTGGAGCTCTCACCTTATCAGACATGAAAGAATCCACACAGGGGAGATGCCCTACACGTGCTCTGAGTGCGGGAAAAGCTTCAATCAGAGCTCTATCCTCAGCGCGCACAGGAGAATCCACACAGGGGAGACACCCTACACGTGCTCTGAGTGTGGGAAAAGCTTCAGTCAGCGCAGAAGCCTTATTAGACATCACAAAATCCACATGAGAGTGAACTGTTATAAATCCCTTGACTAGCGCTGGCCAGAGTTTTTGGTTTTGTTTTGTTTTGTTTAAAATCACATTTGCTAATTCCCACATAGTGATTTTTGCACCATCTTCACCGTGGTCTCTCAGCTCCACCAGATCAGTTGCCTGCTTCTGCCTTTTGCAGCTCACCCTTCTTTGGGGTCAGTCCTGTGATCTGTTCTATCAGCTCCTTTCCTTTTGAGTCGTAGGAGTGTGTGTCCCTCCTGCCAGGAATGTTCATCAGCTCCAGGTGGGGGGAGAGAGGTTTGATCCCAACAAGCTACACTGAGGCTAAAACTACCTGTGCCTGACAGCCACTAGGGCTGTACATGGCATTGGCTGCTCAAGTTAGTGATCTTGGTGTAACAAGACAATTATAGTTGTAGTGCAGATGCAGCCCAGGTGCAGGGGTTGGCATTAGCTTCCCCCTTGACCTGACCTAAACTCCATCACTTTCCCTAGTCTAAACAAACCCTGAGCATCACGGTTATACTGTTCCCCCGTTTCAAAGCCATTGTTAGTCATCGAGTTCACTCTTGGGGAAGAAGTTGTTTCATTCCCAGTTGCTCTGATGTTGGTTCAGGTTGTGCTGCAGAGCAGATATTTTTACTACCATTTTTCTCACTTAAAATATATTGAACTATAACAAAGAGCAGGAACAGGGCAGGGATAGAGAGTGAAATGTCATTTCACCCTCTGTAACAACAGACGTAGTTAGGGTAAGTCAGAGGGATTCCCTTATTCCCCATCACCATCCCAGTTCCCCTGTTGTGCAGTTGGTTAGGTCAGTATTTTTTCTAAAGGGCTGGGAAGAGGATTCCCTCGTAAATAAGTTGTAACTAAACAAAGTGCCCATGCATGTTGCCTATTATTTGGGAAATACAATCCCTATCGAGGTAGAGATGGGAAACATGGAAGTGACTTTTCTCTTCAGCTCACCCCTGGGAGATGCTGCAAATGTGTAGAAAATGAAATCCGCGTTGAATGTGATATAGCTGCAGAAAGATACCTATGTTTAAGAGAGACCTGACATTTGTTGTCTTACGGGGATTCTAAGTCGCACCTGAATTTAGTCCCTAATTTAAATCTGTGCCACCAGATTAAAGAAATAAAAGGGCATAATTGGGGGAGTTGTACCTCACTGTCGCTACTGATCTGTTGTGCGGTTGGTGAAGAATTCTACGCCAGAGAAGTGTCAAATTACTCCAAGTAAGGTCAAAGATTTGACAAGAACTCAGGCAGAAATTGCAGGTACTAGTGGTTGATTTTCACCCCTGAGATGGAAGCTGTGGTGACTTGTGGCCCAGGTAAACTATTTTTAGAACCTGCTCCCTAGTTAAGTGGCATTGATCACACTCCTGAAGGATGCCATGATTAAATCGGGCACAACTGTCTTTTACCATTTGGATCCAAAGTTAGATGAAGCACAGAGAGAAACAGCTGATTCCTTCAGAGCCATTCCATGCCTCTAGGTCTCAATCTGGCTGCCTTGTTGGACAAGAAGCACTTCCCTGCTGGCCAAACAATGGTAGCCAATGAGGGAATGTATCAGATGCGAAGTTCAGACTGCAGGATACTTGAATGCTGAGTCCAGTCTGTGGTTTAGTCTAGGCCTGCACAACTCGTAAAGCGGCGAGGGCAATATTACTCCAAAGAAAACAGCTGAGGGATGAAACCCCCCCGGCCTCACCAAACACCACCCCCCAAGTGCCGCAGAGCCCCCCCCCCGAAACAATCCCCCTCCAAGTTCCGCCCACCCCATGGAAACAAACCCTCCTTCCCTAGCACCGTCCTGCCAAAACGGTGGCATTGAACCTTGGTAATATGTTATAGCGGGCCCCTATGGTAGTATAATTAAGGTAAAAGGAAAATGTCTTTTTGCTAGAAGTAGAATAAGATCTTCCCCTCACTTTGTAATCAGTTGCCTGTGGAGTGAATGAGGTGGGACTGAGGAAGGCGTGGAAGGCAGCACCTCCAGATGGCTGCAACCCTTGCAGAGGGGCTGGGAGCCAGACCAGATCAGCAGACCAGGTCAGCCACCGACTCATAGCTCGTCTCCTCAGTCCCCTGCTGCCGGCTCACCAGCCCCTCCCACTCGCCTCAGCACCCCCCTTCAGTGCCCCCGGCTCACCTGCCACACGCCTCCTCAGCCCCCCTCCCTCACCTGCTATTGTCATACAGGAGGCCTGTGATATGCAGGGGGTCAGATTAGATGCTCTAATGGTTTCTTCTGGCCATAAAGTCGACTAATATCTGAAAAACTGAGTGTAGCATTGGGAGCAGCGTCTGATGTTTCCCTGTCTAGCCGGCTTGCTGCCTAGAACGAATGCTCCTTGAGTGGGGTGATCCACAGGGAGTAGCTCAAACCTCCAAAGTGCCTGGCCAGGGGCAGGACATTAGCCCAGCAAGGGAGGGGTGTGGCAGTGACATCACAAAGGCCTTTTGCAGGACCTCAGACTATTGGTCCAAGGTGGTGGGGAGGTGGTGACCTCACAGAGAGATGCTGACATCAGCCAGGCAGGACAGGGGCGAGGGGCCAGGGAGACCTCAGAGACCCCTGTGGCTTTGCTCCAGCAAGTCTCCTTCTCCAGGTCTCTCTTTGAGGACTGAGAGAGTATTCGGTTTCACGGACGTGAGCGCCAGGAGGAACCTCTTTCAAGTTTTCTCCTTCCCGTTTAGTGATTTTACTAGAAAACAGCCGTCCCTGTTTAGAAGGTAAGAGCCTCCTGGAGGTTTGAAACCTGTTCAGTCTGATCCAGCTGGTGACAGTTGAATTCTAGGCATGGAAAACAGGAGCTTAAGAAGGCAGAATTTTATTGCGCACCTGAGATTTTGTCTCTTAAAATCACTGGGGCCATTAGGGTTTGTCCTTTTTCTTTCACCTTTTCCTCCATCCCTCCCTCCTTTCTCTTTGTCTCTTGCTTCTTTTGTCCTTTCTCCTGTTCCCCTCACAACACCGGGAGTGAGGGAGGGGTGTGTGTGTGTGTTGCGTTGCGTTGCAGGGCAGTGCTCTGCAGCTCCCACTGTGGGAGGTCCACCCAAAAATGTGGGGCTGAAATAGTGCTCGGGCAGTGATCCCCACCAGTGACCTGGGCCATCCTTTGGGCTCTCTGGTGAGAACCCTCAGCCTCCCGTCCTCAGTCTCTACCCTGATTGGCTGAGCAGGGGGTTATTGACAGGGAGGAGACTCAGGTCCTTGTTGGTCTCTTTCAAGACCAAGGAAATAAGTCAGAACCAGTTCTATGTTTGATGAATTTTGCTGCTTCTCTGCATTAATGGTCTCTGAGCAGTTCACGATTCTCTCTAACATTGCAATTCTCCTCAAATACTTGCTGAATAATTACTGTCACTGTTGTTGGTCTGGAGCTCATCTGAGAGCACTTTATTCAGGTCATTCAATGACTGAAATTCAAGATCTGATGGTTAGTTTGTAAAAGCAGCAAAGAGTCCTATGACACCTTGTGGACTATCAGATGTTTTGGAGCATGAGCTTTCGTGGGTGAATACCCACTTCGTCGGATGCTTGTAGTCGAAATTGCCAGGGGCAAGTATATTGAAAATCAGGGCTCTTGGGTCCTATTCCCAACTCTGCCACTGACTGGCTGTGTGACCTAAGACAAGTCAATTCTCCTTTCTCAGCCTTAGCTTCTCCCTCTTTTGAGTAGGGATAATAATGATCCACTCCTGCCTACCTCACGGTGCGTGGAGGCAGGGCCGGCTCTAGGTGTTTTGCCGCCCCAAGGAAAAAAAAATTTGGCTGCCCCCACCCCAGCCCTGGGCTCCCCACCATAACCCTTGGTGCCTGAGCCCTGGGCTCTGCCCCCCCACCCGCACCCCCTGCCGCCCCAGCCCTGGGCTCCCCCCCCACATCTGCACCCTCCTTCTGCGCCAGCGCTGGGCCACTGGTAACTTGCTCCCAGGGTGGGTCATTCAGCAGGAATTCTGGATGTGCACAGAACACAGACAGGACTGGTTCCCATATGGTTACAGAACTGCAGTAAAGTGGAACAATTTTCAGCTTGTGTGATTGGAGGATCTCTGGATGCATATTATAAGACTGTCCTCCATGAATGAGGAAAAGTTGAGGTGCCTTTATTATTCTTTGTTTCTATGGGGAATTTGCCAGTGCAATATCACTGTCTTCCTTTTAAACAAACAAAACTAGAAAAAAAAATGGCAATCACTGTTGAAAATAGCAATTCCAGTCCTAATAACTCCTGGGAAATATTTCTTGCTCAATTTTATCTAGTAGGATGCCCCTGGAACAATGGGAGAGAGAAACCTGCATCACTGAAAGTGCAGCCATGGAGACACCACACAGCAGCCTTCCCTAGCAGGGGCAGGGGGGCGAGAAGGGACATCATCCGAGCTCCCTGCATCCAGGTCACTTTCCTCAGCCGGGCTGCGCCAGGGGAGGGCAGAGAGCAGCAGCTTCTGATGCTCCCCTCACAGCCCAGCCCAGGTGGGGAAAGTGACCAGGACGCAGGGAGCACATAGTGTTGCTCCTCGCTCCCCCCACCCTCTATGGGGCCACAGAGGAGCACTGGGGCAGGGGAGAGCAGTGAGCACCTTTGCACGGCCACACGGTGCCCTTTGACCCCCTGGAGCCCTGGGCGGCTGCCGGGGGCAACACCCCTAAGGCCGGCCAGGTTCCCCAGCACGAACAGCAGAGACACAGGGAGACTGGCCACCCACTGAGCAGAGGTAGCCTGGGTGGCTCGTAATGGAGGCTCAGGGGGGGCTCAGCCTCCCCAAACCTTGCGTTGCCAAGGGGACAGTGGGGCCCATGACTAGGGGCCCTGGCCAAATTAGGCCCCCCTGGAAAACTCTCCCCCATGTTGGCCCCAGGGCTGGAGGAGCTCCCACTCCCTGCTACGGCCCAGGGGCTGCAGCAGGGGCACAGAGCTTCTCTGGTCTCGGGGCCGCAGCGGGGCCGGGGTAAAGGAGTGACAGGGTGGGGCCAGTGGGGGAAGGGGTGGAACAGATGTAACAGTGGGTGGGGCCATGGGTGGAAGGGGTGGAAGGGGGCGGCGCCACACACAGAAGTGTGGGGGGGTCATGGTTCCAGTGCTGGGGCCCCCGCACTTGTTCTCCCTTTCCCTGGGCTTTGGCATCACTAGCCCCTGCTTAGCGAGTAGGGGTCAGTGGTCCCCAAAATGTGGGGCATGACTCCTAGGGGGACACAGAGGAAGATTGATGGGGGCACCTCAGGGCCTGAGCCAGCCCCCATGGCGGGCAGGGAGGGAGCCCCACTCTGTCCCAGCTCTTCCCCAACCCCACCCTCAGCCTGGGCCCCTGGCTCCCAGCCCAACCTCGACCCCCTTACCCCTGTCCGCACCCCTCTCCCCAGCAAGCAACGGCCCCACTCCCAGCCCCGGTTCTCGACCGCGGCTTCCGAGGGGCCACAGCCATGGATACGAGGGCGCAGTGTGAAATGTTTGGGGACCACTGGGTTAGGGTGACGTCCCCAATCACTTCTCTGCCCTCCAATGAAAGTGATTCCTCCCCCTCTCCGTCAGGACGGCCTAGGTACGTTCCGCTGCCCTTCACTTGTACAGGAAGGAGAATAACATTTCATTCCACTCAATCCTAAAGTGATTTGTTACCCGCCACCATCCCAAACTGGTCATTTTGGGGAAGCGGCCCCATCACGCTCCATAGCTAGGCAGAGTAGGGGTGTCTGTGCAAACACGGCCTGTTCCTGAAGTCTTCCCCCAGCTCCTCACTAGATGTGAGGGGGGAGCTCATTCAGCCCCTGCTTATGCTTAGTATTGGTAATAAAGGTAATAATTGGAGATATACCAATCTCCTAGAACTGGAAGGGACCTCGAAAGGTCATCGAGTCCAGCCCCCTGCCTTCACTAGCAGGACCAATTTTTGCCCCAGATCCCTAAGTGGCCTCCTCAAGGATTGAACTCACAACCCTGGGTTTAGCAGGCCAATGCTCAAACCACTGAGCTATCCCTCCCCCCTATCTCTGCCGGCCTTAGATTTCTCCTCCTGTCCTTGTCTTAGCAGCTCAGATGAGGTGGCTGAGTGGTTAAGGTGATGGACTGCTAATCCATTGTGTTCTGCATACCTGGGTTCAAATCCCATCCTCATGGGCTGCATTTAGTCTTCATTCTCCTTTACAGACAACCCTCTCCCCCCTTGGTACAATGACAGATCAAACAATATTGCTTCTTGCAAACAAAAACCTTCTCAGAATCTCAGCTGCCCCTCCCCCCTTGCTTCAAATAAAATATCTAAATCCCAGATTTCTAAAAAAATTCTCTAGTCCTGCATTTCTTAGTTTTTATCTCAAAAGGGAACAGCCTCATAATCTGCCCCGAACACCCTGGGACCTCCCCAAATAATTAAAATACCCGCAACCTGAGCAAGGCCACAACAGTGAACCAGACCTAGTGTCTAGACCAAGCTGTTCTGAAGGAGGCAACTCAACCATTTTCTCTCTGCTTCCCTTGGCAAAGTCTGACAGAAAACAAAATTCCCCAAACTGAAAATTTTCTGCTGAAAAACCACTACTAGTCTGTTTGGGGACTTTGGTTTGAATGTACTATTATTATTCTCTTCTGATTTCTGAATCAGTTTTGTCATCCAGGTGTATTTCCAGCTGTTGAGTTGTGGGGGAGAGAGGCCAACTCATGATGTCTCTACGCCCCCTTTCATAGTTTCTTCCAACTGGCTAGGAAGTACCTTTGCTAGGATGTGAGTCAAGCAGTGCCCATTGTCGCTGTGCTATCTCGGAGAAGTCTGCATTGTACACGGTTCCTGGGACAGTCCTTGGGAGTGTGGATCCCTTTAATGGGTCAGCAGCGAGTCTGGCTCCTCCATTTTCACACCTGAAAGGCTGGTGGGGGGCATTTCCCAACCTCACCTCAGTCACACACACAGAGCAAAACTTCCCAGCCAATGCTACACACACAATCCAACCCAATATTAAGGTTCAACAGACCAAGACTTTTGAAATGATACCTCACCAGGCAGACTTTGTACAAACCGTATCATCATTATAGGAGAGTGGTGAATATGGGGCTTCCAGGGTGCTGCTTTGAGCACAGCGTGCCACCCCTGGGCTGACATTGCAATGGAGACGTACCCTTAGAGTCCATCTCTCCTGGGATAAGATGGCAGCATGGCTGGCCTGGACCATCTGACGTGGGCTCATGAAGCTAAAGCTGAGAGGCTAAAAACTGTGGTGCAGATATTTGTGTTCACACTGAAGCCTGGGTTCGGAAACCCTCACCCCTCGTGGGGTCTCAGAGGTTGGGCTCAAGCCCATCTGTCTGCCCTGTAATTTTATAGTCTTGCAGCCCAAGCTCCATAACCCTGAGTCAGCTGACCCGGGCTTTGCGACAGGTGCCCTGGGTGTGTTAATCGCAGTGCAGACATAACATTAGGCTACGTCTCCAGTGCAATGAAACACCCACGACTGGCCCGTGTCACATTAATCAGGGTCATGCGGCTTGGGCTGTAAAGTTGCAGTGTCCGTGTCTCGGCTCAGGCTCAGTCCCCTGCTCCAGGAGCCCAGAAGGTTGGGAGGGGGTTTAGCAAGTGGAAATGGTAAAACCGCAGGGGAGTATTACCCTGGACTCATGGCATTTCTCCATTGGTCTGTCTGCTCTGGGGCAGGGACAGAAACATGTCCTGCTGCTTTTGTTATTTCAAAGGGCGGTTTAGGATTTTCATTCTCAGACTCAGTGCACAAAACAGGACTCAACCCTTGGCATAAACTAAACGAGCTGCCCACAGATTCTGGCAGCCACAATGAGCATTTGGTGTGAGAGCTCAGACCTGCCCCTGTCCCAGAGGGATGGGGTCGTCTGTGAGGGGACTGGACCACTGACCTATCAGCTCCTAACTCCCAAACTTTCAGTAACTCTATCCTCAGTGCCTATGAGCGTAATTTAAACCATAAGAAAAACCACACTAGGCTAGACCGAAGGTCCATCTAGCTCTGAATCTTGTCTTCTGACAGTAGCCAATACCAGGTGCCCCAAAAGCAGCTCAGTAAGGTACCACTGGAACTTGAACCCAGGATCCCCTGTATACAAAACAGTGGTTTTAGCCAGCTAAGCCA
This sequence comes from Mauremys reevesii, assembly GCF_016161935.1. NCBI lineage: Eukaryota > Metazoa > Chordata > Testudines > Geoemydidae > Mauremys > Mauremys reevesii. Next base: position 35,908,679 of record NC_052636.1, on the reverse strand, counting down.
TGGTGCCTACAGCTGCTGAAGGGATCATGTCTGCACACACCTGACTCTCTGCCAACCTCCATCTGGGCCTGACAAGCTTTGCTGGTGTTTGGATTCAGTAAAGCAGAGGAGCAGGTGAAGTTTTACTCCCAAGGTTCTTTGGACAGGTCGACACTACAAAATTAGATCGGTGTAACTACATTACTCAGGGGTGTGAAAAATTTACCTCCCTAAGCAATGCAGTTATATCAGCCTAACCCCGGTGCAGATAGCGCTGTGCCAACAGGAGGGCTTCTCCCATCAACATAGCTTGGGGAGGGGCTTGGTTAGTGAAGATGAAGAGAATAGGTGGCCCATCGCTCTTGCATTTGGGGAGGCTGGGTGTGAGCGCTGGAAGCTCCCTGGAAGTGGGGGGCCCATTGGTGCCCAGACCATGGCACTGCCCTCCCCCTTCTCCTGTTTCTGAGGACCCCTCTGTGCTCCCCCCTTGCTCCTGTTTGGCCACTTCCCACCCACCTCTCTTCCTCTTTGGCTGAGGACTGCTGATCCACCTGTCGCTCACTGCTCTCCTCCCCCAAGGCCTTCCTGCCTGCTGCTCGTGCCTCTCCACCCCCTACCACAAGGTCTGCCCACCAGCCGCCACCTCCCTGACCCGTCCCTGCAACCCACCCTGCCCACCACCCACACCTCTCTGCCTCTCCCTTGAGACCAGCCCTGCCCACTACCCCCACCTCTCTGCCCCTCCCCTGAGACCTGCCCTGCCCACTGCCCGCACCTCCGAGACCTGCTCTGCCCACCGCTCGAACCTCACTGACCCTCCCCTGAGACCCACCCTGTCCACGTCTTTCTTTGGTCATCTGTTGTTATTCCATGAAACATCAAGAATGGAATAAAAGATGAGTTTACTCAGGGTGAGGAAAGAAAGGAGCCACCAACCCCGGCATTGCTGCTTTAGTTAAAGTGTTTTAATTAAACAGCTATTGAATGTCCTCCTATGCCCCTTGTGTCACCAGAGCACATCCATGCTAGCAGTTCTTGGATGGCAAGAGAGAGCAGTGCACTGTGGGTAACTATCCCACTGTGCAACTGGCTGCAGGGTGTTTTGGGAAGGGTTTGCAATGCCTCCCAGGCTGGTACAGCATCACATGATGCAGGTTTCTCTATCCCACCGTTCCACGGGCATCTTACTAGATTACCAGCTGCTTTTCAACTGCAGTGTGCATGGCGGGGTAGAGACTGTTTGTGTGTGTGTTGGGGAAGAGTGAGAGTGTTGAGCTAGGTAGGAGCAGATCATTATTATCCCTACTTGAAAGAGGGAGAAGCTACGTCTGAGAAAGGCGAATTGACTTGTCTTAGGTCACACGGCCAGTCAGTGGCAGAGTTGGGAATAGGACCCAAGAGCCCTGATTTTCAAACTAACCATTGGATCTTGAATTTCAGACATTGAATGACCTCAATAAAATGTCCTCAGATGAGCTCCAGACCAACAACAGTGCACAGGAATTATTATGCAAGTATTTGAGGAGAACGGCAATGTTAGAGAGGAGAATCATGAACTGCTCAGAGACCATTAATGCAGAGAAGCAGCAAAATTCATCAAACACAGAACTGGTTCTGACTTATTTCCTTGGTCTTAAAAGAAAACAAGGACCTGAGTCTCCTCCCTGTCAATAACCCCCTGCTCAGCCAATCAGGGTAGAGACTGAGGCTGAAGGTTCTCACCAGAGAGCCCAAAGGATGGCCCAGGTCACTGGTGGGGATCACTGCCCGAGCACTATTTCAGCCCCCCAGTTTTGGGTGGACCTCCCACAGTGGGAGCTGCAGAGCACTCCCCCGCAACACACACACACACACACACACACACACCCCTCTCTCCTGGGAGGTGAACAGGAGAAAGAACAAAAGAAGCAAGAGACAAAGAGAAAGGAAGGAGGGAGGGAGGGAGGCGAAGGTGAAACAAAAAGGACAAACCCTAATGTCCCCAGTGATTCCAAGGGACAAAATCCCAGGTGTGCAATAAAATTCTGCCTCCTTAAGCTCGTGTTTTCCATGCCTAGAATTCAACTCTCACCAGATGGATCAGACTGAACAGGTTTCAAACCTCCAGGAGGCTCTTACCTTCTAAACAGGGACGGCTGTTTTCTAGTAAAATCACTAAAAGGGAAGGAGAAAACTCGAAAGAGGTTCCTCCTGGCGCTCACGTCCATGAACCCGAATACTCTCTCAGTCCTCAGAGAGAGACCTGGAGAAGGAGACTTGCTGCAGCAAAGCCACAGGGTCTCTGAGGTCTCCTGGCCCCTCGCCCCTGTCCTGCCTGGCTGATGTCAGCATCTCTCTGTGAGGTCACCACCTCCCCACCACCTTGGACCAATAGTCTGAGGTCCTGCAAAAGGCCTTTGTGATGTCACTGCCACACCCCTCCCTTGCTGTGCTAATGTCCTGCCCCTGGCCAGGCACTTTGCAGGTTTGAGCTACTCCCTGTGGATCACCCCACTCAAGGAGCATTCGTTCTAGGCAGCAAGCCGGCTAGACAGGGAAACATCAGACGCTGCTCCCAATGCTACACTCAGTTTTTCAGAAATTAGTCGACTTTATGGCCAGAAGAGACCATTAGAGCATCTAATCTGACCCCCTGCATATCACAGGTCTCCTGTATGACACAAGAGCTACTTTGGGGGCAAACACATTCCAGAAAGGCATCTAGTCTTCATGAAATGACATCAGGAGATGGAGAATCCACCACTTTCCTTGGTAGCTTGTTCCTGTGATGAATCATCCTCGCTGTTGAATATTTGTGCCTTTGTTGTAATATGAATTTGTCTCTTTTCACCTTCCAGCCATTGGGTCTTGTTAGGCCTTTCTCTGCTAGATTCAAGAGCCCTTTAATACCCAATCTTTTCTCTCCATTAATACACTTCAACACTTCAGTGAAATCACCTTTCAATCTTCTTTTGATAAGCTGGACAGGTTGAGCTCTTTCAATAGCGCACTAGAAGGTATTTTTCTCCAGCCCTCAGGACATTTGGTGGCTCTTTGCTGCCCCAGCTCCAGTTTCACAACATCTTTTTCAAATGAGGACACCAAAACTGGAGGCAGTATTCCAGTATCAGTCTCACTGATGCCATGTCACCTCCTGTGACATTACTGACATAATCTGTAACTGTATAGATCACCATTGCGACTGTTGTTCTATATTTGCAGACAATATTGTAGAAAGGTTGTCGTGTAAGGGGTCTATGGAGAGGTTCTGATTGGCTGATTATAATGATGCCATCTCTAGATGTGTATCATTTTTGTAGTTGATGTTATAAGTATTGGCTCTGTTCTGTCCATATTTCAAACTTGTGCTCTGCTTCTGGGGAACACCCCAGATAAGTTGGTGTCAGTTCTGCCTAGCCTGCTTGATGGCCCATTAAGAACCATCAGCTACACAATCAACCCATTGAGAGAAGGCAGATACGCCTTGTGACTCAGCAAGGTAGCAGGGACCTGCCTATGGACAGAACTCTAAGGTTTTTCTATGCCACGTGCTGGATAGAGTGTCCTTGGCACAAAGAAAGCAAAGACCACATGGCAAGAGACTAGAAAAGGCTGATGCCTCATCTCCATCTTGTCTTCAGTCCTGCTTCATACCTCTGGAGGGACTTTGCTACAAACTGAAGCTCTGTACAAAGGACTGAATGACCCATCCCAGTGGGGGATGTACTCCAGAGACTTGATTTGAACCTGCAGTTTATTCCATCACTGCTACAAGCCTGAACCAAGAACTTTCCCATTACTGTATGTGAAGGGTTAAAATCCATGTGCATTTTATATAACAACCTGGTCTATGGATTGTGCCAGCTCTTTTTCCAGACCCGAAGTCCAGACTATGGTCTAGCCCACTATGACTCTTTTGATGGTTTAAATTACACTCACAGGCACTGAGGATAGAGTTACTGAAAGTTTGGGAGTTAGGAGCTGATAGGTCAGTGGTCCAGTCCCCTCACAGATGACCCCATCCCTCTGGGACAGGGTCAGGTCTGAGCTCTCACACCAAATGCTCATTGTGGCTGCCAGAATCTGTGGGCAGCTCGTTTAGTTTGCACCTGAGGGTTGAGTCCTGCTTCGTGCATCATGTGTGAGAATGAAAATCCTAAACCGCCCTTTGAAATAACAAAAGCAGCAGGACGTGTTATTGTCCCTGCCCCAAAGCAGACAGACCGATGGAGAAATGCCATTGAGACCAGGGTAATACTCCACTGCCGTTCTACCTTTTTTTTTTTAACTCCCTCCCAGCCTTATGGGGTCTCAGAGCCCGGTATTGAGCCTGAGCCGAGATGTCTACACTGCAAATTTACCACCCACAGCCCAAGCCCCGGGAGCCTGAGCTGGTATGGGGCAGCCCTGGGTGTTACATTGCAGTGTGGACATAAGCCTATTGTGTTTCATTTCTTAGATTCTGCTGCCATCGTGTGGCCATTTCCTTCCCCTCCTTTGTGTCAAAAGCGCAGAGCCCGGTTCCTCCAGGGAGAGGACATCTTTCTTCTTTCCTTCCTCAACAGCCCCCTTCCCTGGGGAGCCCTTTGCTGGGGTCTGGGTGGGGAACAGCCGTTTCTGAGGATTAATTTCATATTAATGGTGTTGATCTATAGATTTTACAGCCAGACTAGATCACTAGGTACCTCTGCTCTGACCTGATTCAGAACAGAGACCAGAGAATTTTACCCAGTGACTCCTACATCCACCCCAAGATCTTCTGGCTGAACGAGGAGGGTTCATTCAGAAAGTCATCGTGTTTGGGTGTAAAGGTGTGAAATGATGGGGAAATTGGCCCCTCTTTCAAGTTTAAATGTTGTGACTTCTACACCTAGACCGGGGTGGCCAACCTGAGCCTGAATTTCCCAGTGTAACTGCCAAACCTGCACCTTTGTATGAGTCAATTGTGAACCTTCCCATCATTGTCCTTTGCTCTTAACCCTGAGGCTATTGCCCCATCATGGGGCCATTTCCCGCCTCTCTTTCGTACAGAAGCACAATTTTCTTTGCACAGACACAGGAACAGCAAGGTCTTTCTCTGTCCCTTGTGCAAAGCAGGGGGCCAAATTCCATGGAAACAATGGACAAGCAGGGGGCTCTGGGCACAGCCAGCCCTGGCCGTGAGATGTTCCCTCCTCTTTCTTTATGCTGCTGCTATTTCATGGATTGTCTGGGATGGGGAAAAAGCTGAGTTCACTCCAGGTGGAGGGGAAAAGAACCCTGAAAATCTCAGGACCCAACCCTGCTACCAGGATCACTGAGGTGCTGGGAATCTGCCTGGGAAAGGGCCTGTGTGAATTGTCAAGGTGGGGAATGAATAACAATCTACAACTAGATCCACCTCATTAACCACTGACGCAGGCTAATCCTGCTGCCGATAGAAGGGAAACTGGGAGCCATTCTTTGCTGTTCAGCCATGGAAACAGTGACCCAATTGCACCGCAGTGAATGTGCTGGGGAAAGCTAGAGTTTACAGGCAGGTGGAAATGCCTAGCAGATCCTAGAAACAGCTGGAGCTCCCCACACCACTTCTGCCACTAGGGTGAGGTGTTGAGCTGCTCACAGCATCCCCCACCATGACCTTGCAGCAGGGGATTGCTGCACCCCCAACCCAATGCAGGGGAGATGGCTGAGTGTATCTCTGCACCCTGAGACCAGGGCACCCACTCTCTCTGCCCCACACATAGAATCTGGCCCTGCTGAAAAGTGACCCCTATGAACAAGTCACCTCCAGGAGAGCAGGATTGGTCCTCAGAGAGGGGAATGGGCTTCTTGTGAAGCTTATAGGTCACTGGATGCTCTGGAAACAGGAGGGCTCTGAGTGTAACCCATAGCAAACACAACCTGCTAGGGGATGTAGCTCAGTGGTTAAGCACATACTTTGCATGTATGAGGCCCTGGGTTCAATCCCCAGCATCTTTATGATCATTTTTTCACCCTGCTGCTTTGCTCATGCCCAGAGGGGATGTGGCCCACCAGTCTCCCTGCACCAGTTTCAGTCCTGCTCAGTGAGGGGCAAGTGACAATTGCATGGAAGGTCTGGGGGGGTTCTGCTCCTATGTCACCGCGGTACATTTAAGATTCCCACCCGCTGTGCTGCTTGGGACAATGGTAGATGAGAAGGGCGAATCCTCCAGCACTGGAGGGAAAGGTCCCATCTGCACAGCCTGAGAGGCAAGGAAACAGAGGGGCAGGGTAGAGAGAGGTCAGTGATTTACTCCCAGCAGGGGACACTGTCTTTTTGAGTATCAGAGGGGAAGCCGTGTTAGTCTGGCTCTGTAAAAGGCGACAGAGTCCTGTGGCACCTTCTAGACTAACAGACGTATTGGAGCATGAGCTTTCGTGGGTGAATCCCCACTTCGTCAGATGAATGGAGTGGGAATTCTGTGACTGGCTTGCCAACTACAAAAGCAGTTTCTCCTCCCTTGGTGATCACACCTCAACTGCTAGAAGAGGGTCTCATCCTCCCTGATTGAACTAACCTCGTTATCTCTAGACTGATTCTTGCCTGCATACTTATACCTGCCCCTGCAAATTTCCACTACATTCATCTCACAAAGTGGGATTCACCCATGGAAGCTTATGCTCCAATATGTCTGTTAGTCCGTAAGGTGCCACTGGACTCTGTCTTTTTGAGGCGAGTGCTGCTGGCTTGGGATGGTGCTGACGATGGATAGAAAAAAGGCTGGAGTCAATGGCAGATGGGACCACAGAAGGGGAAGGGGAATGGCAGCCCCACAGAAGGTCCTGGGTGCTCAGATGCCCCCAGTTATTGCACCTAGACAGAGAAAAGACACCGAGGGACCCAGCCCCCCTACAGTGATCCCATGGACAAGAACCTGGTTAGGAGTGGGGTGAAGGTTCCCTCTGGGCAAAGGGGAGCTGAAATCCCTCCGCATCCTGGAATTTAAGCAACGAAAGCTTCAAACCTTGCATGGGTGTGGGCTGAGGTGCAGGAGGTTTGTATAATTTTTGGTGGTGCCCAGAATGGGACCAAGTCCTGCCCCACACACCTGTGTAAGGCTCTGGGAAGGAGTTTGGGTGTGGGAGAGAGAGGGGTTGGGCTCTGGGAGAGTTTGGGTGCAGGGTCTGGGCTCAGTCAGGGGGTTGTGGTGAAGTAGGCAGTGTGGGGGGCAGGCTCTTGGAGGGAGGTTGGGTGCAGGTGTGGGGTCTGGGCTGGGGCAGGGGTTGCAGGAGAGGGTGAGGGGTGCAGCATTTACCTCAGGCATCTCCCGAAAGCAACCCGCAGCCCCTAAGCTGGAGGGCCAGGGGCGTCTCTGCGCACTGCTGCCCACAGACTCCACCCCCGCAGCTCCCATTGCCACAGTTGGCAGAGTTGGCAGTTGGGGCAGGGGCAGCATGTGGAGACCCCCCACCCCCACAGTTGTTCTTCTCACAGCTGGCTGATGGGGGGGCAGCAGGGGATCTCCCAAATCTGGGGGAATCTCTCTGTGCCCCAGTTAGTTCTCCATCCTGTCTCCCCCTAACCACGCACCACTCCCCTCCCCATTATCAATGTTTTAAAGTAAACCTTCCCTCCCTTTATGGGATACAGACTCTGTGACAGAGACTGACTGGGGCTCCTCTCTGCATGGCCCCAGTGGGGAAGGAAAGAGACTGGGGGAGGGGGAGAAGATGGGCAGAAGGAGTCAAATGGGGCAAAGCCAGAATAGAGATTTTCTTCCTGTTAAAATGCACTGGAGTCTCATCGCTGAAAGGCCGCATCTTGAGTTAAGTTTGAACCAGCAGCCTTTCAATTACCAGGCAAAGGTGTGAACCACAGAGACTGATAACTGCCTGCTTCCCAAATGTGTTTAAAAAACATCTTTAGGGGTGCAACTGGTTAGTGCAGAGGGCCATCTGTTGGGGTTATGAGTTCAAGCTTTCTCTCAAGCCCTTGTTTCTCTTACCTGTGTAGTTTGTTTTGCCTAATTCATATACAAAGTGCTACACTAGAAAAAGGAGAGTAAGTTCTAAAATGTAGAGGTGGGTGCATACTTTAGAAACATCCCCCCTGTGCTGCCATTAGTTCCAGTAGATTGTTCACTGGAAGGGCAAATTGATTTCTTTGCTGCTGAGAAAGATGCCAGGACAGGTCTGTGGGCACCAGATCTCTCTGCTTCTTCCAGTTCCTTCCCTGCTCCAGTCACTGCTGTAGGAGGATCCTATATGCACTGAGCCTAAACATTTTCCTGGGCCTTCTTAGCATAGTTGGCAGCATGTCAGTCTCATACTCAGTAGGTCCTGAGCTCACACCTCAGAAAAGACAATGGTTTTCTGCTCCCTGCTTCAGATTTTCTAAAGGAAATCAGAGAAAAGAAGCTATAGGAGAGTGGTTCCTAGACACTCTAACAGACACAGATTTTTCTAAGGCATTAACTTTTTCCTTCTCTGTGGCGTTTGTATTCTCCATAGAGCAAAATAAAACAAAAACATGCAAGTCTAAGACTAATACAGTATGAAACTCAATACAGATAAAATCTCATCCTCAGAGATCTTCCAATAAGTTTCTTTTGCAGACTAGACTTATTTCTTGTCTGGGCCCAATATTTTCACCTGGTATAGTCCTCGTTCCAGCTCAGGTGGTAGCTAGGGGATTTCTCATGACTGCAGCCACCTTTCTTCTGTTCCACCCCCTTAAACAGCTTTGGTACAAGGCAGGAATCTTTTGTCTCTCTCCTGGGGAAAAGCCCCAGGTTTAAGATGGATTCCTGTACCAGGTGACATGGTCACATGCCCTGTGAGACCCCAAGCCTTCATTGTTCCTGGCCTGACTCACAGATGGTGCAGGACAGAGCGATCTCCAGTCACTTGTCCTGGTTAATGGGAGCCATCAGGAGTCCAAACCACTATTAATGGCCCACACTTTGCATCATTACAACAGGACCTCAGAGTTATAGTTCATATTTCTAGCTTCAGATACAGGAATGATCGGTTCATACAAATAGGCTGAACACACACAGTAGATAATGTGCAGTATCATTACAAAGCTTAAGAGACCTTTTGCATGAAACATGTTCCAGTTACATTATATTCACACTCATTAGCATATTTTCATAAAATCATCAACATCACAGCAGGGAAAGGGTTTTACTGCGGCACCTGGGAGCAGTTGAGTTTCATGTTCAGGCTCTGCTATGAGTTCCTCCAGGTTTCCCATAAGCACACAGGGCCCTTAGCGGGTACTCTCGATACAGGAATGGCCCAGATACAATGAAGTGATGGGAATTGCATTTTCCTTTTTAATTTTTGAATTTCCAATGACATTTCTATTTGTGATTTTGTTTTGCTTCGTATAACTGTGTTTTCTCAGGGACTTGATATTTACCAGGCTAACTAACAGCTAATAACGGGAGACTTCCAAGCAGGGCGTGGGCGAGCAGAAAAGAACTGTAAGAGATGCTGGTTTTCGACCTTGTGTTAGATAAGAATAGAATGCAGATTGTAGCAGAAATTGCTGAGAGAAGTAAGCTATCAGAAAGGAATATGTACAAACAAAATGCAGTTGTTGCTCCTTACTGTATGTCACAAAAGGTATAAATGCTTGCCTTAATTGCTTATCTAACCGAGACCTACCTCGGGAGGGGAAACTCTGCCTGTCTGTACTCTCCCGAATAACTGCAGTTGCTCGAAATAAACGGCATAATATAATAACATTTAACATCCCTGTGGTGGGAAGAACATCTCAACAGCCCAACGCTGTGGCATTTAATTTAAAAAAGGGGAACTATACAAAAATGAGGGGGTTAGTTAAACAGAAATTAAAAGGTACAGTGACTGAAGTGAAATTCCTGTAAGCTGCATGGACACTTTAATGACACCATAATAGAGGCCCAACTTAAATGTATACCCCAATTTAAGAAGCACAGTAAAAGAACTAAAAAAAAGAGCCACTGGGGCTTAACAACCATGTAAAAGAAGCAGTGAGAGACAAAAAGTCTTCCTTTAAAAAGTGGAAGTCAAATCCGAGAAAGGAGCATAAACATTGCCAAATTGTAGGTGACAAATCTGAGGAATTGTCACAGACTGAAGTGTCACTAGAGCGGGTTTTGGATTTAATTGATAAACTCAATATTAACAAGTCACCGGGACCAGATGGCATTCACCCAAGAGTTCTGAAAGAACTCAAATGTGAAGTTGCGGAACTATTAACTATGGTTTGTAACCTGTCCTTTGAATCGGCTTCGGAACCCAATGACTGGAAGTTAGCTAATGTAACGCCAATATTTAAAAAGGGCTCTAGAGGTGATCCCGGCAATTACAGACCAGTAAGTCTAACATCGGTACCGGGCAAATTAGTTGAAACAATAGTAAAGAATAAAATTGTCAGACACATAGAAGAACATAAATTGTTGGGCAAAAGTCAACACGGTTTCCGTAAAGGGAAATCGTGTCTTACTAATCTATTACAGTTCTTTGAGGGTGTCAACAAATATGTGGACAAGGGGGATCCAGTGGACATAGTGTACTTAGATTTCCAGAAAGCCTCACCAAAGGCTCTTACATAAATTAAGTTGTCATGGGATAAAAGGGAAGGTCCTTTCATGGATTGAGAACTGGTTAAAAGACAGGGAACAAAGGGTAGGAATTAATGGTAAATTCTCAGAATGGAGAGGGGTAACTAGTGGTGTTCCCCAAGGGTCAGTCCTAGGACCAATCCTATTCACCTTATTTATAAACAATCTGGAGAAAGGGGTAAAAAGTGAGGTGGCAAAGTTTGCAGATGATACTAAACTGCTCAAGATAGTTAAGACCAAAGCAGACTGTGAAGAACTTAAAAAAGAGCTCACAAAACCAAGTGATTGGGCAACAAAATGGCAAATGAAATTTAATGTGGATAAATGTAAAGTAATGCATATTGGAAGAAATAACTCCAATTATACATAAAATATGATGGGGACTAATTTAGTTACAACAACTCAGGAAAAAGATCTTGGAGTCATTGTGGATAGTTCTCTGAAGATGCTCACGCAGTGTGCAGAGGCGGTCAAAAAAGCAAACAGGATATTAGGAATCATTAAAAAGAGGATAGAGAATAAGACTATTATTACCCTTATATAACTCCATGGTATGCCCACATCTTGAATACTATGTACAGATGTGGTCGTCTCATCTCAAAAAAGATATACTGGCATTAGAAAAGGTTCAGAGAAGGGCAATTAAAATGATTAGGGGTTTGGAACGGGTCCCATATGAGGAGAGATTAAAGAGGCTAGGGCTTTTCAGCTTGGAAAAGAGGAGACTAAGAGGGAATATGATAGAGGTATATAAAATCATGAGTGATGTGGAGAAAGTAGATAAGGAAAAAGTTATTTATTTATTCCCATAATACAAGAACTAGGGGCCACCAAATGAAATTAATAGGCAGCAGGTTTAAAACAAATAAAAGGAAGTTCTTCTTCACACAGCGCACCGTTAACCTGTGGAACTCCTTACCTGAGGAGGGTGTGAAGCCTAGGACTATAACAGGGTTTAAAAGAAAACTGGATAAATTCATGCAGGTTAAGTCCATTACTGGCTATTAGCCAGGATGGGTAAGAATGGTGTCCCTAGCCTCTGTTTGTCAGAGGATGGAGATGGATGGCAGGAGAGAGATCACTTGATCATTGTCTGTTCGGTTCACTGCATGGCTGCTTCTGCTCTACAACTATAATTGTCTTTTTACACCAAAATCACTAACTTGAGCAGCCAATTCCATGTACAGTCCTAGTGGATGTAAGGCACAGGTAACCCTCTCTCCCCCACCTGGAGGTGATGAAATTCCTGGCTGGAAGGACACATGCTCCTACAAGTCAAAAGGAAAGGAGCTGATAGAAAAGATCACAGGACTGACCCCAAAGAAGGGTGAACTGCAAAAGTCAGAAGCAGGCAACTCATCCGGCAGAGCTGAGAGACCACAGTGAAGATGGTGCAAAGATCACTAAATTGGAATTAGCAAATGTGATTTTTTTTAAAACAAATCTTTGGGAAGCCCTAATAAAGGCATTTCTTACAGTTCTCTCCCATTTGGATTTTCTGATATCTAATAGAGAATGACATCTGATTGAAGCTTTTCCCAAATGCAGAGCATGTGTAAGGTCTCTCTCCACTGTGGATTCTACAATGTCTGACAAAGTCTGAGTGCTCAGTGAAACTTTACCCGCACTCAGAGCATGTGTAGGGCGTCTCTCATGTGTGGATTCTCTGATGTGTGATGAGGTGTGAGCGCTGACTGAAGCTTTTCCCGCACTCAGAGCACGTGTAGGGCTTCTCCCCTGCGTGGATTCTCTGATGTGTGATAAGGTTTGAGCGCCGACTGAAGCTTTTCCCGCACTCAGCGCATGTGTAGCGCGTCTCCCCTGTGTGGATTCTCTGATGTGTGATAAGGTGTGCGCGCCAACTGAAGGTTTTCCCGCACTCAGCGCATCTGTAGGGCGTCTCCCCTGTGTGGATTCTCTGATGTGTGATAAGGTGTGAGCGCTGACTGAAGCTTTCCCCGCACTCGTGGCATGTGTAGTGTGTCTCTTCCAAGTTGATTCTCTCATGTGTAATAAGGTCTGAGTGGCTACTGAAGTTCTCCTCTGGCCTCTGCTGAGTCTCAGAGGCTTTTACTGTTTCTCGGAGTGCACAACTCCTGGAAACATTCCCTTTGGGTCTTCCTGATAACGTCCCACGTGGTGCTCCTTGCTCAGCATCTTCCTGCTGGGGTTTCTGCTCCTCATTCTCACGTACCATCCTATCACCTGATGGGAGACAGAGAGAATCCAGGCATAGGTCACTCCCTGTGCCTGAGAGAAAGGAAATCTCAGAGACAGGAATTTTAAAAGGGATGAACAAACCAAAATACGTGCAGGAGAGATCAAACCTATCAGGAGCTGATTTACCCCAGAGGCGAGAGGAAGGGATCAGTTTTGGTCTGCATTTCACCAGAACATGCAGGGAAAGTGGGATCAGGTAGGGATCTGCTGACAGTTGTTAGTCAGGATAGGTGGGAAGCCATGAGTGACATCTGCCTAATTATTCCACATCTGCAGGGAACAATCCTGAACTTGGAGAGCTCACAGGGTCTTTGTAGGGCATCCCAAATGTTTTCTGTATTCATGGACAATTTTTGACTTGCTTTAACCAAGTCCTCACCTCTGCAGGCACCTTTCGGGAGCACTTCTTTCTCAGAACCCTGGAGGTCCGGGACCCACGGCTCTTCCCCTCGTTCCAGCTGTGAGACCACATCAGGTTTGGAATTTAGAAACCCTATGCCAGGCAAAGAAAACCAGGAAAGTCAGTGGAATTTGTGGGATACTTGTCACAAAGAATAGTCCATGGTTTTAAGCTCAGATCATTTTTAAGCAGTAACATCCCAAGACCAGCTTCCTTGGCTCCAAGTGGCAGGAGAGTTATTATTATTAATCATATGCATTACCTTAGTGCCTAAGGACCAACTAACAGTGTGTCTCCGTTGTGCTAGGCACAGTACAAATGCAGAATAGTAGATGGCCCATGCTCTGAAGAATTTACAGTCTAAATAGACAAGACAGACACAGCACGGGGGAAGGGGTAGAACCCTCTGTTAGAATGGCGATATTCAGGCCTGCCTGCAAAGCCTATATTTTAAGAACTTAGGTGTATTTTTATCACTTAGCTAGTTACAGGAGTATGAAAACAAAGAATCAAAATCACAGTCTGCCTGTGTCTGGGCCTTCTCTCACTAGGATAGTCTGAGGCCTTGTTCTTAGGCTAAGGCCTTTGGCTAAACAGCAGGGGCAGCCATAAGCTAGGAAGTGAAGGGTCACATCCTCAAATCCCAAACCCGTCACACTGAAATAAGGTGCTACTGGGCTGTTAGGAAGTCGATCCTGTCCGGATCTTAAGATGGTTAAAGAAACCTTAATTTGATAGCATTCTGTCTGGCAAGAAATCACTTATCAATGGTTGTGGTTGTGAAACCCTCATTTCTGTATTGCTTTATCTTTATGGCCACCACTTTTACATTGTTAATCAGTCTGGTTCTCTAATTGTTTCTCTCTGCTATATAATTAATGTTGCCAGGTGTAAGTTAATTAGGGTAGTAGTTTATAATTGGTTAGAGCAGGAGTAGGCAACCTATGGCGGCACACGAGTTGATTTTCAGTGGCACTCACACTGCCCAGGTCCTGGCCACCGGTCCAGAAGGCTCTGTATATTAATTTAATTTTAAATGAAGCTTCTTAAACATTTTAAAAACCTTACTGACTTTACATACAATAGTTCAATTATGTATTATAGACTTATAGAAAGAGACTTTCTAAAAACGTTAAAATGTATTATTGGCACATGAAATCTTAAATTAGAGTGAATAAATGAAGACTCAGCACACCACTTCTGAAAGGTGGCCGACGCGTGGGTTAGAGAATTATGTCACAATATGTTAGAATTGGTTAGTTAAATTTCAGCACAGTGATTGGTTAAGGTATAGCTGAGAATATTACTCTATAAATGGGGTCAAACTGGAGGGGGGAAGGAAATTGGAATTATAGAATCTCAGGGTTGGAAGGGACCTCAGGAGGTATCTAGTCCCACCCCTGCTCAAAGCAGGGCCAATCCCCAACTAAATCATCCCAGCCAAGGCTTTGTCAAGCCTGATCTTAAAAACCTCTAAGGAAGGAGACTCCACCACCTCCGTGGGGAACCCATCCCAGGGCTTCACCACCCTCCTAGTGAAATAGTGTTTCCTAATATCCAACCTAAACCTCCCCCATTGCAACTTGAAATCATTACTCTTTGTTCTGTCATCTGCTACCACTGAACAGTCTAGATCCATCCTCTTTGGAACCCCGCTTCAGGCAGTTGAAAGCAGCTTTCAAATCCCCCCTCGTTCTTCTCTTCTGCAGACTAAACAATCCCAGTCCCCTCAGCCTCTCCTCAGAAGTCATGTGCTCCTGCCCCCTAACCATTTTGTTGCCCCCGCTGGACGCTTTCCAATTTTTCCACATCCTTCTTAAGAGTGTTGGGCCCAAAACTGGACCCAGTGCTCCAGATGAGGCCCCATGAATGTCGAATGTTGGTGGGGGGGAAGGGGAACAGGGACACAGGCCAGGCTCTGCGGCGTCAGAGCTGGGAAGGGAACAGAGGGTATCGGCGCATAGAGATCAGCCCGACGGGTGTGAAGGGCTTTGGAATGTGTCATCTTATCGGTGTAAACACTGCACAGACTGTACCAGCCTGTGACATCAACCAAGTGCCCATCTGTGCCTGGGCAGGGGCCCTGTTCTGGGCGGGAGGATGCAGCAAGGACTCAGGGTCGGTGGCCGGGGTCTCTGTGCACAGAGATGGGGAGGTTATGTGGGGAGGGGGGTAATGAGCGGGAGAGGGAGGTCAAGTGTTAAAATAATAATATTTGGGGAAAAAATGTATAATAAAGTGAAACTGAACAGAAATAAAACTGGAGTGGAGGCTCTACAGCAACAAGGCTTGGGTAGGGATTTGGGGTTAAAGGTCTGGGATCCCCCACAGCTCCAGATCCCCAAACCTCGCCTCCTCCCACTGACCCACCCACCCCACTTCCTGGGTGCCCTCCCCCACACTCCTCCCCTTCTTCCCATTACTCTCAGCCAGCACCACCTCCCGGCACCTTGAGAGCGTCTTGTATTTTCTCCTCATCTCTCACAGCCTCCTACCTCCCTGCTGCTTCTTAGCTCTAACCCTGCACACACCCGCCCCATTTCCTGGCATATCTACTACCCCCCGTCTCCGTCCCTCCCACAGCTCGCTTATCCCTTCAGCCATGGGATCCTGAACGGCAACATTACACGCTCTCCTAAAAGAGCTCATCTGACTGTCACACAAGCCAGGCATGAGTCACACACCTATTTACTCAATTTAGAATTCTACAGGCAGCATATTTTCCTCTTAAAATGAGGAAAAGGCATGAAAGCTACAGTGATTAATGTAGTTACTAATGTAGCCAATAAGGATACATTCAATGCAATTTTAAAATGTGTGACAGCACCAAAAAGGCACATGACCAAAAATGATACTAGTGGGTGGGAGATAAGGCAAAAAAAGGGGGGGCAAGGAAACTTGTCAAAACTTGTATGACGAATAAAGGTATAAAGTTATTACTACTCAGGTTCTTCAGAGACCCCACAGCTTCTAATAACCCAGGGGACAGGACTCCTTACCCAGCGAGGTCACCGTCTCATAGTTCTCCTGCATGACATCCCTGTAGAGGGCTCTCTGAGTGGGGTCCAGCAAAGCCCCCTCTCCCCTGGTGAAATACACAGCCACCTCCTCGAAGGTCACCGGCCCCTGAAACAGCAAGAGTCCAACACTCAGTACCTGCTGCCCCACTCACAATTCCACTATTCACAGAACAGCAGCACCAGGTAAATGGAAGCTCCGGGAGGCACATGTTAACAGAGTCCCACCTCACCTAGCTTAGAGCAGCCAGGCGGCATCAGAGGGTAGAAAGAGAGAACCTTTGTGTCTCCCAGCTGACAGACGCAGGCAGAGTCGTCACATTTATCACATACCTACTAGCCAGAGTTTGATATAGGAGATGGGGCTGGCTCTGGACTGTACTAATGGCTCCCTGGTAGGAAACACTCTCCAAATAAAATATAAGGAAGAAAAGGGAAGTCAGTAGTAAAGAATATTAGTTAGAACAGGGGTAGGCAACCTATGGCAGGGGGGCTGAAGGCAGCACGCAAGCTGATTTTCAGTGGCACTCACAATGCCCGGGTCCTGGCCACCAGTCCGGGGGGCTCTGCATTTTAATTTAATTTTAAATGAAGTTTCTTAAACATTTTAAAATCCTTATTTACTTTACATACAACAATAGTTTAGTTATATATTATAGATCTTCTAAAAATGTTAAAATGTATTACTGGCCCACTCAAAACCTTAAATTAGAGTGAATAAATGAAGACTTCTGAAAGGTTGCTCACCCCTGAGTTAGAAGGTCAGAATTGTAGAAAATTGGTAAGGGAAGCTATCAGAAATCAATGACCAATCAATGAAAATAAGAAGGAAGTTTTGAAAAGTATATTAATCCTAACAATGGTAGCGATAAATTACTAGATGGAAATGGCAGAATTATCAAAAATCATGCAGAAGAGGTAAAAGTGTTCAATAAGTGTTCTCTCCTGGATTTGGAGAAAAACAGATGCTGTACTCGTATCATAAGATGTTGACAACGACACTCCTTCCATTCCAACAAGAACTCACAAGTACATTAAACAGCAGCTATTACAGTTAGACATGTTTAAATAAGCAGGTCCAGATAACTTGTATCCAAGAGTTTTTAAAGACCCGGTGGACTATTAATGTTGATTGTAATTAGGACTTGGAACACTGGGGAAATTCCAGAAGACTGGAATTAAGCTAATGCTGTGCCAATACTAAAAAGTGTAAAAGAAATGACCCAGCTAATTACAAGAGTGTCAGTCTGATATCAATACTGAGCAAAATAATGGAGCAGTCGATACTGGATTTCGTTAATACAGAATTAAAGGAAGGTAATATAATTAGTATCTATTAACAAAGATTTAGAGAAAATAGATCCTATCAAACTAACTGGATATCCTTATTAGATGAGATCAAAAGTTTGGTTGCAGCTATTATTGATGTAATATATCTAGACTTCTGTAAGGCATATGACTTGATTCAGCACAATATTTTGACTAAAAAACTAGAATGATACAAAATAAACACGGCATACATTAAATAGATTAAAAACTGGGATTGTAAATGAGGAACCATGGTCGAGTGGATTTCTTTCTAGCGGGTTCCCACAAGGATTGCTTTTTGCCAGTGTGCTATTTAACATTCTTATCAATGACCTAGAACAGAATATAAAATCATCATGGATAAAGTTTGCAGTTACCACAAAGATTGGGGGTGGTGGTAACTAATGAAGTGCCAGTAGATTGAGGCTCCAGCACTGGGAGTCTGGGAAGTTGTCCCAGCCCTGGGTGGAGGGTTATTTCCTGTTCCACAAAGAGGGGAAGTTCCATTCCCAAATCCCGTGCCTTGAAATTAGGCCCTATCTGACACTACACCCCATATTCAGCATAGTGGTATGGTTATAATATGATTAGGACATAATTATGATGCATTTTGTGCAAGATGCGTCATGTGCTGAATATGATTATCCTATTTGTGTGCATGGATCATGTTCGTATCTGAAGTTATGGATATTGACTCTGTATCTGTATTTCAAATGTGCTTACTCTGGGTAACAACCACATCGAGCCTTTCAGGTACAACAATGAAGAAGCCAGACAGAGCTGATGGCTTATCAACAAAGACAATGGACCGCGGAAGAGCTTAGCCTTCCTGTGATTGTTTCAGCCAGCCTATGAGTCATGGCTACTATGTAAATTAAGTTGTCATGGGATAAAGGGGAAGGTCCTTTCATGGACTGAGAACTGGTTAAAAGACAGGGAACAAAGGGTAGGAATTAATGGTAAATTCTCAGAATGGAGAGGGGTAACTAGTGGTGTTCCCCAAGGGTCAGTCCTAGGACCAATCCTATTCAATTTATTCATAAATGATCTGGAGAAAGGGGTAAACAGTGAGGTGGCAAAGTTTGCAGATGATACTAAACTGCTCAAGATAGTTAAGACCAAAGCAGATTGTGAAGAACTTCAAAAAGATCTCACAAAACTAAGTGATTGGGCAACAAAATGGCAAATGAAATTTAATGTGGATAAATGTAAAGTAATGCACATTGGAAAAAATAACCCCAACTATACATACAATATGATGGGGGCTAATTTAGCTACAATAAGTCAGGAAAAAGATCTTGGAGTCATTGTGGATAGTTCTCTGAAGATGTCCACGCAGTGTGCAGAGGCGATCAAGAAAGCAAACAGGATGTTAGGAATCATTAAAAAGGGGATAGAGAACAAGACGGAGAATATAGTATTGCCCTTATATAAATCCACGGTACGCCCACATCTCGAATACTGTGTACAGATGTGGTCTCCTCACCTCAAAAAAAGATATTCTAGCACTAGAAAAGGTTCAGAAAAGGGCAACTAAAATGATAAGGGGTTTGGAGAGGGTCCCATATGAGGAGAGATTAAAGAGGCTAGGACTCTTCAGCTTGGAAAAGAGGAGACTAAGGGGGGATATGATAGAGGTATATAAAATCATGAGTGATGTTGAGAAAGTGGATAAGGAGAAGTTATTTACTTATTCCCATAATACGAGAACTAGGGGTCACCAAATGAAATTAATAGGCAGCAGGTTTAAAACAAATAAAAGGAAGTTCTTCTTCACGCAGCGCACAGTCAACTTGTGGAACTCCTTACCTGAGGAGGTTGTGAAGGCGAGGACTATAACAATGTTTAAAAGGGAACTGGACAAATTCATGGTGGCTAAGTCCATAAATGGCTATTAGCCAGGATGGGTAAGAATGGTGTCCCTAGCCTCTGTTCATCAGAGGATGGAGATGGATGGCAGGAGGAAGATCACTTAATCATTGCCTGTTAGGTTCACTCCCTCTGGGGCACCTGGCATTGGCCACTGTCGGTAGACAGATACTGGGCTAGATGGACCTTTGGTCTGACCCGGTACGGCTGTTCTTATGACTCAGCAGGACATGCTAGGACATGTGACCAGACCACATGACAACAAACTCCATTTTGGTACTTGTATTTTTCCACAAACTGGACTGGGAACTTAGTTTGGAACAAATGGTTCCCGCCATATGGAAAAGCTACATAAGGTGGGGTGTGACATCATCTCTTGGCCTCATTCCCGCACGAGAACTCCTGGAAACACCTGAGGAACAAAGACTGAACTGGGGGAACTGCTGGTCCCAGGGTAAAGGGATTTCTAGCTTGTGTATGGAAACTTGGGGGACTGCTTGTATCATCAGTCAGGGTGAGAAACTGCTAATTCAAATTCTATCCATCTAGTATGTTAGGCTTAGTTTGAGTTTTTGCTCATCTGCTAAGTAATCGAGTTTGATCTGTTTGCTACCACTTAGAATTGTTGGGATACGTTTGGGTTCAGTAAAACAGCTGGGAAGCTGCTAATGTGCTGACATGCATTGGGGACAAAGGCATAAGCAGGCAGGAATTCTTTGCTTAACAAATAAGTTGCCATATTTTTCTGCTCTCTGTTGCTTGTAAGAATTGACATTGATGCAGCTGCATGAGAAATGTAGTTGCTGGAATGAACGTCCTTTGTGTGAAAGAAAGTAAAAGAAATGTTACCTCCCCCTCCCCCTTCCTTTCCCAGCTCCATAAACAAGCCCTGGCTTATGGCCCCACCCACCCACCCCCCGGACAGCTCATTGACCCTTCCTCCATACCCTGAGAACTGCTGTAAGGGGAAATTTGTGGCAACACGTTATTGCAAAGAATGGTATTTTCAAGGTAAAAACGCCTCTATGATATGTGTAATACTGTGACAGTGGATGGGGTGGGTTTGCTAATTGTATGAGTGTTTCTACTACTTAATGAGGGGTTTTGGGGTGTTGTAACGGATGTAGGTGTTTACATACAAACTTAGATAAAAGGCGGGTGATGTAACTAATCCAGTGCTTACTCGATAGTTGGGTCAAGGGGAACAAGTAACGCAATAAAGAAGCCTGTATTCATATCCGCCTCTGGATCAACCGGCTCCTTTTTTGTTCTAACAATAATTACTTCAAATCTACCTTTCTGCCATTAATAAACTTGTTTTATGCTTTATCTTAATCAGTGCATTTTGAGTGAAGTGTTTGGGGAAAAGCTGAGCTTGGTTAGCACAGGCTTGTTGTGCATATCTGTCCCATATCGAGGGGAAGGGGAACTATATTAATGAGCTTACATTATAGAGATCCCTGTGCACTATAAGATGGTATAATTCTGAATTTATACTACAGCAGGTGTGCAAGGTTCGGGAGCTGGGAAATTGGCTGTTGTTGTCTATCTGTCCTTGAGCGGCTTAGGTAAAGCACTCAGGTAGCTTAGTGCAGGGGTCCCCAACCCCCGGACCGGTACCGGGCCGAGGCCTCTTAGGAACCGGGCCGCAGCATATCAAGAGGCGTGTCTCCGGCGGGGCCCCTGAGCCCCGCCCCGCTCAGAGCCGCGTGGTGAGGGGGCGGGGCTGCGAGCTCCGGACTGAGCTCAGCTGCCTCCGCTCGGCCTGGAGCTCCCAGCCCCACCCCCTCAGCCCGCGGCTCTGAGCGGGACGGAGCTCAGGCCCTGCTGAAGCTCCCAGTCCCGCCCCCTCACCACGCGGCTCTGAGCGGGACGGAGCTCAGGTCCCGCCGGCCACACGCTGCAACTGTTCTGCGAGGCGCTGAGGCTCCAGGTGAGGAGGGAGCCGGGGGTAAGAGGCTGGGGCCGGGGTTGGCTAAGGGGCAGGGAGTCCTGGGGACAGTCAGGCACAGGGAGGGCAGAGGTTGGGGGTGGACAGGGAATGGGGGTGGATTGTGGGCGTTCTGGGGTGGATAGGGGTTGGGGCAGACAGGGAGCAGGGTGGGGTCCCAGGGTGGTGGTGGTGGGGGTCTCTGGGGATGGTGAGGGGACAAGGAGCAGGATGGGTCGGGATTCTGAGGGGGCGGGCAGTCGGGGGCAGGAAGTGGGTGGGGTCAGATAGGGGGCAGGGCCAGGCTGTTTGGGAGGCACAGCCTGCCCTACCCTAAAGCTCATTCAGCAGTTTGAGGCTTGCAGGAGAGCCAAGCTGTTCGCTTTTCCATTAGGGCTACCATCCCTTTCACTTCTCAAATGCCAAATTAT
This sequence comes from Mauremys reevesii, assembly GCF_016161935.1. Taxonomy (NCBI): domain Eukaryota; kingdom Metazoa; phylum Chordata; order Testudines; family Geoemydidae; genus Mauremys; species Mauremys reevesii. The sequence goes on along the minus strand of NC_052636.1, from coordinate 35,886,990 downwards.
AGTGTATATGTAATTTCAGTGCCATAGGGAGATTCATGTCATGTAGCTTCATTTAAAATTAGCCACTGGGGGGAGGGATCACATGAGAAGAGCAATATCCTTCCCAACCCTACCAAGGGAGACCCCCCTCCACTGCATTCCCTGAGGCTTCAGAGGGGTTAATTCAGTGGTTCTCAAACTTTTGTCCTGGTGACCCTTTCACATAGCAAACCTCTGATGCGACCCCCCCTTTTATAAATTGAAAACTCTTTTTTATATATTTAACACTATTATAAATACTGGAGGCAAAGCAGGGTTTGAGGTGGAGGCTGACAGCTCATGACTCCCAGTAATAACTTCGTGACCCCCCTGAGGGGTCCTGACCTCCAGTTTGAGAACCCCTGGATTAATTTAATTTAATTTTAGCACCCTGTGTCCATTCACATGCATGTGCTATTTTGAGCATTTCAGTTTTGACAACATAGGGTTTTCTGCAGTGACAGCAACCAAAACGAGATTACAGAGTAGACTGGACAAAAGCAACACACTTCGGGTGTCACTGTCTCCCATCACCCCCAGATGGGACCGAATAGTTGCAGGAAAACAAGCTCAAGGCTCCCACTAATTCTGCATTATGGTCAGTTGTATAATAATTATTTCATTATATATTACAATAATAATAGAAATAAAAGTACAAAAATAAATATAATGCGCTTGAATCGTCCCAAAACCATCCCACAGGTCCGCGGAAATTTTTTTTTCTACGGAACCGGTCCCTGGTGCCAAAAAGGTTGGGGACTGCTGGCTTAGTGGGATGCATGGCGCCATCTGCTGTCGTGTTGGGTGATAACAGGGCCTGGAGAGGCTGGCTAAATGTCCAGCAAAGCGCTGTGAGAAGGGCCAGCCCGGCTTGAGGGTTAGAGGGCACAGCGGTTCCCAGAAGCCCCCCAGACTGCACCCCAGGGTGACAACCCATCACACCCTAGAGTACACAAGTCTCAGCAGGTTTGTCACATCCTGTCCCCTCCCTTTCTCCACCCGAGATATTTCCTGCCTCCCACCACCTCCAGCAGCTCCCACCCTCCTATGCACGTACTGCTCCTCTCCCTCCAAGCAGAACCCACCACCAGCTCCCTGAGAATCCCTTACCTGAGCCAGCTCCATTGCAGCCATTTCCTTCCCTCTGGGAGGATGAAATGATCTGGAGCAAAACGTGGACGTTAATCTGTAGCCTGCCAGGACGAGAAGGGCAATATGAGAGAATGCAGAGGGGACTTTTGTCCATTCCACATGCTGATTCCCCCCTGATTTTTCCCTGTTAATGGACACTCTAGGTTCTGCCACACTGTGAAGCACAGAGTGATCTTATCCCAGTACAGGCCTAGCCCCCTCCCACCAGGGTGTAACCCTCTAAGACACGGTGAAACCCTCCCAGTAACATCCTCTGTTATACTTACCAAGTTTGCAGACAATACCAAGCTGGGAGGGGTTGCAAGTGCTTTAGAGGCTAGGCCAGGGAGGGAGAGCTCAGTGGTTTGAGCATCAGCCTGCTAAACCCAAGGCTGTGAGTTCAATCCTTGAGGGGGCCATTTGGGGCAAAAATATGTCTGGGGATTTGTCCTGGTTGGAGCAGGGGATTGGACTAGATACCTCCTGTGGTCCCTTCCAACCCTCATATTCTATGATTAAAATTCAAAATAATCTGGAGAAAAGGCCTGAAGTAAATACGATGAAATTCAATTAGGACAAATGCAAAGTGCTTCATTTAGGAAGGAACAATCAGGTGCACACGTACAAAATGGGAAATTCCTGCCCAGGAAGGAGCACTGCGGAAAGGGAGCTGGGGGCCATAGTGGATCACAAGCTAAGTATAAGTCAACAGTGCAAAAGGGCAAACATCATTCTGGGATGTATTTGAGGGAGTACTGTAAGCAAGACACAAGCAGTAATTCTTCCACTCCACTCTGTGCGGATTAGGCCATAACTGGAGTACTGTGTCCATTTGTGGGTGCCACATATGAGGAAAGATGTGGACATATTGGAGAAAGTCCAGAGAAGAGCAACAAAAACGATTAAAGGTCTAGAAAACATGACCTATGAGGGAAGATTGAAAAACCTGGGTTTGTTTAGTCTGGAGTAGAGGGGACATGATAATAGTTTTCAAGTACATAAAAGGTTGTTACAGGGATGTGGAAAAAACAATTGTTCTTAACCTCTGAGGATAGGACAAGAAGTAATGGCCTTAAATTGCAGCAAGGGCAATTTAGGATGGAGATTAGGAAAAAACTTCCTAACTGTCAGAGTGGTTAAACTCCAGAACAAATAGCGTAGGGAAGTTGCGGAATCTCCATCATTGGGGATATTTAAGAGCAGGCTGGACAAACACCTGTCAGGGATTCTCTAGATAATACTGAGTCCTGCCTTGAGTGCAGGGGACTGGCCTAGATGACCTCTCGAGGTCCCTTTCAGTTCTATGATTCTATGAACCAAAGGCCAGTGAAGAGCAGAATCAAAGGAGTCACTCTGGGGATTCTCCCGGTCACTGTCCCCAAGGCAGCTCTCTCAGGTTAACTAAGTTGTTTGATGCTTTAGCCTTTGTAGAGTCTCTCCTGGCATTGCCCCCTTCATGGGCTGGGCCTAGTTTTAGCTTTTGGGAAGCGTGACCCCGGGGCCGCTGAGACTGGGCCTTCTTGCCTCAGCACATCTTGTTCCTTTCTGTGGCTCCCCAGTGAGTCCCAATGAGTAGATACTCCTCATACAGACTGTGAACATAAGAAGGGCCCACTGCATCAGAGCAATGGTCCATCTAGCTCAGTGGCCAGTGCCAGGTGCTTCAGAGGGAAAGAACAGAACAGGGAATCATCAAGTGATCCATCCTGTCACCCATTCCCAGCTTCTGGCAAACAGAGGCTAGAGACACCATCCCTGCCCAGCCTGCCTGTGACACTGGCAGATGAGGTGTTAGCTCTTACACAAGCCCTCATGTCTTAATTGAACATGGACAAACACACAGTGGAATCGGTCTGACTCACCTGTGTTAGTACTGTTAAAACAGGTATTAGGATTATAAGAATGTGTTTAGACTTCATTAAATGCTTGTGAGTTGCTGCCTGGGTTAATATCTGACTAGTTGCATTGTGAGCCTCTGTGGCTCTGTAAATCACACACAGGAGAGAGACTTTACCTATGCGAAGTGCTGATTGACAGCCGAATGCATTACACCCTGCCTGGCAGGAAAGGTCCATCCACACCAGAGACACTATTATGGGACGTTAAAGAAGACACAAGGCTGTTGTTGTGCTCTTGATTTCCCATTAGCTGAGCTGGCAGCTCAGAGCACATGGCAGGAAGGGGATGAAAAACCCCACACAGAAGGAACTGATGATCTGTATGCTGCTTGGACTCTGGGGGGCAAAGTTTTTACGCATCAGCAAGAGATCCCCAGCTGCTTAGCCGGGGTTAGTCCTAAAGACTATGTAGAGCTTGCTTATTATAGAAGCTCCTATTACCTTTGAAATCTAAGACTGCAACTTGTCTGCATCTATAGGATTACCTGCTTTAACTTCGTAAACAACTCTCCTTTCCTTTTAAATAAGTCTTAATACAGGTTATTACAGGACTGGCTACAACTGTTGTCTTTGTTGGGAGATCTAAGATTCAATGGACCTACGGAAGTGACTGGTCCTTTGGGACTGGCAGTAACCTGAACATTGCTGTGACTCGTGGGGTAAGGCAGTGGTTCTCAACCAGGGGTCTGGGGCCCCTGGGGGGCCACAAGAAGGTTTCAGGGGGGCCACCAAGCAAGGCTGGCGTTGGACTCGCTGAGGCCCAGGGCAGAAAGCTGAACTCCCAGCACATGGGGCTGAACTCAGGGCCCTGAGCCCCACCACCCGGGGCTGAAGCCAAAGCCTAAGCCAGGGGTCTCAAACTCAACTGAGCACGAGGGCCACATGAGGACTAGTGCATTGAACCGAGGGCCGCATCACTGACACCCTCCCTTTGCTGCCTCTGGCCCCGCCCCCACTCCACCCCTTCCCTGCCCCAAACCAACCCCTGCCCTAAAGTCCCCACCCCAACGCTGCCCCCAGGGGGTGCAGAAACAGTGCAGGGTGCGGCGGAGGCTCAGGGCAAGGAGTTGAGGTGCAGGTGCTGTGCAGGGAGCTCAGGGCAGGGCATTGGTGGGTGGGTTGCAAGAGGGTGAGGGGTGCGGCAGGGGGCTCAGGGCAGGGAGCTGGGGTGCAGGAGGGGTGTGGGATGTGGTAGGGGCTCAGGGCAGGGAGCTGGGGTGCAGGAGGGGTGTGGGATGCGGCAGGGGGCTCAGGGCAGGGAGCTGGGGTGCAGGAGGGGTGTGGGATGCGGCAGGGGGCTCAGGGCAGGGAGCTGGGGTGCAGGAGGGGTGTGGGATGCGGCAGGGGGCTCAGGACAGGGAATTGGGGTGCAGGAGGGGTGTGGGATGTGGCAGGGGGCTCAGGACAGGAGCTGGGGTGTAGGAGGGTGTGGGATGCAGCAGGGGCTCAGGGCTGGGGGTTGGGGTGCAGGAGGGGTGTGGGATGCGGCAGGGGCTCAGGGCAGGAGCTGGGGTGCAGGAGGGTGTGGGATGTGGTGGGGCTCAGGAAGGGAGCTGGGGTGCAGGAGGGGTGTGGGATGTGGTAGGGGGCTCAGGGAAGGGAGCTGGGGTGCAGGAGGGGTGTGGGATGCGGCAGGGGGCTCAGGGCAGGGAGCTGGGGTGCAGGATGGGTGTGGGATGCGGCAGGGGGCTCAGGGAAGGGAGCTGGGGTGCAGGAGGGGTGTGGGATGTGGTGGGGGCTCAGGGAAGGGAGCTGGGATGCAGGAGAATATGTTTAGTGTTTAGACTTCATTGAATGCTTGTGAGTTGCTGCCTGGGTTAATATCTGACTAGTTGCATTGTGAGCCTCTGTGGCTCTGTAAATCATCAGACAGGAGAGAGACTTTACCTAGCTGAAGTGCTGATTGACAACAGAATGCATTACACCCTGCCTGGCAGGAAAGGCCCATCAACATCAGAGAGACTATTATGGGACATTAACGGAGACACAAAACTGTTGTTGTGCTCTTGATTTCCCATTAGCTGAGTTTCCAGCTCAGAGCACATGGCAGGAAGGGGATGAAAAGCCCCACACAGAAGGAACTGATTATCTGTATGTTGCTTGGACTCTGGGGGGCAAAGTTTCTAGGCATAAGCAAGAGATCCCCAGCTGCTTAGCTGGGGTTAGTCCTAAAGAATATGCAGAGCTTGCTTATTAGAGAAGCTTCTATTACCTTTGAAATCTAAGACTGCAACTCGTCTGCATCTCTAGGATTACCTGCTTTAAGTTCGTAAACAACTCTCCTTTCCTTTTAAATAAGTCTTAATACAGGTTGTGACAGGACTGGCTACAAGTGTTTTCTTTGTTGGAAGATCTAAGATTCTGTTGACCTAAGGAAGTGACTGGTCCTTTGGGCCTGGCAGTAACCTGAACATTGCTGTGACTCGTGGGGTAAGGCAGGGTTCTCAACCAGGGGTCTGGGGCCCCCTGGGGGGCCGTGAGCAGCTTTCAGGGGGCTGCCAAGCAAGGCCGGCATTAGACTCGCTGAGGCCCAGGGCAGAAAGCTGAAGTCCCAGCGCATGGGGCTGAAGTCCAGGGCCCTGAGCCCCACCACCAGGGCTGAAGCTAAAGCCTGAGCAATGTAGCTTTGTGGGGGCCCCTGTGGCATGGGGCCCCAGGCAGTTGCCCTGCTTGCTGCCCCCTAACGCCAGCCCTGGCTTTTATATGCAGAAAACCAGTTATTGTGGCCTACATGGGCAGTGGAGTTTTTATAGCATGTGTGTGTGTGGGGGGAGGAGGGGCCCTCAGAAAGATATATGGGGTCACCCAAGGGGACTGTCTGGGGTTCCATGTTGATGCTGTTACAGAGCCTGAAGCGTTTACACTGGATACTTGGTTGGTGAAATCTCCATACAGACCTCACACCCAGTTTGGGGTTTGTTCCCTGCTTCTTACCAGTCTGCCTGAGGCTGGTGCTCGTGCTCTCGAGTCACTGAAGACAACGTTACAGAGAGAGGGGCTGTGACTTCCCCATGGTCAGTAAACAGGTCTGTGACAGAGCCAGGAACAGCCCTGTTAACCCCAGAGCCCCGTCACCCGCAACTTGGGAAGGTCCCCAGAGCACACTGTATTAGGCTGCAGGAAGAGGTGTGCAGGGACTGCAGCTGAGCTGCCCTGCCAAGACGGCCTGTGCATCCGTGGACAAACCACCTCGCAGGGGGGTGTCCTCTGGGTCAGGAGAAGTCAGTGTCCAGCCCTGTGGGGCTGTGCTCCTGGCTCAGACCTCCAGCACTCACTGCTGCCCCTCCCTTCCCAGCTGCACTGTTCAGCCAGCCCCAGGCCTCTGTGAGGTCACCTTCCCCCCCGCCCCCTCAAACCTTCAAACTGGGACATGGTGCACCAGTACCAATCAGAGTGCACTAGTGTAAATTTTGTCTACACTAAGGGTTTGCACCAGTGCCTAAAACACCAGGGTGGCAGAGACCTTCAGAAACAGCAGTACGGTGGCACTAGAACCTATTTCTAGCTCGGTCACAGACAGCCTGGGTGACCCTGGACACGTCAATGTTTCTCCTCCCAACTTTAGTCTCTTTACCCAGCTGCCACTCACTGGGGTCTCCTCTCTCTCCAGAGCTGCTCACCACTACAGTCTGTGTGGGTGTCCCCAGAGCTAAGGCAGGTCAGCTCGGGAATAGTCTTACAAGGGGGGCTGGGGAGTCTCTGTCCCTGGAAGTTTTTAAGGACAGGTAGGACAAAGCTCTGTCAGAGATAATCTACAGATATTTGGTCCTGTCTCGGCAGAGAGCTGGACTTGATGACATCTTGAGGTCCTATCTAGCCCTACATGTCTAGGATGCAATGCAATATATACATATAAAAACCCAACATACAGAATAAAACCCACCACAACATAATGTCAGGCAATTCAGGGGGGAAAAAAACACAACCTACACTCCACAGCATAAAATGACAATACAAAGGAAAAGAAAGTAACACGATGCAAACGACGACATCCTAGGACAAAAGTACACAACGGAAAATAGCTCAACTCAAACCAACACAGCACAGGCACCAAACAAGCTGAGGCAAAACAATGCACCACAAAACTGCTACACAACATGGTGCGATCACAGTTCCAAATGGCACCATGCAAAACAGCTCAGCGTAGAACAGGACACAGCACAAAAGAGAATTATTTCAGTGTAGGCCTGGAAGGGATCTTAAGAGGGCGTCTACTCCAGCCCCCTGTGCTGAGGCAGGACCAAGTATCCCTAGACATTCCCAGACTGGTGCATCTCTAACCTGACCTTAAAAACCTCCAATGAAGGAAATTCCACAGTCTCCCTTGGAAGCCAATGCAAGGCAAACAACGCTGCACATACACACGCTGGGCCTGGGGTTAAGGGGAGAGGCAAGAATTCAAACAATCTGGGTTCAGTTCCCAGTTTTGCCCCAAATTCCCCATGCAAACTTGAGCAAATTACTTCAGCTCTCTGAGCTTCAGTTTCCCCATCTGTAAAATGGAGAGTCGCCTCCCACCATTGGCCTATTTAGCCTTTGAGCTTTTTGTGGCAAGGACTGTCCCTGTGGGCATGTCCACACTGCAGTCAGACACCGGCGGCTGGCCCGTGCCCGCTGACTTGGGCTCACACGGCTCAGGCTGTGGGGCTGTTTAATTGTGGTGTCCATGTTCCGGCTGGGGCTGCAGCCCAAGGTGTGGCACCCTCCCACCTCACAGGGTCCTACAGCCTGGCCCCAGCCCGAGCCCAGACATCTACACTGCAATTAAACAGCCCCTTCGCCTGAGCCCTGTGAGCTTGAGTCACCTGGCCTGGGCCAGCTGGGGGTTTTTAGTGGCAGGGTAGAGATACCCTTGGTGTCTGTTCAGCACCTGTCACAATGGGGACCCTGATCTTGGTCAGTGTCTATGCAAAGCCCTGCACAACAGGGGCCTGACCTCAGTCGGGGACTCTGCAACTCCCAGCATTGCAGGATCCCGGATTTTGTTCGGGTTCCCTGCAGCATCTGGCAAATTGTGGGGGCAGGATCTCTGTCAGGGTCTGTGCAGTGCCCAGTACAGTGGTGGGCATGATCTGGGTCGGGGTCAGTGCAGTGCCAGATCCAACAGGGACACAGATCTCAGTCGAGGTTTCTGAAATGCCCAGCACAATGGACGCAGAAGTTTGGGTCACAGTCATGCGCTGCCTGGCACAAGGGGGGGCCATGATCTCGGTCCAGGTCTCAGTTTTACCTGGCACAACAGTAAGGTCTGATCTCACCTGGGGTCTCTTCAGTGGCTGGCAGAACAGGGCCCAGATCTCAGTTGGGGTCTCTGCAGCACAGGCCCACGCTCAGTACGATAAGAGCCTTGATCTCAGTCACACACCTGGAGAGAAAAGTGGGAAGATTTTTGAGCATTTGATATCAGTATTTCAGAACTGAGGAGAAAATGGGGCACAAACTAAATATTTGCCAATATAAGGGACAAGCATCATGTGGGGAGATTTTATGTCACCATTCAACCACTCAAGAGGAAAGAGGGGAAATTTGAGGGGATTATACAGCAATATTAAATCAACCACAGAATGGGATGGATTCTTCTTGCCTCACATTCACACGGCCAGCAGGGATCCCTGGGTGATGTGGCTTTCACAAGGAAGAGGAGTGGGGCTGGAGTGAGGTCACTGGCTATGGGGAGGGGCTGGCAGTGGGGTCTGGGAATGTGACTAGTACAGGGGTCAGCAACCTTTCAGAAGTGCTGTGCCAAGTCTTCAATTATTCACTCTAATTTAAGGTTTCGCGTGCCAGTAACACATTTTAATGTTTTTAGACAGTCTCTTTCTGTAAGTCTATAATATAGAACTAAATTACTGTTGCATGTAAAGTAAATGAGGTTTTTTAAATGTTTAAGAAACTTCATTTAAAATTAAATTAAAATGCAGAGCCTCCCTCGGACCGGTGGCCAGGACCAGGCAGTGTGAGTGCCACTGAAAATCAGCTTGTGTGCCGCAGGTTGGCTACCCCTTGACTAGCAGTTGGGGTGAGGGGGGGCTGCTGGGTTGGGGGAGGGGAAGTAGCTGGGACTGGGAAACCTGGGGCTGGGCCGTCTCCATGGGGGACACTTGCTCCTCCCTCCCCTTCCTGGCCCTTCCCAGGCCCCGTTGCCAGCAGAGAGTGGCCCCCCAGCGCAGCCCAGAGGTGTCCCTGTCTCAGGGCCCCCCCAGCCTCTGCCCAGCTCAGAAATCACTCGGAGGAACCTGCCCCCCCCCCGCCATGTCCGGGCTGCACCGACATTTCCCGCCCCCAGCCTGGTCTCACCCCCCCAGCCCCACGCAGGGACCCCCGGGTTAATGAAGGGCTCTCCCGCCGCGATCTGCGCATGCCCAGAGCTCCAACGGCACCAACCCTTCTCCGGCCCGGGAGAGGCTCCAACGGCCCCGCGCGAGCCAGGCAGAACCGCAGCGCCCAACGTTCCTTTGCAGCCCGGACCGTCTCCTCCGCCGACGTCACTACCGCTTCCGGGAGAGTCCGGAACTACATCTCCCAGCCTGCCCCGGGGCCGTTTCCGCAGCCCATGGAAGGGAGGGTTTCAGTAGCTATTACTGCGCATGCTCCGTGCGAGCCCCGGTGAGGGCGGGAGAACAAAGCTGCTGCTGCCGCCTCCGCTTGAGCCGGGGGGGGCCGGCCGCGGGGGGTTTCTCCAGCTGGGCCCCGGCCCCCGGGCAGCCCCGGGCTCTGCCCGCCCCAGCCCCGCCCGGAGCCCCCGGGGAGTGAGAGACCCCGGGGGGGCGGGAACGTGACTCTGCCCCGGGGAGCCCGGGAGAAGCCTCGGAGCCGCCTCGGCCCCAGCGGAGCCGCAGCAGGATCCGCCCCCCCCGCTGGGATGGCGGGGCCCGGCGGGGGGCGGTGCATTAAATCGCTCCCAATAGCCCTGTGCTGCTCCCGGGCACTGCGCATGCTCAGTAGCAGCTGCTGAAGCCGCTGCCCTTCCCCCCGCCCGCATCAGCCGGAACGTTCCGCTGGGAGGGGGCGAGAGAGCGGGGCGGGGGCTGAGCAGGGAATTGATGGGGGGGCTAAAGGGAAGATCCAGGCGGGGGCGCAGTGGGGAGTCGGGGTTGCGGGGGGGGGAGGTCATTGGGGCGGGACATTTGAACTGTTTTGTGCAGCCAGGAAATTCCCGTGGGGGAGGTGAGTTCACTGAATCCTGCCCTGTTTGTGCCGCGTCCGCCCACCTACAAAGTCTCTCCGGCTTTTCCCCTTTTCCCCCATTATCACACGTGGCTAGAAAATCCAGGGAGATTCCCCCAAATGATCAGCTCTCTAATCTCCCCCGATTTCCCCTGGTCTCTCTCTACTTCTCAAGTGTCAATTTAAAATCTCTCCCATGGGGCAGCTTTTCCCCCCCCACACTTTATCTGCCGCGATTTGTCCTCATTTAGGTGGGAAATTGTTGCCCTGAGTCATTCCCCAGCACATGGCTGCCCCTGGAGTGGGGATGGGAGGAGATGCCCGTTCTCTGCCAAGGCCGGGGTGGAAAAGCACGTGTCCCCCATAGAGACTGCCCAGACCCGAGTTTCCCAATCCCACCCACTGACTCCAAACTACCAACACAGTTTCCCCCAGCCCTCAGTTGCCAGTCACCTGCCCGTCCCCCACTTCCGCCCGCTTCCTTTATCCAGGGAGCCTTCCAGCTCCCCCTCCCCCCTTAAATCAGCTCCTCCCAGGCTCCCTGCTGCCCATGTGAATGGTGGCAGTGGGGGGGAACCATCACTTTGTGTTTATACATTGGATAGTCTCATAAAATGCAGTCAAACAGTCTCCCTTTTCCCTCTAGTTATTTAATAGCAACATAAAATCCCCCTCAGATCTTAGTATTTTTCTCTCATGTTATCAATTGCTTAGCTTGTGGCTTCTTTTCTCTGCAAATCTCAAAGACTGATATAAAATACTCTAAACATTTGCCCCACTTTTCTTTAGTTGTCTAATTCTAAGTGAATATCCCCTGAGATTTTTTTCCTTGTCTCTCTCATGATAAAATACAAAGAAAATCTCAGATTGACACCTTTCCTCAGATTCTTGAACCTGGATATAAAATGTTTGCAAATGTTGCCCATTTCCTCTTTATTCATTTATCAAATATTGATGTGAAACACTCAGATTTTGCCTCCTATCAACAACTGATATAAAATCCCTCTGATTTTCCACTTTCCTCTCTATAATTTGCAAAATGGATCCAAAATCTCTCAGAGTTCCACCCTTTCTCTTTCATTTCTGAACGTTGCTCTCAAAGCTCAGGATTTCCCTCTTTCTATATCATTATCAAATGTTAGTTAAAAATCCTCTCGGGTTTGGGGCTGTTCCCCGTGTTTCTAAATCCCACCAACTTCTTCCTTCGAGGGAACCTGTTGCCCTGAGTCCTTCTCCATCCTGGATGTTGTAGGGAGTTAAATTGCCCAGAGATCATCTTTCCCGTCTCCTTTGTGAATCATTTGTTCCCTCCTTTACCTCTGTTAAAATGTTTGCTGAAGAAAGAGACCAGCCAGATATTTAATACCCATCAAAGCCAGAGGCCTCCCCCTGTTTGGGGATCAGTGGTTCCCAGCTGGTAACGGGAGAGTTGGCTGGACCCTTTTCTTTACTCCAGCTGGCATGGGATGAGGAGGTCACTCTGAGTGCAGTGTGGGTCCAGAAGTATCCTAAACCCCATGACAAATGGTCTCTGTGATGTAGCCACCTCTGGGGTGGCTCCATCATCATCATCATCATTCATGCCCGTCACCCCAACCGGGGTATGGGCCGCCAACAACAGATCTCCATAGTCTTCTATCCTGGGCCATTCGCTCTAGCTGGTTCCAGGTATAGCCCATTTTTTTGCTATCAACCTGAAGGTCGCGTCGCCAGGTATTTCTTGGGCGGCCTCTTTTCCGCTTGCCTTGGGGGTTCCACTGCAGTGCCTGTCTGGTGATGTTGGTTGGCTGCTTGCGTAGTGTATGTCCTATCCAGCCCCACCTTCTCCTTCTAATTTCTTCCTCTGCTGGGAGTTGATGGGTCCTCTCCAAGAGGTGGATGTTACTGATGGTGTCTGGCCAGCGGATCTGGAGAATCCTTCTGAGGCAGCTATTAATGAAGGTCTGGATCTTTCTGGTGGTTGTTTTGGTTGTCCTCCAGGTTTCAGCTCCATACAGTAAGACTGATTTCACGTTGGAGTTGAACAGTCGAATCTTTATTGCCAAAGACAGCTCTCTGGAGCTCCAGATGTTCTTGAGCTGTAAGAAGGCTGCTCTTGCCTTACCAATCCTTACTTTGATGTCTGCGTCTGTGCCACCCTGCTGGTCGATGATGCTACCTAGGTAGGTGAAGGACTGCACTTCTTCCAGGGGGCTTCCATTCAGTGTGACTGGGTCGTTGCTGATGGAATTGATCCTAAGGATCTTGGTCTTGTCCTTGTGGATGTTGAGGCCAACCTGTGATGACGTGGCTGCCACTACGTTGGTCTTCTCTTGCATCTGCTGTTTACTGTGCGAAAGGAGTGCAAGGTCGTCGGCAAAGTCCAGGTCATCAAGCTGGGTCCACAATGACCATTGGATTCCATTCCTACGCTTGTAAGTGGATGTCTTCATAATCCAATCGATGACGAGAAGAAAGAGAAGTGGTGACAACAAGCATCCTTGTCTGACTCCGGTTCGCACCTGGAAGCTGTTTGTGAGCTGCCCTCCATGGATCACTCTACAGTGTATGCCGTCGTATGAATTCTTGATCAGGTTGACCACCTTTGCTGGGATGCCATAGTGCCGAAGGAGCTTCCAGAGGGTCTCTCGATCCACGCTATCGAATGCTTTCTCATAGTCAACAAAGTTGATGTACAACGAGGAGTTCCACTCCATAGACTGCTCGACTATGATGCGGAGCGTTGCTATCTGGGGGGGGGGTGGCTCCATGGTGACCATTATTTGCTAGTGACAGGGCATGGACATGTCTTACCTCTCTGCTGAAGGGCAGGCGGGGATCCTAGGAGGCAGTGGGGGAATCCCAGGAAGGCAGTGAGTTCCTAATTGGGGTCCCTGGCTGGTGGGGGCTCTTGGTGGGATTCCCAGTCTGGCAGTGAAGATCTGGTGGGGGTTCTCTGGCCGGTGGGGCTCTGAGGGGTATCTGGGATCTCTCGGGCCTGGGATTCTGGGAGTTGGGTCCCAGGAAATATCTGGTGGGACCCGGGCGGGGGGGATCTGGGTTCTGGGTACTGGGGGTGTTGGGGGCCCCTGGATGGAGGCTCTGGGGGCTGCTACTAACCATGTTCCTTCTCTCTGATCAGCTTGTGCCAGAATCCTGGCTCCAAGCACTGCCCGACATTCCCTGGCCAGGCCCAGTCACCGTGATAACTTTCTAGCTACTTATCAAACACTGTGAGGTGAAATCACAGATTTTGCATTTCTCCCCTCTTGAAAACTGCAGGAACTTCCAGTTCCATTGGGAAAACTCCTGCCCGATTCCTTGTCCTAGATCTGGAGGGTGAGGGAAGTGGGAAGGAGTGCTACACTATGGCACTATCTTCCACAGCATTCTGGACTCGTGAGCTCTCTCCTGCCGTCCATCACCCCGCTCTGACAAACGGAGGCTAAGGACACCATTCCTTACCCAGCCTGGCTAATAGCTATTAATGGAGTTAACCTCCATGGATTTATCCAGTTCTCTTTTAAACCCTGTTATATTCCTAGCCCTCACAACCTCCTCAGGCAAGGAGTCCCACAGGCTGAGTGTGCGTTGTGTGAAGAAATACTTCCTTTTGTTTGTTCTAAACCTGCTTCCTATTAATTTTCATTTGGTGATTCCTAGTCCTTGTGTTATGAGCAGTAAATAACACTTCCTTATTCACTTTCTCCATGCCAGTGATGATTTTATAGACCTCTCTCATATCCCCCCTTTGTCTCTTTTCCAAGCTGAAAAGTCCCTGTCTTTTTAATCTCACCTCATACAGAAGTTGTTCCAAACCCCTAATCATTTTTTTTTGTTCTTTTCTGAACCTTTTCCAATTCCAATATATCTTCTTTGAGATGGGGAGACCACATCTGCACGCAGTATTCAAGATGTGGGTGTACTATGGATTTATAGAGAGGCAATATGACATTTTCTGTCTTATTATCTATCCCTTTCTTAATGACTCCCAACTTCTTGTTTGCTTTTTGACAGCCACTGCACGTTGAGTGGATGTTTTCAGAGAACTATCCACAGTGACTCCAAAATCTCTCGAGTGGAAACATAATTTAGACCCCATAATTTTATGTATAGTTGAGATTGTTTTCCAATGAGCTGCACTATGTGTTATTATGACATCTAGTACTGCTGAGATCCTGCAATCAGTGATATCCCTGCCCTTCCTGTTCCCTTTCTCCCCTGAACCCCACCAGCCCATAGTTATTGTTCCCAGCTTCCCCAGGACTCTCTCATTGTCTCTGGACCTGTCTGTCATAACATAACATAAGAACATAAGAAAGGCCGTACCGGGTCAGACCAAAGGTCCATCTAGCCCAGTATCTGTCTACCGACAGTGGCCAATGCCAGGTGCCCCTGAGGGAGTGAACCTAACAGGCAATGATCAAGTGATCTCTCTCCTGCCATCCATCTCCATCCTCTGACGAACAGAGGCTAGGGACACCATTCTTACCCATCCTGGCTAATAGCCATTTATGGACTTAGCCACCATGAATTTATCCAGTCCCCTTTTAAACATTGTTATAGTCCTAGCCTTCACAACCTCCTCAGGTAAGGAGTTCCACAAGTTGACTGTGCGCTGCGTGAAGAAGAACTTCCTTTTATTTGTTTTAAACCTGCTGCCTATTAATTTCATTTGGTGACCCCTAGTTCTTGTATTATGGGAATAAGTAAATAACTTTTCCTTATCCACTTTCTCAACATCACTCATGATTTTATATACCTCTATCATGTCCCCCCTTAGTCTTCTCTTTTCCAAACTGAAGAGTCCTAGGCTACGTCTACACTACCCGCCGTATCGGCGGGTAGCGATCGATTTTTCAGGGATCGATATATCGCGTCTCATCTAGACGCGATATATCGATCCCCGAACGCGCTTCTATCGATTCCGGAACTCCACCGCCCGAGCGGTGGCGGCGTCGATATGGAGAGAGCCCGGACATCGATCCCGCGCCGTGAGGACGGGTAAGTTATCGATATAAGATACTTCGACTTCAGCTACGTTATTCACGTAGCTGAAGTTGCGTATCTTATATCGATTTTTCCCCTTAGTGTAGACCAGCCCCTAGCCTCTTTAATCTTTCCTCATATGGGACCCTCTCTAAACCCCTAATCATTTTAGTTGCTCTTTTCTGAACCTTTTCTAGTGCTAGAATATCTTTTTTGAGGTGAGGAGACCACATCTGTACACAGTATTCGAGATGTGGGCGTACCATGGATTTATATAAGGGCAATAATATATTCTCAGTCTTATTCTCTATCCCCTTTTTAATGATTCCTAACATCCTGTTTGCTTTTTTGACCGCCTCTGCACACTGCATGGACATCTTCAGAGAACTATCCACGATAACTCCAAGATCTTTTTCCTGACTCGTTGTAGCTAAATTAGCCCCCATCATGTTGTATGTATAGTTGGGGTTATTTTTTCCAATGTGCATTACTTTACATTCATCCACAGCAAGAAGCAGTGCCAGGGAGACTTGCCCTCTCTCTCGAGACTTCGATTTCTGGGACATGGATTTACTTTCTATGTGTTCTAGGAGACTCTTTGAAATTGAGTGTCTGTGACATTAACCATAGTGCAATCTGGACTGTTGAACAGCTGTGAGACTCAGTTCCCAAGCTGGGGTGCCTTTTACACTGCTTTACTGTGAGAGCAGCCACTCCTGGGCAGGTAACACACAGTCTCCAGCATGTAACTCGCTCCCAGCTACACAGTACTGAGTGCTGCTAGTCAGTGACTCTCTAATTACAGTACCCCACAAGAGAACCCCAGAAAATTCTCTGCTCCCAGACTTCTCCCAGAAATGTGCATCTTGCACTGTCCAGCACACTACTGAACAATGGAAGCTCATATGAAATCTGTCATTTCATCAGTGGAAAATGACATGTGCCAACCTTGTCATTCCAAATGGAGTTTCCAACACACTTGAATCCAAACACACTGGTTAGGTAAAACAATAAAACAAAATTGTTAACTGCCGGAAAAAAATCTTCTCAGTGGCTAAGGGTAATGAGGCATAAAAGTCAGAATTGTTTACAAAAGAAATGCAAAGATAAAACACAAATTAACGTCTAAGTTAACAAGCTAAAATGGATTCAAAGCAAATGTTTCTCTCTCCATGTGCTGAGACAGGCTGGCTTTCCTTTCAGCCAGGACTTCCCCATAACCTGCCCCTGCCTCCCAAGTTCAGTTCTTCAGGATTTGTCATGGGCAGAGGGAAAGGGGAGAGAGAGTGAGTCCCAAGCATTTTCCTCACCTCTTTTTATAATTCAGTCCTTTCTATTAGAAACAACTTCAGTTCTCAGCTGAGTCATGGTGACAGGCTGTCTGTTGGAGATATGAGTTTCAGGTCTCCCTCTGATAGAATGTAAATGTCTTCTTCACACCTTCCCCCTGCCAGCGAATTGCTGTTTGCCTTGCTGTCTCTGAGGAACTGGTCTGTGGGTGTTCCCCAGAATTGTAACTTTTTGTAATATCCTACAGTAAAATCTCATAACTTTACATACAGTGTTGCTACACATTTTAACAGGAGGATAATATTCAGTAGATTATGTGATTTCAAGTGATACTTCGCAAACCATACTGTGTACAAAATTGATCATAATTTTCCAGAAGAGTGAACATAGGATTACAGACTGACACAGGGCCTGTGTGTGTGTTCCAAGCAAATATGTGTGTTTTTCAATCCCTCCTAATCAAAGTGTTTTTCATCTTCAAGGACCTGGTTTACTAAGTGTGACACTGCATGGAATTGTGAGACGCCTTCCTAGTATTATTACTTTGCAATTTTATCATATTGGTATTAATAATGAATTGTGCTAGATATGCCATGTTAGGTGTCAGGGAAAATGTTATAATTTTCCAAGTATGATCATTTTTTTTGTTTGTATCACCTTTGTATTGTGAGATATAGATACGTAGGGTATATCTGTATTCCAGACGGTGGACTGTGTTTCTGGGTGACACCCTCAGATCTATTGGCATCAGCACTGCCTAGCCTGTTTGATGGCCCGTCCAGGGTCATCAGCTGTACAATGAATCCATGGAAAGGATCAAGGGGATACACCGATTGAGTCAGCAAGACATGCCGGGGAATGCCTGTGTAACGAGAACGCCAAGGATTTTCCAGGCCTGTAACACTCACTTCCTCCCCTCTGCAGAAACGGAGTCTTAGAGCAGCCTGGATCCAGCATGGGAGCTGAGACTCCACGGGGCCCTGGGAGCTGTAGTTCCTTGGCCAGCTCCCTGCCTTGGAGCAGGGAAGGAACTACATTTCCCAGCATTCCCTTGGCTGCTATCAACAGGAAGGAGGGGAAGCTGCGAGACTCCATGCGCTGCAGCTTGCTGTGGCTGGGGAGCTGGCTGCTAGAAGGGGGTGGCAGTGTGAATGGGGAACAAGTGTGCCCAAGGAGTAGAAGGCTTTGGCCCAGGTAGCACCCTCAGAAGACTTCCCCAGACTGGCTTAGGGATGTTGGTGTGACCTCGCCTGGCAGCCCCCAAGGAAGAAACTGGGTGGACTAAATGGACAGTGTCCGTTCTATCTGAAGCCTGGCAAGGGAGGTATGTGGATCCCACCAGAAGTTAAAATAGTAAGTAAGGGAGGGGAGGCTTTACTAGAGGACCTGGGCAGCTTCAGAAACAGCACAGGAGGATTTCCACTTCTGAGCCATGAAAATAGAAATTGACTTTTTCCTTTCCAGATTTAGCTAATGTTCAGAAAGGGAATCTAGCGCCTGCCTTCCAGATTTGAACACCCTCAAAATTCAGGAGTGTTCAAGCTCAATTTGGGCAGCTGTTACTTCATTTCTCCCAAATCAAATATGCTGATCCACTATCATTTGCTGTAGAAAAAGTAGGATAAAATTGAGCAACAAATGCTGGGGTCTTCCCAGTGCTCACTAGGGCTGGAATTGCTATTTTCAACAGCCATTACCATTTTTTTTTTTTTTTTAGTTTTGCTTGTTTAAAAGGAAGACAGTGATATTGCACTGGCAAATCCCCCATAGAAACAAAGAATGGAACAAAAGAATAATAAAGGCATCTCAAGTTTTCCTCATTTATGTAGGACAGTCTTATAAGATGGATCCAGACATCTTCCAATCACACAAGCTGAAAATTATTCCACTTTACTGCAGTAACCATGCGGGAACCAGTCCTGTCTGTGTTCTGTGCGCATCCAAAATCCCTGCTGAACTCAGAATCACCATCTCACCATCTCTTTTGTGACCATCTCACCTGATATGTTCAGCCCTTGTAAGGGAAGCAGGTTCACATTTAGTAATTGGGTGGGAAGCGTCTCAGAAAAAGTTAGGTGCTGTAGGAGGTGTTGCTTATTCACTAGGTAATGTGAGACCTTCCTGTTACACTAGTAAACCAGTGCCGCACAGCAGGCACTTTGCTCCTGGAGTCTAGAATGGGGCCTTTGCGTCTATACACAGCCCATTAAAGACAATGAAAAGCCTCCCACTCACTTCAACAGGCTTTGGCCAGAACTGGTTATACACAGGGTAACCCCACTGTCTTCACAGGGTCCTGGTCTCACAGCGGAGCGGGGGCATGTGAGCTTGTTGCAGAGCTGCTGCTCCGGGACGGGAATCTCCTGGCACCCCAGCCTCCAAAATCATCCAGGCTTCACTTTCTGCACGACTAGGTGCTGGCTGAGGGGGGCGTGGGAATTGGTGGCCTCTGCTGCAGGTGATGGGAATCGCAGGTATTTAAAGCCATGGCCTAGAGGAGGGAAGTGCCTAACTGCAGAGTCTGCAGCTGCCTAGGGCCAGGGCTGAGGATTTAGAGTCCCTAGTGCTGCCGTTGCAAGGTTCAAGCAATGCCATGACTGGTGACATGGGGGGTACTGGAGACATGGCTAGAGAAGGTCTGAATGAGGAAGGAGATAAATCTGTGGGGAGTTTCCTTGATCACTATGAAAGTTCTGCTCACTGTGGACACTGGTAAACCCACATGGGTGTACAGCTCAATAAGAAAACCTGGGGGCTGAGGGAGCTGTGTATGGCAATGCATACAGTCATGGAGAGGTGTGTGATCAAAATGAAAAATGTCTCTGAGGTTCAGTACCGGGTATCCTATGGCACCAATGGCACTGCCCCACCAGGCCCACAGTGACTATATAGGGGCCTACAAATATGTTTGGTACCAGGACCCACAGAAGGTTAATCTGGTCCTGACTGCCTGAGCACTATTTCAGTCCCACATTTTTGGGTGGACCTCCCACAGTGGGAGCTGCAGAGCCCTCCCCCGCAAAACACACACCCACCCCATCCTACCTCCTGGTGTTGGGAGGGGAACAGGAGAAAGGACAAAAGAAGCAAGAGAAGAAGCGGAGGGAGGGATGGAGGAAAAGGTGAAACAAAAAGGACAAACCCTAATGTCCCCAGTGATTCTAAGGGACAAAATCCCAGGTGTGCAATAAAATTCTGCCTCCTTAAGCTCTGTTTTCCATGCCTAGAATTCAACTCCCACCAGGTGGATCAGACTGAACAGGTTTCAAACCTCCAGGAGGCTCTTACCTTCTAAACAGGGACGGCTGTTTTCTAGTAAAATCACTGAAAGGGAAGGAGAAAACTCAAAAGAGGTTCCTCCTGGCGCTCACGTCCGTGAACCCGAATACTCTCTCAGTCCTCAAAGAGAGACCTGGAGAAGGAGACTTGCTGAAGCAAAGCCACAGGGGTCTCTGAGGTTTCCCTGGCCCCTCGCCCCATCCTGCCTGGCTGATGTCAGCATCTCTCTGTGAGGTCACCACCTCCCCACCACCTTGGACCAATAGTCTGAGGTCCTACAAAAGGCCTTTGTGATATCACTGCCACACCCCTCCCTTGCTGTGCCAATGTCCTGCCCCGGCCAGGCACTTTGGAGGTTTGAGCTACTCCCTGTGGATCACCCCACTCAAGGAGCTTTTCTGCAGAGCATCCTCAGATGTCTGAGCACACGAGTGCCATGGCAACGAACTGACACACGTGACACCAAAATGAGATCATTAATATACTAACCTAGAGGAGAAGGACACTGCAGCATTAGTAGGGGAGAACCCCCTACTGAACATGCATTACACCTAGCAGCGTCAGCAGAACATATCGGCTATACAACTAAAGAAAGGGATCTGCACGTTGCTGTAGACCAGTGGTTCCCAACGTGGTGCCCGCAAGCGCCATGGCGCCCGCCGGGGCATTTATGTGCGCCCACCTACTGCCCAGCAGGGGAGAGAAGCTGTGGCCCTGCGCCTGACGGGGACAGAAAACTCAGGCTGCAGGCGCCGGTGCTCTCTGTCCCTGGCAGGCGCGGGGCTGCAGCTTTTCTCCAGCTTCTCCGGGGCTGCAGCCTGCGGGCGCCAGTGCTCTCTGTCCCTGGCAGGCGCGGGGCTGCAGCTTTTCTCTGGCTTCTCTGGGGCTGCAGGCTGCGGGCGCCGGTGCTCTCTGTCCCTGGCAGGTGCGGGGCTGCGGCTTCTCTCCAGCTTCTTCGATGCTGCAGGCACTGGCGTTCTCTGTCCTTGGCAGGCACGGGGCTGTGGCTTCAAAGCTGGAGAGAAGCTGCAGCCCAGCCCTGTCCGGGAACAGAGAACTCTGGGGCTGCAGGCTTCATTCTATGTTAAAGTAAGGATAATCAATATATTTGGACCAGCAGTTCAACAGTGTTTTACTTTTTTAAAAATAAAGAAGATGAAAATTGTTTATATTTATTTTGTAAAATGTTTTGTAGATAAAAAAGAACAAATTCACATGGGAAGGTGAAAGAGTAATTGCCGAATAATTTAGTTAATACCTTTCACATGTAAAATTACTGTTTTTATCTTATGGATTCATATATTATGTAATATTAAATGATTTTTTTTTGTATATTTAACGTAAACAGAAAATAAGCCTTGAAAAATGGTTGGCGCCCACCACACTCTCTTCTGAAAACATGAATGTGCTACTGGCCACAAAAAGGTTGGGAAGCACTGCTGTAGCCAGATCAATGCAAAGCTCCACTCACTGCACAGCTGCCAGCATAAAAGCAAACGTGTTCAGATTCACAAGGAATGGGATGGAGAATAACACGGAATGTTTGTATATAAATCACGGGGGCAGCCTCGAATATCCTGGGCTCACCATGGCTACTACAGCACCGCACACGGGATATTTTAAATCTATCCTTGAGAACTGGGGAAGAAATAGGTCTAAAAAGAAATATTTGATAATGAGAGAAAAGCACCCGGTTCTGAAGAGATTTTATACTAAGTAAGTGACAGCAGTTGGACAGTGTGACGGGATTGTATATGGAAGTTCCATAAACAGACAGTAATAATCCCCCCCCCCACCCTTCACAGGGGCAGCAGGGAGCCCTGTGGGGAGGTGCTTTAAGAGGGTACGTGAGGGGAGTATGGAGCAGGAAAACTCCCTGGCAGTGGGGAGGAGGCAGCAGCAGGGTGGGGGGTGACTGGCAGCTGGGGGGGCGCTGGGCAGTGGGGGCACCAGCAGCAGCAGGGCGGGGTGACTGGCAGCTGGGGGCACTGGGTGGGGGCAGCAGGACCAGGGCTGGGGTGACTGGCAGCTGGGGGCGCTGGGCAGGGGGTAGCAGCAGCAGCAGGGCGGGCGGGTGACTGGCAGCTGGGCGCTGGGCGGTGGGGCAGCAGCAGCAGGGCAGGCAGGAGACTGGCAGTTGGGGGCGCTGGGCAGTGGGGCAGCAGCAGGACAGGCAGGAGACTGGCAGCTGGGGGCGCTGGGCAGTGGGGGCAGCAGCAGGGCAGGCAGGAGACTGGCAGCTGGGGGGGCGCTGGGCAGTGGGGGCACCAGCAGCAGCAGGGCGGGCAGGAGACTGGCAGCTGGGGGCGCTGGGCAGTGGGGCACCAGCAGCAGCAGGGCGGGGTGACTGGCAGCTGGGGACGCTGGGTGGGGCAGCAGGACCAGGGCTGGGGTGACTGGCAGCTGGGGGCGCTGGGCAGGGGGGTAGCAGCAGCAGGGCAGGCGGGTGACTGGCAGCTGGGGGACGCTGGGCGGTGGGGCAGGAGGAGCAGGGGGCGGGTGACTGGCAGCTGGGGGACGCTGGGTGGGGGCAGCAGGACCAGGGCTGGGGTGACTGGCAGCTGGGGGCGCTGGGCAGGGGTAGCAGCAGCAGCAGGGCAGGCGGGTGACTGGCAGCTGGGGACGCTGGGCGGTGGGGCAGGAGGAGCAGGGGCGGGTGACTGGCAGCTGGGGCGCTCGGCGGTGGGGCAGCAGCAGCAGGGCAGGCAGGAGACTGGCAGCTGGGGGCGCTGGGCAGTGGGGGCAGCAGCAGGGCAGGCAGGAGACTGGCAGCTGGGGGCGCTGGGCAGTGGGGGCACCAGCAGGGCGGGCGGGTGACTGGCAGCTGGGGGTGCTGGGGAGGGCAGCAGCAGCAGGGAGGGGGTGACTGGCAGCTGGGGGCGCTGGGCAGTGGGGCAGCAGCAGGGCGGGCGGGTGACTGGCAGCTGGGGGCGCTGGGCAGTGGGGGCAGCAGCAGGGGCGGGTGACTGGCAGCTGGGGACGCTGGGCAGGGGTAGCAGCAGCAGCAGGGGCGGGTGACTGGCAGCTGGGGGACGCTGGGCGGTGGGGCAGGAGGAGCAGGGGCGGGTGACTGGCAGCTGGGGGCGCTGGGCAGTGGGGCAGCAGCAGGGGGCGGGTGACTGGCAGCTGGGGTGCTGGGCAGGGGGCAGCAGCAGGGCAGGGGTGACTGGCAGCTGGGGGCGCTGGGCGGGGGCAGCAGGGGGCAGGTGACTGGCAGCTGGGGGTGCTGGGCAGGGGCAGCAGCAGGGCAGGGGTGACTGGCAGCGGGGCGCTGGGCGGGGGCAGCAGCAGGGCGGGGTGACTGGCAGCTGGGGGTGCTGGGCAGGGGGCAGCAGCAGGGCGGGGTGACTGGCAGCTGGGGGTGCTGGGCAGGGGGCAGCAGCAGGGGGCGCTGGGCGGGGCAGCAGCGGGGAGGGGGTGCTGGGCGGGGGCAGCAGCAGGGCGGGGTGACTGGCAGCGGGGGCGCTGGGCGGGGGCAGCAGCGGTGGGGCGGGGTGACTGGCAGCTGGGGGGCGCTGGGCGGGGGGGCAGCAGCAGGGCGGGGGGTGACTGGCCGCGGGGGGGGCGCTGGGCGGGGGGGGCAGCAGCGGTGGGGCGGGGGGTGACTGGCAGCGGGGGGGCGCTGGGCGGTGGGGCAGCAGCAGCAGGGGGCGCTGGGCGGGTGACTGGCAGCAGGGGGCGCTGGGCAGGGGGCAGCAGCGGGGGCGCTGGCGCAGCAGGACCAGGCCGGGGAACCTGGGGCCGGACAGTCTCCGGGGGCACTTTCCTCCGGTCCCTTCCCGGCTTCGCTGCGGGCAGAGCCCGGCCCCGCCTCCCCCACAGGCCGCTGCGTCTCGGGCCCCGCGAGCTGCTCCCGGGGTCTCGGGCTCTGGCGCGAGGGGGACGCGCCCCGGCCGCGGGCAGGGCCCGGCACATGGGAGGGGGCGGGGCTGGGGGCTCCGGGCGGGGCCGCTGCTCCTGGGGCGGTGACGGGGGCGGGGTCTCTGCGAGGAGCGGGGATGAGATGGGGCCTCCTTTACCTGAGCTGCGGAGGGCGGAAGCGGCCCCGGGGCAGGCTGGGAGATGTAGTTACTGATTCGCCCCGGAGCGGAAGTGACGTTGGCGGGAGAGGCGGAGCCGGGCTGCGAAGGAGTGTTGGGCGCCCAGGGTGACCCCCCCTCCCCCTGAGAAGTTCCCTGTCCCCCCCCCCCCCCCGATTGTGCCCCATTTTCTCTCCCCTTCGCCAGTGGCCAGTTCAGGTCTCAGGTTTGGGGGGTTTCCCCCATTTCCACCTGCAGGGATTTGTCCTTGTGCGGGTGGGAAATGGTTCCCCCGAGGGATTCCTGAGCTGGGCAGAGGGTGAATGGGCAGAGGCTGGGGGGGCCTGAGACAGGGACACCTCTGGGCTGGGCTGGGGGGGCCACTCTCTGCTGGCAACGGGGCCTGGGAAGGGCCAGGAAGGGGAGGGAGGAGCAAGTGTCCCCCATGGAGACGGCCCAGCCCCAGGTTTCCCCTCCCAGCTACTCCCCAGCACCTGCTGGCCCTGTGAGTGTGAAGCAAGAAGAATCCATCTCATTCTGTTGTTGATTGAATATCCCTGTATAATCCCCTCCAATTTCCCCTCCGTTCTCATGAACTGTTAAATGCTGATGTAAAATCTCCCAGATGTTGGTGCTTCTGTCTCACATTAGCAAATATATTGTTTGTGCCCCATTTTCTCCTCAGTTCTGAAATACTGATATCGAATTCTCAAAAATCTTCCCACTTTTCTCTCCAGGTGTGTGATTGAGATCAGGACTCTTATCGTACTGAGCGTGGCCCTGTTCTGACAGCTGCTGCAGAGACCCCAGGTGAGATCAGACCCCACTGTTGTGCCAGGTAAAACTGAGGCCTAGACCGAGATCACGGCCCCCTTTAAGCCAGGCGGTGCACGACTGTGACCTAAACTGCTGCATCCATTGTGCTGGGCACTTTAGAGACCTCCACTGAGATCTGTGTCCCCGTTGAGTCTGGCACTGCACTGACCCCGACCCAGATCACGCCCCACCACTGTACTGTGCACTGCACAGACCCTGACAGAGATCCTGCCCCCACATTTTACCAGTTGCTGCAGGGGCCCTAAGCAAAATTAGGGATCCTGTAATGCTGGGAGTTGCAGAGTCACCGACTGAGGTCAGGCCCCTGTTGTGCAGGGCTCTGCACAGACACCGAGATCAGGGTCCCCATTGTGACAGGTGCTGAACAGACACCAAGGGTATCTCTACCCTGCCATTAAAACCCCCAGCTGGCCCATGCCAGGTGACTCAGGCTCACAGGGCTCAGGCAAAGGGGCTGTTTAATTGCAGTGTAGGTGTCTGGGCTCGGGCTGGGGCCAGGCTGTAGGACCCTGTGAGGTGGGAGGGGGCCAGACCTTGGGCTGCAGCCCCAGCCAGAACATGGACACCACAATTAAACAGCCCCACAGCCTGAGCCGTGTGAGCCCAAGTCAGCGGGCACAGACCAGCCGTCGGTGTCTAACAAGTTTTCATGGAGAATTTGGGGCAAAACTGGGAACTGAACCCAGATTGTTTGAATTCTTGCTTCTCCCCATAACCCCAAGCCCAGCGTGTGTGTGCAGCGTTGTTTTGGTCTGTGTTTGCCTTGCATTGGCTTCCAAGGGAGGCTGTGGAATTTCCTTCATTGGAGGTTTTTAAGACCAGGTTAGAGATGCACCAGTCTGGGAATGTCTAGGGATACTTGGGCCTGCCTCAGCACAGGGGGCTGGAGTAGACACCCTCTCAAGATCCCTTCTAGGCCTACACTGAAATAATTCTCTTTTGTGCTGTGTCCTGTTCTACGCTGAGCTGTTTTGCATGGGGCCATTTGGAACTGTGATTGCACCATGTTGTGTAGCAGTTTTGTGGTGCATTGTTTTGCCTCAGCTTGTTTGGTGCCTGTGCTGTGTTGGTTTGAGTTGAGCTATTTTCCGTTGTGTACTTTTGTCCTAGGATGTCGTCGTTTGCATCGTGTTACTTTCTTTTCCTTTGTATTGTCATTTTATGCTGTGGAGTGTAGGTTGTGTTTTTTTCCCCCCTGAATTGCCTGACATTATGTTGTGGTGGGTTTTATTCTGTATGTTGGGTTTTTATATGTATATATTGCATTGCATCCTAGACATGTAGGGCTAGATAGGACCTCAAGATGTCATCAAGTCCAGCTCTCTGCCGAGACAGGACCAAGTATCTGTAGATTATCTCTGACAGAGCTTTGTCCTACCTGTCCTTAAAAACTTCCAGGGACAGAGACTCCCCAGCCCCCCTTGTAAGACTATTCCCGAGCTGACCTGCCTTAGCTCTGGGGACACCCACACAGACTGTAGTGGTGAGCAGCTCTGGAGAGGGAAGACCCCAGTGAGTGGCAGCTGGGTAAAGAGACTAAAGTTGGGAGGAGAAACATTGACGTGTCCAGGGTCACCCAGGCTGTCTGTGACTGAGCTAGAAATAGGTTCTAGTGCCACCGTACTGCTGTTTCTGAAGGTCTCTGCCACCCTGGTGTTTTAGGCACTGGTGCAAACCCTTCGTGTAGACAGAATTTACACTAGTGCACTCTGATTGGCACTGGTGCACCATGTCCCAGTTTGAAGGTTTGAGGTGGTGGAGGCAGGGGGAAGTGACCTCACAGAGGCCTGGGGCTGGCTGAACAGTGCAGCTGGTAAGGGAGGGGCAGCAGTGAGTGCTGGAGGTATGAGCCAGGAGCGCAGCCCCACAGGGCTGGACACTGACTTCTCCTGACCCAGGGGACACCCCCCAGCGAGGTGGTTTGTCCATGGATGCACAGGCCGTCTTGGCAGGGCAGCTCAGCTGCAGTCCCTGCACACCTCTTCCTGCAGCCTAATACAGTGTGCTCGGGGGCCTTTCCAAGCTGCGGGTGACGGGGCTCTGGAGCTAACAGGGTCTGTTCCTGGCTCTGTCACAGACCTGTTTAGTGACCGTGGGGAAGTCACAGCCCCTCTCTCTGTAACGCTGTCTTCAGTGACTCGAGAGCACGAGCACCAGCCTCGGGCAGACTGGTAAGAAGCAGGGAACAAACCCCAAATTGGGTGTGAGGTCTGTATGGAGATTTCACCAACCAAGAATCCAGTGTAAACGCTTCAGGCTCTGTAACAGCATCAACATGGAATCACAGACAGTCCCCTTGGGTGATCCCATATATCTTTCTGAGCCGCCTCCCCCCCCACACGCTATAAAAACTCCACTGCCCATGTGGGCCACAGTAACTGGTTTTCTGCATATAAAATCCAGGGCTGGCGTTGGGGGCAGCAAGCAGGGCAACTGCCTGGGGCCCCATGCCACAGGGCCCCCACAAAGCTACATTGCTCAGGCTTTGGCTTCAGCCCTGAGTGGTGGGGCTCAAGGGCCCAGACTTCAGCCCCATGCGCTGGGACTTCAGCTTTCTGCCCTGGGCCTCAGCGAGTCTAATGCCGGCCTTGCTTGGCAGCCCCCTGAAAGCTGCTCACGGCCCCCCAGGGGGCCCCAGACCCCTGGTTGAGAACCACTGCCTTACCCCACGAGTCACAGCAGTGTTCGTTACTGCCAGTCCCAAAGGACCAGTCACTTCCTTAAGTCAATTGAATCTTAGATCTTCCAACAAAGACAACACTTGTAGCCAGTCCTGTCATAACCTGTATTAAGACTTATTTAAAAGGACAGGAGAGTTGTTTACAAAGTTAAAGCAGGTAATCCTATAGATGCAGATGAGTTGCAGTCTTAAATTTCAAAGGTAATAGAAGCTTCTATAATAAGCAAGCTCTACATATTCTTTAGGACTAACCCTGGCTAAGCAGCTGGGGATCTTGTGCTTATGCCTAGGAACTTTGCCCCCCAGAGTCCAAGCAGCATACAGATCATCAGTTCCTTCCGTATGGGGTTTTTCATCCCCTTCCTGCCATGTGCTCTGAGCTGGAAACTCAGCTAATGGGAAATCAAGAGCACAACAACAGTCTTGTGTCTTCTTTAACGTCCTATAATAGTCTATCTGGTGTTGATGGACCTTTCCTGCCAGGCAGGGTGTAATGCATTCTGTTGCCAATCAGCACTTCACCTAGGTAAAGTCTCTCTCCTGTGTGGTGATTTACAGAGCCACAGAGGCTCACTAGTCAGATGTTAACCCAGGCAGCAACTCACAAGCATTCAATAAAGTCTAAACACTAAACACATTCTTATGTTCACAGTCTGTAGGAGGAGTATCTACTCATTGGGACTCACTGGGGAGCCATAGAAAGAAACGAGATGTGCTGCGGCAAGAAGGCCCAGTCTCAGAGCCCCCGTGGTCACGCTTCCCAAAAGCTAAAACTAGGCCCAGCCCATGAAAGGGGCACCACCAGGAGAGACTGTATAAAGGCTGGAGCATCCAACAACTTAGTTAACCTGAGAGAGCTGCCTTGGGGACAGTGACAGGGAGAATCCCCAGATTTACTCCTTTGATTCTGCTCGTCTCTGGCCTTTGGTTCATAGAATCACAGAACTGGAAGGGACCTTGAGAGGTAGGTAGTCCAGTCCCCTGCACTCAGGGAGGACGAAGTATTATCTAGACCAGGAGTGGCCAACCTGAGCCTGAGAAGGAGCCAGAATTTACCAATGTACATTGCCAAAGAATCACAGTAATACGTCAGCAGCCCCCCCTATCAGCTCCCACCCATGGGAAGCCACAATAATCAGAACCTCCCCCTCCCTCCCTGCACCTCCCGATCAGCTGTTCACACTATGCAAGACATTGGGAGGGGGGGTTAATGGAGTGAGGGCATTGCAGGCTCAGGAAAGGGAGTAGGAAGGGGTGGAGTGGAGGCAGGGCCTGTAGCTGAGTAGTGAGCACACCCAGCACACTAGAAAGTTGGTGCCTGTAGCTCCAACCCCAGAGTTGGTGCCTATACAAGGAGCCGCATATTAAATTCTAATGTTTTTATGGAGGTAAATACTAATAGGAACTGTTTGATCATGGGGGATTTTAACTTCCCGGATATAGATTGGGAAACAAATGCTAGTAATAATAATAGGGCTCAGCTTTTCCTAGACGTGATAGCTGATGAATTCCTTCATCAAGTAGTTGCTGAACCAACGAGGGGGGATGCCATTTTAGATCTGATTTTGGTGAGTAACGAGGACCTTGTTGAGGAAATAGTTGTAGGGGACAACCTTGGCTCGAGTGATCATGAGCTAATTCGTTTCAAAATAAATGGGAGGATAATCAAAATTGCATCTGAGACTAAGGTATACAATTTCAAAAGGGCTAACTTTACTAAATTAAGGCGACTAGTTAGGGAAGTGGATTGGACTAACATATTTAGGGATCTAAAGGCAGATGATGCCTGGGGTTACTTCAGGTTGAAGTTGCAGGAGTTGTCAGAGGTATGTATCCCGAGAAAGGGAAAACGGCTCGTAGGTAGCAGTTTTAGACCGAGCTGGATGAGCAAGCGTCTTAGAGGGATGATTAAGAAAAAACAGAAAGCGTACAAGGAGTGGAAAATGGGAGGGATCAGCAAAGAAACCTACCTTATTGAGGTCAGAGGGTGTAGGGAAGCAGTGAGAAAGGCAAAGAGCCGGGTGGAGATGGACCTAGCGAAGGGGATTAAAACCAATAGCAAAAGGTTTTTTAGCCATATAAATAGGAAGAAAACCAAGAAGGAAGAAGTGGGACCGCTTAAAACTTTATACAGAGTGGAGATTAGGGATAATCTTGGCATGGCACAATATCTGAACGAATATTTTGCCTCGGTCTTTAATGAGGCTAATGAAGGGCTAAGGAATAGTGATAGAGGGACTGATGGGAATGAAGATATGGGGGTAGACATTACGGTATCTGAGGTAGAAGCCAAACTTGAACAGCTTAACGGAAGTAAATCGGGGGGCCCGGACAATCTTCATCCTAGAATATTAAGGGAATTGGCGAGTGAAATTGCAAGCCCGTTAGCGATGATTTTTAATAAATCTCTAAACTTGGGGGTTGTACTGTTTGACTGGAGATTAGCTAATATAGTTCCTATATTCAAGAAGGGGAAAAAAAGTGACCTGGGTAACTACAGGCCTGTTAGTTTAACATCTGTAGTATGCAAAGTCATGGAAAAATTTTTAAAGGAGAGAGTGGTTACGGAGCATGAGGCCGATGGCAACTGGGACAAATTACAGCATGGATTTACGAAGGGTAGATCGTGCCAAACCAACCTGATCTCCTTCTTTGAGAAAGTACCAGATTTTTTAGACAAGGGAAATGCGGTGGATCTAATATATCTTGATTTCAGTAAGGCGTTTGATACGGTACCACATGAGGAATTACTGGTTAAATTGGAAAAGATGGGGATCGAAATGAAAATCCAGAGGTGGATAAGGAGCTGGTTAAAGGGGAGACTGCAGAGGGTCGTATTGAAGGGGGAACTGTCGGGTTGGAGGGGGGTTACCAGTGGAGTTCCTCAAGGTTCTGTTTTGGGTCCAATTTTATTCAATCTATTTATCGCTGACCTGGGAACCAAGAGTAGGAGTGGGCTGATGAAGTTTGCGGATGACACCAAGTTGGGAGGTATTGCAAATTCGGAAAAGGATCGGGATATCCTCCAGGGAGATTTGGATGACCTTGTAAACTGGAGTATTAGTAACAGGATGAAATTCAATAGTGAGAAGTGTAAGGTTATGCATTTAGGGATGACTAACAAGAACTTTAGTTATAAGCTGGGGACGCACCAGTTGGAAGTAGCGGAGGAGGAGAAGGACCTAGGAGTCCTGGTTGATCGTAGGATGACTATGAGTAGGCAATGTGATGTGGCCGTTAAAAAAGCTAATGCGGTCTTGGGATGCATTAGGCGAGGTATTTCTAGTAGGGATAAGGAGGTGCTAGTCCCGTTATATAAGGCGTTGGTAAGACCTCATTTGGAGTATTGTGTGCAGTTTTGGTCTCCCATGTTTAAGAAGGATGAATTCAAACTGAAACGGGTACAAAGAAGGGCCACTAGAATGATCCGAGGAATGGAAAGCCTGTCGTATGAAAGGAGACTTGAGGAGCTCGGTTTGTTTTCCTTAACCAAAAGAAGGATAAGAGGAGATATGATTGCACTCTTTAAATATATCAGAGGGATAAATACCAGGAAGGAGAGGAATTATTTCAGCTCAGTGCTAATGTGGACACGAGGACAAACGGATATAAATTGTCAGTCAGGAAATTTAGGCTTGAAATTAGACGAAGGTTTCTAACCATCAGAGGAGTGCAATTCTGGAGCAGCCTACCAAAGGAAACAGTGGGGGCGAAGGACCTCCATGACTTTAAGATTAAGCTAGATAAGTTTATGGAGGGGATGGTATGATAGGATAACTGGCTTAGTCAATAGGTCAATAAAGTGCCACACTGGTAATTAGTACAATGGGTCAATGATAGGATATTGTTAGCCTTTTTCCAGAGGGTCTGGCTGGAGAGTCTTGCCCGCATGCTCGGGGTTCAGCTCACCGCCATATTTGGGGTCGGGAAGGAATTTTCCTCCAGGGTAGATTGGCAGTGGCCCTGGAGGTTTTTCGCCTTCCTCCGAAGCATGGGGCAGGGGTCGCCTGCTTAAGGAGTGGGTGGATCGGCTTATGTGGCCTGCATCTTGCAGGAGGTCAGACTAGATGATCATAATGGTCCCTTCTGATCTTGAATTCTATGATTCTATGATTCTAAAGAGCCACATGTTGGCCACTCCTGATCTAGACCATCCCTGAGAGGTGTTTGTCCAGCCTGCTCTTAAACCTTCCTTGCTGCAATTTAAGCCCATTGCTTTTTGTCCTGTCCAGAGGTTAAGAACAATGTTTCTCCCTCCTCCTTGAAACAAAATTTTATGTACTTGAAAGCTGATCATATCTTCTCCAGACTAAACAAACACAGTTTTTTCAGTCTTCCCTCATAGGCCATGTTTTCTAGACCTTTAATCATTTTTGTTGCTCTTCTCTGGACTTTCTCCAATTTGTCCACATCTTTCCTGAAATGTGGCACCCAGAACTGGACACAATACTCCAGTTGAGACCTAATCAGTGTGGAGTAGAGCGGAAGAATTACTTCTCGTGTCTTGCTTACAATACTGCTGCTAATACAGATCAGAATTATACTTGCTTTTTGCAACAGTGTAACACTGTTGACTCATATTTAGCTTGTGATCCACTGTGACTCCCAGATCCATTTCTGCAGTGCTCCTTCCTGGGCAGTCATTTCCTGTCTTGTATGTGTGTAACTGATTGTTCCTTCCTAAGTGGAGTACTTTGGGTTTGTCCTTATTGAATTTCATCCTGTTTACTTCAGACCATTTCTCCAGTTTGTCCAGATAATTTTGAATTTTAATTCAATCCTCCAAAGCACTTGCAACCCCTCCCAGCTTGGTATCGTCCACAAACTTTATAAGTGTAACAGAGCTACTGGGAGGGTTTCCCCATGTGTCAGAGGGTTACAGCCTGGTGGGAGGGGGCTAGGCCTGTACTGGGATAAGGTCACTCTGTGCTTCACAGTGTGGCAGAACCTAGAGTGTCCATTAGCAGGGAACAATGCTGGGGGGAATCGACATGTGGAAAGGACAGAAACCCTGTCTGAATTCTCTCACATTGCCCCTCTCACCCTGGCAGGCTACAGAATAACATCCACGTTTCACCCCAAATCATCCCCTCCTCCCAACAGGAAGGAAATGGCTGCAGTGGAGCTGGCTCAGGTAAGGGATTCTCAGGGATGTGTTCTGCTTGGAGGGAGAAGAGCAGTATATTTATAGAAGGGTGGGATCTGCTAGAGGTGGTGGGAGGCAGGAACTATCTAGGGTGTGGAATGGGAGGAGACAGGATGTGACAAACCTGCTGAGACTTGTGTACTCTAGGGTGTGATGGGTTGTTACCCCGGGGTGCAGTCTGGGGGGCTTCTGGGAACCGCTGTGCCCTCTAACCCTCAAGCTGGGCTGGCCCTTCTCTCACTGCTTTGCTGGAGATTCAGCCAGCCTCTCCAGGGCCTGTTATCACCCAACACGACAGCAGGTGGCGCCATGCAGCCAACTAAGCTACCTGAGTGCTTTACCTGAGCCACTCAAGGACAGATAGAGACAACAGCCAATTTCCCAGCGATAACTGTTAGCAAACAGATCAAAGCAGATTACTTAGCAAATAACCAAAAACTCAAACTAAGCCTAACATACTATCTGGATAGAATTTGAATTAGCAATTTCTCACCCCGACTGATGATAGAAGCAGTCCACCAAGTTTCCATACACAAGCTAGAAATCCCATGTTCAGATCTGGCCCTGCAGGAGCTTTGGGGGCTGGCGCTGGGGCAAGTGGGGGACTGTCTGAAGTTGGCTGCTTGGGATGTGGGTGAGGCCCCGGGGAGCTGGGGGTTGGGCTGCACCCCTGTCCCTGCAGCCTGGGGCCCTGCGTTTCCTCTGGAAAAGCTGCTCCCTGTTTCACCAGCTTCTCTCAGTCTGAGTCCCAGGGACCCTGCACAGGCGTCTGCAGGGCAGGATGGGCCCTGAAATCTGGCAGCTGGGAGGTTTGCAGCAGTTTCTAACCCTCCCTCCCGTGCTTCTTCCAGGAGGCACCACAAAAGCATCTGGCCCCTCTGGGAAAAGAGAGAGAAGCAGCCAAAGCCGAGGAGGAGCGGCAGAGCGAGGAGCTGCTGGTAGGTGCCCAGAGCCCCCCGTCACTTAGGTTTGCCTGGCATAAGAATGACCTGGTGAGTGCAGGGCCCACCCTGCCCGCCTCAGCCAGGGACCCATCCCCGCTGGAGCCCAGGGAGCCTGCAGGGGCAGACATGGGGGTAACGTGATGCCCTTAGGATGCAGGAGGCTGCTGGGCAGGAGAGGGTCAGTCTGTTAGCCCAGAGCCCCTGCCCACCTGCTGTCTGGACGTCACAGTGACCAGGGATCCTTTCTAGCTCCGGGGGGGATGGGGAGGAAGGAGATGAAATGTGGGCTGCAGAGATGGAGGATTTGGCTCAGTGCACGTTGATGAGGTTTTGGGGAGAAGTGTCCCTCCTGTAGGTGATGTACAGCTCACCCCGGTCCTGATCCCTCCTCCCTTCCCGGGATAAATGAACTTCCCATCCCCCACCGCAAGAGATCTTGTGTTCTGGTAAATAACTCTGCCACCCGCCCCCAGGTGCATTTATGATTTTCCCCAGTTACCGAGCAGATGAATTTCAATGTTGATAAATGCAAAATAGTGCACATTGGAAAAGATAATATCAAATGCACATAAACTGATGAGGTCTAAATTAGCTGTTACCGCTCAAGAAAGAGATTTTGGAGTCACTGTGGATAGTTCTCTGGAAACAGCCACTCAATCTGCAGCAGCAGTCAAAAAAGCAAACAGAATATTGGGAATCATTAGTAAAGGGATAGATAATAAAACAGAAAATATCCTATTGCCTCTATATAAATCCATGGTATGTCCATATCTTGAATACTGTGTGCAGATCTGGTCGCCCCATCTCAAAAAAGATATATTGGAATTGGAAAAGGTTCAGGGAAGGTCAGCAAAAATGATGAAGGATATGGAACAGCTTCCGCATGAGGCGAGATTAATAAGACTGAGGCTATGGCTACACTCCGCAGCTTTTAGCCACACGACTGTGCCGCTACAGCTGTTCTGCTGACAGGCGCGCAGTGTAGCTGCTCTTTGTTGGCAGGAGAGAAGTGCCAGTGTAGACAAAGCCTGAGACTGTTCCCCTTGGAGAAGAGACGACTAAGGGGGGATATGGTAGAGGTCTATAAAAGCATGACTTGTGTGGCGAAAGTAAATAAGGAAGTGTTATTTCCTCCTCTTAACACAAGATCTAGGGGTCATCCAGTGAAATGAATAGGCAGCAGGTTTAAAACAAACAAAAGGAAGTATTTCTTCACACTACAGACAGTCAACCTGGGGAACCCCTTGCCAGGGGATGCTGTGAAAACCAAGACACTAACAGGGTTCTAAAAAGAACTAGAGAAGTGCATGGAGGACAGGTCCCTTAGGGGCTATTAGCCAGGATGAGTGGGATGGTGTCCCTAGCCTCTGTTTGCCAGAAGCTGGGAATGGGCGACAGGGGATGGATCACTTGATGATTCTCTGTTCTGTTCATTCCCTCTGGGGCACCTGGCATTGGCCACTGTCAGAAGACAGGATACCGGGCTAGATGGGCCTTTGGTCTGACCCAGTCTGGCCGTTCTTATGTTCCGCTGTTACTGAGCCGCCCTCTCCCTGTTGCAGAAACAGACGGAAGCCGAGAGGCAGAAGATCGTCTGGGAGTGGCAGGAGCTGCGAGGGTTTCTGGAGGAGCAGGAGCAGCGGCTGCTGTCCCGGCTGGAGGAGCTGGAGGGAGCCATTGTCCAGCGAAGGGACGAGGGCGTCTGCAGCCTGTCCTGGCAGATTTCCCTGTTCAGCGAGAGTGGAGGAGAGAAGGGGCAGCAGCCGCTGAGCCAACCCCTGCAGGTCAGGCTGTCATTGCAATGATCATACGCAGCGTTTCTCTAGGCGCTTCTGAGCCCTAGACCCCAAAGCACTTTACAGAGTGGGGTCAGGGGCATTATCCCTATGGGACAAATGGGGAAAGTGAGGCAGAGGGAGGGGCAGAGCCCTGCCCAAGGTCACCCAGTGAGTCTGGCAGCAGCGCCAGGGATGGGCCCTGGGAGTCCTGGATGCTGCAGCCCCAAGACCTTCTCTCCTGGAAATGTCTCTCTGCATTTGCACTTGGAGGGTGAAATCCCCTCCCCCACCATGCTGAGGTCCCGAGCCAGGCCCAAGGCCCCTGTCACTGCAGGTTAATGGGTTTAGTGGGGCCAGGGGCCTTCTGGGTCTCTCAGCCCTGGGGGGAATTTGATTCTCAATGCAGAGAAATATCTTCTGCCTGTAAAGTGCCGGGGGAGAAGATTTCCACAGTGGGACCTGCCCGCAGGGATTGCTGGGGCTGGTAGGGGGGCAGCAGCTCTGGGAATGTAAACCTGAAATTCCCCTACTGCCCGAGGCCTCAGTGGTGACCCCTGCAGAGCAGGAGGCCTCCCGCCCAGGGACACTCCCCCTGACGGCCTCCTCTTTCTCTCCTTTTTAGGGTGCTGGGAGCACTGGGGGCAGGTAAGTCCTGGGCTCCATTTCGCTCCCCCTCATGGGCCGCTAGGTTTGATAACTGCACTGAATAGGAAGCTGCCCCCTGCCCTGGGAGCGTGTGATTCTGTCTCCCCTAGTGGCTGACTCAGGTAGGAGACAAGCCGGTTACTGTCTGGTCGCTCATGAGGTCACAGCAGGGCTGCTAGACCCAGGGCCGATGGGACAGACCAAGCCTGTCTCCTGGACTGACGTGGCCGTGTCACGTACTCAGAGGGCGCAGAATCTCAGCTTTCCCATTTGTTAAAGTGAGTTGCCGGCCCTCAGCACCTCCCCAGTGTGAACGGAGACAGTGTTGCCTTGCTGGGGCTGCCAGCAGCCTGAAGCCGTAGCTCTGAGAGCGTGAACTCTCCTGTCCCCTGTTAATGTCATCGGGGTGTCAACTGAAATGGCAGCACTTTGATGTGAACATTAAACGTTCCCTGGCTGATCACTTGAGCAGGTGGAACGGGGAGAGGGCGGGAGTGAAGCCTTTGTGGGATGGGAATAGGGGGTTGCCGTAGCGAGGGAAGAACAGAGAAGAGACAAGGACAAGGAAGCGAGAGAGAAATGGCGAAAGGAGGGTGGGAAAGGCAGGGAAACACACTGAAGAACCAGCAGGGCTCTACAGGGGTGTCCGGGAAGGGGCTGTTTTCCTCCTGAGTGACACTGAGTGTGACAGACAAAGACTTGGCAAAATACTAAGAACTAAAATTGTATTTCCCATACGAAGGGCAGATTCCCCCCTTGTTCTTCGTATGTGGGTGTCCCATGGAAAGCAGTGGGTGTTCTGCTGTGAATGGAGCAGGGCACAGAGTCCTAACCCGATGCCCTGGGCACTGGCCGTAACGGACAGGGCAGCGTGGCCCTCTCTGCCAAAGGAGCTGGACGCCCCAGGGTTCCTGCTTCAGCTGAAGGGTTGGGGGGGGTTGGCATTAAAGGGCCCACGTTCATTCCCTGCTGGAACCCTGGGCTCTGTCTGTGGCCACTGTCAGCATGTAGGATCTGCCCACTCTTTGGTCTGTGTCTCCTCCCTTTCCACATAATCCCCGTGCTGGTGCCCCTTGTTCCTGCAGTAAACCAGCGTAGGGGTGGCTCTGCCCCCCACAGAACCAGAGCGTCCCTGAGAAAGCCCCTGAACAATGTCTCCGTTCCTTGCTCTAGTGTCTCCCCACTTCCCGTCTCTCTGGGGAGCACAGGGCTGATGTGACTCACCCTGACACTGACTATCTCAGGCTACAAAGCTCAGATCCAGGTTTCGTGAAGTTTGGGGGTTGCTGGGCTCAGGGTCTGGGGCTCAGGCCTATTTCTCACCCCTCCTTTTCCCAGCAGGGAGGACGGGACATTTCGGAAGCCAGAGCCGTCATTTGCGGAGCTGGAGAAGAGACTCAGCGATTTCTCTCTGCAAAGTGCCATGCTGCAGGAGGTGCTGCTGGGATTCAAAGGTGAGTTGGAGTCTGGGGGTGGCGTCTCCTCTGGTTAGAGCGACCCTGACCCTGGGAAGGAGTCGAGGACTCTAGTGATGTCACTGATCCTGGGCTCCATCTCACAGCCCAGCTCAGCGAGTCGCCCTTCCCCATGGAGCAGCCCTGTGGGGCTGGCTCTGTCTGCAGCGGCTGCGTTATTGGCCTCTGATCTTGGTCACCATCTCGTCGTTAACAGCAGTTCCATTAATAAGCAATGGGGGTTTCTCCATGAATGTGAGGGCCTGAATTCTCACCTCTCCCATCTTCTCCTTTCCCTAGAGACGCTGCGACAGGAGCTGGGGAGCGACACAGGTACGTGTCTGTCTCTGACGGGCTGTGGGGAGATTTCAGACCCATAACCATGTTAGCGACAGGGGATTGCAGCCTCCAGCCCTGATGTGCAGCTGGAAAT
Organism: Mauremys reevesii; assembly: GCF_016161935.1. NCBI lineage: Eukaryota > Metazoa > Chordata > Testudines > Geoemydidae > Mauremys > Mauremys reevesii. The sequence goes on along the minus strand of NC_052636.1, from coordinate 35,849,303 downwards.
GGTGGAACAATGTGAAGCCGGGTGACCCCCGTGGCTGACTCACTCCTGCCGTGACATGTGACAGGGATTCAGAGCGAATCCGGATCTCAGGGGTGTGTTTCCCTTTGGGGAAAGGAACAACCACCTGAATGGTGTGAGAGAGGATGAAACAAGGACAATAATCTCCAGACCCTGAGGCGTCTGAGAGCTTCCACGAGCGAGTGGAAGTGACCAGATGTGGGCAGCAGAGTCTCGGGCGTGAGGAGGGGGGGGGTCACGTTTTTCATACTGACTTCTAAAAAAGGGGTCCCCCCCCCCGTTTTTTTTTCTTTTGGCAAACCCCTGACAGTTAGCAAGGAATAAGAATAAAACCCGTAACAAGGCCGATCCTATAGAACGTGCATGTGTGCGTCTCAAGAGGCTGACGGAGAAGGGGTGTCCCTGAGGGCGAAACGTGCCGGAAGTGAGATTTCCTTTGCTGAAGATAAGAAATCCGTCCCCCTGCGCTGGGGGAATGTGCCGACAGGCTCAGATCCAGTTCCTGTCTCGGCACCGGACGGGTTTTGCGTGGTTCCCCCTCTGCTGTCTCCCAAAACTAAGTGATTGCAATGGCAAATGAAATTGAATGTGGATAAATGTAAAGTAATGCACATTGGGAAAAATAACCCCAACTATACATACAATATGATGGGGGCTAATTTAGCTACGAGTCAGGAAAAAGATCTTGGAGTCATCGTGGATAGTTCTCTGAAGATGTCCACGCAGTGTGCAGAGGCGGTCAAAAAAGCAAACGGGATGTTAGGAGTCATTAAAAAGGGGATAGAGAATAAGGCTGAGAATATATTATTGCCCTTTATATAAATCCATGGTACGCCCACATCTCGAATACTGTGTACAGATGTGGTCTCCTCACCTCAAAAAAGATATTCTAGCACTAGAAAAGGTTCAGAAAATGGCAACTAAAATGATTAGGGGTTTGGAGAGGGTCCCATACGAGGAAAGATTAAAGAGGCTAGGACTCTTCAGCTTGGAAAAGAGGAGACTAAGGAGGATATGATAGAAGTCTATAAAATCATGAGTGATGTGGAGAAAGTGGATAAGGAAAAGTTATTTACTTATTCCCATAATACAAGAACTAGGGGTCACCATATGAAATTAATAGGCAGCAGGTTTAAAACAAATAAAAGGAAGTTCTTTTTCACGCAGCGCACAGTCAACTTGTGGAACTCCTTACCTGAGGAGGTTGTGAAGGCTAGGACTACAACAGGGTTTAAAAGTGAACTGGATAAATTCATGGAGGTTAAGTCCATTAATGGCTATTAGCCAGGATGGGTAAGGAATGGTGTCCCTAGCCTCTGTTCGTCAGAGGGTGGAGATGGATGGCAGGAGAGAGATCACTTGATCATTGTCTGTTAGGTTCACTCCCTCTGAGGCACCTGGCACTGGCCAGTCGGTAGACAGATACTGGGCTAGATGGACCTTTGGTTTGACCCAGTGTGGCAGTTCTTATGTTCTGTCCTGGGGAACCATCTCAGATTTAAAGGGTCTCGGTGGGTTTAGCCCTGGTGGGAGGGGATGGGTCTGCACTGCCGCGATGGAGTCGAAAACGTCTCTGCAGAGAAAGCGCCAGTGAGACTTGTGATGTGAAATGACCTAAAGTCTGATCTGAAACCCGCCCCCCCCCCAAATAACCCTTCTACCCCCGACAGGCTGCAGAATAACATTCCCGGGTCCCTCCAGATTCTCCCAGCCTGCCCGGGGAAGGGAAATGGATGCAGCAGACCTGGCTCAGGTAGGGATGCTGAGGACAGGCTGTGGGGGGGGGGAGGTTCCTGTACGAGCCAGAGGGACAGGGAAGACACGGGAAGTGGGAGTTTGATTTAAGGGTGGGAGGGTGCAGGCCGTGCACGGGGTGGAGAAAGGGAAGGGGACAAGGTGTGATGGACCTACTGGGATTTGGTAAATCTGGGGCTGAGTTTTTAGGAAGGTTGGGTTGTGGGTGGGACTCCCCTGACATTGTATCCATTTGATGGGCTCCTCTCCCCCAGGAATAGTGGGGCTGTGAGTGGGGCAGCAGATACTGAGTGTTGGACTCTCGCTCTTTCAGGGGCCGGTGACCTTCGAGGAGGTGGCTGTGTATTTCACCAGGGAAGAGTGGGCTCTGCTGGACCCCGCTCAGAGAGCCCTATTCTGGGATGTCATGCAGGAGAACTGTGAGAATGTGACCTCGCTGGGTAAGGGTTCCTGTCCCCTCGGTTCTTGGAAGGGGAAATGCAGAGTTAAGGTTCACGCTACCCCACAATGCCACCTCTACTCTGTCCTGTTTCAGCATCACCCCAATATGCCAGTGACACACACACACACTACCAGAGACCCTCCCCTGCTGCAGAACACTTTGAGAACAGCACAAAGTCGAACAACTTCTCCTGGCTGAGGCAAAACTTGGCTTTAGGTCCAGCCTAGCAAACAGAAGCGTCCGATCCCTGGCCGGGCCCGCAGAGGTGGAGCCTACACCACACGAGCCATCTCAGACCTGCAAAGTATCACCGCGTCTTCGCCCCTGAGGGTTAAGAACGGCCAGGCTGGGTCAGACCAAAGGTCCATCGAGCCCAATGTCCTGTCTGCCGGCACTGGTCAATGCCGGGTGCCCCAGAGGGAATGAACAGAGCAGGGAATCACCAAGGGATCCATCCCAGCTGCCACGGAGTGTGGGGGAGTCAGGGCCCTGCACCCCCACTCCCTTTGATTCACCGGGACTCTCAGCCAGCCAGTTACACAGGTGGTTTATTAGACAATAGGAACACAGTCCCGAGCAGGGCTTGTAGGTACAACCAGCACCCCTCAGCCAGGTCCCTCTGACCCCAGACTTGGGGTTCCTGCCTCTTCCCAGCCAGCCCCAAACTGAAACCCAAAACCCTCCAGCCGGCTCCCTCCCCCTTTGTCCAGCTTCCCTGCTCACCCCCCCTTCCTGGCTCAGGTACCGTCCCTCACCTAAAGTCGTCCCCTGCTCTCCCATCCCCCATGCAGACAGTCCCAGTAAAACTAAATGACATTCCCCGGTCAATCCACCCCGCTCCCTCCTGCGTCACACCAGCGTCCTGCAAATGATTCCTTCTGAGTCATTGCGTCTATGACCGTTCTCGAGGGCCAGCACGTGTTTCCCCCAGGGTGCCGACACCGCTCACGGCAAGAACACACCCTTGTGCGCCTTTAGTGTTGCAACCTGCAACGCTCGGGAATGAAATGAGGCATCTTTGCTCCTTCAGGGATCCCACGCCCCTCCCTTTATATCAGTCACAGCTCTGCCAAGCTGCTCCAATGACTCCCTCCATCATCCAGTTACAGCTGGACCTGGGCACGCCGCTGGAGGGCGTGCGGAAAAATGCTGGGATTCCCATCTCTGAACACAACACAAACAGTGGCACGTTCTCTTAGTCCTTCCTCATCTCTGTTACAAATTTGTAGATTTTTATGGCCAAAGGGAGTATTCGGTTGTCTACTCTGACCTTCTGTATAACACCGACCGTAGCGTTTTCTGCTGTACCTTTTGTATTGAGTCGAACACCTTGCGTTAGACTAAATCATCATCCAGAAAGGCATCCAGTCTTGACTTGAAGACTCCCAAGAGAAGGCGAATCCCGTTTCCTCGGTAGCGCAGTAACCTTTGCACCATCCTTACTGCACCATGGTCGGGTTAGAGGGCAGAGTTAAGGTGATGTTGCCAGGATGGTATGAACTTTCACACTTCATTTCCTGGTTTTCAGAGCTCTACAATTATTTACCGTCCACGTTCTGGAAGGACACACGGCAGCCCTTGGCAACCCTAAGTGAATTCCCTGAGCCTAGACTATCTTTTTTTTTTTTTTTTTTTTGGTTCAGGGTGTGAGTCTTCGTACTGTGTAAGCGTGTGACCGAGCGAAGTGTGCTGCCAGGTTCGAAAGTGCAGACCAAGTCGTCATCTGCCGGTGGATATTAGAGCACTGTAAAATATTGCTCTTAGCCCAGAAATTGTGGTTTCGATGGGCACAACGCCCCAGAGGAGCTCCTGCAGAATGCAGGAAAAATGCATCACACGCAGTAGCTCCCTGAACCCCACCAACTCTTCCCACCTTCTGTGTGACTGTTTTTCGCTTGTCCTCTCTTTCTTGGAAAGAAGCAGGTGGTTTCCCTGCTGGCTACAATCTTCACCTGCTAGGCCATGGAGCTACAGTCTCAGTGTTTTAAGGACTCCCCTGTGAGGATGATTGTCTGGCAGGGTGTTTTCCCAGCAGAGATGGAGTGTGTTCAGTCCCTCTTTAAGCAGAACGGCCTACACATTTGAGCCTCTGTGGCGCTAGCCTCAGCATATTGCTAGGTTAAAATGGCCTTGGGTTAAAATAATAATACATTTGTGAGCAATCCCCTTGAGCTCACCTGATATCCTTTCCCCGTGCAGAGTTTCCAGTTTTCCCACCTGATGAGCTCTCTCAGCCTCAACAAGACAAAGACCCGTGGGTCCCAAATCTCCATGATTCAGAGGAAAGCGAGATCCTGAGCGGTACCTGCCCAAGGGAGGAATCATTCAGCCAATTCGAAATCTGTCCGTGGCTGAAGGAAACAGCTGGGATTCCCGACAGAGACCTTGGGAGTTCTCCGAGTTCAGGATTGTCCCCAGCAGGTATGTATCCTCCGGGGAGATGTCACTCGTGACTTTCTACCTATCCTGTGCGACACCTGGCAGTAGCTCCCTCCTTCACCTCCCTTCCCCTAAGTGCTTGGACGGGATTTACAGGCAGAATTGATCCCCTCTACCCCGTGGGAAAGAATTTTGGGGAAATTCAGTCCCTGAGTTATGTCCATCTTTCCAGCCCTTCTTTGGTTGACCAGGATGGTGATAGTGACCATGAAATGCTCAGGAAGATTAGAGAGGCTGTAAAAATAATCTCAGTAATGGGACATTTCAACTATCCCCATGTTGAGTGGGTCCATGTCACCTCAGACTGGGATGCAGAGAGAAAGTGTCTTGACACCATAAATGACTGTTTCTTGGAGCAGCTAGTCCTGGAACCCACCAGAGAAGAGGCAATCCTTGATTTAGTCCTAGGTGGAGCCAAGGATCTGGTCCAAGAGGTGAATGTAGCGGGACCACTTGGTAATAGCGCCCATAATATAATTAAATTCGACATCCCTGTGGAAGGGGGAAAACACCAAAGAACCCCACCATAGTAGCATTTAATTTCAGAAAGGGGACTGGCACCCACATGAGGACGTTGGTTTACCAGAAATTAAAAGGTACGGTCTCAAAAGAGAAATGCCTGCAAACTGCATGGAAACGTAAAAACATGACAATGGAAGCCCAAATTAAGTATGTGTCCTAAATTTTAAAAAAAAACCTAGTAAGGCAACCAAGAAAGTGCCGCTGTGTCTAACCTACGAAGTAAAAGAAGCTGTTAGAGGCAAAAAGGAAGTAATATCCTACTGAGGAAAATAGAAAGGAACAGAAACTGTGGAAAGCCACGGGAACCGAGCCTTTGTGGGTCACAACTGACAATACCCAAATTCAGGACAAACTGCTGAGAAATAGGGCAGAGATACCCCAAAACAGGAGGTTATTTTCCCCTGAGAGATACCAGACCAGCAACAAAAGTAAACTTCCGTTTCACCCCACTGGCTAACAAGAAGTCAGAACAGCAGTTTCCTTGGGAATTCCAGTCCCTTGTGTCACCAACAAAAACACTAGACTAGAAATGAGTGGTTCTTTAAAACCAATTTCAGCAAATAAGAGGTTCTTCTGATCCCAAAGGACTAGCCACACACCCGGGTCAAATCAGATCTTACCCCAAAATCACGCTGCTGCTAATCCTTTAGGATCTAAAATCTAAAGGTTTATAGAAAGAAAGAAAGAGGAGAGTTAAGAATCATTAAAAAGGGATAGAGAATAAGACAGAGAATATATTATTGCCCTTATATAAATCCATGGTACGCCCACATCTCGAATACTGCGTACAGATGTGGTCTCCTCATCTCAGAAAAGATATTCTAGCACTAGAAAAGGTTCAGAAAAGGGCAACTAAAATGATTAGGGGTTTGAAACGGGTCCTGTATGAGGAGAGATTAAAGAGGCTAGGACTCTTCAGCTTGGAAAAGAGGAGACTAAGGGTATGGCTACACTTGCAAATTTGCAGCGCTGCAGCAGGGTGTGAAAAAACACCCTCTGCAGCGCTGCAAATTGCGGCGCTACAAAGCGCCAGTGTAGTCAAAGCCCCAGCGCTGGGAGCGCGGCTCCCAGCGCTGTCCGTTATTCCCCACAGGGAGGTGGAGTACGGACAGCGCTGGGAGAGCTTTCTCCCAGCGCTGGGGCTTTGACTACACTTAGCGCTTCAAAGCGCTGCCGCGGGAGCGCTGCCGCGGCAGCGCTTTGAAGCGCTAATGTAGCCATAGCCTAAGGGGGGATATGATAGAGGTCTATAAAATCATGAGTGATGTGGAGAAAGTGGATAAGGAAAAGTTATTTACTTATTCCCATAATACAAGAACTAGGGGTCACCAAATGAAATTAATGGGCAGCAGGTTTAAAACAAATAAAAGGAAGTTCTTCACACAGCGCACAGTCAACTTGTGGAACTCCTTGCCTGAGGAGGTTGTGAAGGCTAGGACTATAACAGGGTTTAAAAGAGAACTGGATAAATCCATGGAGGTTAAGTCCATTAATGGCTATTAGCCAGGATGGGTAAGGAATGGTGTCCCTAGCCTCTGTTTGTCAGAGGATGGAGATGGATGGCAGGAGAGAGATCACTTGATCATTGCCTGTTAGGTTCACTCCCTCTGGGGCACCTGGCATCGGCCACTGTCGGTAGACAGGATACTGGGCTGGATGGACCTTTGGTCTGACCCAGTACGGCCGTTCTTATGTTCTTGGTTCAGACTTGTAGCAGTGATGGAATAAACTTCTGGCTTGATAAGTCTCTGGCTGCTTCTAGATAACTGGACAGTCCTCAGTCCCTGAGTCCCATCAGTATAAGTCCATAGTCCAGAGGTTTGAGTAGGAAAGCGGGTGGAGCAGGATAGAGACACGGTGGAGGTGTTTCCAGGGTCTTTTATAGCTTCTGCCACGTGGAGGGAAACCCATGGCTTCAAACAAAGCCCTTGGCACAGCTAGTGGAAAATTACAGGTCCAAGATGGAGTTTGGAGTCACATGGCAATGCCTGACCTCACTTAGTCCTGGCAGGAAAGTCCATTAAGAATAGGGTGCTCAAGGCAGGACTAATCCCCAGATAGATTTTTGCCCCAAATCCTAAATGGCCCCTCAAGGTGTCAGCTCACAACCCTGGGTTTAGCAGGCCAATGTGCAAACCACTGAGCTGTCCCTCCCCCCCCTTTAATGGGCCACGCAATTTGCATAGTCCCTCCAGGATGCGCTGGCTAACTACCACGTGGGTGTTACCCCAGGAGCAAACATCTGAAATACAGGTAGAGCCAATATTCATAACTACATGCATGCTAAGAGCATAATCATCTTCAGCAAATCATAGCCTTTCCATAGACATCTTCCGTGCCCCGTTTTGTAGAAGATTGGTTGCAAAGCTCTAACAGTGGTTGCAACAATGACCTATATGGTCATAGTTTAATCAGAGAACGTCACAGCCACGTGTAAAAATATAACCCGGCAGGCCAAAAAAGAATTTGCAGAGCAGCTAGCCGAAGACTCAAAAAGTAACAACAACAAAATTTTGAAGCACACCAGAAGCAGGACGCTTGCTAAACAGGATGCTTGCTTATAACAGCACTCAAGGATGATAAGGCCATTGTGGAGAAACTAAATTAATTCTTTGCGTCAGTCTTCCCTGCAGAGATTGTGAGGGAGATTCCCAGACCTGAGCCATTCTTTTTAGGTGACAAATGTGAGGAACTGTCCCAGATTGAGGTGTCATTGGAAGAGGTTTTGGGAAAAATTATAAATTAAACTACAGTAAGTCCACAGGATCAGATGGGATTCACCCAAGAGTTCTGAAGGAAGTCAAATGTGAAATTGCAGAGCTGCTGACTGTGGTATGTAAGCTATCACTGAAATCAGCTTCTGTACCAGATGACTGGAGCATAGCTAATGCAATGCCAATTTTTAAAAAAAGGCTCCAGAAGCGATCCCAGCAATTACAGGCCAGTAAGCCTAACTTCAATATCGGGCAAATTGGTTGAAACTCTAGTAAACAGAATTATCAGACTCATAGATTAACATATTTTGTTGGGGAAGAGTCAACATGGCTTTTGTAAAGGAAAATCATTCCTCGCCAATCTACTAGAATTCTTAAGCAAAGTAAACTGTCATGGATTAAGAAGGAAGGTCCTCTCAGGATCTGGTTAAAAGAGAGGAAACAAACCAGGAATAAATGTTAAATTGTCAGAATGGAGAGAGATGAACAGTGGGGTCCCCCAGGGGTCTGTATTGGACCTGCGCTGGTCAGCATATCCATAAGTTATCTGGAAAAGGAGGTGACAAAATGTGCAGACAATACAAAACTACTCAGGAGAGTTTTAGTCCAAAGCAGATCCAAAGGGATCTCAGAAATCTGGACAACCGGGCAAGAAAATGGCAGATGAAATTTAGCGTTGATAAATGCAAAGTAACGCACATTGGGAAACAACATCCCAACCCTATGCACTGAATGACAGAGTCTAAGTTCGCTGTTACCACTCCAGAAAGGGATCTTGGAGTTACTGTGGATAGTTCTCTGAAAAGGTAACAATATTGGGGATTATTAGGGAAGGATAGATAAGATACAAGATATCATGTTGCCGCTGTATAAATCCATGGTGCATCCACATCTTGAATACTGTGCTCAGGTGTGGCCACCCCATTTCCAAAAAGATAAATTGGATTTGGAAAAGGTACAGAGAAGGTCATGAAAATGAATAGGGGTATGGAACAACTTCCGCATGAGAAGAGATTAAAAACCCTGGCGTTTTCAGCTTGGAAAAGAGATGACGAAGGGAGGATATGATAGAGGTCTATAAAATCATGACAGGTGTGGAGAAAGTAAATAAGAAAATTTGGTTAACAGTGGCCTTCACACAAACAGTTTTTTTACAAAAACCTTCAAAAAATATACAGCAATTTTTATAGTAAGCAAAAAAAAGCATTACAAATTAAACCTTACTACATTTTGTAATTAAAACAGTGCACATTGTGGCCTGAGCCTTTAACATTCCTCTCATTTCCTTAACGTAAACCCAATACAAAATTCTATTTTTTACTTACTAAACCTTGAAACAAAAACATTGATATTTAACTGAAATGTCTAATTTATAATACATATAAAAAAAAAACATTATAACTTTTCCATTATATAGATCTTCTAAAGACACTTTAAGTGGATGCATCATATCTTCTCCTCTTCTTCTACCATTACGACTTCTATTCTGATTACCCATGAAACTGAACAATCCACCACCAAAATGTGAGAGAAAATATCGTCCATTCCACCACTTCCCCCCCTATACACTGCGGGGATCGACCTAAGATACACAACTTCAGCTTCGAGAATAGTGGAGCTGATGTCAATGTATCTTAGGTCAACTTACCTCGCGTCCTCACGGCGAGGGGTCAACTGCTCCACTCCCCCGTCGACTCCGCTACCGCCTCTCGCCGCGGTGGAGTACAGGAGTCGACGGCAGAGTGATCGGGGATCGATTTTTCACATCTACACTAGATCCCCGATAGATGGATCACTACCCGCCGGGTAGTGTAGACGTACCCTTATTCTAAACCAAAAAAATAACCATAATCAATCTTAAAAATTATTCTAATCTGTCCCTGCCTTAACATCAATACAAACACTAGCAATCGATCAAATGCGTTTCTACCAATATCCCCAAAAAAAATTCTTTTTCGCTATTTAAAAAAAAAAACTAACAAAATAATTAAACCATACATTAATTCTTATAGTACTGTCAGAGAAAAACTCAGTTCTCGCTTTTTTGTTTGGATGCAGCAGAGTCAGATACTTTATTCTGTTTAGCAGCTACAACAGGGAGAGAGTGCACTAGGACATAGGGTCTCCCCTTCCTAGACAGGTCTCTCAACAGGTAAACAATTACAGCAGCATTTATACTTTTGTTACGGACAATAATAAGCAACAGCTGCATTTTGTTTACACATAGATCATCCTGCTATCTTATTTTTCTCACTTCTAGAAGACGCCAGTCTACGTATTTTGCTATCAATGCAAGGTCGCAACCACTTCTCACACAGTTCTTTTCCACTCGCCTCACACAATCCTCGCTTCTACAGAGCTCGCATTATTAGGGTTACAGCTAGCCTGACTCTGGCTAACAGCTAGTCTGACTTTTGCTAACAGAGACTGTCATGCATTAAGATCCCCTACAAATCCCTGCCAGTTCTTTCTCTACTTCCACACTCCCCCCTTTTGTACTTCTAGTACAACAAATATTTTCAAACCTCTATTTGCATTAAGCCGTGGATTTCAGATTTTACATCAGATGTTTCAACCTTAGGGGTTTTGATTGGATGTAATGACAATGCATAATTAGCATGGACATGAAAGGTATTACTTTTAGTACATCCTTTACAACAACATAATCCTAAGCTAACTAATAGCAATACAAGCAATAACATTTCCATAGCAATAATATGATGGGATTGTTATACAGTTTTGGTCACAAAGCACAATGCATCATACTTAGTAGATAAAATAGACACTCTATAAGCTGTATGAAAGGCATACTTTTCAACTTGATATATATTTTGAAACATGAATTTGCCCTTGTACTTCAGAGATTCTTTGAACCTCTGGTAACAACGAAAGCAAATCTTGAAACCATTCAGGTACTAAACTAGTCCAATTAAAGAGTATCTGGAACCTAAGGCTACTTACAAAATTGTATCTGCAGGCCAGTAAACAATATGATTGCCTGCAGTGGTAATGAGATTAAAATGTATATCTTGCAATGTGGTGGTTTTAACATACACACAGCTATCATTAGCTTGAAAAAGTAGGTCTCCTGTCAGGATAGTTCCTTGTCCTCTGTCCTCCCAGCAAACGTTATCATGAACAGTGACAACTTCCCCTGGCTTCAGTTTATGGATACACTGAAGCTGTAGGGGTTCTAACAGCCGAAATGTCCATTGACTCCCCATTCGTATCCAAAATGTCAGGTGTTATTCTAGGGGCACTGACTATAAATCAGTTAGGTATACTAGGAGGTCTAATCTCCCAGATGTCTCAGTGAATAATCCAGTCCCACATGCATCCTCCCCATGGACCCGGCAAGATTCGATATGTGGGAGCCCACACCCCCCTAACCGGTCCATATGCTTGGAAGGAGCACTGTGAATGTCCACACTTCCACCCAGAAAGTGTCCAAGTATGTCTCCATGGCCGCAGGTCAGATGGTTCCTGATGTGTCTGTAAGGACAGTGGGCCAAGTCTGGTGCTCAAGATCATTCCGAATGATCATAGATTTTTATTTCCACTGATCCATTTATTCTCCACTCAATTGTTTGCTTATATGGGATATCCTGAACTTTAAACATATTTTTTTCCAAACAATCTTTAAATAAATCACTAAAGTCTGAGGGCCTTGGCCATTGGTTTTATCAGATATATGGCATTGTCTGTATTTGGATGTATTACAGGGGTAATAGTGTAATGAAGGAGATGGCAGGGGCAGTGGCAACAAGGTGCCTTTGGTACTTGTCATTTAAAAATCCAATTAGGGAGGGCAATACATGCTGAAGGATTTATCCAGAACACAGGGCGCAGCCTGTAGAATAAACCCCAAAATCCAATCAATACCACATTCCCAAGCAGGGGTCCCACAAATTTCTTCCTGCCAGTGTATAATTCTTTGTTCTTCTTCGAGTGCTTGCTCATATCCATTCCATGTAGGTGTGTGCGCGCCGCGTGCACGTTCGTCGGAGACTTTTTACCCTAGCAACTCAGTGGGTCGGCTGGGCGCCCCCTGGAGTGGCACCATCATGGCCGCGGATATATATCCCAGACGACCCACCCACTCCTCAGTTCCTTCTTACCGCCCGTGTCGGTCGTTTGGAACTGTGAAGTGCAGCATAGCTGACCTCCACCTCCCTAGCATTCTCTCAATTTTCTATTCTTATTGTGTATATCGTTCTCTAAGTTGTTAATTTAGATAGAGTAGTTAGTGTTAGTTGATTAGTTACAGTTTAGTTAGTTAGTCGGGTTCTGGGCTTAGGCCCTCCCCGCCCGGGGTCAGAGCTCTTGCCCGGCTCCCCGGGATTCAAGCCGTGCTCGGCTTGTCATCGCCTGATGCCGACGGGGGATCCACATTCCTCCTGCTTGAAGTGCCTGGGGGAGTCGCACTTAACAGCTAAGTGCCCAATTTGTAAGTCGTTCAAGCCTCGATTCCACACCCACCCTCCTTCCCCACTGTCGGAGTAGCCGGCAAGAAGGAACTGAGGAGTGGGTGGGTCGGCTGGGGTATATATCCGCGGCCATGATGGCGCCACTCCAGGGGGCGCCCAGCCGACCCACTGAGTTGCTAGGGTAAAAAGTCTCCGACGAACGTACACACACCTACATGGAATGGATATGAGCAACACATCTCGAAGAACAACAGTTACAACGGTGAGTAACCGTCTTTTTCTTCACCAGGATCGGTTCTTAATGTCCTTTCTAGTCAGGAATTCCTGGACTTTGGCAATGGCAGTGGAGTGAGTGTTCCTTCTTCTTTCCCGAAACAGTCGTGGTTCAGCATCCTACAGGGGAGAGGTTACCAGCACATCACCCTGTAATGGTTTTGCTTCTTCTAGAAAAATTCAAAGGCACAGTAGATCTGTCAGTGGACAAGGGAGAGGTTACTAGCACTTCACCTTGTCCTTTTTCCCTGCTGTCCAGAAGGCACAGCAGAGCTAGAAGAAGGAAGAGACTAATCATCAGTAGGAGAATCCTCCCGAGGTGGAGGGGTCTTTTTTGAAGTGTGAATCATGGGTCCAGGCAGTTAGTCTTTGGCACTTCACAGCCATGTTGGTAGTCAGCAGGACTTAATAAGGGCCTTTTCAGCATGGAGCTAAAGCAGTCTTTCATTGGTGGACCTTTACATTGATCCAGTCTCCTGGTTCCAAGGAGTGGCAGGGCTGCTAGGGTCTTTGGGTATCGCTTCTTTACCTGTGAGAAAAGAAACCTAACACATTTCATTAGTGCCTGGCAGTGTTTTGCAGATCTCATAGCTGCTTGGGCACATTCAAGCCCCCCCTCTTTTCTTGGTTGTCAGCCAAGTCTTAGCTGTGAGCAGTGTCCTTGACTGGGGCCAGTGTCTTATCTTTAGCCTGAGCTTGCTAGCTATTTTTTTTCCAGTTAATTCATTCTGTTCTTTTTCCTTCTCCCCTTCTTGGCTTCTTTTAACCTACAAAGGAAACTTCCACTCTTCACTGATACACCTTTTCTCAATCATGAACACATAAACACTGCCGTTATACAGTACATTAGTCTTATTATGCAATGTATGCGACATATACCCTTCCACTGAAATAACTTTATTACAGAGCTTTGGCACAACAAGCCAGAACAAGCACACCCACTTTGAGGCGTTCACTCAATATAACCTCTAGTCCAATAGCTTCCCGCCATCCCCAGCCCTCTGGCTAGAAATCTGAGGTAGCCAGAATGAGCCCATGTACAATATGGGGAGTGAGTTAACTTTACATGTCCTTGCTTCCAAAGACTGTTGGTATGCAAATTTTAACAACAATTTTCAATTAACAATCTGGCCAATGAAGTTTCTTTTTCTTACTTAAGGAAATGTATTAGACTTTAGTATATCACATTTTCCTGATTTATCCAAACACTTTGTATTCCAAGTTGAATAAAACAAGTATCTGCATTTTAATTCTTCTGTTTGATTTTTTTTTAAACTAGACCATCCTATGAAAATATTCAACACAAGAATTCTGGCCACGAGACAAACACCACAAGACAGGACATAGAACACAAAACATAATTCCTATTGTGCCAGTACATGCATGGTACGTTAAATGCTGTTCAGCTGGCGTCAGTTTTCTCTGATTATCTGAAAGACAAAAACAGAGGTCTACCCCTTCTGGGCAGTCAATTATTGCTTAAAATATACAAATAACCTCGTTGATTTCTGGCAAAATAGAGGAATTACCCCATATTTTATTGTATGTGTTTCATAGGCAGCCTAGGTTTCAGTGGCTTCTACCTTATCAGTTAGATAATTTGCATTAATACAGTTGCTTTCTGGCTTGCTTCTGGATCCAAAGCTATTCACAGCTTAAAGATTCTTACCTTAAAAGGGACATAATTAACTTTACCAGAATTTTGATGGCTTTTTTTTTTCACTTCTAACTCCTGCTTTCAAACACTGAAAGAAAAGCACTTCTTAGGCCTGGTCTACACTAGGGGAGGGGGTCGAACTAAGGTACGCGACTTCAGCTACGCGAATAGCGTAGTTAAGTCGAACTACCTTAGTTCAAACTTCTTACCTGTCCAGACGCCGCAGGATCGAAGTCCGCGGCTCCCCCGTCGACTCCGCCACCGCCGTTCGCGGTGGTGGAGTTCCGGAGTCGACGGGAGCGCGTTCGGAGTTCGAACTATCGCATCTAGATTAGACGCAATAGTTCGAACTCCGAGAAGTCGAACGCCACCCGTCGACCTGGACGGTAAGTATAGACCTACCCTTATAAGGCCCCTTAACGCCTAATAGGATTTCAATTACATAGCACGGTATACATTTCTTTAGCTAATTCGACTAAATTGTTCATAGCCAAATAATTGCAATCTAATAATTTCTTTGCCTGAATTTATTTACAAACATTTCAAAGACACCAAGAACTTTCCTCTTTAGCACTTTTACAAAGTTCAACTGCTGTTCCCTCCAGCAACTACAGAGGTAACATCTCACTTCTTCCTTAAATCACTTGCTTGTCTCCCAACAGCCACTTTTATCAACTCAAACCACCATTTCAAGTATTGTCCTGGGTATTTGAAATCCCCATGCTTATACTTACTTACGCCTTCCTTCCACTACACCCTCAAAATTTTCCAACCTGTTTTCCAACTTGCTTTCCAACTTGCTTTTTTTGCAACAGTGTAGCATTGTTGACTCATATTTCGCTTGTGATCCACTGTGACTCCCAGATCCGTTTCTGCAGTGCTTCTTCCTAGGCCGTCGTTTCCTGTCTTGCATGTGTGCAACTGATTGTTCCTTCTTAAGTGGAGTACTTTGGATTTGTCCTTATTGAATTTCATCTTATTTATGTCAGACCATTTCTCCAGTTTGTCCAGATGATTTTGAATTTTAATTCTGTCCTCCAAAGCACTTGCAACCCCTCCCAGCTTATCGTCCACAAACCTGATAAGTGTAACACAGAGACTGTGTTACTGGGAGGGTTTCACCATGTCTCAGAGGGTTACACCCTGCTGGGTAGGGACTAGGCCTGTACTGGGATAAGGTCACTCTGTCCTTCACAGTGTGGCAGAAACTAGAATGTCCATTACCAGAGAAAAATCCTGTGGGGAATCGACATATGGAAAGGACAGAAACCCTGTCTGAATTCTCTCACATTGCCCTTCTCGCCCTGGCAGGCTACAGATTGTCCACGTTTCGCCCCAAATCATCCCCTCCTCCCAGCGGGAAGGAAATGGCTGCAATGGAGCTGGCTCAGGTAAGGGATTCTCAGGGAGCTGGTGGTGGGTTCTGCTTGGAGGGAGAGGAGCAGTAAATGTATAGGAGAGAGAGAGGCAGGAACTATCTAGAGTGCGGAATGGGAGGGGAAAGGATGTGACAAACCTGCTGAGACTTGTGTACTCTAGGGTGTGATGGGTTGTCACCCCGGGGTGCAGTCTGGGGGGCTTCTGGGAACCGCTGTGTCCTCGAACCCTCAAGCTGGGCTGGCCCTTCTCACGCTGCTTTGCTGGAGATTCAGCCAGCTTCTCCAGGGCCTGTTATCACCCAGCACGACAGCAGGTGGCGCCATACACCCAACTAAGCGACCTGAGTGCTTTACCTAAGCCACTCAAGGAGAGAGAGAGAAGACAACAGCCAATTTCCCAGCGATAAGTGTTAGCAAACAGATCAAAGCAGATTACTTAGCAAATAACCAAAAACTCAAACTAAGCCTAACATACTATCTGGATAGAATTTGAATTAGCAATTTCTCACCCTGACTGATGACTGAAGCAGTCCCCCAAGTTTCCATACACAAGCTAGAAATCCCTTTACCCTGGGACCAACACTTCCCCGAGTTCAGTCTTTGTTCCTGAGGTGCTTCCAGGAGTTTTCTTGTGTGTGGAATGAGGCCAAGAGATGATGTCACACCCCACCTTATGTAGCTTTTCCATATGGCAGGAACCCTTTGTTCCAAACTCAGTTCCCAGTCCAGTTTATGGAAAAATACAGGTACCAAAATGGAGTTTAGTGTCATATGGTCTGGTCGCATGGCCTGCTGAGTCATAGTAGCCATGACTCATAGGCTGGCTGAAACATTCACAAGGAGGCTAAGCTCTTCCACGGTCCATTGTCTTTGTCGATGAGCCATGAACACTGTCTGTCTTCTTTCTTGTACCTGAAAGTCTCGTTGTGGATGTTACCCAGAGTAAGCACATTTGAAATACAGATACAGAGTCAATATCCATAACTTTAGACACGAACATGATACATGCACACAAATAGGACAATCCTATTCAGCAAATCATAACTTTTCCAATGACACTGAACATGACGCATCTTGCACAAAATGCATCATAATTATGTCCTAATCATTTGATAATCATACCACTGTGCTGAATGTGGGGTGTAGTGTCAGGGCCTAATTTCAAGGCACAGGTGTTGGGAATGGAACTTCCCCTCTTTGTGGAACAGGAAATAACCCTCCAGCCAGGGCTGGGAAAACTTCCCAGACTCCCAGTGCTGGAGACTGAACCTACTGACACTTCATTAGTTACCACCAACCCCGCTCTTTGTGGCAACTGCAAACTTTATCAGTGATGATTTTATATTCTCTTCCAGGTCATTGATAAGAATGTTAAATAGCACAGGGCCAAGAACCAATCCCTGTGGGAACCCCCTAGAAAGAAATCTACTCAAACATGGCTCCCCATTTACAATCATAGTTTTTAATCTATTTAATGTATGTTGTGTTTATTTTGTATCTTTCTAGTTTTCTAGTCAAAATGTTGTGCTGAACCAAGTCATGTGCCTTACAGAAGTCTAGGTATATTACATCAATGCTATTAGTTGCAACCAAACTTTTGATCTCATCCAATAAGGATATCCAGTTAGTTTGATTGGATCTGTTGTCTCTGAACCTTTGTTAATTGGTACTAATTATATTACCCTCCTTTCATTCTTTATTAATTAAATCCATATTCACTGCTCCATTATCTTGCCCAGTATCAGACTAACACTCCTGTAATTAGCTGGGTCATCTCTTTTACTCTTTTTAATATTGGCACAGCATTAGCTTCTGGAATTTCCCTAGTGTTCCAAGTCCTAATTAAAATCACCATTAACAGTCCTCCACACTCCTCCACCAGGTCTTTCAAAACTCTTGGATACAAGTTATCTGGACCTGCTTATTTAAACATGTCTAACTGTAATAGCTGCCGTTCAACATCCTCGTGAGTTATTGTTGGGATGGAAAGAGCGTCGTCGTAAGCGTCTTATATGACTTACATCATCTGTTTTTCTCCAAATCCAGGAGAGAAATATTTATTGAACACTTTTACCTCTTCTGCATTATTTTGATAATTCTGCCATTTCCATCTAGTAATTTACCACTATCATTGTTAGGGATTAATTTTGTACTTAATATACTTTTTAAAAACTACCTTCTTATTTTCATTAATTGGTCATTGATTTCTGATAGCTTCCCTTACCAATTTTCTACAATTCTGACCTTCTAACTTCTATTCTTTACTATTGACTTCCCCTTTCTTCCATATATTTTATTTGGAGAGTGTTGGGATTCCTACCAGGGAGCCACCAGCAGGATCCAGGGACAGCTCCATCTCCTATATCTAGCCCTGGCTAGTGGGTATGTGATAAATGTGAAGACCCTGCCTCCATCTGTCAGCTGGGAGACACAGAGGTTCTCTCTTTCTACCCTCTGATGCCACCTGGCTGCTCTAAGCAAGGTGGGGTGGGACTCTGTTAACATGTGCCTCCCAGAGCTTCCATTTCCCTGGTGCTGCTGTTCTGTGAGTAGTGGGGCTGTGAGTGGAGCAGCAGGTACTGAGCGTTGGACTCTTGCTCTTTCAGGGGCCGGTGACCTTCGAGGAGGTGGCTGTGTATTTCACCAGGGAAGAGGGGGCTCTGCTGGACCCCACTCAGAGAGCCCTCTACAGGGATGTCATGCAGGAGAACTATGAGACGGTGACCTCGCTGGGTAAGGAGTCCTGTCCTCTGGGTTATTAGAAGCTGTGGGGTCTCTAAAGAACCTGAGCAGTAATAACTTCATTCATCATCCAAGTTTAACAAGTTTCTTTGCCACCTTTTTTTCCTTATCTCCCATACACTAGCAGGCAGCAGGGAGGGAGGAGGTAATGAGAGATGAGGAGGGAACAGAAGAAGCTCCCAAGGCGCCGGGAGGTGGTGCCGGCTGCCAGTAATGGGAAGAAGGAGAGGGGAGTGCGGGGGAAGGGCACCCAGGAAGTGGGCTGGGTGGATCAGTGGGAGGGAGGAGAGGTTTGGGGATCTAGAGCTGTGGGGGATCCCAGACCTTAACCCCGAATCCCTACCCAAACCTCAGGTAAATCCCAGACTTCAGCATAACCACACTCACAAAGCCTCAGCTTAATATAAGGCCCTGAACTGTAGCAAGCTTAGGCCACGTTTACTAAATCGACCACGGCTAGATCGATCTCAGAGCGTCGATCCCGGCTGTAGTGTCAACCTGCCTGGTAACGTGCACGGACGGAGCGGTGCAGCCGCGGAGAGAGCGAGCCCCCAGGAATGGGGCGGTGACCACGGCAGGGGGCTAGGGAAGGGGAGGAGGGGATGGGAGAGGCTGTGAGTTGAAATTAGAGGGTGGGGGCAGGTTCCCAGATCTCTGACCCCCCCCCAGCACACTCACTGCAGCGTCCCTGCCCAGGGTCACTTCCCTGTGACCGAGGTGAGGAGCAGAGAGAGGAAGAACCAGCCCCGGACTCTCCCTGTTCCCCCTGCTGCAGGAGTGCGCTGCCCTGGGGGCAGTGTCGGGGGATCCCCCCAAGGGGGCTCCTTTGGGTCTGGTCTGGTCCAGGGTTTGATTCACACCCTGTTGCTGGGAGGGCTTCAAAATGTCTTGGTTTGTTATTGCTGCTGGGGGGAGCACAAGGGGGAAAGGAGGGGCCAGGGGCCAGGTCTGTGCTGCACTGTGGGGACTGAGCATGTTCCCAGCCTGGCAGAATCTACAATCTCTGTCTGCAGGGAAAGGGCCTGGGGGAATCGTGATGTGAACTGAACTGAAGCCTGTTCTGAAACCTCCATAACTGCCCTTCTCGCCCTGCCAGGCTGCAGAATGACGCCCACCTCTCGCTCCAGCTCGTCCCAGCCTCCCATGGGACAGGGAAGAGAAATGGCTGCAGTGGAGCCAGCTCAGGTAGGGGTTATTGGGGGGTTTCTGGTGGGTTCCTGCTGGAGGGAGAGGGGCAGGAAATACTGAAGAGGTGGCAACTTCTGGGAGTTAGGTCTGGAGGGGGGCAGGGAATACCCTGGGTGAGGAAAGAGAGTGGGGACAGAGTGTGACAAACCTGCTGGGACATGTTTAACATGGGGCTAGATCCTCGGAACAAATTCTTGGATGTTGGGGAAGAAAATTCCCTAATTTGTGAAACAGGAAACAGACAAACCAACCCCCTGGGCAGGGCTGGGAAAATGGACCAGACTTCCAGTGCTGAACCCTCAGCCTGCTAGCCAGGGGCTGGTGTGTCATGGAAAGGGGTCACCCACCAGGGAGGCATAGGGAAGATGCCCCGGCCACATCCTGCTGCTGGCAGTGGGGAGGGTGTTGGGGTGACTACCATAGAGCTGTTCCTAGACCCTAGTGGGGACTCCATCTCCTGTATCAGCCTCTGCTAGTTGGTGTGTGGTGGATCCGCTGGGAGAGACAAGGTGTCTCTCTTTGTTCCCTCACCCTGATGCCTTCTGGCTGTTCTCAGCAGTGTGGGGGTAGGACTCTGCTGACTGTCTCTCTCTCAGAGCTTCCATTTGATTGTCTTCTTTTGCCATGAATAGTGGGGCTGTGACTGGGGCAGCAGGTACTGAGCGTTGGACTCTTCCTCTTTCAGGGGCTGGTGACTTTCGAGGAGGTGGCTGTGTATTTCACCAGGGGAGAGGGGGCTCTGCTGGACCCCACTCAGAGAGCCCTCTACAGGGATGTCATGCAGGAGAACTATAAGACGGTGACCTCGCTGGGTAAGGAGTCCTGTCCCCTGGGTTATTAGAAGCTGTGCGGTCTCTAAAGAACCTGAGTAGTAATAACTTTATACCTTTATTCCTCATACAAGTTTTGACAAGTTTCCTTGCCCCCATTTTTTTGCCTTATCTCCCACCCACTAGTATAATTTTTGGACATGTGCCTTTTTGGTGCCATCAGACATTTTAAAATTCCATTGAATGTATCCTTATTGGCTACATTCATAACTATATTAATAATTTTAGCTTTCATGCCTTTTCCTCATTTTAAGAGGAAAATATGCTGCCTGTAGAATTCTAAATTGAGTAAATAGGTGTATGACTCATGCATGGCTTGTGTGACAGTCAGATGAGCTCCTCTTTTGATAGGAGAGCGTATAATGTTGCCATTCAGGACCCCACCGGTGAAGGGAGAACAGAGCTGTGGGAGGGGAGGAGAAGGGGGGAGTAGCTAATTCTGGGGTGCCAGGACATGGGGAGGGTGTGTGCAGGGTTAGAGCTAAGAAGCAGCAGGGAGGGAGGAGGTTGTGAGAGACGAGGAGGGAACACAAGACTCTCCCAAGGTGCCGGGAGGTGGTGCTGGCTGAGAGTAATGGGAAGAAGTGGAGAGGAGTGTGGAGGAAGGGCACCGAGGAAGTGGCTCATTCGCAGGTGTTGAAGCTAAGTGGCCTGTCCTTGTGGAAGAGTGGGCCCCCTTAGGGGTCTAGTGCACTCAAGTGGCACCTCCCAAGGACTGTTTAAAAGCCAGGGCATTGCACAGATCCTATGGATCCATGACCGTGTGCCGGAGGTTCAGCCTTATGGGGAAAAGATATAAAACAAGAAAAGGATCTAAATGCGTATTTACCATCAGCCCCTCATCAGTCCTCATGGGAATCCCTGATCCATTCCAAAGTGTATTAAAACTTTCCTTAAAGGCTCACCTCTTGGTTATCAGGTCATGTCAGTTTTGTTACAGGGCTTTCCCTTCACCCTCCGACTTCCCTGGTTCTTGTCACGCAGACAGCAAGCAGCGAAAGACCAGAAGTCCAAAGCACAGATAATGCGATGTTTATTGGGGTTATTTCCAAGCAAGCATATTCCACTACCCTAATTAACTTACACCTAGAAAAATTAATTATGCAGCAGACAGAAACAATTAGGAGCCGGGCAGTGTGAGTGCCACTGAAAATCAGCACCTGTGCCATAGGTTGCCTACCCCTGATTTAGCTTGTAAATTCTTCAGGGCATGGGCCATCTACTATTCTCTGTTTGCACTTTGCCTAGCACAATGGGGACCCACTGTTAGTTGGTCCTTAGGCACTAAGGTAGTGAATATGATTTGTTATAATAGTAACTCTCCTGCCACTTTGAGCCAAGGAAGATGGCCTTGGGATGCGTAGCCTTATTTGGGGTGTGTGAGTAATGTTGATTTGATTTATCAACTTAATTTAATTTGTATTGTAATTATTTTTAATTAATTAATACTAATACTTAATCATTTATATTAATTAATATGGGTTTAGGCTCGCCAATTTGTTTGATCAGATCATAAAAGTTCGTGTTTCGAATCAGGTTCCACAGAATTGATAAAGGGACCTTCAGGGGTATGACAGGAAGCTCACAGGTAGAATTACAGAGTTACAATTGTATTACTGTTATTCAAGAGATTCATGTGATAGTACAATATTATGTGCTGCAAACTTTGGTTAATATTCACCTCCTGTTTTGATAAACGGGTGTTGACCTCGCCTCTGGCGGTTCTGGTTTCACAGCTCTTGCAAGGGAAACTAACCCAAAGAGCTGTCAAAGCTACTTTGGAATTTACTTTTTAGCTCAACTAAATCATCTAATACACAAACTAAAATAAAGTTTAGTGAGACCAAGCTTAGCCGAGTCCCTTTTGAACTTAAAGTTTGAAAA
Source organism: Mauremys reevesii (assembly GCF_016161935.1). Lineage (NCBI taxonomy): Eukaryota > Metazoa > Chordata > Testudines > Geoemydidae > Mauremys > Mauremys reevesii. Next base: position 35,827,033 of record NC_052636.1, on the reverse strand, counting down.
GAAAATAAGTGCGGCCTACTACTGGTTAATAGCCGTCGTAGATGGATAACATGAATACGTAGCTGAAGATAGTGAAGTGTAGTGAAGGAGGAGGTGGGGGTGGAGATACCATAGTGAGGTAGGTTACCTCTTTTTATAGAAATAAATGCCGGAAATCCTTCCTCTTATGCCCAAATTTCAGTCTTCCCCCATAGAAATGTTAGGGTACGCTTACTCCATAGGCTAGTGTGTGTGTGCGTATGGATGGCAGGTGTCTGCGCACTTGTGGGGTACTTGTTAAGTCTGTGAGTACAACTTTGAAAAATCCCTTTTGCTATTCTTCATTGTTTATTGGTCTAGGTAAAGGGTCTTAGACCTAAGCGTAGGCACTTTATTTGGGTATAGGAAAAACAGTTCCTTTTCTGGGTAAAAGGGCACAGGATATAGCTATGCTAACTTTGCTTTAGCTTAAAATGCAGGTTTTTGGCCTGTAGGTTTCTTGCATTACAGCCAAACTTATTTTTAATAGGAATTAATAAACCTATCACAATACTGTACTTACAAGAAAAGAGATATTTATGCAGGCAAGCAGATGAATCCTGAGGGCTACAGATGTTACTGTCTAAAAATGAGATGGGGTTAAAACTATGGAATATTCTTTGTGACAAGTATCCCACAAATTCCACTGACCTCCCTCATTTTCTTTGCCTGCAGTAGGGTTTCTAATTTCCAAACCTGATGTGATGTCGCAGCTGGAACGAGGGGAAGAACCATGGGTCCCGGACCTCCAGGGCTCTGAGAAAGAAGTGCTCCCGAGAGCTGCCTTCGCAGGTGAGGAATTGGTTAAACAACTCAACAACTGCTTAGGAATGCAGGAAACATTTGGGATGCCCTACAAAGACCCTGTGAGCTCTCCAAGTTCAGGATTGTTCCCTGCAGATGTGGAATCATTATGGCAGATGTCACTCATGGCTTCCCTCCTATTCTGACTGACAACTGGCAGCAGGTCGCTCCCTGATCTCACTTTCCCCTGAGAGTTATGGTGCAATGAGGACCCAGAACTGATGCCTTCCTCTCTTCTCTTTGGAAGGGTTTGGGGAAAATCAGCTCCTGATAGGTTTGATCTCTCCCACATATATTTTGGTTTGTTCATCCCTTTTTCCATTCCTCTCTCTGACATTTCCTTTTTCTCAGGCACAGGGAGTGACCTATGTCTGGATTCTCTCTGTCTCCCATCCGGCAATGGGATGGTGAGTGAGAACGAGGAGGAAAAACCCCAGCAGGAAGACACTGTGCAAGTAGATGCAGATTGGATGTTATCAGGAAGATCCAAAGGGAATGTTTTCAGGAGTTGTGCACTCCCAGAAAACACAAAAGCCTGTGAGACTCAGCAGAGGCCAGAGGAAAACTACAATAGCCACTCAGCCCTTATTCCACGCAACAGAATCAGCTTGGAAGAGAGACGCTACATGTGCCATGAGTGCGGGAAAAGCTTCAAGCGGAGCTCTGTCCTGAGTGCACACAGGAGAATCCACACAGGGGAGACGCCCTACACGTGCTCTGAGTGCGGGAAAAGCTTCAGGTGGCGCTTTCACCTTATCAGACATCAGAGAATCCACACAGGGGAGACGCCCTACACATGCTCTGAGTGCGGAAAAAGCTTCAAGCGGAGCTCTCACCTTATCAGACATGAGAGAATCCACACAGGGGAGACGCCCTACACGTGCTCTGAGTGTGGGAAAAGCTTCAATCGGAGCTCAACCCTTATCACACATCGGAGAATCCACACAGGGAAGATGCCCGACAAATGCTCTGAGTGCGGGAAAAGCTTCAGGTGGCGCTTTCACCTTATCAGACATCAGAGAATCCACACAGGGGAGACGCCCTACACGTGCTCTGAGTGCGGGAAAAGCTTCAATCGGCGCTCAACCCTTATCAGACATCAGAGAATCCACACAAGGGAGACGCCCTACACGTGCTCTGACTGTGGGAAAAGCTTCAATCGGAGCTCAACCCTTATCACACATCGGAGAATTCACACAGGGAAGATGCCCTACACATGCTCTGAGTGCGGGAAAAGCTTCAAGCTGAGCTTTGCCCTGAGCACACACAGGAGAATCCACACAGGGGAGACGCCCTACACGTGCTCTGAGTGTGGGAAAAGCTTCAATCAGAGCTCACATCTTATTAGACATCAGAAAATCCACATGAGAGAGAACTATAATAAATCCCTTGACTAGGGCTGGGCAAAATTTAAAAAAAAAATCACATTTCCTAATTCCCACATTGTGGTTTTTGCACCATCTTCACTGTTGTCTCTCAGCTCCACGAGATCAGTTGCCTGCTTCTGCCTTTTGCAGCTCACCCTTCTTTGGGGTCAGTCCTGTGATCTTTTCTATCAACTCCTTTCCTTTAAAGTCGTAGGAGTGTGTGTCCCTCCAGCCAGGAATGTTCATCAGCTCCAGGTGGGGGGACAGAGGTTTGATCCCAACAAGCTACACTGAGGCAGAAACTACCTGTGCCTTCCATCCACTAGGACTGTACATGGCTTTGGCTGCTCAAGTTAGTGATCTTTGTGTAACAAGACAATTATAGTTGTAGAGCAGATGCAGCCCAGGTGCAGGGGTTGGCATTAGCTTCCCCCTTGACCTGACCTAAACTCCATCACTTTCCCTAGTCTAAACAAACCCTGAGCATCACGGTTATACTGTTTCCCCCATTTCACAGCAATTGTTAGTCATCGAGTTCACTCTTGGGGAAGAAGTTGTTTCACTCCCAGTTGCTCTGATGTTGGTTCAGGTTATGCTGCAGAGCAGATATTTGTACTACCATTTTTCTCGCTTAAAATATATTGAACTATAACAAAGAGCAGGAACAGGGCAGGGATAGGGGAAAATGTCATTTCACCCTCTGTAACTACAGAAGATGGGGTAAATCACAGGGATTCCCTTATTCCCCATCACCATCCCAATCCCCCTGTTGTGCAGTTGGTTAGGTCAGTATTTTTTCTAAAGGGCTGGTAAGAGGATTCCCTCATAAATAACTTGTAACTAAACAAAGTGCCCAGGCATTGGGCTCCCAAAGCAGTTGTGGCCCAGGCCCTGCAGGAAGTGGCTCCTGAAGAGATCTCCTTCCTCATTAGCTGCATGTTGCCTATTATTTGGGAAATACAATCCCTATCGAGATAGAGATGGGAAACATGGAAGTGACTTTTCTCATCAGCTCACCCCTGGGAGATGCTGCAAATGTGTAGAAAATGAAATCCATGTTGAATGTGATATATCTGCAGAAAGACCTGACATTTCGTGTCTTACAGGGATTCTAAGTCGCACCTGAATTTAGTCCCTAATTTAAATCTGTGCCACCAGATTAAAGAAATAAGGGGGCATAATTTGGGGAGTTGTACCTCACTGTCGCTACTGATCTGTTGTGCGGTTGGTGAAGAATTCTACGTCAGAGAAGTGTCAAATTACTCCAAGTAAGGTCAAAGATTTCACAAGAACTCAGGCAGAAATTGCAGGTACTAGTGGTTGATTTTCACCCCCGAGATGGAAGCTATGGTGACCTGTGGCCCAGTTAAACTATTTTTAGAACCTGCTCCCTAGTTAAGTGGCATTGGTCACACTCCTGAAGGACGCCATGATTAAATTGGGCACAACTGTCTTTTACCATTTGGATCCAAAGTTAGATGAAGCACAGAGAGAAACAGCTGATTCCTTCAGAGCCATTCCATGCCTACGGGTCCCAATCTGGCTGCCTTGTTGGACAAGAAGCACTTCCCTGCTGGCCAAACAATGGTAGCCAATGAGGGAATGTATCAGATGCGAAGTTCAGACTGCAGGATACTTGAATGCTGAGTCCAGAGTCTGTGGAGTAGTCTAGGCCTACACAACTCGTAAAGTGGCGAGGGCAATATTACTCCAAAGAAAACAGCTGAAGGATGAAACCCCCCCGGCCTCACTGAACACCACCCCCCAGCGCTGCGGAGCCCCTCCCCGAAACAATCCCCCCGAAGCGCCACCCGCCCCATGGAAACAAACCCTCCTTCCCCAGCACCACCCCACCAAAACGGTGGCATTGAACCATGGTAATATGTTATAGCAGGCCTCTAAGGTAGTATAATTAAGGTAAAAGGAAAATGGCTTCTTGCTAGAAGTAGAATAAGATCTTTCCCCCACTTTGTAATCAGTCGCCCTGTTGAGTGAATGAGGTGGGACTGAGGAAGGCGTGGAAGGCAGCACCTCCAGACAGCTGCAACCCTTGGAGAGGGGCTGGGAGCCAGACCAGATCAGCAGAACAGGTCAGCCACTGACTTATAGCTCGTCTCCTCAGTCCCCTGCTGCCGGCTCACCAGCCCCTCCCACTCGCCTCCTCAGCCCTCCCCTTCCGTGCTGCCGGCTCACCCACCCCTTCACCACTGCCTGCCCACTCGCCTCCTCAACCCCCTCCCTCACCTGCTATTGTGTCATACAGGAGGCCTGTGATATGCAGGGGGTCAGATTAGATGCTCTAATGGTCTCTTCGGGCCGTAAAGTCAACTAATTTCTGAAAAACTGAGTGTAGCATTGGGAGCAGCGTCTGCTGTTTCCCTGTCTAGCTGGCTTGCTGCCTAGAACGAACGCTCCTTGAGTGGGGTGATCCACAGGGAGTAGCTCAAACCTGCAAAGTGCCTGGCCAGGGGCAGGACATTGCCACAGCAAGGGAGGGCTGTGGCAGTGACATCACCAAGGCTTTTTGCAGGACCTCAGCCTATTGGTCCAAGGTGGTGGGGAGGTGGTGACCTCACAGAGAGATGCTGACATCAGCCAGGCAGGACAGGGGTGAGGGGCCAGGGAAACCTCAGAGACCCCTGTGGCTTTGCCTCAGCAAGTCTCCTTCTCCAGGTCTCTCTTTGAGGACTGAGAGAGTATTCGGGTTCACGCACGTGAGCGCCAGGAGGAACCTCTTTCGAGTTTTCTCCTTCCCTTTTAGTGATTTTACTAGAAAACAGCCCTCCCTGTTTAGAAGGTAAGAGCCTCCTGGAGGTTTGAAACCTGTTCAGTCTGATCCAGCTGGTGACAGTTGAATTCTAGGCATGGAAAACATGAGCTTAAGGAGGCAGAAGTTTATGGCGCACCTGGGATTTTGTCCCTTATAATCACTGGGGACATTAGGATTTGTTGTTTTTGTTTCACCTTTCCCTCCCTCCCTCCCTCCTTTCTCTTCGTCTCTTGCTTCTTTTGTCCTTTCTCCTGTTCCCCTCCCAACATTAGGAGAGGTGTGTGTGTATTATGGGGAGTGCTCTGCAGCTCTCACTGTGGGAGGTCCATCCAAAAATGTGGGGCTGAAATAGTGCTCGGGCAGTGATTTCCCCCCCCAGTGACCTGGGCCATCCTTTGTGCTCTCTGGTGAGAACCCTCAGCCGCCCATCCTCAGTCTCTACACTGATTGGCTGAGCAGGGGGTTATTGACAGGGAGGAGACTCAGGTCCTTGTTGTTCTCTTTTAAGACCAAGGAAATAAGTCAGAACCAGTTCTGTGTTTGATAAATTTTACTGCTTCTCTGCATTAATGGTCTCTGAGCAGTTCATGATTCTCTCTAACGTTGCAGTTCTCCTCAAATACTTGCTGAATAATTCCTGTGCACTGTTGTTGGTCTGGAGCTCATCTGAGAGCACTTTACTCAGGTCATTCAATGTCTGAAATTCAAGATCCGATGGTTAGTTTGAAAATCAGGGCTCTTGGGTCCTATTCCCAACTCTGCCCCTGCCTGGGCGTGTGACCTAAGAAAGTCAATTCTCCTTTCTCAGCCTTAGCTTCTCTCTCTTTCAAGTAGGGATAGTAATGATCCGCTCCTACCTATCTCAACACACTCTTCCCCAATACACACACTCCCCCAACACACACACTGTCTCTCCCCACACACACAGTCTCTACACTGCAGTTGAAAAGCAGCTCGCAATCCAGTAGGATGCCCATGGAACAATGGGATGGAGAAACCTGTATCATGTGATGCTATGCCATCCTGTGAGACATTGCAAACCCTTCTCAAATCACCCTGCACCTGTTGCACAGTGGTATAGCTACCCACAGTGCATTGCTCTCTGTGGCGATCCAAGAGATGCTAGCGTGGATGTGCACTGGTGACACAAGGGGCATATTGTGGACACGCAACAGCGGTTTAATTAAAACACTTTGAAGCAGCAATGCCAGGGAGTTGGTGGCTCCTTTCTTTCCTCACCCTGGAGTAAACTCAGCTTTTTATTCCATTCTTGATGTTTCATGGAATAACAACAGACGACCGAAGAAAGATGTGGACAGGGTGGGTCTCAGGGGACGGGCAGAGAGGTTTGAGCGGTGGGCTGGGCCGGTCGCGACGGCGGGGGCAGGGGGCAGGGCCGGTCTGGGCGGCGGGGGCAGAGAGGTGGGGGCAGTGGGCAGGGAGGTTTCAGGGGAGGGGCACAGAGGTGCAAGTGGTGCAGGGCAGGTCTCAAGGGAGAGGCACAGAGGTGTGGGTGGTGGGCAGCGTGGGTTGCAGGGACGGGTCAGGGAGGTGGCGGCTGGTGGGCAGACCTTGTGGTAGGGAGTAGAGAGGCATGAGCAGCAGGCAGGAAGGCCTTGGGGGAGGAGGGGAGCGAGAGAAAGGTGGCTCATCCATCCTCAGCCAAAGAGGAAGAGCGGGGGTGGGAAGTGGCCAAACAGGAGCAAGGGGGGAGCACAGGTGGGGCCTCAGAGAGAGGAGAAGGGGGGGCAGTGCCATGGTCTGGGCACCAATGGGCCCCCCACTTCCAGGGAGCTTCCAGCGCTCACACCCAGCCTCCCCAAATGCAAGAGCCATGGGCCACCTATTCTCTTCATCTTCACTAACCAAGCCCCTCCCCAAGCTATGTTGATGGGAGAAGCCCTCCTGTTGGCACAGCGCTATCTGCACCGGGGTTAGGCTGATATAACTGCATTGCTTAGGGAGGTAAATTTTTCACACCCCTGAGTAATGTAGTTACACCGATCTAATTTTGTAGTGTAGACCTGTCCAAAGAACCTTGGGAGTAAAACTTCACCTGCTCCTCTGCTTTACTGAATCCAAACACCAGCAAAGCTTGTCAGGCCCAGATGGAGGTTGGCAGAGAGTCAGGTGTGTGCAGACATGATCCCTTCAGCAACTGTAGGCACCATGGCTTAGCTGGCTAAAACCACTGTTTTGTATACAGGAGATCCTGGGTTCAAGTTCCAGTGGTACCTTACTGAGTTGCTTTTGGGGCACCTGGTACTGGCTACTGTCAGAAGACAAGATTCAGAGCTAGATGGACCTTCGGTCTAGCCTAGTGTGGTTTTTCTTATGGTTTAAATTACACTCACAGGCACTGAGGATAGAGTTACTGAAAGTTTGGGAGTTAGGAGCTGATAGGTCAGTGGTCCAGTCCCCTCTCAGACGACCTCCTCCCTCTGGGACAGGGGCAGGTCTGAGCTCTCACACCAAATGTTCATTGTGGCTGCCAGAATCTGTGGGCAGCTTGTTTAGTTTATGCCGAGGGTTGAGTCCTATTTTGTGCACCGTGTCTGAGAATGAAAATCCTAAACCACCCTTTGAAATGACGAATGCAGCCGGACGTGTCATTGTCCCCGCCCCAAAGCAGACAGACCAATGGAGAAATGCCATGAGTCCAGGGTAATACTCCCCTGCGGTTTTACCATTTCCACTTGCTAAACCCCCTCCCAACCTTCTGGGCTCCTGGAGCAGGGGACTGAGCCTGAGCCGAGACACGGACACTGCAACTTTACAGCCCAAGCCGCATGACCCTGATTAACGTGACACGGGCCAGTCGTGGGTGTTTCATTGCACTGGAGACGTAGCCTAATGTTATGTCTACACTGTGATTAAAACATCCAGGGCACCTGTCGCAAAGCCCGGGTCAGCTGACTCAGGGTTATGGGGCTTGGGCTGCAAGAGTATAAAATTACAGTGCAGACATATGGGCTTGAGCCCAACCTCTGAGACCCCACGAGGGGTGAGGGTTTCCGAACCCAGGCTTCAGTGTGAGCACAAATATCTGCACCACAGTTTTTAGCCTCTCAGCTTTAGCTTCATGAGCCCACGTCAGATGACCCAGGCCAGCCATGCTGCCATCTTTATCCCAGGAGAGATGGACTCTAAGGGTACGTCTCCATTGCAGTGTCAGCCCAGGGGTGACTCGCTGTGCTCAGAGCAGCACCCTGGAAGCCCCATATTCACCAGTCTCATATAATGATGATACGGTTTGTACAACGTCTCCCTGGTGAGGTATCATTTCAAAAGTCTTGGTCTGTTGAACATTAATATTGTGTTGGATTGTGTGTGTAGCATTGGCTGGGAAGTTTTGCTCTGTGTGTGTGACTGAGATGAGGTTGGGAAATGCCCACCACCAGCCTTTCAGGTGTGACAATGGAGGAGCCAGACCCGCTGCTGGCCCATTAAAGGGATCCACACTCCCAAGCACTATCCCAGGAACCGTGTACAATGCAGACTTCTCCGAGATAGCACAGCGACAATGGGCACTGCTTGACTCACATCCTAGCAAAGGGACTTCCTAGCCAGTTGGAAGAAACTATGAAAGGGGGGGTAGAGCCATTATGAGTTAGCCTCTCTCCCCCACAACTCAACAGCTGGAAACACACCTGGATGACAAAACTGATTCAGAAATCAGAAGAGAATAATAATAGTACATTCAAACCAAAGTCCCCAAACACACTAGTAGTGGTTTTTCAGCAGAAAATTTTCAGTTTGGGGAATTTTGTTTTCTCAGTCAGACTTTGCCAAGGGAAGCAGAGAGAAAATGGTTGAGTTGTCTCCTTCAGAACAGCTTGGCCTAGACACTAGCTCTGGTTCACTGTTGTGGCCTTGCTGAGGTTGGGGGTATTTTAATTATTTGGGGAGGTCCCAGGGTGTTTGGGGGAAGATTATGAGGCTGTTCCCTTTTGAGAGAAAAACTAAGAAATGCAGGACTAGAGAATTTTTTTAGAAATCTGGGATTTAGACATTTTATTTAAAGCAAGGGGGGAGGGGCAGCTGAGATTCTGAGAAGGTTTTTGTTTGCAAGAAGCAACACTGTTGGGTCTGTCATTGTACCAAAGGGGGAGATGGTTGTCTATAAAGGAGGGTAAAGGCTAAATGCAGCTGATGAGGATGGGATTTGAACCCTGCATGCAGAGCACAATGGATTAACAGTCCATCATCTCAACCACTCGGCCACCTCATCTGAGCTGTCAAGAAGTGGACAGGAGGAGAAATCTAAGGCCGGCAGAGATAGGGACACTAAGGAGTTTTTAAATACTAAGCGTAAGCAGGGGCTGAATGAGCTCCCCCCTCACATCTAGTGAGGAGCTGTGGGAAGACTTCAGGAACAGGCCGTGTTTGCACAGACACCCCTACTCTGCCTAGCTATGCAGCATGAGGGGGCCGCTTCCCCAAAATGACCAGTTTGGGATGGTGGTGGGTTACAAATCACTTTAGCATTGAGTGGAATGAAATATTATTCTCCTTCCTGTACGAGTGAAGGGCAGCGGAACGTACCTAGGCCGTCCTGACGGAGGGGTGGGTGGGTGAGGAATCGCTTTCATTGGACGGCAGAGCAGTGATTGAGGACGTCACCCTAACCCAGTGGGCCCCAAACATTTCACACTGTGCCCTCGTACCCATGGCTGTGGCCCCTCGGAAGCCGCGGTCGAGAACCGGGGCTGGGAGTGGGGCCGTTGCTTGCTGGGGAGAGGGGTGCGGACAGGGGTAAGGGGGTCGAGGCCGGGCTGGGAGCCAGGGGCCCAGGCTGAGGGTGGGGTTGGGGAAGAGCTGGGACAGAGTGGGGCTGAGTGGGGCTCCCTCCCTGCCCTCCATGGGGGCTGGCTCAGGCCCTGAGGTGCCCCCATCAATCTTCCTCTGTGTCCCCCTAGGAGTCACGCCCCACATTTTGGGTACCACTGACCCCTACTCGCTAAGCAGGGGCTAGTGATGCCAAAGCCCAGGGAAAGGGAGAACAAGTGCGGGGGCCCCAGCACCGGAACCATGACCCCCCCCCACTTCTGTGTGTGGCTCTGCCCCCTTCCACACCTTCCACCCACGGCCCCACCCACTGTCACCTCTGTTCCACCCCTTCCCCCACTGGCCCCACCCTGTCACTCCTTTACCCCGGCCCCGCTGCAGCCCCGAGACCAGAGAAGCTCTGTGCCCCTGCTGCAGCCCCCGGGCCGTAGCAGGGAGTGGGAGCTCCTCCAGCCCTGGGGCTGACATGGGGGAGACTTTCCCAGGGGAGCCCAATTTGCCCAGGGCCCCTAGTCATGGGCCCCACTGTCCCCTTGGCAACGCAAGGTTTGGGGAGGCTGAGCCCCCCCGAGCCTCCATTACAAGCCGCCCAGGCTACCTCTGCTCAGTGGGTGGCCAGTCTCCCTGTGTCTCTGCTGTTCGTGCTGGGGAGCCTGGCCGGCCTTAGGGGTGGGGCCCCCGGCAGCCGCTCAGGGCTCCAGGGGGTCAAAGGGCACCGTGTGGCCGTGCAAAGGTGCTCACTGCTCTCCCCTGCCCCAATGCTCCTCCGTGGCCCCACAGAGGCTGGGGGGAGCGAGGAGCAACACTATGTGCTCCCTGCGTCCTGGTCACTTTCCCCACCTGGGCTGGGCTGTGAGGGGAGCATCAGAAGCTGCTGCTCCCTGCCCTCCCCTGACGCAGCCCGGCTGGGGAAAGTGACCTGGATGCAGGGAGCTCGGATGATGTCCCTTCTTGCCCCCCTGCCCCTGCTAGGGAAGGCTGCTGTGTGGTGTCTTTATGGCTGCACTTTCAGTGATGCAGGTTTCTCTCTCCCATTGTTCCAGGGGCATCCTACTAGATAAAACTGAGCAAGAAATGCTTCCCAGGGGTTTTTAGGACTGGAATTGCTATTTTCAACAGCGATTGCCATTTTTTTCCTAGTTTTGTTTGTTTGAAAGGAAGACAGTGATATTGCACTGGCAAATTCCCCATAGAAACAAAGAATAATAAAGGCACCTCAACTTTTCCTCATTTATGGAGGACAGTCTTATAATATGGATCCAGATCTCCTCCAATCACACAAGCTGAAAATTGTTCCACTTTACTGCTGTGGAGGCCTTTCTTCGACACTGCAGTTCTGTAACCATGCGGTAACCAGTCCTGTCTGTGTTCTGTGCACATCCAAAATTCCTGCTGAATGACCCGCCCTGGGAGCAAGTTACCAGTGACCCAGGGCTGGGGCGGAAGGAGGGTGCAAGTGGTGGGGGGAGCCCAGGGCTGGGGCAGCAGTGGGTGTGTGGGTGGGGGAGAACTGGTGGGGAATGGGGGAGCCCAGAGCTGGGGGAACATGGGGTGTTTCTGGAGGAGAGCCCAGGGCTGGGGTTTCAGGGGGGTGCGCGTGGGGGGGAGGCCCAGGGCTGGGGCAGCAGGGGGGGTGCGGGTGGGGGGGAGGCCCAGGGCTGGGGCAGCAAGGGTTATGGGGGAGGGGAGCCCAGGGCTGGGGTGGGGGCAGCCAAAAATTTTTTTTCCTTGGGGCAGCAAAAAACCTAGAGCTGGCCCTGCCTCCACACACCGTGAGGTAGGCAGGAGCGGATCATTATTATCCCTACTCGAAAGAGGGAGAAGCTAAGGCTGAGAAAGGAGAATTGAATTGTCTGAGGTCACACAGCCAGTCAGTGGCAGAGTTGGGAATAGGACCCAAGAGCCCTGATTTTCAATATACCTGCCCCTGGAGATTTCCACTACATGCATCCGACGAAGTGGGTATTCACCCACGAAAGCTCATGCTCCAAAACATCTGCTAGTCTATAAGGTGCTACAGGACTCTTTGCTGCTTTTACAAACTAACCATCAGATCTTGAATTTCAGACATAGAATGACCTAAATAAAGTGTTCTGTGATGAGCTCCAGACCAACAACAGTGCACAGTAATTATTCAGCAAGTATTTGAGGAGAACTGCAATGTTAGAGAGAATCATGAACTGCTCAGAGACCATTAATGCAGAGAACAGCAAAATTTATCAAACATAGAACTGGTTCTGACTTATTTACTTGGTCTTAAAAGAGAACAACAAGGATCTGAGTCTTCTCCCTGTCAATAACCCCCTGCTCAGCCAATCAGGGTAGAGACTGAGGACGGGAGGCTGAGGGTTCTCACCAGAGAGCCCAAAGGATGGCCCAGGTCACTGGTGGGGATCACTGCCCGAGCACAATTTTAGCCCCACATTTTTGGGTGGACCTCCCACAGTGGGAACTGCAGAGCACTCCCCCGCAACAGATGGATCAGACTGAACAGGTTTCAAACCTCCAGGAGGCTCTTACCTTCTAAACAGGGACGGCTGTTTTCTAGTAAAATCACTAAAAGGGAAGGAGAAAACTCAAAAGAGGGTCCTCCTGGTGCTCACGTCCGTGAACCCGAATACTCTCTCAGTCCTCAGAGAGAGACCTGGAGAAGGAGACTTGCTGGAGCAAAGCCACAGGGGTCTCTGAGGTTTCCCTGGCCCCTCACCCCTGTCCTGCCTGGCTGATGTCAGCATCTCTCTGTGAGGTCACCACCTCCCCACCACCTTGGACCAATAGGCTGAGGTCCTGCAAAAGGCCTTTGTGATGTCGCTGCCACACCCCTCCCTTGCTGGGCTAATGTCCTGCCCCTGGCCAGGCACTTTGCAGGTTTGAGCTACTCCCTGTGGATCACCCCACTCCAGGAGCGTTCGTTCTAGGCAGCAAGCCGGCTAGACAGGGAAACATCAGACGCTGCTCCCAATGCTACACTCGGTTTTTCAGAAATGAGTCGACTTTATGGCCAGAAGAGACCATTAGAGCATCTAATCTGACCCCCTGCATATCACAGGCCTCCTGTATGACACAAGAGCTACTTGGGTCTGTTCCTAGAATGGAAGCCGCATATTGAACAAGTCCCAACAGGTTTGCTACACCCTGGCCTCCTCCCATTCTCCACCCGTGAATGTTTTGGCTACTCCAACCTCCAAGCCAGACTGCCCAAGCCTCCCACCTCCTGTGTATTTGCTGTCCCTTCAGCAGGAACCCACCAGGATCTCCCCCCCCACACACAATAATCCCTACCCGAGCTGGCTCCACTGCAGCCATTTCCCTTCCCTGTCCCATGGGAGGACGGGACGAGCTGGAGCGAAACATGGACGACATCCTGCAGCCTGGCAGGGCGAGAAGGGCAGTTGTGGAGGTTTCAGAACAGGCTTTAGTTCATGTCACATCACGATTCCCCCAGGATCTTTCCCTGCAGAGACACAGCCTAGGCTCTGCCATGCTGGGAACATGCTCCAGCTCTTTATTGCAGGGGAGACCTGGCCCCTCCTGCCAGGCTAAGCCCACAGGGAGATTTTTCAGCCTCCCCAGTACGTGGTGTCTAGGATCCCAAGATCCACAAACCCGGAAATCCTGGATGCCCCATCATCTCGGGCATTGGAACTCTCACTGATGGACTGTCTGGATATGTAGACTCTCTACTCAGACCCTATGCCACCAGCACTCCCAGCTATCTCCGTGACACTACTCATTTCCCAAGGAAACTACAATGCATTGGTGACCGTCCAGAAAACACCATCCTAGCCACCATGGATGTAGAGGCTCTCTACACAAACATCCCACACACAGATGGAATACAAGCTGTCAGGAACAGTATCCCTGATGATGCCACAGCACAACTGGTTGCTGAGCTCTGTGCCTTTATCCTCACACACAACTATTTCAAATTTGATGACAACATATATCTCCAGATCAGTGGCACCGCTATGGGCACCCGCATGGCCCCACAATATGCCAGTATTTTTATGGCCGACCTGGAACAACGCTTCCTCAGCTCCCGTCCACTCTCACCCCTTCTCTACCTACGCTACATTGATGACATCTTCTTCATCTGGACCCATGGGAAGGAGACTCTGGAAAAATTCCACCACGATTTCAACAGCTTCCACCCCTCCATCAACCTCAGCCTGGACCAATCTGCACGGGAGGTCCACTTCCTAGACACCACGGTGCAAATAAGTGGTGGTCACATTAACACCACCCTATACCGAAAACCTACCGTCCGCTATGCCTACCTTCATGCCTCCAGCTTCCATCCCGGACACATCACAAGATCCATTGTCTACAGCCAAGCACTGAGGCACAACCGTATCTGCTCTAACCCCGCAGACAGAGACCAGCACCTAGAAAATCTCCACCAAGCATTCTCAAGACTACAGTACCCACATGAGGAAATAAGGAAACAGATCAACAGAGCCAGACGTGTACCCAGAAGCCTCCTACTGCAAGATAAATCCAAGAAAGAAACCAACAGGACTCCACTGGCCATCACATACAGCCCCCAGCTAAAGCCCCTCCAACACATCATCAGGGATCTACAACCCATCCTGGACAATGATCCCACACTTTCACAGGCCTTGGGTGGCAGGCCAGTCCTCGCCCACAGACAACCTGCCAACCTGAAGCATATTCTCACCAATAACTGCACACCGCACCATAGTAACTCTAGCTCAGGAACCAATCCATGCAACAAACCTCGATGCCAACTCTGCCCACATATCTACACCAGCAACACCATCACAGGACCTAACCAGATCAGCCACACCATCACCGGTTCATTCACCTGCACGTCCACCAATGTAATATACGCCATCATATGCCAGCAATGCCCCTCTGTTATGTACATCGGCCAAACTGGACAGTCTCTAAGGAAAAGGATACATGGACACAAATCAGACATTAGGAATGGCAATATACAAAAACCTGTAGGAGAACACTTCAACTTCCCTGGCCACACAATAGCAGATCTGAAGGTGGCCATCCCCCAGCAAAAAAACTTTAGGACCAGACTTCAAAGAGAAACTGCTGAGCTCCAGTTCATCTGCAAATTTGACACCATCAGTTTAGGGCTAAACAAAGACTGTGAATGGCTTGCCAATTACAGAACCAGTTTCTCCTCCCTTGGTTTTCACACCTCAACTGCTAGAACAGGGCCTCATCCTCCCTGATTGATCTAACCTCGTTATCTCTAGCTTGCTTCTTGCTTGCTTATATATACCTGCCCCTGGAAATTTCCACTCTTGCATCCGACGAAGTGGGTATTCACCCACGAAAGCTCATGCTGCAAAACGTCTGTTAGTCTATAAGGTGCCACAGGATTATTTGCTGCTTTTACAGAACCAGACTAACATGGCTACCCCCTGATACCTGCTAATCAGTGACTCACAAGTTACAGTGCAGCACAGGAGAACCCCAGAAAATTCTCTGCTCCCAGACTTCTCCCAGAAATGTGCATCTTTCCCTGTCCAGCACACTCCTGAACAACGCAAGCTCATATGAAGTCTGTCATTTCATCAGTGGAAAATGACATGCGCCAGCCTTGTTATCCCAGATGGAGTTTCCAACACACTTTAATACAAACACACTGGTTAGATAAAGAATAAAACAAGATAGTTAACAATCAAAAAAATATTTTAAGATACAGATAATGAGGCATAAAGCTCAGAATTTTTTACAAAAGAAATGCAAGATAAAACACAAACTAATGTCTAAGTTAACAAGCTGAAACAAGGCAAATGTTTCTCTCGCCATGTGCTGAGACAGGCT
The DNA here is from genome assembly GCF_016161935.1 of Mauremys reevesii. NCBI lineage: Eukaryota > Metazoa > Chordata > Testudines > Geoemydidae > Mauremys > Mauremys reevesii. Next base: position 35,811,478 of record NC_052636.1, on the reverse strand, counting down.
GGTTTTCCTTTCAGCCAGGACTCGACCTAACCCACCCCTGCCTCCCACGTTCAGCTCTTCAGGAGTTGTCATGAGCAGAGGGAAAGGGGAGAGAGAGAGTCTGAAGCATTTTCCTCACCTCTTTTTATAACTCAGTCCTTTGTACTAGAAACAACTTCAGTTCTCAGCTGAGTCATGGTGCCAGGCTGTCTGTCGGAGATATGAGAATTGGGAGGGAAAGTCTACAGAAAGAGCTTTGGAGCTTTGGTCAAGCTAGCAGGCCTGAAGTATTAGCTGAGCTTGCTGCTCTGTGTAAAGGGCATAGAAAGGCAAAGTGGAATGGAAAATCCCCCAGATTGGGGAACAAGTGAAGCCAGGGGGCTGGACTCGATGATCTTTCAAGGTCCCTTCCAGTTCTAGGAGATTGGTATATCTCCAATTATTTATTTTAATTTAAATCCCCCAAATTGGGGAACCAATGGCTTTGTGTGCAGAAGGGGCCTAAGTAGGTGAAGTGGAAAGTCCCCAAACACACTGATTTGCAGTAATCGAGCTTGTGAAACATAACCACAATGGAAGTGTTAGAAAAGTCAAACCACAAACTAGACTAGGAATAACAATAACAGGAAAGGCCGAATATGGAAAACTGATTGTTCAGCTTGCTTTTGACCTGCATCATATTTTGCAATATATTCCAAATAAGGAAATTAACGTGCAACGTATGTGCCATTGATTGTGGTTTTAAGCTTTAAAAGGCTTGTGTGATTTTTAGCTCAGGGGGACAGTATTCCAATAGCTGTCACCCCCTGCGCACTTTTAACCAAGAAAAGAGCCTCAGGCTGAGCTGATTCAAAATCAATCGTGTGGTTGTTTTCCGCAACAACTTCAAGAGGTCCCTGTGATGGAATGTAAATGTCTTCTTCACACCTTCCCCCTTCAGGAGAATGGCTGTTTGACCAGCTGTTTGCCTTGCTGTCTCTGAGGAACTGCTCTGTGGGTGTTCCCCAGAATTGTAACTTTTTCCGTAATCTCATACTGTAAAATCTCATAACTTTACAGACAGTGTTACTACACATTTTAACAGGAGGATAATATTCAGTAGATTATGCATTTTCAAATGATACCTCACAAGCCATACTGTGTACAAAATTGATCATGATTTTCTAGAAGAGTGAGCACAGTGACCCAGGGTCTGTGTGTGTGTTCCCAGCAGATATGTGGGTATTTCAATCCCTCATAAGCATAGTGTTCGGCATCTTCAAGGACCTGGGGAACTGGTCCTGGGAATTCACTGGTTTACCAAGTGTGACACTGGATGGAATTGTGAGACACTTTGGTATTAATAATAAAATAATAATATAATCTGATAAAATTGCAATGAATTGTGCTCGATATGCCATGTAAGGTGTCAGTAAAAATGTTATGATTTGCCAAGTATGATAATATTGTTTCTATGTTTGTATCACCTTTGTATTGTGAGTTATAGATATGTAGGGTATATCTGTATTTCCAGACTTGTGCAGTGTTTCTGGGTGACACCCCCAGACATATTGGCATCAACACTGCCTAGCCTGTTTGATGGCCCATTGAGGGTCATCAGCTGTACAATGAGCCCATGGAAAGGATCAAGGGGATACACCTATTGAGTCAGCAAGACATGCCGGGGTATGCCTGTGTAATGAGAACTCCAAGGCTTTTCCATGCCACGTGCTTTGAAGCTTGTGTTTGGGACACAGGAAGTACAGGACACATGGCAAAAGGAATGTAAAGGGCAGCTGCACCATCTCCATTTTGTCTTCAATCCCTCTTCCTACCTCTGGAGCAACTTCTCTACAAACTGAACCCTGGAACAAAGGACTGAATGACCCATCCAAGCTATGGATGTGTTCCAGACGGACTTTCAAGCCAGCAACTCACCAATACTGCTAAGAACCTGATATATCCATTTTGGAATGTATCTGACTGCGTTCCCATTTAACTTCTTTCTGTCTTACTTTTGTTTAAACCTTTAGTTTAGATGCTAAAGGATTGTCTGGAAGGATGGAATTTTGGGTAATATCCAAACCTATAGTGACCTGGTGATGTGGCTGACCCTTTGGGGTCAGAGGAACACTTTGTTTATGTGAGCAGAGTTTTTAAATAACCTCTCACTGTACTGGACCTAGTTGCTGATTGGGAGTCAGAGAACTGGGATGCAATAAAGGGGGCCGTGTGATTTCTTTTTTCAGCTTCTCGATAACCCGTGTGGGGGATCAGAAGCACAGTTGGTGACTGGTCAGTGAGTTTAACTTCAGTGTTAACCAGCAGTTTTGGGAGCATCTGCTCTCCCTTTTTCAGCCTGTCCTAACTTTGGCATTTTCAGTGAGAACTGCCCCTGGCCCACCAGGTCACACTAAGCACTGAAGTTAAATTAATAGAATGTTTGTTTTTTTATGATCAAGTCCTATGAAATCAACTGAACTCCTTTGTTTTCTTTCATCTGAGCAGGGTTTCTAGTTTTCCAACTTGATGTTATCTCCCAGCTGGAACAAGGGGAAGAGCCATGGGTCCCAGACCTCCAGGGTTCAGAGGAAAGAGAGATCCTGAGATCTTCCTGCACAGGTGAGGAAACATTAAACCACCTCAGAATCTGTAAGTGCCTGAAGGAAACATCTGGAATGCCCAACAAAGCCCTTGGGGAGGTCTCTCAGTTCATTATTCTCCTTAGCAGGAGTCGTATCCTCAGGGTAAATATAGTTCATGGCTTCCTATAGATCCTAGCAGACACCAGGCAGTAGCTTCCTCCCTTCCCCCTGCGTATTTGGATGGGATGTGAAGGCTGAATTCATCCCCCTCCTCTCTCCTATTTGGGGGAAGAGTTTGGGGGAGTTCAGCTCCTGATTTTTATTTGACCTGTCTTCAGCACTTGTTTTTGTTTGGTCTTCCCATTTCCATCCCTGTTTGAGGTTTCTGTCTCTGTCACAGCAGGTGATGCAATGGCATGTGAGAAAGAGGAGCAGAATTCTCAGCCTGAAAATGTTGAGCCAGTGGGTAAAAACAGAGCATTATCTCAAAGATCGAAAAGGAATGTGTCCAGGAGTCATGAGCAGGGAAAATCCTGGGAGATTCAGCACAGACCAAAAACAGATGAAGGAAACCAGCCAGGGAAGAAAGTGGATAAATTTATTTCCTGTTGGGGAACTCAGAAGGTCCTCATGGAAATCACAACACAGCAGGATATCCTCAGGCGAAAGAGAAAAAATACATGCACTGAGTATGGGAAATGCTTCACTAGCAGCTCAAACCTTTCTGTACATCAGAGAATCCACACAGGGGACAGGCCCTATGAATGCACTGAGTGTGGGAAAACCTTCAATCGCAGTTCGCACCTTATTAGTCATCAAACAATCCACAGAGGAGAGAGGCCCTATGAATGCCATGAGTGTGGGAAATGCTTCACTAGCAACTCAAATCTTTCTCAACATCAGAGAATCCACACAGGGGAAAGGCCCTATGAATGCCGTGAGTGTAGGAAAACCTTCAATCGCATTTCACACCTTATTAGGCATCAAACAATCCACAGAGGAGAGAGGCCCTATGAATGCCGTGAGTGTCGGAAATGCTTCACTAGCAGCTCGGCCCTTTCTGTTCATCAGAGAATCCACACAGGGGAGAGGCCCTTTGAATGCCGTGAGTGTGGGAAACGCTTCACTAGCAGCTCAGACCTTTCTCAACATCAGAGAATCCACACAGGGGAGAGGACCTTTGAATGCCGTGAGTGTGGGAAATGCTTCACTAGCAGCTCAAACCTTTCTCAACATCAGAGAATCCACACAGGGGAGAGGCCCTTTGACTGCAGTGAGTGTGGGAAAAGCTTCACTAGCAGCTCAGACCTTTCTCAACATCATAGAATCCACACGGGGGAGAGGCCCTTTGAATGCCGTGAGTGTGGGAAAAGCTTCACTCAAAGATCAGTCCTTTCTAGACATCAGAGAATCCACACAGGGGACAGGCCCTATGAATGCACTGAGTGCGGGAAAACCTTCAATCGCAGTTCGCACCTTATTAGGCATCAAACAATCCACGAGGAGAGAGGCCCTATGAATGCAGTGAGTGTGGGAAATGCTTCACTAGCAGCTCAAACCTTAGATTTAATTTACCTTGGTTCCTCAACTGTTGCTACAGCTCTAGTACCCATCAATCCAAAGACTGAGAGAAATGGAGAGTTCCAACCATTGTCCTTTTAGTATCTTATTGTTCCTCTCTCTGTTTTTTGTGCTGGCCTTTCTATTCTATCATTTTCTGCCTTTGTTTAGTTGGTAACAGTTGGTTTCCATCACTCACGTTTGTTTGTTTAAATCTCTATCCATTGTTAAATAAATTTTTTGCTTGTTCGATAACTGTACTCAGGTGCTGTGTGAGATACAGTAGCAATGGTCCACAGTAAAACTAGTAACCTGGGATACTTGGGGAAGAGAGGATCTGGGATTTCAGCGAGTATCTGGTGATCCGGGCTGGACCCCAGAGGGAGACACATTGAAGGAACTCAAGGGTTAAGGTGGCTGCAGTAGCTCAGAGGCGGGTCTTTGAGTTCCAGCAGGCTGGTGAGTTTGGTCACTAACATCCAGCTGCCAAATGCAAAACTTCCTCTTCCTTGTGGTAGGTGGCAACAAGGAGACTCACAGTCCTCAGCACCCTGAGAAGGGTCACAGTGTGTCTCTATGTTGATCCACCTGTCAAATTCACACAGGGAAAGCTCCCGATAGCACAAAACTCTGCCCTATGAAATCATGGAACATGTGCTCTTTGCTCTGTGAAAGCATGTAAAGAATCCAAGCGCTGGAGGACAGGGTTTGGGTCCAGAGTGACCTAGACAAATTGGAGGATTGGGCCAAAAGAAATGTGAGGAGGTTCAACAAGGAGAAGTGCAGAGTCCTGCACTTAGGACCCAAGAATCCCAGGCACTGCCACAGACTGGGGACTGACGGAGTGAGGGGGGATTTGATAGCAGCCTTCAAGTACCTGAAAGAGCAGCAGTGTGGGCTTTCTCCTGGCCACTTTTTCTGGGCTGGGCAGGCGTCCTGGAGGCCTTTCTAGAAGAGAATTGGGAACTGAGTTAGAAAAACCAATGTGAAAACCAGAACCTCAGGTTTAGACTCATTTATTTATAATATTAAATCTTCAATTCTAGTGTCACAGTCAATACAATTTCTTCAGCCTGATAGTTGCCCAAAGAGAAACTTAACTTCTCTCCAAAGGGAGTGGAGAGAAAACACTTTTCAGAGTCCAAGAGAGACAAGGTGGTGAGGGTAAGAGCTTGCAGAGGACCAACCTCTGTTGGTGAAAGAGACAAGCTGTGGAGCTAACCCCACACACTTCTTCAGTTCTGTGTAACCTGGAAGTTCGTCTCTTCCATAACCAGCAGTTAGAACATAAGAACAGCCACACTGAGTCGGACCAGTTCATCTAGCCCACTCTCCCGAAAGTGGCCAATGCCCGGTGCCCCAGAGGACCCCTGGGACCAACATGGATACAACACCACCACAAACAAGGTTAAAAGTCAATGCACATGGGAGAAGCATCTTGTGTTTCATTCCTTATGTCCTAGTCCCATCATGTGGCCATTTCCTTTTCTTCCTTTCTGTTAAAAGCTTTGGTGTTTTGCACAGAAACATTATTTCCCCAGGAGAGACCCAGGAGTGGGGGCTGCATTCCTGTGCCAAACAGTCACTGGAAGGGGGCAGACAAAGGCCTTTAGGACGAGGCGTCCGTCACTGTCAAAAGATCATCTCCCTCCTGCAGGTCACTGGCAGCCTGAATTTGTTCCTTATCCTCCCAGAGTCTGGGGGCTGGAATCAGCACTACCCAGCCCCTCCGTGTATAGCAGGAACAAACACAAACCTGGTCTTTAAAACAAGCTTCCTTCTCAGGGAAGATTTTTCTGTGATTGAAGTTGAGCTTCAGTTCCCCTCTCCTAGGGGCGGGTGTGGGGCCAGCTCCCAGTGAGATCTGTTTTCATCTTTGCCCCCTTTCAGTCACTCTGGGATCCTAACTCTGCTCCCAGCTGTCAGGCAGCTTCCAGCCCATCCACCCTGCTCACTAACTCCGTGGTCATGTGTCACCCCCTTTGCCAGCGCACAGAATCTGCAGGAAAGCTACTCCTGCCAGACGCATTGGGGGTATAGTGGTGTGCGTAGGTGTCTTCCAAGCAATTCATCTGGGTTTGATTCCCAGCCAATGCAATAATGGCTTTTCTCTTCTGTTGTTTCCTCATCTGGAAGTGGTTTAATTTCACTCACATTGTGTTACAATCACATTATCTATAGAATGAGACAATAAATGTGTCGAAGTCCAGCAGGTCATACAGGATGGAGGCACACAAGGGGCTGGAATGTGTCATCTGAGAAAGACAGAACACTTGGAAACCTGCATCTCCCATCCCCTGGCCTTGCGTGTTATGATTCCAGCTGCGTGAGCTGTTTGTAGGATGTTCCGGCATGATGGGGACATGAAGTTTTGAGTCAGTTTTTGCTCCTGCAGTTTCCTTTGCTGTTATAATTATAATGACATGAACAACAGGGAGTCAAAATAAACATAAACCCCAAATTGCAATACAGGTGGGGAAAGAGACGATCACGGTTAAGACAAACACATCAAAATAAAAGTTAATACTAAAAAAGGGGAGGGGGGAAGAGATCAGGTATGTGGAGATCCCCTTGATATTTCAGTGCACATTGTTAGAATCAAAGTTCAGACTTGACACTGGAAAACTACCTGTCTCTCTCAACACCTGTGATGAGCAAGATGGAGTTGGGACACCTGTTCTGCTTCAATCATTTATTGTCTCTCTGTTCTCTCCTTCTCCCCGCAATTCCTCATCTCCAATGTCTCTGCCTTTCTCCTCTTGCTCCCTCTCCCCTGCCCTTTCCCAGGAACTCACAGTCTACAGCATTTAGGACAAGCCAGAGCTCCCATGTTCTGCACATGAGCCTGTGTCAGAGGACGTGTGACCCAGGTCAGAACCAGTCACCGGATCAATATGACCCTTTATGAGCGACTTCTCTGCCTGCTCTGCAATTTACATCTCCCCTCTTCCCTCCACCACCCACAAACAGGGTGGGGTACAGCTCTGACAGAAGCCTAACAGGAGAAATTTCAGCCCAAAGACAAATGTGTGTGAAATGTTGAGAAATGAAGAGCCCCCCAAATCCCCAGAACTCTAGTGTCACCCCCATGGCACCAGCACAGGGAACCCAGTGAGATGGGGTTACAGAATACAAGGGGGGAGGCAGCAGGGAGAGAGGTGATAGGGAATCTCTCTTTTTCTTTCTCTCGTCACTTTCTGTTCTTCTCTTTCCTTCCAGGAACTGCAGTCACAGCAGGGAGGGGTTTGTCTCCGTGTCTGTCACGGAGGTGGTGGAAGTGACGGATTCTGTGACTTCCTGCAACCTCCGTGACTTCTGCAGTGGGCACAGTGGCTGACTCCAGGGCCACTCAATCAACTGGCTCCAGGGACCGCCCAAGCAGCGGCCAATGCGGCTGGCCTGGGGACCACTTGACCAGTGGTCCCGAGGGCAGCAGGAGCAGCCACAGCTTGGTGGCCTCTGGCAGCACTTCTGGGGTGACCAGAGCAGCAGCTGGCCCCCTGGGGCTCCCCCCTGCCCTAGCAGCAGCTGGAGTGGCAGCGACTCTCAGGGCTTCTCCCCTGGTAGCTGGTGCTCATTATCCATCAAATAAATCAAAACACTTCCCCCTGCAAGTGGATTTAGCCCGGGACCCTCAGAGTCAGCAGCTCTTACACCCACTACTGAGCTCTCTGGTCAGGTGTCCTAGTGCCGGGAGCCTCCGATGTAGATCCTAAAATAGCGTTTTTGCACCAGGGGGGCTGAAATTTTGGACCAGACATTGTAGCTCCACTGTTATTTTACTGAATTGTTTCAAAACAGCAAATGTAGAAAGTGTCCTAAGTGCCAGGCTCTCTGCCATGGAAACAGCTGCCCCTGCTCTGCAGGAGTCTGTGCGTTCCACCCAGCAACATACACACCTGCTCCGCACTGAAGGGGGGTCAGACAGTGACGGTAACGCAAATCTTCAGACTATTAACCCAGGTCCCTTTCTTTAACCCAGGACATGCCAGTCACCTGTTAGCCATGGCGTTATCTTCATCTTCAAATACCTCTCAGGACATTGAACAGAGGAAGTGAAACCCCCTCCCCCGAATGGCTCCCTGTTGAGGCGTTGTACCGTACCTGCCCCTGGAGACTGTCTGGTTTTATACTCTTAGAGCTTTTTCTCTTCAAACCCCTTATCCCAATCTCTGGGCCAACCTCCGCATTTCAGAGTTTAGAATTTACTCTCATCACCCTCCTATGGCACTTTCCATGTGACTGAGACAAAGCAAGTGGGGGAAGCTCCGTGGCTAATGAAAACCAACGCTCTGGGTGAGGCCTGAACTCACACCCACAGCTGTATTTCCCCCTGCATGAGCCACTATAGGTGCTTCTTAGACAAACTTGGGCTGTCGGTGGTTATGTGTGTCTGTGCTTCACCACTTTGGCTGCTCTGTGAAAAGCTGATGGTTCAAACAGAAGCTGGTGGCTTTTGTTTTAAGCAATTAGAGTCTAGTACATTTTAACAGGCAGAAAATGTCCTATTCTGGTCTAGCCCCATTTGACTCCTTCTGTCCATCTTCTTCCTTCCCCCTCAGTGCCTTTCCTTCCCCATTGGGGACATGCAGAGATGAACCCCAGTCAGTCTGTGTCACAGAGAGTCTGTATCTCCTAAGGAATGTGGGTGAAGGATTCCAGCTGAATTAACGCCGCTCACCTGGGTTAGAAACATTTGTTTCTTTCGAGCAGATAGTGGGAAATGGGACATTAATTCAGACCCAGGAGGCAAGGCAGAGGCTTCATGATCCTGATCTCCAGGAAGGGAGAGAGGATCCCCAGGAAGGAACAGAGCTTCCTTTAGACTCAAGCTGAGTCTCCTGGAAATTGGAAAAGACCCTTGGTCACTGAGGATCTCATGGGATCGTGCTGCTCCAGAGGCTCGAGAGTCCTGGGTGCAGGGAGGGTGTCACTGCACAGTCTGAAATGGAAGGGAGGACCCTGGAAGGGAGGGGGAGGAACAGAAAATGGAGAGGAATGAAACAGAATAAACGCCTCTTCTCTCTCCCATCCCCAACCCAGCAAGAACTGTTATCAGTGGGGAAACTCCCCACGATGAATGGCAGAGACCACAGAGACATTTGCCTCATGCTGAGAAGTAAGGTGACCAGACAACAAGTGTGAAAAATCAGAGACTTTCACCAGATGCATTGATGGTATAGTGGTGAGCATAGCTGCCTTCCAAGCAGTTGACCTGGGTTCAATTCCCAGCCAATGCAATGATACGATTATTCCTTCCCTGGGAATTGGTTTAGTTTCAGTCATGTTGTATCAGTTTATCAATGGAATGAGAGAATCAGTGTCCCAAATCCCAACAGGTCATTAAACACCCAGTGGAGGAAGAAAGGGGTGGGACTATATAATGAGCAGTTGGAGTCATCCTGGTATTACAATGCTTGGTTTATTTATTTTTTTAAATTTCCATTACTTCCCTCTCCCTTTTAGACTCAGAGCCTTTAAGGTCAGAAGGGACCAGTGTGATCATCTAGTCTGACCTGCTGCACCTTGCAGGCCAAAAGACCCCACCCACCCACTCCTGGAATAGACCCGGGGGGGGAGGCAGCTCCATGCTCTGCCCCTACCCCAGGCAGCACATGGAGGCCCTCTGCTCCCCTCCCCAATGCGTGTGCAGAGATGTGCCAGCAGCACTAAGGTGGCTCCATGCCCACTCTACCTCCGTCCCTCCGTGCCGCTCCCAGAAGTGGCTGGCATGTCCCAGCATCCCCTGGGGTGGGGGGAGTGTCTCCACGTGCTGCCCCTGCCCCGAGCACCAACTCTGCAGCTCCCATTGGCCAGGAACTGTAGCCAATGGGAGCTCTGGGGGCAGCGCCTGCAGACAGCAGCACATGGAGATCCCCTGGCCCCACTCATCTAGGAGCTGCTGCCAGAGGGTTGTGTGTACCGGTCACTTTGGGAGCTGCACCACCCCTCCTGCACCCCACCCCCACCCCCAGCGCAGAGCCCAAACCCAAATTTCCTCCCAGTGCTTTGCTTGTCTGCCTTTCACCAGAACCATCCTTCTTCTCCTGGGCTGCAAGTAGCCATCCCTGGGAAGCCAAGAGGCAGGCACAGGATTCTGCAAGGTACGTGTCCCACAGCGCCGCAATGGACGGTGCGATGAAGGTAAGTCTTCCTGAGGCACAATGAACTGCAATGCAGCAAACCACTGGCCAGGCGGTTGGGGCGAAGGGCATTCACTGGAGGTACAAGCTTGTGAGTGACTCCTAAGCACAGGGCCCCTTCCCGTTTTAAGGACCTGCTCCTCATGGCCTGCGACTGGAGATGACTCGGCTTCATCTGGTGGGTCACACTCCACCTTGGGCAGTGTCCATGCTCTGGGTGTGTGATCGCTGCCTAATTAGAGTCCCAGACACCTTCTCTATCTAGGAGCTCTTCTGCTCTTCAACCAGCCCATTCATCCCACAAGCATTGCAGGAGGGAGCGGGAGGGGGAGGGGGAAAGCCACTTCACAGGCATTCAGAGAGGGAGAGGAGACAAAAATGGGAATGGGGGAAGTATAACACACCTATTGAGCATAGAAATCACTGCTGCTCCTACAACAGCAGGGACAGGCCACTAGGAGCTGGGAAAAATTAAGCCATCATGTTTCTGCCTGGTTTTGAACCAAGGACCTTTTGCATGTTAGGCAAACGTGATAACCACTACACTACAGAAACTCTGTTGCAGGGCTCTGCCCCTCCCTTCATAAGAACATAAGAACGGCCATACTGGGTCAGACCAAAGGTCCATCCATCCCCATATCCTATCTGCCAACAGTGGCCAATGCCAGGTACCCCAGAGGGACTGAACCTAACAGGTAATGATCAAGTGATCTCTCTCCTGCCATCCATCTCTACCCTCTGACAAACAGAGGCTAGGGACACCATTCCTTACCCATCCTGGCTAATAGCCATTAATGCACTTAACCTCCATTAATTTATCTGCAAAAAGAACAAGGAGAACATGTGGCACCATAAAGACTAACAAATGTATTTGAGCATAAGCTTTTGTGGGCTAAAACCCACTTCATCGGACGCATGCAGTTAAAAATACAGTAGGATATATATATACACACAGAGAACATGAAAAAAATGGGTGTTGCCATATACACTATAACGAGAGTGATCAGTTAACGTGAGCGGTTATCAGCAGGAGAAAAAAACCTGGTGTTGGAAGGGGAACAGGAGAAAGGACAAAGGAAGCAAGAGACGAAGAGAAAAAAGGGATCAGACAGTGGATGGAGCAAGAGGTGAAACAAAAAGGACAACCCCCAATGTCCCCAGTGATTCTAAGGGACAAAATCCAGGTGTGCAATAAAATTCTGCCTCCTTAAGCTCATGTTTTCCATGCCTAGAATTCAACTCTCACCAGATGGATCAGACTGAACAGGTTTCAAACCTCCAGGAGGCTCTTACCTTCTAAACAGGGACGGCTGTTTTCTAGTAAAATCACTAAAAGGGAAGGAGGAAACTCGAAAGAGGTTCCTCCTGGCGCTCACGTCCGTGAACCCGAATACTCCCTCAGTCCTCAAAGAGAGACCTGGAGAAGGAGACTTGCTGCAGCAAAGCCACAGGGGTCTCTGAGGTTTCCCTGGCCCCTCGCCCCTGTCCTGCCTGGCTGATGTCAGCATCTCTCTGTGAGGTCACCACCTCCCCACCGCCTTGGACCAATAGGCTGAGTTCCTGCAAAAGGCCTTTGTGATGTCACTGCCTCACCCCTCCCTTGCTGTGCCAATGTCCTGCCCCTGGCCAGGCACTTTGCAGGTTTGAGCTACTCCCTGTGGATCACCCCACTCAAGGAGCGTTCGTTCTAGGCAGCAAGCCGGCTAGACAGGAAAACATCAGACGCTGCTCCCAATGCTACACTCAGTTTTTTAGAAATTAGTCGACTTTATGGCCAGAAGAGACCATTAGAGCATCTAATATGACCCCCTGCGTATCACAGGCCTCCTGTAGGACACCATAGCTACTTTGGGGGCAAACACATTCCAGAAAGGCATCTAGTCTTCATGAAATGACATCAGGAGATGGAGAATCCACCACTTTCCTTGGTAGCTTGTTCCTGTGGTGAATCATCCTCGCTGTTGAATATTTGTGCCTTAGCTGTAATATGAATTTGTCTCTTTTCACCTTCAGGCCACGGGGTCTTGTTATGCCTTTCTCTGCTCAATTCAAGAGCCCTTTAATACCCAATCCTTTCTCTCCATTAAGACACTTCAACACTTCAATGAAGTCACCTTTCAATCTTCTTTTGATCAGCTAAGCAGGTTGAGCTCTTTCAATAGCTCACTAGAAGGCATTTTTCTCCAGCCCTCATAACCTTTGGTGGCTCTTTGCTGCCCCAGCAGAGCAGTTTGCAGGGACCACTGGAGCGGTTCATGGAACGGCTGGTGGAGTGGAGCGGCTCAGACTCCCTGCTTGCGAGAGGGGAAGTATTGCCTCCTAGAGGCGCCCGGGGGGGTGGTATGTAATTGTCCCAGGTCACTGGGTGGGGGCTCGAGCCACTTTTGCATTGTGTTATTGAAACAGAACCGCTAGATACTGAGCCCGGCCCTTGTTGCTGACAACTCAGAGGGGCAGAAGGGTTACAGGAATTTATCACACAACCCTCCCTGCTCCCCAGAGCCCCACGGGGAGAAGCTAGGGAAGGGGGAGTCATTCCTCCCCTGCGCTCCCAGAAGAGCTGCTACGACTCCTTCCTGCCAGCTACTCACCCCTGGATCCATCCTGAGCTCCTGGGATCTTCCTGCTCCAAAGGCTCCAGAGGCCTGGGGTGGGGAGGGCGTCACTGCACCGTCTGACACACAAGGGAGGTTTCTGGAATTGAAGGAAGGAGCAGAAAACGGAGAGGAAAGAAACAGAGAGAAAACGCCTCTTCTCTCTCCCATCCCCCTCCCGGCAAGAAAGGTTACCAAGGACCAGCGTCAGGGGAAATGGTGCCCTGGGCAAAACTTGTACTTTGGCACTTCCCCATTGCCCCTGGATGATCCCCCTCCCCCTTTACCCCCAGCTCCTGCACTCCTGACCCTTGCACCTCCCCCACCCCTAACTCTGCCCCCTCCTGTGCCCTAACCCCTACGCTGTGTCCCCTTTGCCCTTAACTCCTGCACCCCCTCCTGTGCCCCCAGCCACTGCCCCTCTCCTGCACCCTTCATCCCTAACCCCTGCACCCCCTCCTGTGCCCCAGCCACTGCCCCTCTCCTGCACCCCTTCACCCCTAACCCCTGCACCCTCCTGTGCCCCCAGCGACTGCCCCTCCTGCACCCCTTCACCCCAACCCCTGCACCCTCCTGTGCCACCAACCACTGCCCCTCTCCTGCACCCCCTTCACCCTAACCCCTGCGCCCCCTCCTGTGCCACCAGCCACTGCCTCTCTTGCAGGGCCGCCCAGAGGATTCAGGGGGCCTGGGGCAAAGCAATTTCAGGGATTTCTGTATTCCCGTGGGCAGTGGCGTAGCCAGGTTCTAACATGAGGGGAAGCGAACACATAAAAAAAGGCACCACCCAACATATCAAATTACATCCGCTCCTCCCACTTCCTGCCCCTTCAAAACCCCAACACCCCCACTCCTTGTCCCCTGACTGCCCCCTTCTGGGACCCTGGTCCCTAACTGCCCCCTAGAACCCTACCTGTCCCCTGACTGCCCCGACCCTTATCCACACCCCTGCCCCCAGACAGACTGCCAGGACTCCCACACCTATCCAACCACTCCCCACTCCCTGACAGGACCCCCAATATACACCAAGACACACCCCGTAATCCAAAGTGTGGGGGGGGGGCGGGGCAGGGACCACGCACAGCTCCTGCCATTGAGGGTACATGGGCAGCTGCTTCTGCCCTAGCACCTGGCTTTAGTGTGTAGCCAGAAGCCCTTGTGAGCAGGCGGAGGGATCCTGCTAGCAAAGGGAGCGTTTGATTTTAGAGTCTGATCCAAACAGACCCAGCAGAGAACACAGCAATAGCCCTGCCTCTGCCATCCCAGCACAGGGCCCATGAACAAGAGAGGCAGAGACGTGCTCAATACAGTGCATGGGGTGGAGAGGGAGTACAGACCAGGAACAGGGCATGGAGAAAAACCACAGAGAGGGAGAGAAGGAGAAAGTGAGGAAGGAGGAGAAGCCCGGAGGCTGTGTCTCTGGAGGGAAGGCGCATTCGGATGCAGCATGTTAATGAGACCCTTGCAAACACAAGGGAAAGAAGCAGGGAAGGGCTTGCAGAGGACAAGCCGGGCTATTCACTCAGTCTCCCCTGTAGGGCCCTGTGGCATTGGGTAGCAGGGCCCAGGAAATGAAAATCTCTTAACCACACAGAATTGTTAACTGCTCCCAAATCCTTTTGTGCCACGGCTGCAAGCTTAGAAGAGCTTAAGCTGTGAGCTGCATGGACGGCCTCAAGAAACCTCTCTTGTGCGGAGCTTCAAGCAGGTTTGCATTGTGTGACCCCGATGAAAAGCCCAGCAGCGAAAGCTTGCAACTATCCCAGCTCTTTCTGCAGCGTTTAGGGCCTTTAAATCACTCAGGCTGCATCTTCCAAATAAAATGCATTAACAATACAGCTCAGGCAAGCGGGCCGGGGGCCGTGCAGGCTGCCTGGGCCAGCTGATAGCACTTCCCGCTAACGGCTGCTTTTCTAGGCTTGTGTTTTGCTGTTGGACAGAGGCCCAGACTTCCCCCCATCTAACCCCCCCTGCTCCCTGACTGCCCCAGCCCCCAGAAAGTCCCCCCCCAAAACCATCCAACCCTCCCCCTGCTCCCTGACTGCCCCCCAGGACTCCTCTTACCACCCAGCAGCTCGAGCCGCTGGCTGCCTCTGGAGCCAAAGTTAAACACGTGCCAGCACACAGCCCCTCCCCCGCAGCGTGCTGAGGCAGCGGGTGTGTGTGTGCGTGCAAGGGGGGGTCTGGCTGCTGGAGGCCCAATGGGAGCTGGAGGCCCAATCAGGCCCCGGCGGCCAATCAGCAGTGCCGCACTCTGCAGTGGGGGAGAAATCCAGATCTTTCCACCTTATTCCAAATTCCTACTAAGGCGCCACTTTGGGGGAATGTGCTCAGTGGGGGAGCGGCAGCCCCCCCCGCTCCCCCCAGCTACGCTCCTGCTTGTGGGGGCCCCTGCAAGACCCAGAGCCTGGGGCAAATTGCCCCCCTTGCCCCCGCCTCTGGGCAGCCCTGCTAGCAGCTCTTCTGGGAGCGCAGGGGAGGAATGACTCCCCCTTCTCTAGCTTCTCCCCGTGGGGCTCTGGGGAGCAGGGAGGGGTGTGTGATAAATTCCATCCAACTCCCCCTTTGATCCAAGCCGAGGGGCGTCTCAGCCTCCACGATCCCCTTGGCAGGGACAAACAAGGGATGTTTTCCACTGCCCAGGAGACCCAGCCAGGGACTCAAGGCCGCCCCAGACTTTCCCTTTCTCCCTTCTGGGAAATCAAGTTCAAAAGTTTTACAAGGAGCTAAAGAAGCCTCAACCTTGCAACTGAATTAATGTCAATTTCTCACTGCCTGACACAAACAAATGTCATTTCAATCCCACATGAGTCTACTTCAGTCATTCCTCAGCCCGATTCCTTCACCCTCCTGCCTTAGCTTAGGGCATTGCGCCACCCTGTGGCCGCTTCATTTCCCTTCTCAGTTTCACACAGACACACAATTTCCTTTTCATGGATCCCTGAACAGCAAAACCTCCCTGTGTCTCTTGTCTGAGCCAGGGCATTCGATTGTATTGACACCTTCTCTCCTGCAATGGTAATGGTCAAACAGCGGGGACGTGGCCACCTTCAGCCCTGGCAGTGAGATATTCCCTCTCCTCTTTCTGCATGCTGATGTTGTTATTCCATAAAACATGAACCATGGAATAAAAAGCTGAGTTTACTCCAGGGTGAGGAAAGAAAAAAACTCCCAAAAAAATCTCAGAGCCCCAGAGAAAAGCTGCCCCTGTTATTGGAACTAATGATGTGCTGGAGATATGTTGGGAAAAGGGACTGTGTGAATTGCCCAGGCACGAAATGAACAATCTACAGCAACATCATTAACCACAGACACACTCTAGCCATGCTCCAGCCAGTGGGGAAATGGGCAGGAATTCATAATGTCAACTATAAAAATGATACACATCTAGAAATAGCATAATTATAATCAGCCAATCAGAACCTCTCCATAGACCACTTACACGACAAGCTTTCTACAATATTGGCTACAAGTAGAACAGCGGTCGCAACAGTGATCTATACGGTTACAGATTATGTCAATAACATCACAGGAGGTGACACGGCATCAGTGAGACTGATACTGGAATACTGCCTCCAGTTTTGGTGTCCTCATTTGAAAAAGATGTTGTGAAATTGGAGCTGGGGCAGCAAAGAGCCACCAAATGTCCTGAGGGCTGGAGGAAAAATGCCTTCAAGTGAGCTATTGAAAGAGCTCAACCTGTTTAGCTGATCAAAAGAAGATTGAAAGGTGACTTCATTGAAGTGTTGAAGTGCCTTAATGGAGAAAA
This sequence comes from Mauremys reevesii, assembly GCF_016161935.1. NCBI lineage: Eukaryota > Metazoa > Chordata > Testudines > Geoemydidae > Mauremys > Mauremys reevesii. The sequence continues at coordinate 35,794,869 of NC_052636.1, read as the reverse complement.
AAGATTGGGTATTAAAGGGCTCTTTAATCGAGCATAGAGAAAGGCATAACAAGACCCAATGGCTCCTTCCTTAGAGGTTTTTAAGGTCAGGCTTGACAAAGCCCTGGCTGGGATGATTTAGTTGGGTTTGGTCCTGCTTTGAGAAGGGGGTTGGACTAGATGACCTCCTGAGGTCCCTTCCAACCCTGAGATTCTCTGATTTTAGGAAGGTGAAAAGAGACAAATTCACATTACAACTAAGGCACAAATATTCAACAGCAAGGATGATTCACCACAGGAACAAGCTACCAAGGAAAGTGATGGATTCTCCATCTCCTGATGTCATTTAATGAAGACAAGATGCCTTTCTGGAATGTGTTTGCCCCCAAAGTAGCTATTGTGTCATACAGGAGGCCTGTGATACGCAGGGGGTCAGATTAGATGCTCTAATGGTCTCTTCTGGCCATAAAGTCGACTCATTTCTGAAAAACTGAGTGTAGCATTCGGAGCAGCGTCTGATGTTTCCCTGTCTAGCCGGCTTGTTGCCTAGAACGAACGCTCCTTGAGTGGGGTGATCCACAGGGAGTAGCTCAAACCTGCAAAGTGCCTGGCCAGGGGCAGGACATTGGCATAGCAAGGGAGGGGTGTGGCAGTGACATCACAAAGGCCTTTTGCAGGACCTCAGACTATTGGTCCAAGGTGGTGGGGAGGTGGTGACCTCACAGAGAGATGCTGACATCAGCCAGGCAGGACAGGGGCGAGGGGCCAGGGAAACCTCAGAGACCCCTGTGGCTTTGCTTCAGCAAGTCTCCTTCTCCAGGTCTCTCTCTGAGGACTGAGAGAGTATTCGGGTTCACGGACGTGAGCGCCAGGAGGAACCTCTTTCGAGTTTTCTCCTTCCCTTGTAGTGATTTTACTAGAAAACAGCCGTCCCTGTTTAGAAGGTAAGAGCCTCCTTGAGGTTTGAAACCTGTTCAGTCTGATCCATCTGGTGACAGTTGAATTCTAGGCATGGAAAACACGAGCTTAAGGAGGCAGAATTTTATTCTGAATTTTATTTGATCCCCACCAGTGACCTGGGCCATCCTTTGGGCTCTCTGGTGAGAACCCTCAGCCTCCCGTCCTCAGTCTCTACCCTGATTGGCTGAGCAGGGGGTTATTGACAGGGAGGAGACTCAGGTCCTTGTTCTCTTTCAAGACCAAGGAAATAAGTCAGAACCAGTTCTATGTTTGACGAATTTTGCTGCTTCTCTGCATTAATGGTCTCTGAGCAGTTCATGATTCTCTCTAACATTGCAGTTCTCCTCAAATACTTGCTGAATAATTCCTGTGCACTGTTGTTGGTCTGGAGCTCATCTGAGAGCACTTTACTCAGGTCATTCCATGTCTGAAATTCAAGATCCGATGGTGAGTTTGAAAATCAGGGCTCTTGGGTCCTATTCCCAACTCTGCCACTGACTGGCTGTGTGACCTCAGACAAGTCAATTCTCCTTTCTCAGCCTTAGCTTCTCCATCTTTCAAGTAGGGATAATAATGATCTGCTCCTACCTACCTCACGGTGGGTGGAGGCAGGGCCGGCTCTAGGTTTTTTGCCGTCCCAAGCAAAAGAAATTTTGGCTGCACCCACCCAAGCCCTGGGCCTGGGGCAAATTGCCCCACTTGCCCCCACCTCTGGACGGCCCTGTTAGCAGCTCCTCTGGGAGCACAGGGGAGGAATGACTCCCCCTTCTCTAGCTTCTCCCCGTGGGGCTCTGGGGAGCAGGGAGGGTTGTGTGATAAATTCCATCCAACTCCCCCTTTGATCCAAGCCGAGGGGCGTCTCAGCCTCCACGATCCCCTTGGCAGGGCCAAACAAGGGATGTTTTCCACTGCCCAGGAGACCCCAGCCAGGGACTCAAGGCCACCCCAGACTTTCCCTTTCTCCCTTCTGGGAAATCAAGTTCAAGTTTACAAGGAGCTAAAGAAGCCTCAACCCTGCATCTGAATTAATGTCAGTTTCTCACTGCCTGACACAAACAAATGTCATTTCAATCCCACATGAGTCTACTTCAGTCATTCCTCAGCCCGATTCCTTCACCCTCCTGCCTTAGCTTAGGGCATTGTGCCACCCTGTGGCCGCTTCATTTCCCTTCTCAGTTTCACACAGACACACAATTTCCTTTGCATGGATCCATGAACAGCAAAACCTCCCTGTGTCTCTTGTCTGAGCCAGGGCATTCAATTCCATTTAAACCTTCTCTCCTGCAATGGTAACGGTCAAACAGAGGGGATGTGGCCACCTTCAGCCCTGGCAGTGAGATATTCACTCTCCTCTTTCTTCATGATGATGTTGTTATTCCATAAAACATGAACCATGGAATAAAAAGCTGAGTTGGAAAAGAGAAGACTAAGGTTGGAAAAGAGAAAAATAAGGGGGGACATGATAGAGGTATATAAAATCATGAGTGATGTTGAGAAAGTAGATAAGGAAAAGTTATTTACTTATTCCCATAATACAAGAACTAGGGGTCACCAAATGAAATTAATAGGCAGCAGGTTTAAAACAAATAAAAGGAAGTTCTTCTTCACGCAGCACACAGTCAACTTGTGGAACTCCTTACCTGAGGAGGTTGTGAAGGCTAGGACTATAACAATGTTTAAAAGGGAACTGGATAAATTCATGGTGGCTAAGTCCATAAATGGCTATTAGCCAGGATGGGTAAGAATGGTGTCCCTAGCCTCTGTTCGTCAGAGGATGGAGATGGATGGCAGGAGAGAGATCACTTGATCGTTGCCCGTTAGGTTCACTCCCTCTGGGGCACCTGGCATTGGCCACTGTCGGTAGACAGATACTGGGCTCGATGGACCTTTGGTCTGACCCAGTACGGCCTTTCTTATGTTCTTATGTTCTTATGAGTTTACTCCAGGGTGAGGAAAGAAAAAAACTCCCAAAAAAATCTCAGAGCCCCAGAGAAAAGCTGCCCCTGTTATTGGAACTAATGATGTGCTGGAGATATGTTGGGAAAAGGGACTGTGTGAATTGCCCAGGCACGAAATGAACAATCTACAGCAACATCATTAACCACAGACACACTCTAGCCATGCTCCAGCCAGTGGGGAAATGGGCAGGAATTCATAATGTCAACTATAAAAATGATACACATCTAGAAATAGCATAATTATAATGAGCCAATCAGAACCTCTCCATAGACCCCTTACGCTACAATCTTTCTACAGTATTGGCTACAAATAGAACAGCGGTCGCAACGGTGATCTATACGGTTACAGATTATGTCAATAACGTCACAGGAGGTGACACGGCATCAGTGAGACTGATACTGGAATAGCCTCCAGTTTTGGTGTCCTCCTTTGAAAAAGATGTGAAATTGGAGCTGGGGCAGCAAAGAGCCACCAAATGTTCTGAGGGCTGGAGAAAACTGCCTTCTAGTGAGCTATTGAAAGAGCTCAACCTGTTTAGCTGATCAAAAGAAGATTGAAAGGTGACTTCATTAAAGTGTTGAAGTGCCTTAATGGAGAGAAAAGATTGGGTATTAAAGGGCTCTTGAATCGAGCAGAGAAAGGCCTATCAACACCCAATGGCTGGAAGGTGAAAAGAGACAAATTCATATTACAACTAAGGCACAAATATTCAACAGCGAGGATGATTCACCACAGGAACAAGCTACCAAGGAAAGTGGTGGATTCTCCATCTCCTGATGTCATTTCATGAAGACTAGATGCCTTTCTGGAATGTGTTTGCCCCTAAAGTAGCTCTTGTGTCATACAGGAAGCCTGTGATATGCAGGGGGTCAGATTAGATGCTGTAATGGTCTCTTCTGGCCATAAAGTTGACTAATTTCTGAAAAACTGAGTGTTTTGGGAGCAGCGTCTGATGTTTCCCTGTCTAGCCGGCTTGCTGCCTAGAACGAACGCTCCTCGAGTGGGGTGATCCACAGGGAGCAGCTCAAACCTCCAAAGTGCCTGGCTAGGGGCAGGACATTGGCACAGCAAGGGAGGGGTGCGGCAGTGACATCACAAAGGCCTTTGGCAGGACCTCAGCCTATTGGTCCAAGGTGGTGGGGAGGTGGTGACCTCACAGAGAGATGCTGACATCAGCCAGGCAGGATGGGGCGAGGGGCCAGGGAAACCTCAGAGACCCCTGTGGCTTTGCTTCAGCAAGTCTCCTTCTCCAGGTCTCTCTTTGAGGACTGGGAGAGTGTTCGGGTTCACGGACGTGAGCGCCAGGAAGAACCTCTTCCGAGTTTTCTCCTTCCCTTTTAGTGATTTTACTAGAAAACAGCCGTCCCTGTTTAGAAGGTAAGAGCCTCCTCGAGGTCTGAAACCTGTTCAGTCTGATCCATCTGGTGACAGGTCACTTCTCTTCTCTATACCTCAGGCTCCTCCCCATCTGTCCAATGGGAACAGGGACAGTTCTCGAACTCTGGGCAGTCCTGAGCCTGAGTGAGATAAGGGGTGATAAAGCCCTGTGTGAAGGAGAAAGGGGAGTTTCAGGGTGTTTAGCACCAAGGAATTCTAAAGTTTGCTAGAAATGTCTAGTCTGCGGAAACAAGAAATGGTTGGGGCCAAACTTTTTAACCACTGCCTTTCTTAAAGCCGATTCAGGGATGTTTAGGTACCTGGGGTTCTTTGCCAGCAGGAGAGAAGAGGTTCCTGCCTCCATTTTTGTGGCCTTAACAAACCAGGTGTTGTGTCCCAGTTCTCGTCTGAGATCCCTGAAAAAGAACATCTTCCCATCCATGAACAAGACAGGACCTATATTTCAAAGGGGAACAAAGAGACCCCTGGGCCTTACAGACTAGCTAGCCTCACTTCCATAGCTGGAGAGGTAGTGGAATATATTCTTAAACACTCAGTTTGTCAGCAGCACCTACAGGATAATTTGGTTCTTAGCACGCGGGATCATGGATTTGTCAAGAACAAATCATTCCAAACCCAGCCTCTTTCCTTCTTTGGCAGGGTTCCAGGCCTAGTGGAGGTGGGTAAACAGTATGAATGATGATTTGGAAAATGGAGTGGAGAGCATCGTTCTAAAATGTGCAACTGACACCAAGCACTTTGGAGCACAGGACTGGAATTCAAAACACCCTTAACAAATTGGAGACTTGGTCTTCTTGAGCCAAACCCCATGGCTGGGCCCCTCTCTCTAGACTGGGCTGAAGTGAAACCCCAGAGCCAAACACTTCTCCTCTTGGGCAGTGTGCTCTGACCTTGAATGGTCAGATGCTGCTTAGCTCTGTCAGAGCAGCTTTGGCTGGGGGATTCTCCCAGCACTTTCCAATAGCGGGAAGGTACGAAATCCCCATTTGCCTGCTGGGGATGGAGCCCTAGAGGGGGGAGCAACTTGCCCAGAGTCCCCCAGGAAAAGGAAAACAACCAGCAGTGGAACCAATAGGAAACCCAGCAATGGAACCCAGGAGTCCTGGGGGTGTGCTAGGGTGACCAGATGTCCCAATTTTATTGGGACAGTCCCAATTTTGGGGTCTTTTTCTTATCTAGGATCCTATTACCCCCCACTCCCTGTGCCGATTTTTCACACTTGCTGTCTGGTCACCCTCGGGTGTGCACATGTGTGGGTCCCAGCTGCTCCCTGCCCCCTTCATTGAAGCAGGTGTGCAGGGTTCCTGCCCTGGGAACTGCAGGGCACCAGTGGCCATGGGGCTGGCTGCAGGCAGGGCAGGGGGTGCAGGGCTGGCTGGAGACAGGGGTGTGTGGGGCAGGCTGGCTGGCTTCAGGCAGGGACGCAGGGGGGTGCATAAGGGGTTGGCAGGGCTGGAGACAGAGGAGTGCGGGACTGGCTGGCTTCAGGCAGGGGGGTGCGGCAGGAGTTGGCTGGAGACAGGGCAGGGGGTGTGGCAGGGGCTGGCTGTGGGCAGGGGGTGTGGGGCTGGCTGCAGGCAGGGTAGGGGGTGCGGGGCTGGCTGCGGGCAGGGCAGGGGGTGTGGGGCTGGCTGCAGGCAGGGCAGGGAGGATGCAGCTGGTGGGGACAGGGCAGAGGGTGCAGGGCTGGCTGCAGACAGGGGCTGGCTGCCAGCAGGGCATGGGGTGCAGGGCTCACTGAAAATGTCCTGAGTGGTATTTTAAGGTGAAGATAACACCATGGTTACCAGGTGACTGGCACATCCTGGGTTAAAGAGAGGAAGGGACCTGGAGTTAATAGTCTGAAGTATTTGTGTTACCAACCCTGTCGCTGTCTGACCCCCTGTCAGTGCGGAGCAGGTGTGTACGTTGCTGTGTGGAACGCACAGACTCCTGCAGAGCAGGGGCAGCTGTTTCCTTGGCAGAGAGCCTGGCACTTAGGAGACTTTCTTGACTTGCTGTTTTGAAGCAATTCAGTAAAATAACGGTGGAGCTACAATGTCTGGTCCAAAATTTCAGCCCCCTGGTGCAAAAACGCTATTTTAGGATCTAAACAGGAGGCTTCCAGTGCTAGGACACCTGACCAGAGAGCTCAGTGGGGGCGTAACAGCTGCTGACTCTGAGGGTCCTGGGCTAAATCCACTTGCAGGTGGAGGTGTTTTGATTTATTTGATCGATAATGAGGAAGGCGAAGATTTAATCCCTGGTATTTTTAGTAAATGTCATGGACAGATCACGGGCAAAAACCAAAAGCTCATTGCCCATGACCCGGCCATGACTTATACCATAAATACCCCTCATTGAATCGTGGGGAGGGAGGCCCAGGGGGTCCATGGCACCAGCTGTGGGTGCAGGGAGTCCAGGGGGCCCGTGGCACCATGTACTGGGGGAGGAGCCCCGGGGACCCACTGCCACTCCAGAGGTTGCCAGGTGAGGGGAGCCCCAGAGGCCAGCCCTGCTCCAGCCACCTCGGGACAGGTGCCAGGAGCCACTGAGCTGTGGCTGCTCCTGCCACCCTTGGAACCACTGCTCAGGCTGCCCCCAGGCCAGCTGCTGGGGCAGCCACGGAGTCAGCCGCAGTGGCCACTGCAGAAGTCAAAGAATCTATGACTTGTGCAGCCTCCATGACACAGAGGGATCCCTAATAAAGAGACAACCCCCTCCCTGCTGTGACTGCAGTTCCTGGAAGGAAAGAGAAGAACAGAAAGTGAAGAGAGAAGGAAAGAGAGAGACTCCCTGTCACCTCTCTCCCCTGCTGCCTCCCCCTTGTATTCTGTAACCCCATCTCACTGGGTTCCCTGTGCTGGTGCCATGGGGGTGACACTAGAGTTCTGGGGATTTGGGGGAGAGGAAGGGGGCTCTTCACTTCTCAGCATTTCACACAAATTTGTCTTTGGGCTGAAATTTCTCCTGTGAGGCCTCTCAGTCAGAGCTGTACCCCACCCCCTTCAGTGGGGATGTGTGTAAATTGCAGAGCAGGCATAAAGGGTCATATTGTTCTGGTGCCTGGTTCTGACCTGGGTCACACGTCCTCTGACACAGGCTCATGTGCAGATCATGGGAGCTCTGGCTTGTCCTAAATGCTGTAGAGTGTGAGTTCCTGGGAAAGGGCAAGGGAGAGGGAGCAAGAGGAGAAAGGCAGAGACATTGGAGATGAGGAATTGGGGGGAGAAGAAGGAGAGAACAGAGAGACAATAAATGATTGAAGCAGAACAGGTGTCCCAACTCCATCTTGCTCATCACAGATGTTCAGAGAGACAGGTCGTTGCGGGTTTTCCAGTATCAAGTCTGAACTTTGATTCTAACAATTTGCGTTGAAATATCAATGGGATCTCCACATACCTGATCTCTTCCACCCTCCCCTTTTTTGTATTAATTTTTATTTTGACGTGTTTGGCTTAACCGTGATCTTCTCTTTCCCCACCTGTATTGCAATTTAGGGTTTATGTTTATTGTGCCTCCCTTTTGTTCATGTCATTATAATTGTAACAGCAAAGGAATCTGCAGGAGCAAAAACTGACTCAAAACTTCATTTCCCCATCATGCCGGAACATCCTACAAAGAGCTCACGCAGCTGGAATCGTAACACGCAAGGCCAGGGGAGGAGATGCAGGTTTCAAGGGTTCTGTCTTTCTCAGATGACACATTCCAGCCCCTTGTGTGCCTCCATCCTGTATGACCTCCTGGACTTCGACACATTTATTGTCTCATTCTATAGATAATGTGATTGTAACACAATGTGACTGAAATTAAACCACTTCCAGATAAGGAAACAACAGAAGAGAAAAGCCATTATTGCACTGGCTGGGAATCAAACCCAGATGAATTGTTTGGACGACACCTATGCACACCACTATACCACCAATGGATCTGGCAGGAGTAGCTTTCCTGCAGGCTGTGTGTGCTGGCAATGGGGGTGACATATGACCATGGAGGTAGTGAGCAGGGTGGTTGGGCTGGAAGCTGCCTGACAGCTGGGAGCAGAGTTAGGATCCCAGAGTGACTGAAAGGGGGCAAAGGTGAAAACAGATCTCATTGGGAGCTGGCCACACCTGCCCGCCCCTAGGAGAGGGGAACTGAAGCTCCACTTCAATCACAGAAAAATCTTCCCTGAGAAGGAAGGGGACAGCTTGTTTTAAAGACCAGGTTTGTGTTTGTTTCTGGTACATACGGAGGGGCTGGGTAGTGCTGATTCCAGCCCCCAGACTCTGGGAGGATAAGGAACAAATTCAGGCTGCCAGTGACCTGCAGGAGGGAGATGATCTTTTGACAGTGACGGACGCCTCGTCCTAAAGGCCTTTGTCTGCCCCCTTCCAGTGACTCTTTGGCACAGGAATGCAGCCCCCACTCCTGGGTGTCTCCTGGGGAAATAATGTTTCTGTGCAAAACACCAAAGCTTTTAACAGAAAGGAAGAAAAGGAAATGGCCACATGATGGGACTAGGACAGAAGGAATGAAACACACATGGGCGGCGAGTTATATACCCACGTGGTGCCCGGGCACCAGCAATATTCAGAGCCCTGGGGCCCAGCTCCACCAAAGTTTGGGGCCGGGTCTCCCCTCTGGCCCCACCTGCCACCCCCCGTGCTTCCCTCGAGTGTCCCCCGGGCCCTCTTGCTGGCCCCATGCATGTCCCTGGGCCCCGGAGGGAGCAGAGCGTCCCTGCCTCTTCCATGCAGCTCCATGCTGCCTCCCTGCAGCAACTGCTGCCACAGGGTCCTAGTGCCCCCCCTTCCCAACTCACTGCCAGGGCAGACTGACTCTGAGCCTGCCCTTCCACCTCAGACCCTTCCCTTTTCCAGCGGGACCCTCCACCATCACAGCCCCCCACCCCCCGCAGTCACCACTCCTGCCCAATGCTGGGCAAGGAGACAGCCCCATCCCCAACCCCCCGTGAGGCTATAGTCAGGGGCAACCACAGGGAGGAGGTGCATGCAGCACCCCCGGCACCCATCATGGGGAGGCGAGGAGATTCCTGGACCTGAGAAGGGCCCTAGGAGCACCTGCAGTGACAGTGGTGGGAGTGAGGGTGCTGCTGGAGGGGGAATGAGGGTTCCTCCCCAGAGCTTGCTGCTGCCAGCAGGAAAGGGCTGGGGAGTCCTCCTGGCTGGCCCTGGTCCTGGCGCCGCCCGCCTGCACCCCAACCACATCCCCAGCCCTGCCCCACCCCAGAGCCCACACCCCCAGTCAGAGCTTTCACCCCCCCACCACATCCTCAACCCTCTGCCCGAGCCCTGAGCCCCTCCCACACCCCAAACCTCCCATCCCCAGTTCCAGCCAGAGCCTTCATTCCCCCCCACACCCCCACCCAATGCCCCAGCCCGGAGCTCCGACCCCACCCCAAACCTCCCATCCCCAGTTCCAGCCAGAGTCCTCATCCCCCCGAACACCCCAACCCTCTGCCCGAGCCCTGAGCTCCTCCCACACCCCAAACCTCCCATCCCCAGTTCCAGACAGAGTCCTCATCCCCCCGCACACCCCAACCCTCAGCCCCAGCCCAGAGCCCCCACACCACAAACCCCTCATCTCCAGCCCCAGATAGAGCCCTCACACACCCCTGCACCCCAACCCTCTGCCCTAGTCCTGAGCCCTCCCACACCCCAAACACCTTATCCCCATCCCAGACACAGCCCTCATCCCCCTGCACCCTAACCCTCTGCCCCAGCCCTGAGCCTCTCCAACACCCCAAACCCCCCAGCCTCAGAAGAGCCCTCACCCCCCACACTCCTACCCTCTGCTCTAGCACTGAGCCTCTCCCACACCCCAAACCCATCATTCCCAGCCCCAGCCAGAGCCCTCATCCCCCTGCACCCTAACCGTCTGCCCCAACCCTGAGCCCCCTCCTGCATCATGAACCCCTCATCCCCAGCCCCACCACACAGCCATCACCCCACACCCCAACCCTCTGCTATAGCCCTGAGCCCCCTCCCACACCCCAAACCTCTCATCCCCAGCCACACCCCAAACTCCCTCCCAGAACCTTGGGCGGGTGGGGGGCGGAGTTTGGGCAGGTTCTGGGCACCACCAAAATTTCTACAAACCTACCGCCCATGGAAACACAAGATGCTTCTCCCATGTGCATTGACTTTTAACCTTGTTTGTGGTGGTGGTGTATCCATGTTGGTCCCAGGGGTCCTCTGGGGCGCCGGGCATTGGCCACTTTCGGGAGAGTGGGCTAGATGAACTGGTCTGACTCAGTGTGGCTGTTCTTATGTTCTAACTGCTGGTTATGGAAGAGACGAACTTCCAGGCTACACAGAACTGAAGAAGTGTGCGGGGTTAGCTCCACAGCTTGTCTCTTTCACCAACAGAGGTTGGTCCTCTGCAAGCTCTTACCCTCACCCGCCTTGTCTCTCTTGGACTCTGAAAAGTGCTTTCTCTCCACTCCCCTTGGAGAGACATGAAGTTTCCCTTTGGGCAACTATCAGGCTGAAGCAATTGTATTGACTGTGACACTAGAATTGAAGATTTAATATTATAAATAAATGAGTCTAAACCTGAGGTTCTGGTTTTCACATTGGATTTTCTAACTCAGTTCCCAATTCTCTTCTAGAAAGGCCTCCAGGCTGCCTGCCCAGCCCAGCAAAAGTGGCAAGGAGAAAGCCCACGCTGCTGCTCTTTCAGGTACTTGAAGGCTGCTATCAAACCCCCCTCACTCAGTCAGTCCTCAGTCTGTGGCAGTGCATAGGATTCTTCCGTCCTAAGTGCAGGACTCTGCACTTCTCCTTGTTGAACCTCCTCAGATTTCTTTTGGCCCAATCCTCCAATATGTCTAGGTTGCTCTGGACCCAAACCCTGTCCTCCAGCGCTTGGATTCTTTACATGCTTTCACAGAGCAAAGAGCACATGTTCCATGATTTCATAGGGCAGAGTTTTGTGCTATCGGGAGCTTTCCCTGTGTGGATTTGACAGGTGGATCAACACAGAGACACACTGTGACCCTTCTCAGGGTGCTGAGGACTGTGAGTCTCCTTGTTGCCACCTGCCACAAGGAAGAGGGAGTTTTACATTTGGCAGCTGGATGTTAGTGACCAAACTCACCAGCCTGCTGGAACTCAAGGACCCTCCTCTGAGCTACAGCAGCCACCTTAACCCTTGAGTTCCTTCAATGTGTCCCCCTCTGGGGTCCAGCCCGGATCTCCAGATACCTGGTGAAATCCCAGATCCTCTCTTCCCCAAGTATCCCAGGTTACTAGTTTTACTGTGGACCATTGCTACTGTATCTCACACAGCACTTGAGTACAGTTATTGAACAAGCAAAAAATTTATTTCACAACGGATAGAGATTTAAACAAACAAAAACAAACAAACGTGAGTGATGGAAACCAACTGTTACCAACTAAACAAAGGCAGAAAGTGATAGAATAGAAAGGCCAGCACAAAAAACAGAGAGAGGAACAATAAGATACTAAAAGGACAATGGTTGGAACTCTCCATTTCTCTCAGTCTTTGGAGTGGTGGGTAGTAGAGCTGTAGCAACAGTTGAGGAACCAGGGTAAATTAAATCTAAGGTTTGAGCTGCTAGTGAAGCATTTCCCACACTCACGGCATTCCTAGGGGCTCTCTCCTCCGTGGATTGTTTGATGCCTAATAAGGTGCGAACTGCGATTGAAGGTTTTCCCGCACTCAGTGCATTCATAGGGCCTGTCCCCTGTGTGGATTCTCTGATGTACAGAAAGGGCTGAGCTGTGAGAGAAGTTTTTCCACGCTCACTGCATGTATTTTTTCTCTTTCGCCTGAGGATATCCTGCTGTGTTGTGGTTTCCATGAGGATCTTCTGAGTTCCCCAGGAAGAAATAAATTTATCCACTTTCTTCCCTGGCTGGTTTTCTTGATCTGTTTTTGGTCTGTTCTAATCTCCCAGGATTTTCCCTGCTCATGACTCCTGGACACATTCCTTTTCGATCTTTGCGATAATGCTCTGTTTTTACCCACTGGCTCAACATTTTCAGGCTGAGAATTCTGCTCCTCTTTCTCACATGCCATTGCATCACCTGCTGTGACAGAGACAGAAACCTCAAACAGGGATGGAAAGGAAGACCAAACAAAACAATTGCTGAAGACAGGTCAAATAAAAATCAGGAGCTGAACTCCCCCAAACTCTTCCCCCAAATAGGAGAGAGGAGGGGGATGAATTCAGCCTTCACATCCCATCCAAATACGCAGGGGGAAGGGAGGAAGCTACTGCCTGGTGTCTGCTAGGATCTATAGGAAGCCATGAGCTATATTTACCCTGAGGATATGACCCCTGCAAGGGACAATAATGAACTGAGAGACCTCCCCAAAGGGCTTTGTTGGGCATTCCAGATGTTTCCTTCAGGCACTTACAGATTCTGAGGTGGTTTAATGTTTCCTCACCTGTGCAGGGAGATCTCAGGATCTCTCTTTCCTCTGAACTCTGGAGGTCTGGGACCCATGGCTCTTCCCCTTGTTCCAGCTGGGAGATCACATCATGCTGGAAAACTAGAAACCCTGCTCAGATGAAAGAAAACAAAGGAGTTCAGTTGATTTCATAAGACTTGGTCATAAAAAAAACATTCTATTCATTTAACCTCAATGCTTAGTGTGACCATGTGGCCTGTACTTCCTGTGTTCCAAACACAAGATTCACAGCCCCAGGGGCAGTTCTCACTGAAAATGCCAAGATCAGGGCAGGCTGAAAAAGGGAGAGCAGATGCTCCCAAAACTGCTGGTTAACACTGAAGTTAAACTCACCGACCAGTCACAAATTGTGCTTCTGATCCCCCACACGGGTAATCGAGAAGCTGAAAAAAGAAATCACACGGCCCCCTTTATTGCATCCCTGTTCTCTGACTCCTAATCAGCAGCGAGGTCCAGTACAGTGAGAGGTTATTTAAAAACTCTGCTCACATAAACAAAGTGTTCCTCTGACCCCAAAGGCTCAGCCACATCACCAGGTCAGTATAGGTTTGGATATTACCCAAAATTCCATCCTTCCAGCCAATCCTTTAGCATCTAAACTAAAGGTTTAAATGAAAGAAAGACAGAAAGAAGTTAAATGGGAACGCAGTCAGATACATTCCAAAATGGATATATCAGGTTCTTAGCAGTATTGGTGAGTTGCTGGCTTGAAAGTCCGTCTGGAACACATCCATAGCTCGGATGGGTTATTCAGTCCTTTGTTCAAGGCTTCAGTTTGTAGAGAAGTTGCTCCAGAGGTAGGAAGGGGGATTGAAGACAAAATGGAGATGATGCAGCTGCCCTTTACATTCCTTTTGCCATGTGGCCTGTACTTCCTGTGTTCCAAACACAAGATTCACAGCAAATGGCATGGAAAAGCCTTGGAGTTCTCAGTAGACAGGCATACCCCAGCATGTCTTGCTGACTCAATAGGTGTATCCCCTTGGCCCTTACCATGGGCTCATTGTACAGCTGATGATCGTCAATGGGCCATCAAACAGGCTAGGCAGTGTTGATCCCAATATGTCTGGGGGTGTCACCCAGAAACACTGCACAAGTCTGGAAATACAGATATACCCTACATATCTATAACTCACAATACAAAGGTGATACAAACATAGAAATAATATTATCATACTTGGCAAATCATAACATTTTTACTGACACCTTACATGGCATATCTAGCACAATTCATTATTATTTTATTATTAATACCAAAGTGTCTCACAATTCCATACAGTGTCACACTTGGTAAACCAGTGAATTCCCAGGACCAGTTCCCCAGGGCCTTGAAGATGCCGAACACTATCCTTATAAGGGATTGAAATACCCACATATCTGCTGGGAACACACACACAGACACTGTGTCAGTCTATACCCTGTGTTCACTCTTCTAGAAAATTATGATCAATTTTGTACACAGTATGGCTTGTGAGGTATCATTTGAAAACGCATAATCTACTGAATATTATCCTCCTGTTAAAATGTGTAGTAACACTGTATGTAAAGTTATGAGATTTTACAGTATGAGATTACTGAAAATGTTACAATTCTGGGGAACACCCACAGACCAGTTCCTCAGAGACATCAAGGCAAACAGCTGGTCAAACAGCCATTCTCCTGCAGGGGGAAGGTGTGAAGAAGACATTTACATTCCATCACAGGGACCTCTTGAAGCTGTTGTGGAAAACAACCACACGTTTGATTTTGAATCAGCTCAGCCTGAGGTTCTTTTCTTGGTTAAAAGTGCGCAGGGGCGACAGCTATTGGAATACTGTCCCTGAGCTAAAAATCACACAAGCCTTTTAAAGCTTAAACCCCAAACAACGACACATATGTTGCACGTTAATTTCCTTATTTGGAATATATTGCAAAATATCATGCAAGCAATGTTGGAAATAATTAAGAAAGGGATAGATACGACAGAATATATCATATATCATAATTGTAAAAACAGCAAATAAATCCATGATAGACCCACATCTTGAATACTGCATGAAGATGTTGTCGCCCCATCTCAAAAAAAGATATATTGGAATTGGAAAAGGTTCAGAAAAGGGCAACAAAAATGATTAGGGGTATGGAACAGTTATGCCAGACCTAACCCCCAGTTTCACTTGAGCAAACAGGAGCTATTTGACACTGTGCGATACGGCTCCTGTGCTCTGTTCCCAAAGTGTTCTGCAGCAGGGGAGGGTCTGTGGCAGTGTGGGTGTGTCACTGGCATATTGGGGTGATGCTGAAACAGGACAGAGTAGAGGTGGCATCATGGGGCTGGCATGAACCTTTTCTCTTCATTTCCCCTTCCAAGAACCGAGGGGACAGGAACCAGCGAGGTCACAGTCTCACAGTTCTCCTCCATGACCTCCCAGTAGAGGGCTCTCTGAGCGGGGTCCAGCAGAGCCCACTCTCCCCTGGTGAAATGCACAGCCACCTCCTCGAAGGTCACCGGCCCCTGAAAGAGCAAGAGTCAAGCACTCAGGACCTCTTTCCCCACTCACAGCTCCACTATTTGTGGCAGAGAGGAGCCAATCAAATGGAAGCTCTGGGTGGATCCCACTCAACAGAGTCCCATCCTGACCCCGCTCAGAGTATCCAGCAAATACCAGGGTGAGGGGACGAAGCGAGAGCCCCTTGTCTCTCCCAGCAGATCCATCACAGACCTACTAGCCACTGACCGATACAGGAGATGGAGCCCCTAGCAGGGTCCAGGGAGAGCTCCCTGGTAGGAAGCACAATAGCCTCCTCCTTGTGAAAAGCGGGATATGAAGGGAGAGGCAGCTCCAATAAGCCTGACTCATGGGTGCCCCCTTCATATCTCACAGCAGCCGCTGGTTAGTGAGGTCAGGCTCCAGCACTGGGAGTCTGGGAGTCTGGTCAGTTTGAATAGCTCCATGTAGGTGGGCTATTTTCTTTCTTCACAAATTAGGACATTTCCACCTCCGAACTTCCTGGGTCTGTACCTAGAATCTAGGCCACTTATTAAATAACTCCCAGCAGGTTTGCCACACCCTGGCCTCCTCCTTTCTCCACCCTGTGCATTTCCTGCCCCGCTCCAACCTCCAGACCAGACTGTGCAAACCTTCCCATCTCCAGTGTATTTGCTGTCCCTCTCCTCCAGCAGGAACCCACCAGCAACCCCCTGATAATCTCTACCTGAGTTGGCTCCACTGCAGCCATTTCTCTTCCCTGTCCCAAGCCAGGCTGGGATGCGCTGGAGCAAAACAAGGACGTCATTCTGCAGCCTGTCTGGGGGAGAAGGGCAGTTGTGGGTGTTTCAGAACCGGTTTTAGTTAATTTCACATCAGAATTCCCCCAGGCCCTTTCCCTGCAGACAGACACCCTAGATCCTGCCATGCTGGGAAATGCTGAATCTGTTTATTACCATGTAGTCCTGGCCCCTGCTGCCAGGCTAAGCCCACAGAGACATTTTGAATCTCGCTTCTCCCTCCCCTCACCGGCCAGAGAACCCCCACCAGATCTTCATTGCCAGGTTGGGAGTCCCAAAGTGTTTTCCCCCTCCCCCCAAGAGACCCCAAAAGCCAGAGACCCCCCAAAAGAGACCCCCACTGGGAACTCAGTCCCTCATTGCCTGCCTAGGACCCCCTCCGCCCCTGCCCTCCAGCAGAATCTGCCCTGCCTTTTGCCTGGCACCCCCTCCTCCCCCCTGCGGGATCCCCTGATGCTTTACAGGGGCAGCCCCTGGCCTAGCACCGGGGATTCCCCCACACACACTCTGTGCACTGGGCACGGCAGCGATCCCAGGAGTCTGCGGGGGAAGCCCAGACAGAGCCCCTGGCACAGCACCAGGCTCCCTCTAACCCCCTGTCCCGCCTCCCCAAGAGACGCCCACCCCGGCTGTTCTGCAGCCACCAGGCCCCCAGCGATACCCACCTCCAGGGCCCACAGCCTCAGGGCTGGGCACATCACAACCACCCTCTGAAACCCCAAATCTCCAGAACCCACCAACCTCACTAGGGTACCCCCTGCCCAGCCACCCAGAGGCCTCCCCCCACCACAATCCCCCTTCAGCTGCTATCTCCCCCCACAGTTCCACCCCCACCCCCCCAGCAACACTGTTACCTCACAGTGCCTGAGAAGTGGATAGAAAGTGACCACCGCCCCCTGCTGGCCAGTCACACAGGCAGAGGGAGCCCTGGGGGATGCCTCTTGAACTGGAGTATGGAAGGCCTGGAGGGACAAAATAGATAAGAAATGTCCATGGCCTGTCACTGCAAATAATGGCCACCATGGATCCACCCCAGAGGTGGCTGCATCTTAGCACTGCAGAAGCAACCCCTCACCAAGGCCATTTGCCATGGGGTTTGGGATACTTCTCAACTCACACTGCACTCAGAGTGACCTCATCATCCCGTGCCAGCTGGAGAAAAGGGTCCAGCCAACTCTTCTGTTACTGGTTGGGAACCACTGACCCCCCAAACAGGGGGAGGCCTCTGGCTTTGATGTGTATTAAATATCTGGCTGGTCTCTTTCTTCGGCACACATTTTAACAGAGATAAAGGAGGAACAAATGATTCACAAAGGAGTCAGGAAAGATGATCTCTGGGCAATTTAACCCCCTACAACATCCAGGATGGAGAAGAACTCAGGGTAACAGGTTCCCTCGAAGGAAGAAGTTGCTGGGATTTAGAAACACGGGGAACAGCCCCAAACCCGATAGGATTTTTAACTGACATTTGATAATGACACAGAAAGAGGCAAAACCTGAGCTTTGAGAGCAACGTTCAGAAATGAAAGAGTTCCCAATCTGAGAGATTTTGGATCCATTTTGCAAATTATAGAGAGGAAAGTGGAAAATCAGAGGATTTTATATCAGTTGTTGATAGGAGGTAAAATCTGAGTGTTTCACATCAATATTTGATAAATGAATAAAGAGGAAATGGGCAACATTTGCAAACATTTTATATCCATGTTCAAGAATCTGAGAAAGGTGTAAATCTGAACTTTTCTTAGTATTTTATAATTAGAGAGACAGGGGAAAAATCTCAGGGCATATTCAATTAGAAATAGACAACTAGAGAGCAGTGGGGCAAATGTTTAGAGTATTTTATATGAATCTTTGAGATTTGCAAAGCAAATGTGTCACAAACTGCGTATTTGATAACATGAGAGAAAAACACCAAGATCTGAGGGGATTTTATATTGCTGTTAACGAACTAGTGGAAAAGGGGGACTGTTGGACTGGGTTTTATACGACTGTCCAATACATAAACACAAAGTGATGGTTCCCCCCACCCCCACCATTGCCATGGGCAGCAGGGAGCCCTTTGAGGAGCTGATTAAAAGGGCAAGGGAGGGGGAGCTGGAAGGTCCCTGGATAAAGGAAGGGGGCAGCAGTGGGGGATGGACAGGTGACTGGCAACTGATGGTTGGGGGCAACTGTGTTGGTAGTTAGGGGGCAACAACTGGGATTGGGAAACTGGGGTATGGGCAGTCCCCATGGGGGACACATGCACCTCCCTTCCCTGCCCTGGCAGAGACCCGGCATCTCCTAGAATATCAGGGCTGGAAGGGACCTCAGGAGGTGTCTACCCCAACCCCCTGCTCAAAGCAGGACCAATCCCCAACTAAATCCCCAAATGGCCCCCGCAGATCAAATGGGTGGGAAAATGCCCCTCACTAGAGAAGATTTTAATATCTTCTCTAGTGAGGCCCTTCACTCCGCCCACTCCCCGGGAATTTCCTGGCTGCCCAGAGACAGTTCAACCCCGCGTCCCACTGACCTTCCCCCCCCTACAACTCCAGCTTCTCCCCTCCCTGCCTGACACCCCCCCTCTCCCCCCACACCACCGGGGATCCCCCCGCCAGGCCCCCGTCGCTGCCTCCCAAAACCCCCGGGGGCTGGGGCAGCTCTGAGGCTGCTCCCAGGTTCCCCGGGGCACAGTCACATTCCTGCCCAGCCCCAGTGCCCCCCCCCAGGGTCTCTCACTCCCCGGGGGGCTCCGTGGGAGGCTGGACACCAGGGATGCAGGACGGCAGGAATGGGGGTGACAGGCCTCCTGTTCCTCAGTCTCACGGCGGGACCGAGGGGGCTCGTCGCTCTCCGGCTCGGGAGCGCTGGGAAGACCCGACCGTGGAGGGGCCGTCGCTGGGGGGCGGCCCACGCAGGCGCTGAGCACGTCCTTAGATCACTTCTGTGGCGGGAAAAGTGCTGAGGAGATGGAACGCTGAGGGCTGGTTTTGGCGGGAAAAACCGGTTTGGACTGGTTTGAGCCTGTCCCCTGATGGTAAACAAGTCCCCTCTCAGAGCTGGAGTCCAGGGGTCAATAGTTCATATGCTCCAGATTGGATCTTATTTTAAAGCCAGTGATTTATTTCATAAACATCTTATTAACCAACTCATTGAACATATTGAACAGTTCATACTTCTCACACCTAACAATGAGATAAAAAAAAGAACACAGACAAGCCTTGTCAGTAACGGCTAATGTCCTAACTGGGAAGCACGTGAGCTTGTTGCAGGGCTGCTGCTCAGGGACGGGAACCTCCTGCCACCCCAGCCTCCAAAATCACTCAGGCTGCACTTTCTGCACGACTAGGTGCTGGCTGAGGGGGGCGTGGGAACTGGTGGCCTCTGCTGCAGGTGATGGGAATCTCGGGTATTTAAAGCCATGGCCTAGAGGAGGGAAGTGCCTAACTCCAGAGTCTGCAGCTGCCTAGGGCCAGCGCTGAGGATTTAGAGTCCCTACTGCTGCCATTGCAAGGTTCAAGCAGGCTCAGCCCTGGCATTGCCACCCCTCCTGCGGCTAGTAGCTGCAGCTGGCTAAGGCTGGCCTCTGGGAACTGGCCCCAGGGCTGTAGCCAGAGAAGCTGCAGGTGGCTCTGTGACTACTGGGGCCATTAAGCTAGAGCAGCTAAAGACACTGGAGTTCACCTCAAGGAACAGAGGTCACCAGTAGGACAGGAATGTCAGGGGGAGCAGGGAAAGAGGGAGCAGGTCAGGCTGGCAGAGGGAGCTTCCAGCTGGGTGGGAGCATGTCCAAAGTGGAAAGGAAACAAGCATGGGGAGAGGTGGTGGTGACCAGGTAGCAGACTAGCATGTAGATGGGAGCAGAGGGAGAGAGGCTGGTGGCTTCAGATTCCCAAGGGCTAAGTCCTGACTTTGGGGAGATGGTGTTTGCAGGTGGCTGGCTCACATGGCAGGATAGGGGCTGAGGGAGGGATCTGTCAGAACTGATCAGGTGTCTGCTGGCTTTAGAACTCTGAGCTGAGACTAGGACCACATGCCGTGACTGGTGACATGGGGGGTACTGGAGACTTGGCTAGAGAAGGTCTGAATGAGGAAGGAGATAAATCTGTGGGGAGTTTGCTTGATCACTATGAAAGTTCTGCTCACTGTGGACACTGGTAAACCCACATGGGTGTGCAGCTCAATAAGAAAACCCGGGGGCTGAGGGAGCTGTGTATGGCAATGCGTACAGTCACGGAGAGGTGTGTGATCAAAATGAAAAATGTCTCTGAGGTTCAGTAGCGGGTATGCTATGGCACCAATGGCACAGCCCCACCAGGCCCACACTCGGAGTCCACAGTGACTACATAGAGGCCTACAAATATGTTTGGTACCAGGACCCACAAAAGGTTAATCCGGCCCTGACTGCCCAAGCACTATTTCAGCCACACATTTTTGGATGGACCTCCCACAGTGGGAGCTGCCGAGCCCTCCCCCACAACACACACACACACACACACACACACACACACACCCCTCCTGGTGTTGGGAGGGGAAAAGGAGAAAGGAGAAAAGAAGCAAGATAGATAGACTTATGTGTAGTGCCGGGGAGGAGCTGGTGGTCGTGGTACATGTAGGTACCAATGACATAGGGAAGGGTAGGAGAGATGTCCTGGAAGCCAAATTTAGGCTGCTAGGGAAGAGACTGAAATCCAGAACCTCTATGGTGGCATTTTCAGAAATGCTCCCAGTTCCACGCGCAGGGCCAGGTAGGCAGGCAGAACTGCAGAGTCTCAATGCGTGGATGAGACGATGGTGTAGAGAGGAGGGTTCACGTTCATTAGGAACTGGGAAACTTCTGGGATGGGAGGAGCCTATACAGGAGAGATGGGCTCCACCTAAACCAAAGTGGAACCAGACTGCTGGCACTAAACATTAAAAAGGTTGTAGAGCAGTTTTTAAACTAGGAGATGGGGGAAAGCCGACTGCTGCAGAGGAGCGTGTGGATCGGACACAGACTTCTCTTGGGGGAGAGTCTGATGATAGAGAATCTCAGGTTATAGTCAGGAGCAGAGGAATGAGAAGTATAATGTAAGGGCCGGATCAGATGATAAACAATCACATAAAAAGAATCTGGCACATCAGAAAAAGGCAGGCTAATAAACAGGGACAAGTTTTTAAAGTGCTTGTACACAAATGCCAGATGTCTAAATAATAAGATGGGTGAACTAGAGTGCCTTGTGATAAAGGAGGATATAGATATAATAGGCATCACAGAAACCTGGTGGACTGAGACCAATCAATGGGACACAATCATTCCGGGGTACAAAATATATCGGAAGGACAGAACAGGCCGTGCAGGGGGAGGAGTGGCACTATATGTTAAAGAAAGTGTAGATTCAAATGAAGTAAAAATCTTAGGCGAATCCACAGGTTCCATAGAGTCTCTATGGATAGAAATTTCATGCTCTAGTAAAAATATAACAGTAGGGATCTATTATCGACCACCTGACCAGGACAGTAATAGTGATGATGAAATGCTAAGGGAAATTAGAGAGGCTATCAAAATTAAGAACCCAATAATAGTGGGGGATTTCAATTATCCCCATATTGACTGGGAACATTTCACTTCAGGACGAAATGCAGAGATAAAATTTCTCGATACTTTAAATGACTGCTTCATGGAGCAGCTGGTACGGGAACCCACAAGATGAGAGGCGACTATAGATTTAATCCTGAGTGGAGCGCAGGAGCTGGTCCAAGAGGTAACTATAGCAGGACCGCTTGGAAATAGTGACCATAATACAATAGCATTCAACATCCCTGTGGTGGGAAGAACATCTCAACTGCCCAACACTGTGGCCTTTAATTTCAAAAGGGGAACTATACAAAAATGAGGGTTTTATTTAGACAAAAGTTAAAAGGTACAGTGACTAAAGTGAAATCCCTGCAAGTTGCATGGGCCCTTTTTAAAGACACCATAATAGAGGCCCAACTTCAATGTATACCCCAAATTAAGAAAAACAGTAAAAGAACTAAAAAAGAGCCACCGTGGCTTAACAACCATTTAAAAGAAGCAGTGAGAGATAAAAAGACTTCCTTTAAAAAGTGGAAGTCAAATCCCAGTGAGGCAAATAGAAAGGAGCACAAACACTGCCAACTTAAGTGCAAGAGTGTAATAAGAAAAGCCAAAGAGGAGTTTGAAGAACGGCTAGCCATAAACTCCAAAGGTAATAACAAAATGTTTTTTAAGTACATCAGAAGCAGGAAGCCTGCTAAACAACCAGTGGGGCCCCTTGACGATGAAAATACAAAAGGAGCGCTTAAAGATGATAAAGTCATTGCGGAGAAACTAAATGGATTCTTTGCTTCAGTCTTCACGGCTGAGGATGTTAGGGAGATTCCCAGACCTGAGCTGGCTTTTGTAGGTGACAAATCTGAGGAACTGTCACAGATTGAAGTGTCACTAGAGGAGGTTTTGGAATTAATTGATAAACTCAACATTAACAAGTCACCGGGACCAGATGGCATTCACCCAAGAGTTCTGAAAGAACTCAAATGTGAAGTTGCGGAACTATTAACCAAGGTTTGTAACCTGTCCTTTAAATCGGCTTCGGTACCCAATGACTGGAAGTTAGCTAATGTAACGCCAATATTTAAAAAGGGCTCTAGGGGTGATCCTGGCAATTACAGACCGGTAAGTCTAACGTCGGTACCGGGCAAATTAGTTGAAACAATAGTAAAGAATAAAATTGTCAGACACATAGAAAAACATAAACTCTTGAGCAATAGTCAACATGGTTTCTGTAAAGGAAATCGTGTCTTACTAATCTATTAGAGTTCTTTGAAGGGGTCAACAAACATGTGGACAAGGGGGATCCGGTGGACATAGTGTACTTAGATTTCCAGAAAGCCTTTGACAAAGTCCCTCACCAAAGGCTCTTACGTAAATTAAGCTGTCATGGGATAAAAGGAAAGGTCCTTTCATGGATTGAGAACTGGTTAAAGGACAGGGAACAAAGGGTAGGAATTAATGGTAAATTCTCAGAATGGAGAGGGGTAACTAGTGGTGTTCCCCAAGGGTCAGTCCTAGGACCAATCCTATTCAATTTATTCATAAATGATCTGGAGAAAGGGGTAAACAGTGAGGTGGCAAAGTTTGCAGATGACACTAAACTACTCAAGATAGTTAAGACCAAAGCAGATTGTGAAGAACTTCAAAAAGATCTCACAAAACTAAGTGATTGGGCAACAAAATGGCAAATGAAATTTAATGTGGATAAATGTAAAGTAATGCACGTTGGAAAAAATAACCCCAACTATACATACAACATGATGGGGCTAATTTAGCTACAACGAGTCAGGAAAAGATCTTGGAGTTATCGTGGATAGTTCTCTGAAGATGTCCACGCAGTGTGCAGAGGCGGTCAAAAAAGCAAACAGGATGTTAGGAATCATTAAAAGGGGATAGAGAATAAGACTGAGAATATATTATTGCCCTTATATAAATCCATGGTACGCCCACATCTCGAATACTGTGTACAGATGTGGTCTCCTCACCTCAAAAAAGATACTCTAGCACTAGAAAAGGTTCAGAAAAGAGCAACTAAAATGATTAGGGGTTTAGAGAGGGTCCCATATGAGGAAAGATTAAAGAGGCTAGGACTCTTCAGGTTGGAAAAGAGGAGACTAAGGGGACATGATAGAGGTATATAAAATCATGAGTGATGTTGAGAAAGTGGATAAGGAAAAGTTATTTACTTATTCCCATAATACAAGAACTAGGGTCACCAAATGAAATTAATAGGCAGTAGGTTTAAAACAAATAAAAGGAAGTTCTTCACGCAGCGCACAGTCAACTTGTGGAACTCCTTACCTGAGGAGGTTGTGAAGGCTAGGACTATAACAATGTTTAAAGGGACTGGATAAATTCATGGTGGCTAAGTCCATAAATGGCTATTAGCCAGGATGGGTAAGAATGGTGTCCCTAGCCTCTGTTCGTCAGAGGATGGAGATGGATGGCAGGAGAGAGATCACTTGATCATTGCCTGTTAGGTTCACTCCCTCAGGGGCACCTGGCATTGGCCACTGTCGGTAGACAGATACTGGGCTAGATGGACCTTTGGTCTGACCAGCACGGCCTTTCTTATGTTCTTATGTCTGGGGTGGAGGTGTAGATAAGGGTCAGGGGACAGGTAGGGTCCTAGGAGTCAGTTATAGTGTGGGAGGTCTCAGGAGGGGGAAGTCAGGGGACAAGGAACAGGGAGGCTTAGATAGGGGGTTGGGTCCTGGAGGGCAGTTAGGGGCAGGGTCCCAGGAGGGGGCAGTCAGGGGACAAGGAGCGGGGGGGTTGGGGGTTCTGAGGGGGGCAGGAAGGGGGAGGCAGTGGATGGGGTGGGGCTAGGGCGGGGGCTCCCTGGGTGCACACCCTAATGAAATGTGCTGCGCATGCCTATGGTCACGGGGGTGAGCCACTTGCATCCTTTTCCTGTTTGTGCCATTTCTTTCCATCTCAAAACCTGAGAACAATTCTCTCTGGTTCTTCCCCTTCTCTCTCCCCTCCCCACATGTGGCTAGAAAATCCAAGGAGATTCCCTCGTTTTCCCTAAAATTATTGACTCTCTAGTCTCTTATTTTTCCCTATTTTGTCCATAATTCTTCAATTCTCCTCAGCTTTGGGATGTGAACCCAACCCGTTTTATCTGCAGCAATTTGTCCTTGGGTAGGTGGGAATTTGCTGCCCTGTGTCATTCCCTGTGATGTTGATATAAACTGGGACCATATAGAATATGGTTTGCAACCAAGGTCCTGTAGTGGCACCAAATCTTATGTAAAAAGGGGTCATATAAGGTGTCTAAGACCAGGTTATGGGTTGCTGGTTATGATTATGCTGTCTGTATGCATGTATCCTTTTGTAGTTGAAGTTATGAATATTGAATCTATACTGTCTGTATTTCAAATTTGTGCTGTGTTTTTGGAAACATTCCAGACAAGTTGGTGTTAGCTTTGCCTAGCCTGTGTGATGTCCCATTAAGGACCATCAGCTACAGAATTGACCCATGGAGAGAAGGCAGACACGCCTTGTAACTCAGCAAAGTGCAGGGACTGGCCCATGTGACTCCAGACTCCATTTTGCTGTAATTTTCCACAGTAAGGAACAAAGAGGTTCTTACACCTGGAAAAGCCTATATAAGGCAAATGCCTCATCTCCATCTTGTCTTCAATCCTGCTTCTTACCTCTGGAGGGACTTTGCTACAAGCTGAAGCTCTACACAAGGGACTGACTGACCCATCCCAGCTGGGGATGTTCCAGAGACTTGATTTGAACCTGCAGTTTATGCCATCACTGCAGCAAGCCTGAACTAAGAACTTTGCCATTACTGTATGTAATTGATTCCATTTAACCAATTCTAGCTCTCATCTCTACCTTTTTCCCCTTTATGAATAAACCTTTAGATTTTAGATTCTAAAGGATTGGCAACAGCATGATTTGTGGGTAAGATCTGATTTGTATATTGACCTGGGTCTGGGACTTGATTCCTTGGGATCAAGAGAACCGTTTTCTTTTATTGGGGTGTTGGTTTTCATAACCATTCATCCGCAGGACAAGTGGCCCTGGTGGTGATACTGGCAGACTGGAGTGTCTAAGTTTCAGAGTAGGTGTATTCTATTTGCTACCCAAGATCCATAAACCTGGAAATCCTGGACACCCCATCATCTCAAACATTGGCACCTTAACAGCAGGATTGTCTGGCTATGTGGACTCTCTCCTCAGGCCCTATGCTACCAGCACTCCCAGCTATCTTCGAGACACCACTGACTTCCTGAAGAAACTATAATCCCTTGGTGATCTTCCAGAAAGCACCATTCTGGCCACTATGGATGTGGAAGCCCTCTACACCAACATTCCACACAAAGATGGACTAAAGGCCATCAGGAACAGTATCTCCGATAATATCACGGCAAACCTGGTGGCTGAACTTTGTGACTTTGTCCTCACCCACAACTATTTCACATTTGGGGACAATGTTTACCTTCAAGTCAGTGGCACTGCTATGGGTACCCGCATGGCCCCTCAATATGCCAACATCTTTATGGCTGACTTAGAACAACGCTTCCTTAGCTCTCGTTCCCTAACGCCCCTACTCTACTTGCGCTACATTGATGACATCTTCATCATCTGGACTCATGGAAAAGAAGCCCTCGAGGAATTCCACCGTGATCTTAACAATTTCCATCCCACCATCAACCTCAGCCTAGACCAATCCACACAAGCGGTCCATTTCCTAGACACTACTGTGCTAATAAGCGATGGTCACATAAACACCACCCTATACCGGAAACCCACTGACCGCTATACTTACCTACATGCCTCCAGCTTCCATCCCAGACACACCACACGATCCATTGTCTACAGCCAAGCACTAAGATACAACCGTATTTGCTCCAATCCCTCAGACAGAGATAAACACCTACAAGATCTCTATCAAGCATTCTTAAAACTACAATACCCATCTGCTGAAGTGAAAAAACAGATTGACAGAGCCAGAAGAGTACCCAGAAGCCACCTACTACAGGACAGGCCTAACGAAGAAAATAACAGAACGCCACTAGCCATCACCTACAGCCCCCAACTAAAACCTCTCCAGCGCATCATCAAAGATCTACAACCTATCCTTAAAGATGATCTCTCACTCTCACAGCTCTTGGGAGACAGGCCAGTCCTCGCTTACAGACAGCCTCCCAACCTGAAGCAAATACTCACCAGCAGCCGCACACCATACAACATAAACACTAACCCAGGAACCTATCCTTGCAACAAAGCCTGATGCCAGCTCTGTCCACATCTATTCAAGTGACACCATCATAGGACCTAATCACATCAGACACGCCATCAGGGCTCGTACACCTGCACATCTACCAATGTGATATATGCCATCATGTGCCAGCAATGCCCTCTGCCATGTACATTGGCCAAACTGGACAGTCTCTACGCAAAAGAATAAATGGACACACATCTGACATGAGGAATCATAACATTCAAAAACCAGTGGGAGAACACTTCAACCTCTCTAACCACTCAGTGACAGACTTGAAGGTGGCAATTTTGCAACAAAAAAACTTCAAAAAACAGACTCCAAAGAGAAACTGCTGAACTGGAATTAATATGCAAATTAGATACAATTATCTCTGGCCTAAATAGAGACTGGGAATGGTTGGGTCATTACACTAATTGAATCTAGTTCCCTATGTTAAGTTCTCCTCACACCTCCTATGGATCATCTTAATTACCACTTCAAAAAGTTTTTTCCTCCTGCTGATGATAGCTCATCTCAATTGATTAGACTTTTCCGGTTGGTATGCATACTTCCACCTTTTCATGTTCTCTGTATGTATAAATATCTCCTGTCTGTGTGTTCCATTCTATGCATCCAAAGAAATGAGCTGTAGCTCACGCTAAAATAAATTTGTTAGTCTCTAAGGTGCCACAAGTACTCCTGTTCTTTTTGTGGAGTATCTAAGGAAATTGCTTGTGTGACTTGTGGTTAGCCAGTGGTGTGAAACCAAACTCCTCTTTGGCTGGCTTGTTTGGTTTGCCTTACAAGTGGAAAAACCCCAGCCTAGGGCTGTAACTGCCCTGTTTAAGCAATTGGTCCTGAACTGGCACTCTCAGTTGGGTCCCGCCAGGACCGTATCGTCACACCCAACAAGCTACACTGAGGCAAAAACTACCCGAGCCTTCCATCCACTAGGGCTGTACATGGCGTTGGCTGCTCAAGTTAGTGATCTTGGGGTAAAAGGAAATTATAGTTGTAGAGCAGATGCAGCCCAGGTGCAGGGGTTGCCATTAGCTTCCCCCTTGACCTGACCTAAACTCCATCACTTTCCCTAGTCTAAACAAACCCTGAGCATCACGGTTATACTGTTCCCCCATTTCACAGCAATTGTTAGTCATCGAGTTCTCCCTTTGGAAACCAATTGTTTCATTCCCAGTTGCTCTGATGTTGGTTCAGGTTGTGCTGGGGAGCAGATATTTTTGCTACCATTTTCCTCACTTAAAATATATTGAACTATAACAAAGAGCAGGAAAAACGTAGGGATAGGGGTAAATGTCATTTCTCCTCTATAACAGCAGAAGAACATAGGAATCCCTCTGATTTACCCTGATTCCTCATCACCATCCCAATCTCCCTTTTGTTCAGCTTCTTAGGTCTATATTTTTTCTAAAGGGCTGGGAAGAGGATTCCCTCGTAAATTACTTGTAATTAAACAAAGTACCCATGCATTTGGCTACCAAAGCCGCTCTGGCCCAGGCCTTGCAGGAGGTTGCTCCTGAAGATATCGCCTTCCTAATCAGCTGCATGTTGCCTTTTATTTGGGAAATACAATCCCTATCTAGGTAGAGATGGGAAAAATGGAAGTGACATTTCTGTTTAGCTCACACCTGGGAGATTCTACAAATGTGTAGAAAATGAAATCCATGTTGAATGTGCTGTAGCTGCAGAAAGATACCTCTTTTTAATAGAGACCTGACATTTGTTGTCTTACAGGGATTCTAAGTTGCACCTGAATTTAGTCCCTAATTTTAATCTGTGCCACCAGATTAAAGAAATAAAAGGGCACAGAAGGGGGAGTTGTACCTCACTATCGCTACTGATCTGTTGTGCGGTTGGTGAAGAATTCTACGCCAGAGAAGTGTAAAATTACTCCAAGTAAGGTCAAAGATTTGACAAGAACTTGGGTAGAAATTGTAGGTACTAGTGGTTCATTTTCACCCCAGAGATGGAAGCTATGGTGACCTGTGGCCCAGGTAAACTGTTTTTAGAACCCTGCTCCCTAGTTAAGTGGCATTGGTCACAGTCCTAAAGGACGCCATGATTAAAGTGGGAGCAACTGTCTTTTACCATTTGGATCCAAAGCGCAGAGAGAAACAGCTGATTCCTTCAGAGCCATTCCATGCCTACGGGTCCCAATCTGGCTGCCTTGTTGGACAAGAAGCACTTCCCTGCTGGCCAAACAATGGTAGCCAATGAGGGAATGTATCGGATTCAAAGTTCAGACTGCAGGATACTTGAATGCTGAGCCCAGAGTCTGTGGTTTAGTCAAGGCCTGCACAACTCGTAAAGCGGCGAGGGCAATATTACTTCAAAGAAAACAGCTGAGGGCTAAAAACCTTCCAGCCTCACCGAAACCCCCCCACCCCCAGTGCTGCTGAAACACCCCCCCAGCACCGCCCAGCCCCCCGAAACACAGCCCCCCCAGCACCGCCCGCCCTTTGAAAAGAACCCCATTAGCGTTGCCCAGCCCCTCCGAAACAATTCCCCCGAGCGCCGCCCGCCTCGTGAAACAAACCCTCCTTCCCCAGCACCACCCTGCCAAAACAGCGGTAATGAACCTTGCTAATATGTTATAGGGGGCCCCTAAGGTAATATAATTAAGGTAAAAGAAATGTCTTTTTTGCTAGAAGTAGAATAAGATCTTCCCCCCACTTTGTAATCAGTCGCCCTGTGGAGTAAATGCGGTGGGACTGAGGAAGGCGTGGAAGGCAGCACCTCCAGACAGCTGCAACCCTTGGAGAGGGGCTGGGAGCCAGACCAGATCAGCAGAACAGGTCAGCCACTGACTCATCATTCACCTCCTCAGCCCCCCAGCCCCTGCTCACCTCCTCAACCCCCCTCCCCTGCTGCCGGCACACCTGCCCCCCCGCCACTGCCCGCCCACTCGCCTCCTCAGCCCCCGCCCCCTATGGCTCACCTGTCTGCTCGCCGCCTCAGCTCTCTTCCCCCATCGCCAGCTCACCTGACCCACCCACCATTACCTGCTGCGGTGCGGGAAGCCCCCCAACCCCAGCTCACCTCATCTCCGTCTCCACCTTGCTGGGCCTGAGTGCAAAGCCGCCACACGGCTTCTCTTCCCTCCAAGGCTTCCTGCGCGAACAGCTGATTAGCAGGGGGAGGGGGGAAAGCGAGGTGGGGCATTCAGGGGAGGAGGCGGAGTGGAGGTGAGCTGGGGCCAGCCACTGGCTGCCCTGCCCCCCCCCCCCGCCACTGGCTGCCCGCTCGCTTCCTCAGCCCCCCACCCTCACCTGCTATTGTGTCCTACAGGAGGCCTGTGATATGCAGGGGGTCAGATTAGATGCTCTAATGGTCTCTTCTGGCCGTAAAGTCGACTCATTTCTGAAAATCTGAGTGTAGCATTGGGAGCAGCGTCTGATGTTTCCCTGTCTAGCCGGCTTGCTGCCTAGAACGAACACTCCTTGAGTGGGGTGATCCACAGGGAGCAGCTCAAACCTGCAAAGTGCCTGGCCAGGGGCAGGACATTGGCACAGCAAGGGAGGGGTGTGGCAGTGACATCACAAAGGCCTTTGGCAGGACCTCAGCCTATTGGTCCAAGGTGGTGGGGAGGTGGTGACCTCACAGAGAGATGCTGACATCAGCCAGGCAGGACAGGGGCGAGGGGCCAGGGAAACCTCAGAGACCCCTGTGGTTTTGCTCCAGCAGGTCTCCTTCTCCAGGTCTCTCTCTGAGGACTGAGGGAGTATTCGGGTTCACGGACGTGAGCACCAGGAGGAGAGCAGAAGATCTCCCATGTAGACAAGGTGTCTGGGACTCTCATTAGGCAGCACTCACACACCCAGAGCATGGACACTGGCTGAGATGGAGTGTGACCCACCAGATGCAGCCAAGTCATCTCCAGTCGCAGGCCATGAGAAGCAGGTTCTTAAAAGGGGAAGGGGCCTTGTAAAGAATCCAAGCACTGGAGGACAGGGTTTGGGTCCAGAGCGACCTAGACAAATTGGAGGATTGGGCCAAAAGAAATCTGAGGAGGTTCAACAAGGAGAAGTGCAGAGTCCTGCACTTAGGATGGAAGAATCCCATGCACTGCTACAGACTGGGGACTGACTGAGTGAGGGGGGACACAAGGTGTCTGGGACTCTCATTAGGCAGCACTCACACACCCAGAGCATGGACACTGGCTGAGATGGAGTGTGACCCACCAGATGCAGCCAAGTCATCTCCAGTCGCAGGCCATGAGAAGCAGGTCCTTAAAAGGGGAAGGGGCCTTGTAAAGAATCCAAGCACTGGAGGACAGGGTTTGGGTCCAGAGCGACCTAGACAAATTGGAGGATTGGGCCAAAAGAAATCTGAGGAGGTTCAACAAGGAGAAGTGCAGAGTCCTGCACTTAGGATGGAAGAATCCCATGCACTGCTACAGACTGGGGACTGACTGAGTGAGGGGGGTTTGATAGCAGCTTTCAACTACCTGAAAGAGCAGCAGTGTGGGCTTTCTCCTTGCCACTTTTGCTGGGCTGGGCAGGGAGCCTGGAGGCCTTTCTAGAAGAGAATTGGGAACTGAGTTAGAAAAATCAATGTGAAAACCAGAACCTCAGGATTAGACTCATTTATTTATAATATTAAATCTTCAATTCTAGTGTCACAGTCAATACAATTGCTTCAGCCTGATAGTTGCCCAAAGGGAAACTTAACGTCTCTCCAAGGGGAGTTGAGAGAAAACACTTTTCGGAGTCCAAGAGAGACAAGGCGGGTGAGGGTAAGAGCTTGCAGAGGACCAACCTCTGTTGGTGAAAGAGACAAGCTGTGGAGCTAACCCAGCACCCTTCTTCAGTTCTGTGTAGCCTGGAAGTTCGTCTCTTCCATAACCAGCAGTTAGAACATAAGAACAGCCACACTGAGTCAGACCAGTTCATCTAGCCCACTCTCCCAAAAGTGGCCAATGCCCGGCACCCCAGAGGACCCCTGGGACCAACATGGATACAACACCACCACAAACAAGGTTAAAAGTCAATGCACAGGGGAGAAGCATCTTGTGTTTCATTCCTTATGTCCTAGTCCCATCGTGTGGCCATTTCCTTTTCTTCCTTTCTGTTAAAAGCTTTGGTGTTTTGCACAGAAACATCATTTCCCCAGGAGAGACCCAGGCGTGGGGGCTGCATTCCTGTACCAAACAGTCACTGGAAGGGGGCAGACAAAGGCCTTTAGGACGAGGCGTCCGTCACTGTCAAAAGATCATCTCCCTCCTGCAGGTCACTGGCAGCCTGAATTTGTTCCTTATCCTCCCAAAGTCTGGGGGCTGGAATCAGCACTACCCAGCCCCTCCGTATGTAGCAGGAACAAACACAAACCTGGTCTTTAAAACAAGCTGTCCCCTTCCTTCTCAGGGAAGATTTTTCTATGATTGAAGTTGAGTTTCAGTTCCCTTCTCCTAGGGGCGGGGCGGGTGTGGGGCCAGCTCCCAATGAGATCTGTTTTCACCTTTGCCCCGTTTCAGTCACTCTGGGATCCTAACTCTGCTCCCAGCTGTCAGGCAGCTTCCAGCCCATCCACCCTGCTCATTAACTCTGTGGTTATGTGTCACCCCCTTTGCCAGCACTCACAGCCTGCAGGAAAGCTACTCCTGCCAGATGCATTGGTGGTATAGTGGTGTGCGTAGGTGCCTTCTAAGCACTTGATCTGGGTTAGATTCCCAGTCAATGCAATAATGGCTTTTCTCTTTTGTTGTTTCCTCATCTGGAAGTGGTACAATTTCAGTCACATTGTGTTACAATCACATTATCTATAGAATGAAATAATAAATGTGTCGAAGTCCAGCAGGTCATACAGGATGGAGGCACACAAGGGGCTGGAATGTGTCATCTGAGAAAGACAGAACCCTTGGAAACCTGCATCTCCCATCCCCTGGCCTTGCGTGTTATGATTCCAGCTGCGTGAGCTGTTTGTAGGATGTTCCGGCATGGTGGGGAAATGAAGTTTTGAGTCAGTTTTTGCTCCTGCAGGTTCCTTTGCTGTTACAATTATAACGACATGAACAAAAGGGAGGCACAATAAACATAACCCCCAAATTGCAATACAGGTGGGGAAAGGGAAGATCACGGTTAAGCCAAACACGTCAAAATAAAAATTAATACAAAAAAGGGGAGGGGGGAAGAGATCAGGTATGTGGAGATCCCCTTGATATTTGAACTCAAATTGTTAGAATCAAAGTTCAGACTTGACACTGGAAAACCCGCAACTACCTGTCTCTCTGAACACCTGTGATGAGCAAGATGGAGTTGGGACACCTGTTCTGCTTCAATCATTTATTGTCTCTCTGTTCTCTCCTTCTTCTCCCCCCAATTCCTCGTCTCCAATGTCTCTGCTTTTCTCCTCTTGCTCCCTCTCCCCTGCCCTTTCCAGGAACTCACAGTCTACAGCATTTAGGACAAGCCAGAGCTCCCATGTTCTGCACATGAGCCTGTGTCAGAGGATGTGTGACCCCAGTCCGAACCAGTCACCAGATCAATATGACCCTGTATGGGCGACTTCTCTGCCTGCTCTGCAATTTACATCTCCCTGCCCCACAAACAGGGTGGGGTGCAGCTCTGACTGAGAGGCCTAACAGGAGAAATTTCAGCCCAAAGACAAATTTGTGTGAAATGTTGAGAAATGAAGAGCCCCCAAATCCCCAGAACTCTAGTGTCACCCCATGGCACCAGCACAGGAACCCAGTGAGATGGGGTTACAGAATACAAGGGGAGGGAGCAGGGAGAGAGGTGACAGGAATCTCTTTTTCGTTCTCTCGTCACTTTCTGTTCTTCTCTTTCCTTCCAGGAACTGCAGTCACAGCAGGGAAGGGTTTGTCTCCGTGTCTGTCACGGAGGTGGTGGAAGTGACGGATTCTGTGACTTCTGCAGTGGCCACAGTGGCTGACTCCAGGGCCACTCAATCATCTGGCTCCAGGGACCACCCAGATTTGACTCCTGCCTATCTTCCTTCGCCCTCAGTGTCTTTCCTTCCCCATTGGGGACATGCAGAGATGAACCCCAGTCAGTCTGTGTCAGAGAGTCTGTATCTCCTAAGAAATGTGGGTGAAGGATTCCAGCTGAGAACTGAATTAACTCTGCTCACCTGGGTTAGAAACTTGTTTATTTTGAGCAGATAGTGGGAAATGGGACATTAATTCAGACCCAGGAGGCAAGGCAGAGGCTTCATGATCTTGATCTCCAGGAAGGGAGAGAGGATCCCCAGGAAGGAACAGAGCTTCCTTTAGTCTCAAGCTGGGGTCTCCTGGAAGTTGGAAAAGACCCTTGGTCACTGAGGATCTCATGGGATCGTGCTGCTCCAGAGGCTCGAGAGTCCTGGGTGTGGGGAGGGTGTCACTGCACAGTCTGAAATGGAAGGGAGGACCCTGGAAGGGACGGGGAGGAACAGAAAATGGAGAGGAATGAAACAGAGCAAACCCCTCTTCTCTCTCCCCTCCCCGACCCAGCAAGAACTGTTATCAGTGGGGAAACTCCCCACCACGAACGGCAGAGAACACAGAGACATTCGCCTCACACTGAGCAATAGGGTGACCAGACACCAAGTGTGAAAAATCAGGAGGGAGGGTGGGGGGGGGTAATTGGTGCCTATAGAAAGAGCCCCAAATATCAGGACTGTGCCTACAAAATCAGGACATCTGGTCGCTCTACTGAGCAGTGATAGACTTGTTGTCTTCTATCCCAGTGAGAGCAAAGAGCTGACAGAGCTGGAGCTGGGGGCTGCTGCGCTTTCCCTCCCAGAGGCTGGAATAATTTGCAGCACAGAGACCTGGCTCGGGGCTGATCAGGTGGAAGATCTGCCTACCCCTGTGGGGGGGTGGGTTCTCGGGGGAGAGTCCGAGCCAGGGCAGGGCCTGGGGGCAGAGCACAGGCGGGGCCATGGGCTGGGTACTGGTGGCTCCCCCACTGCTCGGGAGGGTCTGTCGGTGGCACTCTGAAGACGGCAGGTTGCAGCCCAGCCCCCCCTCCAAAGGGGGGAGCATCACATCCAGCATTTCTTGCCCCCTCAGCCTCGCCGAGCCCCTTATACCCACCACCCACATGCAGTGTCACTGGGAAATACGGTCAGAGGAGACTCGGGGGGCCTGGGGGCTGAAACACCTGCATGAAACTGGCTGCCTGAGCCCAGCCCTCAGTGAGTAAATCCTCAGACATCTCACCCCTGGGTTTGTCATGTCAGGCTCCAGCTAACAAGTCCCTCTGTGTGAGGGGAGGGGCCATGCAATAGACCCGGGAGGGGAGGCAGCTCTGTGCTCTGCCCCTACCCCAGACAGCACATGGAGGCCCTCTGCTCCCCTCCCGCAATGGGTGTGCAGAGATGTGCCAGCAGCACTAAGGTGGCTGCCTTAATCTTTCTCCTGCTTGTTTGGGGCAGACAGCCCACCACACATGGAAAGTGGCAAATGAGAAGTCTGGAGCTGAAGGAAAGGTTACCATGACTCAGAACTGAGCCGAGGTTGCTGCGACTGAAATACAGATCACTAACCATTATATGATCACAGTGACTGGTGGGAGAGGCACATGTTAGAAGCCCTCTGTCTACTCAGCTGTGGCTTTCTGTGCACAGAGAGCCAGACACCTCAAGGTCTGCAAGTCTTGAGGGAAATGGGGAACGTCAGTACTTTAGAATTTGCAGGTGTTGACTTGAACCAGCAAATGAAACAGTTGCAAATACCTTCTTCAGGCAGGCACCATGGCTTAGCTGGCTAAAGCACCTGTCTCGTAAACAGGAGATCCTGGGTTCAACTCCCGGTGGTGCCTTGGTGTATGGATTTTGTCTCCTCTGCTCACATTTTCCTGTGTCTGCCTAGGAAACAGAAGAGGACTCCCTTGGTATCCAAGTCATTGCTTGCTAAGGAAAAGGCATCTTTGGAGAGAAGCATGGGAAACAATCAAATCACAAACCTGGAGTTGATGAAAACGCTGCTATGACTGGCATTGGCATGGCGGTTGCTTCGACTGCAATTGCTGCAACACGAGAGCCTGCGCCACACATCCTTGTGATTCCCTGGAGATGTTCACACACAGATGTCATGTCACCTTCCTTTTGATTGTCATTGATGAAAAATGGAGCGGTTGGGAGAAAAGTCCCAGAGAGTCGCACCGTGGCTAAGCTGGGTGACTCACCTGCCAGGTAAAGTGGAGTTAGGGATGCAGCTCCCAGTAGTGCCTTAACAAATGTGTCTGCTCTTCCCACCTTTTGGTGAATCTTTTGCGGAAACAGAGAAGACTGCCTCTGCCTTGCAGTGCAAATGCTTGCAAAAGAAACCAGTTGTTTTTTCTGACAAATGTCAGAAGGAGGCACATAAGAAATGTGGAGACAAGGTCATCGTAACTCAACTTGCATCCATGGCTCTTGAGGGCAGAACGCAGAGCACTAAGCACTGAATGACCACAGCAAAATCTAAACTTTATACCTTATTACACTAGGCAGTAGTTAGGTCAAGCAATTTTCTCATCCTACTGGATGTTACCCTCCTTAATACATAGAATTCCCCCTAAAACCTGGATTACTGTCCTCAGATGACCTTCATTTTCTCAGGATTCCTGCTGCTTCCAGAATAGGTGGGGGAGGAGAAAGGCAAAAACATGATGCCACAGTCTCCTATTTTATATCCTTAGTTCAAGTGTCTAAGAGACATTTGCCCAGACGTGTCCGGGTGGGCTCTGCTGAGTCATTAGGTTGGGGAATCCTCCTGGTGTGGTCTTGTGCAACTGAGTCATAGACTTGAGCGGTCCCCACAGTGTTGTGTTTGGGCATCTGTCACTGAATTGGAAATCCCTTAATTACAATTCCTCTGCTGATTCATGGCTGTTGAACACCCTCCTCGGCAGGGGTCACTAGCAAAATTATAGCCTATTTCAGTAACAACCATACAGCAAAATGCATAACTTCACACACCCTCATGCTATACATATTTGGACAGAATAACCGATTTCAGCAGATCATGACTTTTCATATGATAACTTACATGGACTGGTTGGTAGGACATATCACAGCCATATAGGAATGATGACTATGTGAGCTACAGGGAGCTATTTTGAAGTACATCATGTCACAAAAGCCTCTAGAGACTGGCCTTTGGGAAGAGCTGGCTGAAGAGCCTTCTGAGTCACTGAGAGATCCAGGCTTGGCCCTGCCAGTTTGTGCTTGCGAACTAAACTTGTCCGTTGGGCTCCCTTTTTTGTGTCTCTCACAGAAACAGAGCAGAAGTTCTTGGCCAATCCTTGAAAGTGCTTGTTCAAGACACAGAGAGCCTCTGTGCTGGGGCAGGGGTAGGGGTGCAGGAGGTGGTCGGGGGTGGAGGTGCTTACCTCGGGCAGCACAGCTCCCAAAGTGACTGGCACACACTCCCCTCCGGCAGTGGCTCCTAGGCAGTGGGATACGGGGGCGGGTCAGCTGTGGCGTTTGCACTCAGGGCTGCAGGGATATGCCGGCCACTTCCAGGAGCACTGTGGCAGGGAGGGAGGGGGCAGAGTGGGCAGGGAGCCGCCTTAGCGCTGCTGGCACATCTCCGTGTGTCACTTGGGGAGGCATCAGGTCTCTGTGGGCTGCCGGGGGCAGGGGCAGGGGCAGTGGCCGAGGGGTGCTCGGGCCACCCCTTTGCCTCCTCTCTCCAGGCTCCCAGCCCATCTTGCCGGCCGACAGGGATTTTAGGGTGCAGCAGCGCAGGGAGCAGGAAGGGTGAACCACAGCGGCTGCCTCCCGCCCCACATGCAGGAAAATGGCTTGAGCTGCTGGCCCCACGGACTAAGGCACCAGGCCTCCAGCTTGCCCCATTCGACCCAATGGGCTGATCTTGTGGCCAGAATTATTCGCAGTCGGGATTTCCCCCAACAGTGCCCCACAGGGGTCCAGGGTCAGCTCCAGCACAGGCCACACAGGAAGGCTTAATGCTCGAGCTGCAGCACATGCTGGGCAGGCTCTAGGCCGGGATCCCCATGGCAGGAGAGAAGAAGAAGACTGGGCCCCTGGAGGGGCAGGCTGGGGCTTCCTGGATCCCATTTGCTCACAGCCAGCACCCTGCCCCCACTCCCATGTCATCAATGGCACCCCCAGGTGAGCCAGAATGGAGCAGCGGTTTTCACTGCACCAAGTCCACTTATGGCTTACAGGCAACTCCCAGACCCACCACAGCCCACCATGTCGGCCAGAAAGGAGCCCACTCCACCTCGCCATTGCTGCTTTTCCATCCCCCCAGAACCCCGCTTCTCCTTGGCTCATCTCTATGATGAGATAACCGGCTCTGTGGATGAGGGGAAAGCAGTGGATGTGCTATTTCTGGACTTTAGCAAAGCTTTTGATACAGTCTCTCACAGTATTCTTGCCAGCAAGTTAAAGAAGTCTGGGCTGGATGAATGGACGGTAAGGTGGATAGAAAACTGGCTAGATGGTCGGGCTCAATGGGTAGTGATCAATGGTTCCATGTCTAGTTGGCAGCCGGTATCAAGTGGAGTGCCCCAAGGGTCGGTGCTGCGGCCGGTTTTATTCAATATCTTCATTAACGATCTGGAGGATGGTGTGGACTGCACCCTCAGCAAGTTTGCAGATGACACTAAACTGGGAGGAGTGGTTGATACGCTGGAGGGTAGGGATAGGATACAGAGGGACCTAGACAAATTAGAGGATCGGGCCAAAAGAAATATGATGAGGTTCAACAAGGACAAGTGCAGAGTCCTGCACTTAGGATGGAAGAATCCCATGCACTGCTACAGACTAGGGACCGAATGGCTGGGCAGCAGTTCTGCAGAGAAGGACCTAGGGGTTATGGTGGACGAAAAGCTGAATATGAGTCAACAGTGTGCCCTTGTTGCCAAGAAGGCTAATGGCATTTTGGGTTGTATAAGTAGGGGCATTTCCAGCAGATCGAGGGAGGTGATCATTCCCCTCTACTCAGCACTGGTAAGGCCTCATCTGGAGTACTGTGTCCAGTTTTGGGCCCCACACTACAAGAAGGATGTGGATAAATTGGAGAGAGTCCAGCGGAGGGCAACAAAAATTATTAGGGGGCTGGAGCACATGACTTATGAGGAGAGGCTGAGGGAACTGGGCTTGTTTAGTCTGCAGAAGAGAAGACTGAGGGGGGATTTTATAGCTGCTTTCAACCACCTGACAGGGGGTTCCAAAGAGGATGGATCTAGACTGTTCTCAGTGGTACCTGATGATAGAACAAGGAGTAATGGTCTCAAGTTGCAGTGGGGGAGGTTTAGGTTGGATATTAGGAAAAACTTTTTCATTCAGAGAGTGGTGAAGAACTGGAATGGGTTACCTAGGGAGGTGGTGGAATCTCCTTCCTTAGAGGTTTTTAAGCTCAGGCTTGACAAAGCCCTGGCTGGTATGATTTAGTTGGGGATTGGTCCTGCTTTGAGCAGTAGGTTGGAGTAGACACCTCCTGAGGTCCCTTCCAACCCTGAGATTCTATGATTAGATGATTAGATGCTCTAATGGTCTCTTCTGGCCATAATTACTGAAAAACTGAGTGTAGCATTGGGAGCAGCGTCTGAGGTTTCCCTGTCTAGCCGGCTTGCTGCCTAGAACAAACGCTCCTTGAGTGGGGTGATCCACAGGGAGTAGCTCAAACCTGCAAAGTGCCTGGCCAGGGGCAGGACATTGTACAGCAAGGGAGGGGTGTGACAGTGACATCACAAAGGCCTTTTGCAGGACCTCAGCCTATTGGTCCAAGGTGGTGGGGAGGTGGTGACCTCACAGAGAGATGCTGACATCAGCCAGGCAGGACAGGGGCGAGGGGCCAGGGAAACCTCAGAGACCCCTGTGGCTTTGCTTCAGCAAGTCTCCTTCTCCAGGTCTCTCTTTGAGGACTGAGAGAGTATTCGGGTTCACGGACGTGAGCCCCAGGAGGAACCTCTTTCGAGTTTTCTCCTTCCCTTTCAGTGATTTTATTAGAAAACAGACGTCCCTGTTTAGAAGGTAAGAGCCTCCTGGAGGTTTGAAACCTGTTCAGTCTGATCCATCTGGTGACAATTGAATTCTAGGCATGGAAAACACGAGGTTAAGGAGGCAGAATTTTATTCCGCACCTGGGATTTTGTCCCTTAGAATCATTGGGGACATTAGGGTTTGTCCTTTTTGTTTCACCTTTTCCTTCATCCCTCCCTCCTTTCTCTTTGTCTCTTGCTTCTTTTGTCCTTTCTCCTGTTCCCCTCCC
This sequence comes from Mauremys reevesii, assembly GCF_016161935.1. Taxonomy (NCBI): domain Eukaryota; kingdom Metazoa; phylum Chordata; order Testudines; family Geoemydidae; genus Mauremys; species Mauremys reevesii. Next base: position 35,754,939 of record NC_052636.1, on the reverse strand, counting down.
AACATCAGGTTTTTTTCTCTTGCTGATAACAGCTCACGTTAACTGATCGCTCTCATTATAGTGTGTATGGCAGCACCATTTTTTTCATGTTCTCTGTGTGTATATATATCTTCCTACTGTATTTTTAACTGCATGCATCCGATAAGAACATAAGAACGGCCATACCGGGTCAGACCAAAGGTCCATCTAGCCCAGTATCTGTCTACCGACAGTGGCCAATGCCAGGTGACCCAGAGGGAGTGAACCTAACAGGCAATGATCAAGTGATCTCTCTCCTGCCATCTATCTCCATCCTCTGATGAACAGAGGCTAGGGACACCATTCTTACTCATTCTGGCTAATAGCCATTTATGGACTTAGCCACCATGAATTTATCCAGTTCCCTTTTAAACATTCTTATAGTCCTAGCCTTCACAACCTCCTCAGGCAAGGAGTTCCACAAGTTGACTGTGCGCTGCGTGGAGAAGAACTTCCTTTTAAACAAATAAGTGGGGTTTAGCCCACAAAAGCTTATGCTCAAATAAATTTGTTAGTCTCTAAGGTGCTACAAGGACTCATTCTTTTTGCAGATAAATTAATGATCACACTGGTCCCTTCTGACCTTAAAGGCTCTGAGTCTAACAGGGAAGTAAAGGAAAAAAACATCAACCAAACATTGTAATACCAGGATGGCTCCACCTGCTCACTCTATAGTCCCGCCCCTTTCTTCCTCCACTGGGTGTTTAATGACCTGCAGGACATTGATTCTCTCCTTCCATTGATAAACTGATACAATGTGACTGAAATTAAACCAATTCCCACCTCAGAAAATGTCACCTCACAGCATTGGCTGGGAATCGAACGCAAGTCAACTGCTTGGAAAGCAGCTATGCTCACCACTCTACCACCAACGCAGCTGGCAAAAGTACCGCTTATGCTTGCCCAATGAGGCTAGACCAGAATTGAGGCGTTTTCCTACCTGTTAAAATGCACTTGATTCTCATCACTAAACAAACACCTCCATCTTCACCTGGGTTTGAACCATCAGCCTTTCCATTAGCCACCAATGTTATTAATCACAGACACAGGTAACTGCCTACTTCCCACCTACAGGGGTACAACTGGCTACTGAGGGAGGCGCACTGCTGGGGTTATCAGTTCAGGCCTGACCCAGAGCATCGGTTTTCATTAGCCATGGAGCTTCCCCCACTTGCTTTGTCTCAGTCACATGGAAAGTGCCATACGAGGGGGATGAGAGTAAATTCTAAACTCTGAAATGTGGAGGTTGGCCCAGAGATTGGGATAAGGGGTTTGAAGAGAAAAATCTCTAAGAATATAAAACCAGACAGTCTCCAGGGGCAGGTTTGGTACCTAGGTACAGGGAGCCATTGGGGTGGGGGTTCACTTCCTCTGTTCAATGTCCTGAGAGGTATTTGAAGGTGAAGATAACGCCATGGCTAACAGGTGACTGGCACGTCCTGGGTTAAAGAAAGGAAGGGACTTGGGTTAATAGTCTGAAGATTTGCGTTACCGTCACTGTCTGACCCCCCTTCAGTGTGGAGCAGGTGTGTACGTTGCTGTGTGGAACGCACAGACTCCTGCAGAGCAGGGGCAGCTGTTTCCATGGCAGAGAGCCTGGCACTTAGGAGACTTCCTACACTTGCTGTTTTGAAGCAATTCAATAAAATAACGGTGGAGCTACAATGTCCGGTCCAAAATTTCAGCTCCCCGCTGCAAAAACGCTATTTTAGGATCTAAACAGGAGGCTTCCAGCGCTAGGACACCTGAGCAGAGAGCGGGGGGGGGAGGGGGGTGTGGTAACAGCTGCTGACTCTGAGGGTCCTGGGCTAAATCCACTTGCAGGTGGAAGTGTTTTGATTTATTTGATTTATAATGAGCACCAGCTACCAGGGGAGAAGCCCTGCAAGCTGCTGCCACTGGGAAAGGGCAGGGGAGAGGGAGCAAGAGGAGAAAGGCAGAGACATTGGAGATGAGGAATTGGGGGGAGAAGAAGGAGAGAACAGAGAGACAATAAATGATTGAAGCAGAACAGGTGTCCCAACTCAGTCTTGATCATCACAGGTGTTCACAGAGACAGGTAGTTGCGGGTTTTCCAGTGTCAAGTCTGAACTTTGATTCTAACAATGTGTGTTGAAATATCAAGGGGATCTCCACATACCTGATCTCTTCCCTCTCCCCTTTTTTGTATTAATTTTTATTTTGACGTGTTTGGCTTAACCGTGATCATCTCTTTCCCCACCTCTATTGCAATTTGGGGGTTATGTTTATTGTGCCTCCCTTTTGTTCATGTCATTATAATTGTAACAGCAAAGGAACCTGCAGGAGCAAAAACTGACTCAAAACTTCATTTCCCCATCATGCCGGAACATCCTACAAACAGCTCACGCAGCTGGAATCATAACACGCAAGGCCAGGGGATGGGAGATGCAGGTTTCCAAGGGTTCTGTCTTTCTCAGATGACACATTCCAGCCCCTTGTGTACCTCCATCCTGTATGACCTGCTGGACTTCGACACATTTATTGTCTCATTCTATAGATAATGTGATTGTAACATAATGTGAGTGAAATTAAACCACTTCCAGATGAGGAAACAACAGAAGAGAAAAGCCATTATTGCATTGGCTGGGAATCAAACCCAGATCAACTGCTTGCAAAGCACCTACGCACACCACTAGATCACCAATGCATCTGGCAGGAATAGCTTTCCTGCAGACTGTGTGTGCTGGCAAAGGGGGTGACACATGACCACAGAGTTAGTGAGCAGGGTGGATGGGCTGGAAGCTGCCTGACAGCTGGGAGCAGAGTTACCATCCCAGAGTGACTGAAAGGGGGCAACGGTGAAAACAGAGCTCATTTGGAGCTGGCCCCACACCCGCCCCACCCCTAGGAGAGGGGAACTGAAGCTCAACTTCAATCACAGAAAACTCTTCCCTGAGAAGGAAGGGGACAGCTTGTTTTAAAGACCAGGTTTGTGTTTGTTCCTGCTACACACGGAGGGGCTGGGTAGTGCTGATTCCAGCCCCCAGACTCTGGGAGGATAAGGAACAAATTCAGGCTGCCAGTGACCTGCAGGAGGGAGATGATCTTTTGACAGTGACGGACGCCTCGTCCTAAAGGCCTTTGTCTGCCCCCTTCCAGTGACTGTTTGGCACAGGAATGCAGCCCCCCCTCCTGGGTCTCTCCTGGGGAAATAACGTTTCTGTGCAAAACACCAAAGCTTTTAACAGAAAGGAAGAAAAGGAAATGGCCACATGATGGAACTAGGACATAAGGAATGAAACACAAGATCTTTCTCCATGTGCATTGACTTTTAACCTTGTTTGTGGTGGTGGTGTATCCATGTTGGTTCCAGGGGTCCTCTGGGGTGCCGGGCATTGGCCCCTTTCGGGAGAGTGGGCTAGATGAACTGGTCTGACTCAGTGTGGCTGTTCTTATGTTCTAACTGCTGGTTATGGAAGAGACGACCTTCCAGGCTACACAGAACTGAAGAAGGGTGCTGGGTTAGCTCCACAGCTTGTCTCTTTCACCAACAGAGGTTGGTCCTCTGCAAGCTCTTACCCTCACCCGCCTTGTCTCTCTTGGACTCTGAAAAGTGCTTTCTCCCCACTCCCCTTGGAGAGACGTTAAGTTTCTCTTTGGGCAACTATCAGGCTGAAGCAATTGTATTGACTGTGACACTAGAATTGAAGATTTAATATTATAAATAAATGAGTCTAAACCTGAGGTTCTGGTTTTCACATTGGTTTTTCTAACTCAGTTCCCAATTCTCTTCTAGAAAGGCCTCCAGGCTGCCTGCCCAGCCCAGCAAAAGTGGCCAGGAGAAAGCCCACAATGCTGCTCTTTCAGGTAGTTGAAGGCTGCTATCAAACCCCCCTCACTCAGTCAGTCCCCAGTCTGTGGCAGTGCCTGGGATTCTTCTGTCCTAAGTGCAGGACTCTGCACTTCTCCATGTTGAACCTCCTCAGATTTCTTTTGGCCCAATCCTCCAATTTGTCTAGGGCACTCTGGACCCAAACCCTATCCTCCAGCGCTTGGATTCTTTACATGCTTTCACAGAGCGAAGAGCACATGTTCCATGATTTCATAGGGCAGAGTTTTGTGCTATCGGGAGCTTTCCCTGTGTGAATTTGACAGGTGGATCAACATAGAGACACATTGTGACCCTTCTCAGGGTGCTGAGGACTGTGAGTCTCCTTGTTGCCACCTGCCACAAGGAAGAGGGAGTTTTGCATTTGGCAGCTGGATGTTAGTGACCAAAGTCACCAGCCTGCTGGAACTCAAGGACCCTCCTCTGAGCTACAGCAGCCACCTTAACCCTTGAGTTCCTTCAATGTGTCCCCCTCTGGGGTCCAGCCCGGATCACCAGATACCTGGTGAAATCCCAGATCCTCTCTTCCCCAAGTATCCCAGGTTACTAGTTTTACTGTGGACCATTGCTACTGTATCTCACACAGCACCTGAGTACAGTTATCGAACAAGCAAAAAATTTATTTCACAACGGATAGAGATTTAAACAAACAAACGTGAGTGATGGAAACCAACTCTTACCAACTAAACAAAGGCAGAAAATGATAGAAGAGAAAGGCCAGCACAAAAAACAGAGAGGACCAATAAGATACTAAAAGGACAATGGTTGGAACTCTCCATTTCTCTCAGTCTTTGGACTGATGGGTACTAGAGCTGTAGCAACAGTTGAGGAACCAGGGTAAATTAAATCTAAGGTTTGAGCTGCTAGTGAAGCATTTCCCACACTCACGGCATTCCTAGGGGCTCTCTCCTCCGTCGATTGTTTCATGCCTAATAAGGTGTGAACTGCAATTGAAGGTTTTCCCACACTCAGTGCATTCATAGGGCCTGTCCCCTGTGTGGATTCTCTGATGTACAGAAAGGGCTGAGCTGTGAGAGAAGGTTTTTCCACACTCACTGCATGTATTTTTTCTCTTTTGCCTGAGGATATCCTGCTGTGTTGTGGTTTCCGTGAGGATCTTCTGAGTTCCCCAAGAGGAAATAAATTTATCCACTTTCTTCCCTGGCTGGTTTCCTTGATCTGTTTTTGGTCTGTGCTGAATGTCCCAGGATTTTCCCTGCTCATGACTCCTGGACACATTCCTTTTTGATCTTTGAGATAATGCTCTGTTTTTACCCACTGGCTCAACATTTTCAGGCTGAGAATTCTGCTCCTCTTTCTCACATGCCATTGCATCACCTGCTGTGATAGAGACAGAAACCTCAGACAGGGATGGAAAGGGGAAGACCAAACAAAAACAAGTGCTGAAGACAGGTCAAATAAAAATCAGGAGCTGAACTCCCCCAAACTCTTCCCCCAAATAGGAGAGAGGAGTGGGATGAATTCAGCCTTCACATCCCATCCAAATACGCAGGGGGAAGGGAGGAAGCTACTGCCTGGTGTCTGCTAGGATCTATAGGAAGCCATGAACTATATTTACCCTGAGGATATAACCCCTGCTAGGGACAATAATGAACTGAGAGACCTCCCCAAGGGCTTTGTTGGGCATTCCAGATGTTTCCTTCAGGCACTTACAGATTCTGAGGTGGTTTAATGTTTCCTCACCTGTGCAGGGAGATCTCAGGATCTCTCTTTCCTCTGAACCCTGGAGGTCTGGGACCCATGGCTCTTCCCCTTGTTCCAGCTGGGAGATCACATCACATTGGAAAACTAGAAACCCTGCTCAGTTGAAAGAAAACAAAGGATTTCAGTTGATTTCATAAGACTTGGTCATAAAAAAACATTCTATTAATTTAACTTCAGTGCTTAGTGTGACCTGGTGGGCCAGGGGCAGTTCTCACTGCAAATGCCAAAGTTAGGGCAGGCTGAAAAAGGGAGACCAGATGCTCCCAAAACTGCTGGTTAACACTGAAGTTAAACTCACCGACCAATCACCAACTGTGCTTCTTATCCCCCACATGGGTTATCGAGAAGCTGAAAAAAGAAATCACATGGCCCTTTATTCCATCCCAGTTCTCTGGCTCCTAATCACCAGCGAGGTCCAGTACAGTGAGAGGTTATTTAAAAACTCTGCTCACATAAACAAAGTGTTCCTCTGACCCCAAAGCGTCAGCCACATCACCAGGTCAGTATAGGTTTGGATATTACCCAAAATTCCATCCTTCCAGACAATCCTTTAGCATCTAAACTAAAGGTTTAAAAGGAAAGAAAGACAGAAAGAAGTTAAATGGGAAAGCAGTCAGATATATCCATTTTGTAATGTATCAGGTTCTTAGCAGTATTGGTGAGTTGCTGGCTTGAAAGTCCATCTGGAACACATCCACAGTTTGGATGGGTCATTCAGTCCTTTGTTCCAGGGTTCAGTTTGTAGAGAAGTTGCTCCAGAGGTAGGAAGGGGGATTGAAGACAAAATGGAGATGATGCAGCTGCCCTTTACATTCCTTTTGCCATGTGGCCTGTACTTCCTGTGTCCCAAACACAAGCTTCACAGCACGTGGCATGGAAAAGCCTTGGAGTTCTCATTACACAGGCATACCCCGGCATGTCTTGCTGACTCAGTAGGTGTATCCCCTTGGTCCTTTCCATGGGCTCATTGTACAGATGATGACCCTGAATGGGCCATGAAACAGGCTAGGCAGTGTTCATGCCAATATGTCTGGGGGTGTCACCCAGAAACACTGCACAAGTCTGGAAATACAGATATACCCCACATAGCTATAACTCACAATACAAAGGAGATACAAACATAGAAACAAAATTATCATACTTGGCAAATCATAACATTTTCACTGACACTTGGCATGGCATATCTAGCACAATTCATTGCAAATTTATCAGATTATATTATTATTTTTATTATTAATACCAAAGTGTCTCACAATTCCATACAGCGTCACACTTGGTAAACCAGTGAATTCCCAGGACCAGTTCCCCAGGTCCTTGAAGATGCCGAACACTGTGCTTATGAGGGATTGAAATACCCACATATCTGCTGGGAACACACACATAGACACTGTGTCAGTCTATACCCCTGTGTTCACTCTTCTAGAAAATTATAATCAATTTTGTACGCAGTATGGCTTGTGAGGTATCATTTGAAAACGCATAATCTACTGAATATTACCCTCCTGTTAAAATGTGTAGTAACACTGTATGTAAAGTTATGAGATTTTAGAGTATGATATTACTGAAAAAGTTACAATTCTGGGGAACACCCACAGAGCAGTTCCTCAGAGACAGCAAGGCAAACAGCTGGTCAAACAGCCATTCTCCTGCAGGGGGAAGGTGTGAAGAAGACATTTACATTCCATCACAGGGACCTCTTGAAGCTGTTGTGGAAAAAGACCACACGATTGATTTTGAATCAGCTCAGCCTGAGGTTCTTTTCTTGGTTAAAAGTGCGCAGGGGGCAACAGCTATTGGAATACTGTCCCCCTGAGCTAAAAATCACTCAAGCCTTTTAAAGCTTAAAACCACAAACAATGACACATATGTTGCACGTTAATTTCCTTATTTGGAATATATTGCAAAATATGATGCAGGTCAAAAGCAAGCTGAACAATCAGTTTTCCATTTTCGGCCTTTCCTGTTACTGTTATTACACCTGGTGATATGGGAGCAAGACTCTGCATGTCTCAAGAAATGTCACTACCAACCTAGGCCATTTTCACATGCTGGGGTGCAATCCAGAGCAGTGAGGAGTTGTGTCATCTGTAATCCTGGGTGAGATTCAGTGTTCTGCTGCTAGAGCTCCCCTGTCTGGATACTCCCAGCCAGCATTCAAGGACGCACAGAGTGTTTGTGTGATAAGTAACCCTGGACCAGCAGCTCTGACTCCAGCTGCCTGCTTGTTACACTCCAAGCACATTCTGGTTTGGGTAGAGAAGGCTCAGGGTTTGAGAGAAAGCAGGGGGTAGGAAGCTTCTGTTCGTTATGCTGGACCTAACCCCCAGTTTTACTTGAGTAAAGAGGAGCTATTTGACACTGTGTGATACTGCTCCTCTGCTGTGTTCCCGAAGTGTTCTGCAGCATGGGAGGGTCTCTGGTAGTGTGTGTGTGTCACTGGCATATTGGGGTGATGCAGAAACAGGACAGAGTAGATGTGGCATTGTGGGGCTGGCGTGAACCGTAACTCTTCATTTCCCCTTCCAAGAACCGAAGGGACAGGAACCCTTACCCAGCGAGGTCACAGTCTCATAGTTCTCCTGCATGACATCCCAGTAGAGGGCTCTCTGAGCGGGGTCCAGCAGAGCCCACTCTTCCCTGGTGAAATGCACAGCCACCTCCTCGAAGGTCACCGGCCCCTGAAAGAGCAAGAGTCCAACACTCAGGACCTCTTTCCCCACTCACAGCCCCACTATTTGTGGCAGAGAGGAGCGAATCAAATGGAAGCTCTGAGTGGATCCCACTCAACAGAGTCCCATCCCGACCCTGCTCAGCGTATCCAGCAAATACCAGGGTGAGGGGACGAAGAGAGAGCCCCTTGTCTCTCCCAGCAGATCCATCACACCCCTACTGGCCACCGACTGATTCAGGAGTTGGAGCCCCTAGTAGGGTCCAGGGAGAGCTCCCTGGTAGGAAGCCCAATAACCTCCTCATTGTGAGGAGTGGAATATGAAGGGAGAGGCAGCTCCAATAAACCTGGGTGCCCCCTTCATAGCTCACAGCAGCTGCTGGTTAGTGAGCTCAGGCTCCAGCACTATGAGTCTGGTGAGTTTTACCAGCTCCATGTAGGTGGGCTATTTTCTTTCTTCACAAATTAGGGCATTTCCACCTCCCAACCTCCTGGGTCTGTTCCTAGAATCTAGGCCACTTATTAAATAACTCCCAGTGGGTTTGCCACACCCTGGCCTCCTGCTTTCCCCACCCTGTGCATTTCCTGCCCCGCTCCAACCTCCAAACCAGACTGTGCAAACCTTCCCATCTCCAGTGTATTTGCTCTCCCTCTCCTCCAGCAGGAACCCATCAGCAACCCCCCGATAATCTCTACCTGAGTTGGCTCCACTGCAGCCATTTCTCTTCCCTGTCCCACGCCAGGCTGGGATGAGCTGGAGCAAAACATGGACATCATTCTGCAGCCTGTCTGGGGGAGAAGGGCAGTTGTGGGCGTTTCAGAACCAGTTTTAGTTAATTTCACATCAGAATTCCCCCAGGCCCTTTCCCTGCAGACAGACACCCTAGATCCTGCCATGCTGGGAAATGCTCAATCTGTTTATTACAATGTAGACCTGGCCCCTCCTGCCAGGCTAAGCCCAGACACATTTTTAACCTCCCTTCTCCCGCCCCTCACCCCGTAACGAAGTCTCTGAACACAAGGCTAGAAACCAAATGAGTCACTGTGGGGGATCCCTCGGACACTGATCCCACGGCAGCCACACCCCAGCAGGGGGAATATGGAGTCAGGAAATGGCTTTTCCTCTGTCTGATCCTTGTTTTGTCCACTGGAAAGTGGTTCTGCCCAGGGATGCAGCAATACATGTGTCTGGGCGGACTAGAGAGCTGGAAATCTCTCCCCCCTCATTTCTACCACTGCCCCTTTCAGTCTCTCCTTCCCGTCCTCTCTCCCTGCCCCTCTGGCTGGGACAGTCCCATTTGTGGGGGCTTTGCTCTCCCAGGGCTGGATTTTCTCCTGGCAATTGCTACTGGGAGGAGAAATGAGGAGGGGCTGTTTGTGCAGAGTCACTTTCTTGCCAGTCCCCAGCACTTTCCCTGAGGTCTGTCAGTTACCTGGAGACTCTGGCTCAGAATTTAGTATTAACAGGGCCCAGGGCTGCCCTAGGGGGCTAGGACCAGCTGGAGAAAGTCATCCCCTGGGCCAGGCAGAGAAGCAGCTTTAATTCAGGTCACTTCCCAGCACAGAACCCCACTGGGGGAGAAGCAGCTGCTAAGCCTGGTCTCCCCAATCACAATGGAGGCTGCAGCCTCTGACCCAGGAAGCTGAACCCCAGTATCCTGAGCAAAGAGGGACAGAGCGTTTGAGCAGCTTCCCTCCTTTAGCTCTCTGGGGAGAGCAGCTAATGAGAGCCCCTCCTCAGAGGGAGAATTGCTGATCTCATTTGCCCCACTGTCGATCCGGAGTCACTCCTTGTCTTTCCATACAGTGACTCTGGATTAACAATGGTCTCAATGAAACCAGAGTTCAGAAACAATGAGTCCAGAATCCTGTGGAAGAGACCATTGTGCGGCAGTGCTGACCCCGCTCCTACCTCCCTCAGCCCCCAGATCCAGGACAAGGACTGGACAATCTAGGACAATGGAACTGGAAGTTCCTGCAGTTTTCAAGAGGGGAGAAGAGCAAAAATCTGTGATTTCACCTCACAGTGTCTGATAAGTGGCTAGAAAGTTATCACAGTGACTGGGCCTGGCCGGGGAATGTCGGGCAGTGCTTGGAGCCAGGATTCTGGCATAAGCTAATCAGGGAGAAGAAGCGAGGTCGGGAGCAGCCCCCAGAGCGCCAGTCAGCCCCCGCCCCCTAGATATTCCCTGGGACCCAGCCCCCAGAGTCTGTAGCCAGGGACCTCAGATAACCCTCAGAGCCCCACCGGCCAGAGAACCCCCACCAGACCGTCACTGCCAGGTTGAGAATCCCAAAGGGTTTCCCCCCCTCACCCCAAGAGACCCCAAAAGCCAGACACCTCCCAAAAGGGACCCTCCCACTGGGAACTCAGTCCCTCACTGCCTGCCTAGGATCCCCCCCCGCCCGCCAGCAGGATCTGCCCTGCCCTTTGCCTGGCACCCCCTCCTCCCCCCTGCGGGATCCCCTGATGCTTTACAGGGGCACCCCCTGGCCTAGCGCCGGGGATTCTCCCACACACACTCTGTGCACTGGGCACGGCAGCGATCCCAGGAGTCTGCCGGGGAAGCCCAGACAGAGCCCCTGGCACAGCACCAGGTTCCCTCTAACCCCCTGTCCCGCCTCCCCAAGAGACGCCCACCCCGGCTGTTCTGGAGCCAACAGGCCCCCAGCCATACCCACCTCCAGGACCCACAGCCTCAGGGCTGGGCACATCACACCCACCCCCTGAAACCCCAAATCTCCAGAACCCACCAACCTCACTAGTGTACCCCCTGCCCAGCCACCCAGAGGCCTCCCCCCACCACAATCCCCCTTCAGCTGCTATCTCCCCACACAGCCCCACCCCCACCCAGCAACACTGTTACCTCACAGTGCCTGAGAAGTGGATAGAAAGTGACCACCGCCCCCTGCTGGCCAGTCAGACAGGCAGAGGGAGCCCTGGGGGATGTCTCTTGAACAGGAGAATGGAAGGCCTGGAGGGACAAAATAGGTAAGAAATGTTCATGCCTGTCACTAGCAAATAATGGCCACCCTGGATCCACCCCAGAGGTGGCTGCATCTTAGCACTGTGGGAATCAACCTCTCACAGAGGCCATTTGCCATGGGGTTTGGGATACTTCTCAACTCACACTGCACTCAGAGTGACCTCATCATCCCATGCCAGCTGGAGAAAAGAAAAGGGTCCAGCCAACTCTTCTGTAACTGGTTGGGAACCACTGACCCGCCAAACAGGGGGAGGCCTCTGGCTTTGATGTGTATTAAATATCTGGCTGGTCTCTTTCTTTGGCAAACATTTTAACAGAGGTAAAGGAGGGACCAAATGATTCACAAAGGAGTCAGGAAAGATGATCTCTGGGCAATTTCACCCCCTACAACATCCAGGATGGAGAAGAACTCAGGGCAACAGGTTCCCTTGAAGGAAGAAGTTGCTGGGATTTAGAAACACGGGGAACAGCCCCAAACCCGATAGGTTTTTTAACTGACATTTGATAATGACACAGAAAGAGGCAAAACCTGAGCTTTGAGAGCAACGTTCAGAAATGAAAGAGTTCCCAATCTGAGAGATTTTGGATCCATTTTGCAAATTATAGAGAGGAAAGTGGAAAATCAGAGGGATTTTATATCAGTTGTTGATAGGAGGTAAAATCTGAGTGTTTCACATCAATATTTGATAAATGAATAAAGAGGAAATGGGCAACATTTGCAAACATTTTATATCCATGTTCAAGAATTTGAGAAAAGGTGTAAATCTGAACTTTTCTTAGTATTTTATAATTAGAGAGACAGGGGAAAAATCTCAGGGCATATTCAATTAGAAATAGACAACTAGAGAGCAGTGGGACAAATGTTTAGGGTATTTTATATGAATCTTTGAGATTTGCAAAGCAAATGTGTCACAAACTGCGTATTTGATAACATGAGAGAAAAACACCAAGATCTGAGGGGACTTTATATTGCTGTTAACGAACTAGTGGAAAAGGGGGACTGTTGGACTGGATTTTATACGACTGTCCAATACATAAACACAAAGTAATGGTTCCCCCCACCTCCACCATTCCCATGGGGAGCAGGGAGCCCTTTGAGGAGCTGATTAAAAGGGAGGGGGAGGGGGAGCTAAAAGGTCCCTGGATAAAGGAAGGGGGCAGCAGTGGGGGACGGGCGGGTGACTGGCAACTGATGGTTGGGGGTAACTGTGTTGGTAGTTAGGGGGCAGCAACTGGGATTGGGAAACAGGGGTCTGGGCAGTCCCCATGGGGGACACGTGCGCCTCCCTTCCCTGCCCTGGCAGAGAACAGGCATCTCATAGAATATCAGGGTTGGAAGGGACCTCAGGAGGTTTCTAGTCCAACCCCCTGCTCAAAGCAGGACCAATCCCCAACTAAATCCCCAAATGGCCCCCGCAAGGAGTCAGCTCCCAGCCCTGGGTTTAGCAGGCCAGTGCTCCAACCACTGAGCCATCCCACCCCCACGCCAGGGGCAGCCATGTGCTGGGGAATGACTCAGGACAACAATTTCCCACCTACACAAGGACAAATTGCTGCAGATAAAATGGGTGGGAAAATGCCCCTCACTAGAGAAGATTTTAAACTGACGTTTGAGACTCATGGGGAGAAGGGGGGAAATCGGGGGAGACGGGAGAGCTGATCATTGGAGGGGATGGGGGGGAATCGCCCCAGATTTTATAGCCCGTGTGAGATACTGAGCGAGAAAAGGGGCAGAACTAGAAGAATTTGTATCGGGGGCGAGAGGCAAGTGGCACAAACAGGGACAGGATCCAATTAACCCCCTCCCCTTCGCCCACCCGCCACTCCCCCCCCCCGGGAATTTCCTGGCTGCCCAGAGACAGTTCAACCCCCCCCCCACGTCCCACTGACCTTCCCTCCCCACAACTCCAGCTTCTCCCCTCCCTGCCTGACACCCCCCCTCGCCCCCCCCCCCCAGGGGCTCCCCCCCCACCCGGCCCCTGGCTCGGCCCCCCAAATCCCACTGGGGCTGAGGCAGCTCTGAGGCTTCTCCCCGGTTCCCCGGGGCAGAGTCACTTTCCTGCCCAGCCCCAGTGCCCCCCCGCCCGGGGTCTCTCACTCCCCGGGGGGCTCCGTGGGAGGCTGGACACCAGGGATGCAGGACGGCAGGAATGGGGGTGACAGGCCTCCTGTTCCTCAGTCTCACGGCGGGACCGAGGGGGCTTGTCACTCTCCGGCTCGGGAGCGCTGGGAAGACCCGACCGTGGAGGGGCCGTCGCTGGGGGGGGGACGACCCCGCGCAGGCGTCCTTATATCACTTCTGTGGCGGGAAAAGTGCTGAGGAGATGGAACGCTGAGGGCTGGTTTTGGCGGGAAAAACCGGTTTGGACTGGTTTGAGTCTGTCCCCTGATGGTAAACAAGTCCCCTCTCAGAGATGGAGTCCAGGGGTCAATAGTTCATATGCTCCAGATTTGATCTTATCTTAAAGCCAGTGATTTACTTCATAAACATCTTATTAACCAACTAATTGAACATATTAAACAGTTCATACTTCTCACACCTAACAATGAGATTAAAAAAAGAACACAGACAAACCTTGTCAGTAACGGCCTATGTCCCAATGGGGAAGCACGTGAGCTTGTTGCAGAGCGGCTGCTCAGGGACGGGAACCTCCTGCCACCCCAGCCTCCAAAATCACTCAGGCTGCACTTTCTGCACGACTAGGTGCTGGCTGAGGGGGGCGTGGGAATTGGTGGCCTCTGCTGCAGGTGATGGGAATCTCAGGCCTTGGCTACACTTACAAATTTGCAGCGCTGCAGCACAGTGTGAAAACACACCCTCTCCAGCGCTGCAAATTGCGGCGTTGCAAAGCGCCAGTGTGGTCAAAGCCCCAGCGCTGGGAGCGCGGCTCCCAGCGCTGTACGTTATTCCCCACAGTGAGGTGGAGTACGGACAGCGCTGGGAGAGCTCTCTCCCAGCGCTGGCGCTTTGACTACACTTAGCGCTTTGAAGTGCTAAGTGTAGCCAAAGCCTCAGGTATTTAAAGCCATGGCCTAGAGGAGGGAAGTGCCTAACTCCAGAGTCTGCAGCTGCCTAGGGCCAGGGCTGAGGATTTAGAGTCCCTAGTGCTGCCGTTGCAAGGTTCAAGCATGCTCAGCCCTGGCATTGCCCCCCCTCCTGCGGCTAGTAGCTGCAGCTGGCTAAGGCTGGCCTCTGGGAACTGGCCCCATGGCTGTAGCCAGAGAAGCTGCAGGTGGCTCTGTGACTACTGGGGCCATTAAGCTAGAGCAGCTAAAGACACTGGAGTTCACCTCAAGGAACAGAGGTCACCAGTAGGACAGGAATGTCAGGGGGAGCAGGGAAAGAGGGAGCAGGTCAGGCTGGCAGAGGGAGCTTCCAGCTGGGTGGGAGCATGTCCAAAGTAGAAAGGAAACAAGGGTGGGGAGAGGTGGTGGGGACCAGGTAGCAGACTAGCATGTAGATGGGAGCAGAGGGAGAGAGGCTGGTGGCTTCAGATTCCCAAGGGCTAAGTCCTGACTTTGGGGAGATGGTGTTTGCAGGTGACTGGCTCACATGGCAGGATGGGGGCTGAGGGGGGGATCTGTCAGAACTGAGTAGGTATCTGCTGGCTTTAGAACTCTGAGCTGAGACTAGGACCACATGCCGTGACTGGTGACATGGGGGGTACTCGAGACATGGCTAGAGAAGGTCTGAATGAGGAAGGAGATAAATCTGTGGGGAGTTTCCTTGATCACTATGAAAGTTCTGCTCACTGTGGACACTGGTAAACCCACATGGGTGTACAGCTCAATGAGAAAACCCGGGGGCTGAGGGAGCTGTGTATGGCAATGCGTACAGTCATGGAGAGGTGTGTGATCAAAATGAAAAATGTCTCTGAGGTTCAGTACCGGGTTTGCTATGGCACCAATGGCACTGCCCCACCAGGCCCACACTCGGAGTCCACAGTGACTACATAGGGGCCTACAAATATGTTTGGTACCAGGACCCACAGAAGGTTAATCCGGCCCTGACTGCCTGAGCACTATTTCAACCCCACATTTTTGGGTGGACCTCCCAGTGGGAGCTGCCGAGCCCTCCCCCGCAACGCGCGCATGCACACACACACACACACACACACACCTCCTGGTGTTGGGAGGGGAACAGGAGAAAGAACAAAATAAGCAAGAGAAGAAGAGAAAGGAGGGAGGGAGGGATGGAGGAAAATGTGAAACAAAAAGGACAAACCCCAATGTCCCCGGTGATTCTAAGGGACAAAATCCCAGGTGCACAATAAAATTCTGCCTCCTTAAGCTCGTGTTTTCCATGCCTAGAATTCAACTCTCACCAGATGGATCAGACTGAACAGGTTTCAAACCTCCAGGAGGCTCTTACCTTCTAAACAGGGACGGCTGTTTTCTAGTAAAATCACTCAAAGGGAAGGAGAAAACTCAAAAGAGGTTCCTCCTGGCGCTCACGTCCGTGAAACCAAATACTCTCTCAGTCCTCAAAGAGAGACCTGGAAAAGGAGACTTGCTGGAGCAAAGCCACAGGGGTCTCTGAGGTTCCCCTGGCCCCTCGCCCCTGTCCTGCCTGGCTGATGTCAGCATCTCTCTGTGAGGTCACCACCTCCCCACCACCTTGGACCAATAGGCTGAGGTCCTGCCAAAGGCCTTTCTGATGTCATTGCCACACCCCTCCCTTGCTGTGTTAATGTCCTACCCCTGGCCAGGCACTTTGCAGGTTTGAGCTACTCCCTGGGGATCACCCCACTCCAGGAGCGTTCGTTCTAGGCAGCAAGCCGGCTAGACAGGGAAACATCAGACGCTGCTCCCAATGCTACACTCAGTTTTTCAGAAATTAGTTGACTTTATGGTCAGAAGAGACCATTAGAGCATCTAATCTAACCCCCTGCGTATCACAGGCCTCCTGTATGACACAAGAGCTACTTTGGGGGCAAACACATTCCAGAAAGGCATCTAGTCTTCATGAAATGACATCAAGAGATGGAGAATCCATCACTTTCCTTGGTAATTTGTTCCTGTGGTGAATCATCTTTTCCAAATGAAGACACCAAAACTGGAGGCAGTATTCCAGCATCAGTCTTACTGATGCCGTGTCACCTCCTGTGACGTTACTGACATAATCTGTAACTGTATAGATCACCCTTGAGACCACTGTTCTATATTTGCAGCCAATATTGTAGAAAGGTTGTCGTCTAAGGGGTCTATGGAGAGGTTCTGATTGGTTGATTATAATGATGCTATCTCTAGATGTGTATCATTTTTGTAGTTGACGTTATGAATATTGGTTCTATGCTGCCTGTATTTCAAACTTCTGCTCTGCTTCTGGGGAATACCCCAGATAAGTTGGTGTCAGTTCTGCCTAGCCTGCTTAATGGCCCATTAGGACCATCAGCCATACAATCGCCCCATTGAGAGAAGGCAGATATGCCTTGTGACTCAGCAAGGTCTGCAGGGACCTGCCTATGGACAGAACTCTAAGGTTTTTCTGTGCCCCGTGCTGGATAGAGTGTCCTTGGGACAAAGAAATCAAAGACAACATGCCAAGAGACTAGAAAAGGCTGATGCCTCGTCTCCATCTTATTTTCAGTCCTGCTTCATGTTTCAGGAGGGACTTTGCTACAAACTGAAGCTCTATACAAAGGACCTAATGACCCATCCCAGCTGTGGATGTTCTCCAGAGACTTGATTTGAACCTGCAGTTGATTCCATCACTGTTACAAGCCTGAACCAAGAACTTTGCCATTACTGTGTGTAATTAATTCCTTTAAAAATGTTAACTCTCATCTATATTTCTTTCTTTTTATGAATAAACCTTTATATTTTAGATGTTGTAAGGGAAAATCCAGTGTTATCCAAGGCCTTGTAGGCCCAGGCCTCATGTCAAGCTGCCAGGGCCGGCCAGACAAGCCAAGCAGGGGGGCACGGAGGAGACAGTGGAAAGTCCTAACCGTCCCAGACTGAAAAACAATTTTGTAATATCCCCTACTGTCAACACGTAACCGCATAGAACAGATAAGTAAGAACAGGAAAAGCCTAATATGGAAAAAATTTACTCCTGCTCCAATCAACATTAACTTTGCAATGTTTTTTTAGCAAAATAATAAGGACATTATGTGTGTAACTTGCATATTACGATTGTGGTTTTAAGCTTTATAAGGCTGTCTGTAACCAGCTTCGGGGAGGCCGTTTCCATAACGGTTCTCCCCTGCGTGCTTCTAATCAATAAAAGGCCTTAGGCTGATCTGATTGAAAACACAACACATGGATCAATTTTTCCATAACAACGCTAAAGGATTTGCAAGAGCGTGATTTGTGGGTAAGATCTGACTTGTCTATTGACCTGCATCTGTGGCTTGGTCCTTTGGGGTCCTTTGAGAGAACCGTTTTTTCTTTTACTGGGGTTTTGGTTTTCATAACCATTCATCCCCCTAAGGAGCGGGGCTGGTGGTGATAGAAGGGAACTGGAATAGCTGAGGGAATTGCTTGTATGACGTCCGATTGGCCAGTGGGGTAAAACCAAAGTCCTCTCTGCATGGCTGCTGTGACGTGCTTTAATAGTGAAGGGCACCCAGCCTCGGGCTGTGACTGCCCTGCTCCAAGCAATTTGTCCTGAATTGATACTCTCAATAGCGTCCTGCAGTGGTTGCATCGTTACAGGGGTTGTCCGGGATTACAGCTGGGAACTCTCCGAAGCTCAGGATGCGCTTCCTCAGCTAGGGGAAGTACGTAACCCACACACCTCCAGGGGGTGGTGGGGTGTCCCAGCTAGTGGCACCGAGATCACTTAGAAGGAGCAATAAAACATGTCTTCTATACAGCCTTCGCTAGCAGCCGGGTGGCTTTTAGTTCATGCTGTAGAGGCCCACACACTAAGCTCCAGAGGTCCCCGGTTCAATCCCGCCCACCACCTCATCACCAGCCTGGATCTGTCAGCATAACAGAGGCAGCTGCCACCCCAAGGAGAGAGCTGCCATGCCACGCCCGGCTGAGAAGAGGTACCAAGCAGCGTAACTGCAGGGTTAGCCAGACCATTCAGTAACATTATCGCTCTATTTATAAAGCCTTTGGTTAGTGGCAAATCTCCCTCCCTGCTGTAATTCCACTGACTCCAGTGTCTCTTTCCCCATTTCTGGTTCCAAGAAAATAAATTAAAACAACCTTCAGAACTAACATGCTGTGGGAAAATTTAAATGTTGATAGCTCAAATAATTCAGTTTCTTCTGTATCTTGTGTGTGTCTATCTGCTTTGTGTGTGTGACCGGTGGGGCTTTTTGTTTGCTCCTGGCAGGTGCAACCATGTCAGATTTGTCTGTGGGGAGGGGCCAGAGAAAACAGACACCCTGGCCTTCGAGGTTGGGGTTAGGCAAAGGAATAACAACCCTGTCCCATAAAAAACAAAATATGTTAAAGAAACAGCGGTAGGAACAGTGCTAGAGAAACTGGTAAATATTCACAGTGCCCAGGCTTGAAGTAATCGGAAACACAGAATTCAAAAAGCAAAGCTCAGGGGCTACTGGGGGTTTATTCTCTGAGCTTAGCCATGTGCTATAGCACAGGGAGCACTTTTGGAAGTCTCCCATCCCACAACGGGGGAAAGGAAAAGGATTCTTAGGCTCTAGCACGGATTGAAGGAGGATGGTGATGGGGAATAAGGGAATCCCTCTGACCCTAACTACATCTGTTGTTACAATGGGTGAAATGACATTTTTCCCTATCCCTGCCCTGTTCCTGCTCTTTGTTATAGTTCAATATATTTTAAGTGTGGAAAATGATACTAAAAATATCTGCTCCCCAGCACAACCTGAAGCAACATCACAGCAACTGGGAATGAAACAATTGGTTCCCCAAGGGAGAACTCGATGACTAACAATTGCTGTGAAATGGGGGAACAGTATAACCGTGATGCTCAGGGTTTGTTTAGACTAGTGAAAATGATGGAGTTTAGGTCAGGTCAAGGGGAAAGCTAATGGCAACCACTGCACCTGGGCTGCATCTGCACTACAAATGTTTACATTAAGATCACTAACTTGAGCAGCCAACCCCCTGTACAGCCCTAGTGGCTGTCAGGCACAGGTAGTTTTTGCCTCAGTGTAGCTTGTTGGGATCAAACCTCTCCCCGACCTGGAGCTGATGAACATTCCTGGCAGGAGGGACACACACTCCTTCGACTCTAAAGGAAAGGAGTTGATAGAAAAGATCACAGGACTGATCACAAAGAAGGGTGAGCTGCAAAAGGCAGAAGCAGGCAACTGATCTGGTGGAGCTGACACACCACGGTGAAGATGGTGCAAAAATCACTATGTGGGAATTAGCAAATGTGATTTAAAAAAAAATGTCTTGCATCCGAAGAAGTGGGTATTCACCCACGAAAGCTCATGCTGCAAAACGTCTGTTAGTCTATAAGGTGCCACAGGATTCTTTGTTGCTTTCACAGATCCAGACTAACACGGCTACCCCTCTGATACTTAAAAAAAAACAAACTTTGGCCAGCCCTAGTCAAGGGATTCATAACAATTCTCTCTCATGTGGATTTTGTGATGTCTCATAAGGCTTGTGCGCTGACTGAAGCTTTTCCCGCACTCAGAACACGTGTAGGGCAGCTCCCCTGTGTGGATTCTCTGATGTGTGATAAGGTGAGAGCGCCACCTGAAGCTTTTCCCGCACTCAGAGCACTTGTAGGGCGTCTCCCCTGTGTGGATTCTCTGATGTGTGATAAGGTTAGAGCTCCGCCCGAAGCTTTTCCCGCACTCAGAGCATGTGTAGGGCGTCTCCCCAGTATGGATTCTCTCATGTCTGATAAGGTCAGAGCTCCACCCGAACCTTTTCCCGCACTCAGAGCACGTGTAGGGCATCTCCCCTGTGTGGATTCTCTGATGTGTGATAAGGTTAGAGCTCCGCCCGAAGCTTTTCCCGCACTCAGAGCACGTGTAGGGCATCTCCCCTGTGTGGATTCTCTGATGTCTGATAAGGTTTGAGCTCTGATTGAAGCTTTTCCCGCACTCAGGGCACGTGTAGGGCGTCTCCCCTGTGTGGATTCTCTGATGTCTGATACGGTCTGAGCTCCGCCCGAAGCTTTTCCCGCACTCAGAGCACGTGTAGGGCGTCTCCCCTGTGTGGATTCTCTGATGTATGATAAGGTCAGAGCTCCGCCCAAAACTTTTCCCGCATTCAGAGCATGTGTAGGGCGTCTCCCCTGTGTGGATTCTCTGATGTGTGATAAGGTGAGAGCTCTGCCCGAAGCTTTTCCCGCACTCAGAGCACATGTAGGGCGTCTCCGCTGTGTGGATTGTCTCAAGTCTGATAAGGTGAGAACTTCGCCCAAAGCTTTTCCCGCAGTCAGAGCACGTGTAGGGCGTCTCCCCTGTGTGGATTCTCTGATGTGCGATAAGGTGAGAGCTCCGCCCAAAGCTTTTCCCGCAGTCAGAGTACGTGTAGGGCGTCTCCCCCGTGTGGATTCTCCTATGTGTGATAAGGTTTGAGCGCCGATTGAAGCTTTTCCCGCACTCATGGCACATGTAGCGTCTCTCTTCCAAGTTGATTCTGTTGCGTGGAATAAGGGTTGAGTCGCTACTGTAGTTTTCCTCTGGCCTCTGCTGAGTCTCACAGGCTTTTGTGTTTTCTGGGACTGCACAACTCCTGGAAACATTCCCTTTGTATCTTCCTGATAACATCCAATGTGGATCTACTTGCACAGTGTCTTCCTGCTGGGGTTTCTCCTCCTCGTTCTCACTCACCATCCCATCGCCGGATGGGAGACAGAGAGAATCCAGACATAGGTCACTCCCTGTGCCTGAGAAAAAGGAAATGTCAGAGAGAGGAATGGAAAAAGGGATGAACAAACCAAAATATATGTAAAAGCAGCAAAGAACCAGACTAACACGGCTACCCCTCTGATACAAAATATATGTGGGAGAGATCAAGCCTATCAGGTGCTGATTTTCCCCAAACCCTTCCACAGAGAAGAGAGGAAGGCATCAGTTCTGGGTCCTCATTGCACCATAACTCTCAGGGGAAAGTGAGATCAGGGAGGGACCTGCTGCCAGTTGTCAGTCAGAATAGGAGGAAAGGCATGAGTGAAATCTGCCATAATTATTCCACATCTGCAGGAAACAATCCTGAACTTGAAGAGCTCACAGGGTCTTTGTAGGGCATCCCAAATGTTTCCTGCATTCCTAAGCAGTTGTTGAGTTGTTTAACCAAGTCCTCACCTGTGCAGGCAGCAATCGGGACCACTTCTTTCTCAGAGCCCTGGAGGTCTGGGACCCACGGTTCTTCCCCTCGTTCCAGCTGCAAGATCACATCAGGTTTGGAAATTGGAAACCCTACTGCAGGCAAAGAAAACAAGGGAGGTCAGTGGAATTTGTGGGATACTTGTCACAAAGAATATTCCATAGTTTTAACCCCATCTCATTTTTAGGCAGTAACATCTGTAGCCCTCAGGATTCATCTGCTTGCCTGCATCAATATCTCTTTTCTAATAAGTACAGTATTGTGATATTTTTAATATGAATTAATAAACCTATGTTTGGCTGTAATGCAAGAAACCTACAGGCCAAAAACCTGCATTTTAAGCTAAAGCAAAGTTAGCATAGCTATATCCTGTGCCCTTTTACCCAGAAAAGGAACTGTTTTTCCTATGCTCAAATAAAGTGCCTACGCTGATGTCTAAGACCCTTTATCGAGACCAACAGACAATGAAGAATAGTAAATGGGATTTTTCAAAGTTGTACTCACAGACTTAACAAGTACCCCACAAATGCGCAGATACCTGCCATCCATACGCATACACATACTAGCCTATGGAGTAAGCATACCCTAACATTTCTATGGGGGAAGACTGAAATTTGGGCATAAGAGGAAGGATTTCCGGCATTTATTTCTATAAAAAGAGGTAACCTACCTCTTTTTACCCGCACCTTGACCTCTCCTTCTTCTCTACACTTCACCATCTTCAACTACGTATTCATGTTATGCATCTACGACAGCTATTAACCAGTAATAGGCCGCACTTATTTTCTTTTCAAACTTTAAGTTCAAAAGGAACTCGGCTAAGTTTGGTCTCTCTAAATTTTATTTTAATTTGTGTATTAGATTATTTAGTTGAGCTAAAAAGTAAATTCCAAAGTAGCTTTGAAAGCTCTTTACATTAGTTTCCCTTGCAAGAGCTGTGAAACCAGAACCGCCAGAGGTGAGGCAAACACCAGTTTATCAAAACAGGGTGTGAATATTAACCAAAGTTTGCAGCACATAATATTGTATCATCATATGTATCTCCTGAATAACAGTAATACAATTGTAACTCTGTAATTCTACCTGTTTTACAATTTACTTACTATTTCATTGATTTTAATAAAAAGTCTTTATGACTATATCTGTCTCCGTGTGAGCTTCCTGTCATACCCCGAAGGTCCTTTATCAATTCTGCAGAACCTGATTCAAACACGAACTTTTATCTTCTGATCAAACAAATTGGTGAGCCTAAACTCATATTAATTAATATAAATTATTAAGTATTATTATTAATTAATTAAAATAATTACAATACACATTAAATTAAGTTGATAAATCAAATCAACATTACTAACTACAGGCCAGTCAGTCTCACCTCAGTCCCTGGAAAAATCATGGAACAGGTCCTCAAGGGAATCAATTCTGAACCACCTAAAGGAGGCGAAACTGATCAGGAACAGTCAGCATGGATTCACGAAGGGCAAGTCATGCCTGACTAACCTAATTGCCTTCTATGATGAGATAACCGGCTCTGTTGATGAGGGGAAAGCAGTGGATGTGCTATTTCTGGACTTTAGCAAAGCTTTTGATACAGTCTCCCACAGTATTCTTGCCAGCAAGTTAAAGAAGTATGGGCTGGATGAATGGATGATAAGGTGGATAGAAAACTGGCTAGATGGTCGGGCTCAACGGGTAGTGATCAATGGTTTCATGTCTAGTTGGCAGCTGGTATCATGGAACGCCCCAAGGGTCGGTGCTGGGGCTGGTTTTGTTCAATATCTTCATTAACGATCTGGAGGATGGTGTGGACTGCACCCTTAGCAAGTTTGCAGATGACACTAAACTGGGAAGAGTGGTTGATACGCTGGAGGATAGGGATAGGATACAGAGGGACCTAGACAAATTAGAGGATTGGGCCAAAAGAAACCTGATGAGGTTCAACAAGGACAAGTGCAGAGTCCTGCACTTAGGACGGAAGAATCCCATGCACTGCTACAGACTAGGGACCGAATGGCTGGGCAGCAGTTCTGCAGAAAAGGACCTAGGGGTTACGGTGGACGAAAAGCTGGATATGAGTCAGCAGGGTGCCCTTGTTGCCAAGAATGCTAATGGCATTTTGGGTTGTATAAGTAGGGGCATTTCCAGCAGATCGAGGGATGTGATCATTCCTCTATTCAGCACTGGTGAGGCCTCATTTGGAGTACTGTGTCCAGTTTTGGGCCCACACTACAAGAAGGATGTGGATAAATTGGAGAGAGTCCAGTGGAGGGCAACAAAAATGATTAGGGGCTGGAGCACATGACTTATGAGGAGAGGCTGAGGAACTGGGATTGTTTAGTCTGCAGAAGAGAAGAATGAGGAGGATTTGATAGCTGCTTTCAACTACCTGAAAGGGGGTTCCAAAGAGGATGGATCTAGACTGTTCTCAGTGGTAGAAGATGACAGAACAAGGAGTAATGGTCTCAAGTTGCAGAGGGGGAGGTTTAGGTTCGACATTAGGAAAAACTTTTTCACTAGTAGGGTGGTGCAGAACTGGAATGGGTTACCTAGGGAGGTGGTGGAATCGCCTTCCTTAGAGGTTTTTAAAGTCAGGCTTGACAAAGCCCTGGCTGAGATGATTTAGTTGGTTTGGTCCTGCTTTGAGCAGGGGGTTGGACTAGATGACCTCCTGAGGTCCCTTCCAACCCTGAGATTCTATGATTCTATGAACACACCCCAAATAAGGCTACGCATCCCAAGGCCATCTTCCTTGGCTCAAAGTGGCAGACAGAGAATAGTAGATGGCCCATGCCCTGAAGAATTTACAATCTAAATCAGGGTAGGCAACCATGCAGCGAGCTGATTTTCAGTGGCACTCACACTGCCTGGGTCCTGGCCCCTGGTCCGAGGGGGGGCTCTGCATTTTAATTTAATTTTAGATTAAGCTTCTTAAACGTTTTAAAAACCTTATTTATTTTACATACAATAGTTTATTTCTATATTATAGATTTATAGAAAGAGACCTTCTAAAAACGTTAAAATGTGTTACTGGCACACGGAACCTTAAATTAGAGTGAATAAATGAAGACTCGGCACAGCACTTCTGAAAAGTTGCCGACCCCTGATCTAAATAGACAAGACAGACACAGAATGGGGTAGAAAGGGCTAGAACCCACTGTTAGAATAGACATTCAGGCCTGCCTGTAAAGCCTATAGTTTAAGAACTTAGGGGTATTTTTATCACTTTGTCTTTATACCCCTGTAACTAGCTAAGAATCAAAATCTCAGTCCGCCTGTGTATGGGCCTTCTCTCACTGTGACAGTCTGAGGCCTTGTTCTTAGGCTAAGGCCTTTGGCTAAGCAGCAGGGGCAGCCATAAGCTGGGAAGCGAAGGGTCACATCCTCACATCCCAAACCAGTCACACTGAAATAAGATGCTACTGGGCTGTTAGGAAGATGATCCTGTCCTGATAGTGCCTATCACCACCAGATAAAGAAACAGATCTTAAGATGGCAGGCCAGTCCTCGCCCACAGACAGCCTGCCAACCTGAAGCATATTCTCACTAGTAACTGCACACCGCATCATAGTAACTCAAGCTCAGGAACCAATCCATGCAACAAACCTCGATGCCAACTCTGCCCACATATCTACACCAGCAACACCATCACAGGACCTAACCAGATCAGCCACACCATCACCGGTTCATTCACCTGCACGTCCACCAATGTAATATATGCCATCATATGCCAGTAATGCCCCTCTGCTATGTACATCGGCCAAAATGGACAGTCTCTAAGGAAAAGGATAAATGGACACAAATCAGATATTAGGAATGGCAATATAAAAAAACCTGTAGGAGAACACTTCAACCTCCCTGGCCACACAATAGCAGATTTTAAGGTGGCCATCCTGCGGCAAAAAAACTTTAGGACCAGACTTCAAAGAGAAACTGCTGAGCTTCAGTTCATCTGCAAATTTGACACCATCAGCTCAGGATTAAACAAAGACTGTGAATGGCTTGCCAACTACAGAACCAGTTTCTCCTCCCTTGGTTTTCACACCTCAACTGCTAGAACAGGGCCTCATCCTCCTGATTGATCTAACCTCGTTATCTCTAGCCTGCTTCTTGCATGCATATATCTACCTGCCCTGGAAATTTCCACTACTTGCATCCGGCCAGTGGGTATTCACCCACAGCTCATGCTGCAAAACGTCTGTTAGTCTATAAGGTGCCACAGGATTCTTTGCTGCCTTTACAGAACCAGAGTAACACGGCTACCTCTCTGAATCTTAAGATGGTTAATGAAAACTTAGTCTGATAGCATCCGGTCTGGCAAGAAATCCCTTATCAATGGTTGTGGTTGTGAAACCCTCATTTCTGTATTGTTTTATCTTTATGGCCACTCCTTTTACCTTGTTAATCAGTCTGGTTCTCTAATTGTTTCTGTCTGCTGCATAATTAATTTTTCTACGTGTAAGTTCATTAGGGCAGTGGAATATGCTTGCTTGGAAATAACCCCAATAAACATCGCATTATCTGTGCTTCAGACTTCTGGTCTTTTGCTGCTTGCTGTCTGCGTGACAAGAACCAGGGAAGTGGGAGGGTTAAGGGAAAACCCTCTAACAAATGGACATGACCTGATAACCAAGAGGTGAGCCTTTAAGGAAGGTTTTAATACACTTTGGAACGGATCAGGGATTCCCATGAGGACTGAGAGGGAGCGATGGTAAACACGCATTTAGATCCTTTTCTTGTTTTATATATTTTCCCCATAAGGCTGCAATGCCCTGGCTTTTAAACAGTCCTTGGGGGGTGCCCCTTGAGTGCACTAGACCCCCAAGGGCTCCCACTCTTCCACAAGGACAGGCCACTTAGCTTCAACACCTGAGACTGAGCCACTTCCTCGGTGCCCTTCCTCCACACTCCTCTCCACTTCTTCCCATTACTCTCAGCCAGCACCACCTGCCGGCACCTTGGGAGCTTCTTGTGTTCCCTCCTCGTCTCTCACTACCTCATCCCTCCCTGCTGCTTTTTAGCTCTAACCCTGCACACACCCTCCCCATGTCCTGACACCCCAGAATTATCTACTCCCCCCTTTTCCTCCCCTCTCACAGCTCTGTTCTTCCTTCACCCGTGGGGTCCTGAATGGCAACATTATACGCTCTCCTATCGAAAGAGGAGCTCATCTGACTGTCACACAAGCCATGCATCAGTCACACACCTATTTACTCAATTTAGAATTCTACAGGTAGCATATTTTCCTCTTAAAATGAGGAAAAGGCATGAAAGTTACAGTTATTAATATAGTTACTAATGTAGCCAATAAGGATACATTCAATGCAATTTTAAAATGTGTGACAGCACCAAAAAGGCACATGTCCAAAAATGATTCTAGTGGGTGAGAGATAAGGCAAAAAAAAGGGGGCAAGGAAACTTGTCAAAACTTGTATGACGAATAAAGGTATAAAGTTATTACTACTCAGGTTCTTCAGAGACCCCACAGCTTCTAATAACCCAGGCGACAGGACTCCTTACCCAGCGAGGTCACCGTCTCATAGTTCTCCTGCATGACATCCCTGTAGAGGGCTCTCTGAACAGGGTCCAGCAGAGCCCATTCCTCCCTGGTGAAATACACAGCCACCTCCTCGAAGGTCACCGGCCCCTGAAAGAGCAAGAGTCCAACACTCAGTACCTGCTGCCCCAGTCACAATCCCCTATTCACGGAACAGCAGCACCAGGTAAATGGAAGCTCCGGGAGGCACATGTTAACAGAGTCCCACCCCACCTAGCTTAGAGCAGCCAGGCAGCATCAGAGGGTAGAAAGAGAGAGTCTTTGTGTCTCCCAGCTGACAGACGCAGGCAGGGTCGTCACATTTATCACATACCTACTAGCCACAGTTTGATATAGGAGATGGGGCTGGCTCTGGACCCTACTAATGGCTCCCTGGTAGGAAACACTCTCCAAATAAAATATAAGGAAGAAAAGGGAAGTCAGTAGTAAAGAATATTAGTTAGAACAGGGTGTGACGAGGCGGTTCTGGCGGGACCCAACTGAGAGTGCCAATTCAGGACCAATTGCTCAAACAGGGCAGTCACAGCCCTAGGCTGGGGTTTTTCCACCTCTAAGGCAAACCAGACCAGCCAGACAAAAAGGACTTCGGTTTCACCCCACTGGCTAACCACAAGTCACACAAGCAATTTCCTTAGACACTCCAGTCTCCCAGTATCGCCACCTGTGCACTCGTCCTGGGGATGAATGGTTATAAAAACCAACACCCCAGTAAAAGAAAAAGGTTCTCTCGATCCCAAAGAATCAAGCCCCAGACCCAGGTCAATATACACATCAGATCTTACCCACAAATCATGCTGTTGCCAATCCTTTAGAATCTAAAATCTAAAGGTTTATTCATAAAGGGAAAAAGGTAGAGATGAGAGCTAGAATTGGTTAGATGGAATCAATTACATACAGTAATGGCAAAGTTCTTAGTTCAGGCTTGTAGCAGTAATGGCATAAACTGCAGGTTCAAATCAAGTCTCTGGAGTACATCCCCAGCTGGGATGGGTCATTAGTCCTTTGTGCAGAGCTTCAGCTTGTAGCAAAGTCCCTCCAGAGGTAAGAAGCAGGATTGAAGACCAGATGGAGATGAGGCATCAGCCTTATACAGGCTTTTCCAGGTGTAAGAACCTCTTTGTCCTTATTGTGGAAAATTACAGCAAAATGGAGTCTGGAGTCACATGGGCCAGTCCCTGCACTTTGCTGAGTTACAAGGCCTATCTGCCTTCTCTCCATGGGTCAATTGTGTAGCTGATGGTCCTTAATGGGCCATCAAGCAGGCTAGGCAGAGCTAACACCAACTTGTCTGGGATGTCACCCAGAAGCAGAGCACAAATACAAAATACAGACAGTATAAAGCCAATACTTATAACTTCAACTACAAAATGATACACACACACAGACAGCATAATCATAACCAGCAACCCATAACCTGGTCTTAGACACCTTAGATGACCCCCTTTACATAAGATTTGGTGCCACTACAGGACCTTGGTTGCAAACCATGTTCTATATGGTTCCAGATTATATCAATAACGTTACACCCACAACGCAAAATTGATGCAGGAAGGGATGACAAAACATCACTGACTGCATCCCAAGAGCCCCCCATCCTTGGGTCTGTCTCACTACAGCTAGTGCTGGGCTAGAGGCCGTACCAGTGTATAACAGAAATGGTTTATCAAAGTCATGTTCAATAACATGATTGAATCTCCTTACAAACTCAAGGTAAAACTTGGTTTGAACAACAGTGGATTGGATCTGCTTTTTCCTAACAGAAGTCACTGGCTGATGGGGTGGGCTCTCTGTGCCAGCAGCTATTAGCAAGTCTTTCTTCTCCCTGCCAGTCGGGTAATTTGCATCAACACAAAACACCAGCTTTTCACTTCTTAGCTGCTACCAATTCCAAGGCTGGACTCTGGCTTACAGAGATACCACACAACTCCAAAGGGTCTGAGGGTGAGAGCTGGCTTGCTCTCCCCTGCATCCTTAAGCGTTCAACCATAAAACTGTTCTGCTCTGAAACACCAGTAACTGAATCTGTCCTCAGACCCTGAAGCACAGACTGCTCACTCACAGATTCAGCATGGAGACATTCCTGTTCCAACACCATTGTCTTCCCAACACGCTGGCCACACACAGCCACGTGGTTATAGGGCTGCTCAACTTTCTTAACAGCTTTTACTCCGTCTGAGACCTTTTCAAAGCTGCCCACACTGGATCTCTCAAAAGGAAAGTCAGTGGATCCATTCACAACAGAACATTTCTGGCTGTTAGGAACTAAAACTTTCTTGATTAAATCACTTTCACACCCTTCAGTTGCAGTAAACTGCTTGCACAGATTACCATGAGGATTCCCTTCCCTATGAGCTTTTCTAAGCAGCAATTCACCCCTCTCAGAAATTCTGCTCTCACCCTCTTCACCCAGGGCTTGCTCTAAAGGAACACTTTCCTGAGCAACCACAGACTCTTGCTGGGTCTTACTTACATTCAGAATTACCTCTGGCCCATCAGGCAGATTCCTACACAATCCCCGTTCAGGCAAACTCATAGACTTTCTCGATAACAGGTTAGAAGCAATCTCCTTCCCTTGGCCATGAACAAGTTTAGGAATCTTTTCCTTCTTGCTACAAGTCGCCAAATTGTCAGTAGGTAACACAATTAAATCACCTTCATGCTGTCCTTGTGCCCTGGCTGGAGTATCACCCTGATCAGACAGAGTTGCTACACCCTTTTCCAACCACACATTAGCAACTGGCAAACTACAAGCACCAGAATTGTCTGGTCTCTGGGATTTTGCTAAGACACTAACTGGATGCAACCTAGTTACAGTGCCATTCTCCCCAGCAGACACAAACTTAGGACCATTCCCTTCCTGGGCTTTAGCTGTATTTACAACCAACTCCGAGACAACTGAACCACCCTCAACCATCACAGGCTGAAAGGCACCTTCTGTCTGCTCCACAGACACAGAAGAGCTGGAGACACATTGTCCTTCCCCAGACACACAGCTTGGGATGTCATTTCCCTTGTCCCAGCACACAGGGCTGTTCACAGACAACTGCTTGGAGACTGGGGTAACTTCCTCCATAGGCAAGTCAATACCCTGACAGACACAGGCACATTCCCTTCACTGTCACATTTCTCCACACAGGAAACAGGTAAGGCACAGGGCCACTCATCTTCCACTATCCCTGTCTTCCCACACTGCTGACTAGACAAAGCCATCAGCTCACAAGGCTGCCTAGGCTCATCCAGACTTTTCCTACCAGGCACATTGCCACTCCCAACAGATAAGCTGCTGCTTTTTTCACTACACTGAGCTACTTCCAGCAAATCGCAGTTACCCATTTCAGGTTCACTTTTACAAGCTGTACTAGCCAACAATCCATTACCCATTACAGATCTACCCTCTCCTTCCTCAGTTAGGGCTTTAACCTGACCATCTACTTTAACCTGCTCCTGAGAAACATTTTCCTCACCAATGAGATCTTTCTGCACTTGATCTAACTTCAGACTTCCTTCTGAGACATCAGACAGACATTCAGAAACTCCACTCACAGACACACTGCTTTTTGGCACAGACAAACCTTTGGAGCAACATCATTGCCCACAATAGACACAGGTTTAAGATCACTCCTCTCCTGTGACTGGCTACCTGGACTGAACAAACCTTTAACGTTTTCCCCAATTAAAAGATCTTTAGGCAATAACTTCCTGACGCCAGCTATCACGTCATGCTGAGCCCCATTCCACTCAAGGTGGATTCTGGCTAAAGGCACACACACAGTAAACTCACAGAGGATCACAACAGTCACACTCTGGTTTGATAAATAATCTTCCTCTTTGACCAGATCTGCTTTAACAAGAGTGATGTTAGAAGCCATAATTTGCCCTAAACAGCTTTTACCATTGACTTTTACACACTCTATGAATTTTCCATTACCACTCCCATACATAGCACTGACACAATTTATGGGGCCACCCTCTACTGAACACACAGTAACAGCATTGACATAAAAGGTGGCATTGTTGGGGTACATTTGGTTACCCCCAGACAACTGCTCAGAGTTATACAACATACCAACATTGTTACAAACTGGACTTTCAAGAGGATACAATTTCTGCTGTTCTTCCCTTGCTTTTTTGACTTGAAGCTGGGGTCTAGCAGTTTCTTGTTGCATCTGTCGAGTTTTCTCCTCAGCAGCCAGCAGCTCCTTACGTGCTTTTTCTTCTCTCTCAGCAGCTTCTTTCTCTCTCTCAGCAGCCTCTTTCTCCAGCTGGGCCAAGGCTCGCTTCTCTTCCATTCGAATTTCTGCCAGGTTTTGCTCATGTTCAAACTGCAGGCTGTCCATCAGGCCTTGCAGTTTCATTGCTTTTGCTCATGCTTTCTGTCTCATGGTCACTGATCTTTAACCAACCAAACTCTCAATCTCAAATTTTGAATTTGGATAGCGTGGGGTTCTGGTCCAAAGCTTAATAGACCTGGTTCTGTGGATCCAAGCACGACTACGCCACTGTGACGAGGCGGTTCTGGCGGGACCCAACTGAGAGTGCCAATTCAGGACCAATTGCTCAAACAGGGCAGTCACAGCCCAAGCCTGGGGTTTTTCCACCTTTAAGGCAAACCAAACCAGCCAGACAAGAAGGACTTCGGTTTCACCCCACTGGCTAACCACAAGTCACACAAGCAATTTCCTTAGAAACTCCAGTCTCTCAGTATCACCACCAGTGCCACTCGCCCTGGGGATGAATGGTTATAAAAACCAACACCCCAGTAAAAGAAAAAGGTTCTCTCGATCCCAAAGAATCAAGCCCCAGACCCAGGTCAATATACACATCAGATCTTACCCACAAATCACGCTGTTGCCAATCCTTTAGAATCTAAAATCTAAAGGTTTATTCATAAAGGGAAAAAGGTAGAGATGAGAGCTAGAATTGGGTAGATGGAATCAATTACATACAGTAATGGCAAAGTTCTTAGTTCAGGCTTGAAGCAGTGATGGCATAAGCTGCAGGTTCAAATCAAGTCTCTGGAGTACATCCCCAGCTGGGATGGGTCATTAGTCCTTTGTGCAGAGCTTCAGCTTGTAGCAAAGTCCTCCAGAGGTAAGAAGCAGGATTGAAAACAAGATGGAGATGAGGCATCAGCCTTATACAGGCTTTTCCAGGTGTAAGAACCTCTTTGTCCTTACTGTGGAAAATTACAGCAAAATGGAGTCTGGAGTCACATGGGCCAGTCCCTGCACTTTGCTGAGTTACAAGGCCTATCTGCCTTCTCTCCATGGGTCAATTGTGTAGCTGATGGTCCTTAATGGGCCATCAAGCAGGCTAGGCAGAGCTAACACCAACTTGTCTGGGATGTCACCCAGAAGCAGAGCACAAATACAAAATACAGACAGTATAAAGCCAATACTTATAACTTCAACTACAAAATGATACATACATATAGACAGCATAATCATAACCAGCACCCCATAACCTGGTCTTAGACACCTTAGATGACCCCTTTACCTAAGATTTGGTGCCACTACAGGACCTTGGTTGCAAACCATGTTCTATATGGTCCCAGTTTATATCAATAACGTCACACAGGGTAGGCAACCTATGGCACGGGTGCTGAAGGCAGCACGCAAGCTGATTTTCAGTGGCACTCACAATGCCCGGTCCTGGCCACCAGTCCGGGGCTCTGCATTTTAATTTAATTTTAAATTAAGTTTCTTAAACATTTTAAAAGCCTTATTTACTTTACATACAACAATAGTTTAGTTATATATTATAGACAGAGAAAGATCTTCTACAAATGTTAAAATGTATTACTGGCGCACTCAAAACCTTAAATTAGAGTGAATAAATGAAGACTTCTGAAAGGTTGCTCACCCCTGAGTTAGAAGGTCAGAATTGTAGAAAATTGGTAAGGGAAATCAATGACCAATCAATGAAAATAAGAAGGAAGGTTTGAAAAGTATATTAATCCTAACAATGGTAGTGATAAATTACTAGACGGAAATGGCAGAATTATCAAAAATAATGCAGAAGAGGTAAAAGTGTTCAATAAGTGTTCTCTCCTGGATTTGGAGAAAAACAGATGCTGTACGCGTATCACAAGATGTTGACGATGACACTCTTTCCATTCCAACAAGAACTCACAAGGACATTAAACAGCAGTTATTACAGTTAGACATGTTTAAATCAGCAGGTCTGGATAACTTGTATCCAAGAGTTTTTAAAGACCTGGTGGAGGAGCGTGGTGGACTATTAATGTTGATTGTAATTAGGACTTGGAACACTGGGGAATTTCCAGAAGACTGGAATTAAGCTAATGCTGTGCCAATACTAAAAAGTGTAAAAGAGATGATCCAGCTAATTACAAGAGTGTCAGTCTGATATCAATACTGAGCAATATAACGGAGCAGTCGATACTGGATTTCGTTAATAAAGAATTAAAGGAAGGTAATATAATTAGTACCTATTAACAAAGGTTTAGAGAAAATAGATCCTATCAAACTAACTGGATATCCTTATTAGATAAGATCAAAACTTTGGTTGCAGCTAATATTATTGATGTAATATATCTAGACTTCTGTCAGGCATATGACTTGATTCAGCACAATATTTTGACTAAAAAACTAGAATGATACAAAATAAACACAGCATACATTAAATAGATTAAAAACTGGAATGGTAAATGGGGAACCATGGTCGAGTGGATTTATTTCTAGCGGGTTCCCACAAGGATTGCTTTTTGCCCGTGTGCTATTTAACATTCTTATCAATGACCTAGAACAGAATATAAAATCATCACGGATAAAGTTTGCAGTTACCACAAAGATCGGGGGTGGGGGTAACTAATGAAGTGTCAGTAGATTCAGGCTCCAGCACTGGGAGTCTGGGAAGTTGTCCCAGCCCTGGCTGGAGGGTTATTTCCTGTTCCACAAAGAGCGGAAGTTCCATTCCCAAATCCCGTGCCTTGAAATTAGGCCCGATCTGACACTACACCCCATATTCAGCATAGTGGTATGGTTATAATATGATTAGGACATAATTATGATGCATTTTGTGCAAGATGCGTCATGTGCTGAATATGATTATCCTATTTGTGTGCATGCATCATGTTTGTATTGGAAGTTCTGGATACTGACTCTGTATCTGTATTTCAAATGTGCTTACTCTGGGTAACACCCACAACGAGCCTTTCAGGTACAACAATGAAGAAGCCAGACAGTGCTGATGGCTCATCAACAAAGACAATGGACTGTGGAAGAGCTTAGCCTTCCTGTGATTGTTTCAGCCAGCCTATGAGTCATGGCTACTATGACTCAGCAGGACATGCTAGGACCTGTGACTAGACCACATGACAACGAACTCCATTTTGGTACCTGTATTTTTCCACAAACTGGACTGGGAACTTAGTTTGGAACAAATGGTTCCCGCCATATGGAAAAGCTACATAAGGTGGGGTGTGACATCATCTCTTGGCCTCATTCCCCACACAAGAGAACTCCTGGAAACACCTGAGGAACAAAGACTGAACTGGGGGAACTGCTGCTCCCAGGGTAAAGGGATTTCTAGCTTGTGTATGGAAACTTGGGGGACTGCTTCTATCATCAGTCAGGGTGAGAAATTGCTAATTCAAATTCTATCCAGATAGTATGTTAGGCTTAGTTTGAGCTTTTGGTTATCTGCTAAGTAATCTGCTTTGATCTGTTTGCTATCACTTAGAAGTGTTGGGATACGTTAGGGTTCAGTAAAAGAGCTGGGAAGCTGCTAATGTGCTGACATGCATTGGGGACAAAGGCATAAGCAGGCAGGAATTCTTTGCTTAACAAATAAGTTGCCATATTTTTCCTCTCTCTGTTGCTTGTAAGAATTGACATTGATGCAGCTGCATGAGAAGTGTAGTTGTTGGAATGAATGTCCTTTGTGTGAAAGAAAGTAAAAGAAATGTTACCTCCCCCTCCCTTCCTTTCCCAGCTACATAAACAAGCCCTGGCTTATGGCCCCTTCCTCCCTCCCCGAGAACTGCTCATTGACCCTTCCTCCATACCCTGAGAACTGCTGTTTAGGGAAATTTGTGGCAACACGTTATTGCAAAGAACGGTATTTTCAAGGTAAAAACGCCTCTATGATATGTGTAATACTGTGATAGTGGATAGGGGTGGGTATACTAATTGTATGAGCGTTTCTACTACTTAATAAGGGGTTTTGGGGTGTTGTAACGGATGTGGGTGTTTACATACAAACTTGGATAAAAGGCGAGTGATGTAACTAATCCAGTGCTTACTCGATAGCTGTCCAGGGGAACAAGTAACGCAATAGAGAAGCCTGCATTCATATCTGCCTCTGGATCAACCGGCTCCTTTTTTGTTCTAACAATAATTACTTTAGATCTACCTTTCTGCCATTAATAAACTTGTTTTATGCTTTATCTTAATCAGTGCATTTTGAGTGAGTGTTTGGGGAAAAGCTGAGCTTGGTTAGCAGAGGCTTGTTGTGCACATCTTTCCCATATCGAGGGGAAGGCGAACTATATTAATGAGCTTACATTATACAGATCCCTGTGCACTATAAGATGGTATAATTCTAAATTTATACTACAGCAGGTGTGCAAGGTTGGGGAGCTGGGAAATTGGCTGTTGTTGTCTATCTGTCCTTGAGCGGCTTAGGTAAAGCACTCAGGTAGCTTAGTTGGATGCATGGCGCCACCTGCTGTCGCGTTGGGTGATAACAGGCCCTGGAGAGGCTGGCTGAATCTCCAGCAAAGCAGTGTGAGAAGGGCCAGCCCGGCTTGAGGGTTAGAGGGCGCAGCGGTTCCCAGAACCATCCCAGACTGCACCCCGGGGTGACAACCCATCACACCCTAAATTACATAAATTTCAGCAGATTTGTCACATCCTGTCCCCTCCCTTTCTCCACCCGAGATATTTCCTGCCTCCCACCACCTCCAGCAGCTCCTATCCTCCTATGCATTTACTGCTCCTCTCCCTCCAAGCAGAACCCACCACCAGCTCCCTGAGAATCCCTTACCTGAGCCAGCTCCATTGCAGCCATTTCCTTCCCTTTGGGAGGATGAAATGATCTGGAGCAAAACGTGGACGTTAATCTGTAGCCTGCCAGGACGAGAAGGGCAATGTGAGAGAATGCAGAGGGGGCTTTTGTCCATTCCACATGCTGATTCCCCCCGGATTTTTCCCTGTTAATGGACACTCTAGGTTCTGCCACACTGTGAAGCACAGAGTGACCTTATTCCAGTACAGGCCTAGCCCCTCCCACCATGGTGTAACCCTCTGAGACACGGTGAAACCCTCCCAGTAACATCCTCTGTTATACTTACCAAGTTTGCAGACAATACCAAGCTGGGAGGGTTGCTAGTGCTTTAGAGGATAGACCAGGGAGGGAGAGCTCAGTGGTTTGAGCATCGGCCTGCTAAACCCAAGGCTGAGAGTTCAATCCTTGAGGGGGCCATTTAGGGATTTGGGGAAAAAATCCATCTGGGGATTTGTCCTGCTTTGAGCAGGGGATTGGACTAGATACCTCCTATGGTCCCTTCCAACCCTGATCTTCTATGATTAAAATTCAAAATGATCTGGAGAAAAGGCCTGAAGTAAATAGGATGAAATTCAATTAGGACAAATGCAAAGTGCTTCATTTAGGAAGGAACAATCAGGTGCACACGTACAAAATGGGAAATTCCTGCCCAGGAAGGAGCACTGCGGAAAGGGAGCTGGGGGCCATAGTGGATCACAAGCTAAGTATAAGTCAACAGTGCAAACGGGCAAACATCATTCTGGAATGTATTTGAGGGAGTACTGTAAGCAAGACACAAGCAGTAATTCTTCCACTCCACTTTGTGCGGATTAGGCCACAACTGGAGAACTGTGTCCATTTGTGGGTGCCACATATGAGGAAAGATGTGGACAAATTGGAGAAAGTCCAGAGAAGAACAACAAAAATGATTAAAGGTCTAGAAAACATTACCTATGAGGGAAGATTGAAAAAATTGGGTTTGTTTAGTCTGGAGTAGAGAGGACATGATAATAGTTTTCAAGTACATAAAAGGTTGTTACAGGGATGTGGAAGAAAAATTGTTCTTAACCTCTGAGGATAGGAGAAGTAGTAATGGCCTTAAATTGCAGCAAGGGCAATTTAGGATGGAGATTAGGAAGAAACTTCCTGTCAGAGTGGTTAAACTCCAGAACAAATAGCGTAGGGAAGTTGTGGAATCTCCATCATTGGGGATTTTAAGAGGAGGCTGGACAAACACCTCAGGGATGGTCTAGATAATACTGAGTCCTGCCTTGAGTGCAGGGGACTGGCCTAGGTGACCTTCCAAAGTCCCTTCCAGTTCTATGATTCTATGAACCAAAGGCCAGTGAAGAGCAGAATCAAAGGAGTCACTCTGGGAGATTCTCCCTGTCACTGTCCCCAAGGCAGCTCTTTCAGGTTAACTAAGTTGTTTGAAGCTTTAGCCTTTGTAGAGTCTCTCCTGGGAGTGCCCCTTTCATGGGCTGGGCCTAGTTTTAGCCTTTGGGAAGCGTGACCCCAGGGGCTCTGAGACGGGGCCTTCTTGCCTCAGCACATCTTGTTTCTTTCTGTGGCTCCCCAGTGAGTCCAAATGAGTAGATACTCCTGATAGAGACTGTGAACATAAGAAGGGCCCACTGCGTCAGAGCAATGGTCCATCTGGCTCAGTGGCTAATGCCAGGTGCTTCAGAGGGAAAGAACAGAACAGGTAACCATCAAGTGATCCATCCGTCAACCATTCCCAGCTTCTGGCAAACAGAGGCTAGAGACACCATTCCTGCCCAGCCTGCCTGTGACACTGGCAGATGAGATGTTAGCTCTTACACAAGCCTCTATGTCTTAACTGAACATGGACAAACGCACAGTGGAATGAGTCTGACTCACCTGTGTTAGTATTGTTAAAACAGGTATTAGGATTATAAGAACATGTTTAGACTTCGTTAAATGCTTGTGAGTTGCTGCCTGAGTTAACATCTGACTAGCTCCATTGTGAGTCTCTGTGGCTCTGTAAATCACCAGACAGGAGAGAGACTTTACCTAGGTGAAGTGCTGATTGGCAACAGAATGCATTACACCCTGCCTGGCAGGAAAGGTCCATCCACACCAGAGAGACTATTATGGGACGTTAAAGAAGACACAAGGCTGTTGTTGTGCTCTTGATTTCCCATTAGCTGAGCTGGCAGCTCAGAGCACATGGCAGGAAGGGGATGAAAAACCCCACACAGAAGGAACTGATTATCTGTATGCTGCTTGGACTCTGGGGGGCAAAGTTTTTACGCATCAGGAAGAGATCCCCAGCTGATTAGCCGGGGTTAGTCCTAAGGAAGATATAGAGCTTGCTTATTACAGAAGCTTCTATTGCCTTTGAAATCTAAGACTGCAACTCGTCTGCATCTATAGGATTACCTGCTTTAACTTCGTAAACAACTCAGGGGAAAGAGAGATCAGGGAGGGACCTGCTGCCAGTTGTCAGTCAGAATAGGAGGGAAGCCATGAGTGACATCTGCCATAATGATTCCACATCTGCAGGGAACAATCCTGAACTTGGAGAGCTCATAGGGTCTTTGTAGGGCATCCCAAATGTTTCCTGCATTCCCACACAGTTGTTGAGTTGGTTTAACCAATTCTTCACCTGTGCAGGCAGTTCTTGGAAGCACTTCTTTCTCAGAGCCCTGGAGGTCTGGGACCCACGGCTCTTCCCCTCGTTCCAGCTGCAAGATCACATCAGGTTTGGAATTTGGAAACCTTACTGCAGGCAAAGAAAACAAGGGAGGTCAGTGGAATTTGTGGGATACTTGTCACAAAGAATATGGTTTTAACCCCCAGCTCATTTTTAAGCAGTAACATCCCAAGGCCAGCTTCCTTGGCTCCAAGAGGCAGGAGAGTTATTATAATAAATCATATTCATTACCTTAGTGCCTAAGGACCAACTAACAGTGGGTCCCCATTGTGCTAGGACAAGTACAAACCCAGAATAGTAGCTGGGCCATGCCCTGAAGAATTTACAATCTAAATACGCAAGACAGACACAGACTGGGGGACGGGGTAGAACCCACTGTTAGGTGTATTTTTATCACTTAGCTAGTTACAGGGTGTAGATGAGCAGACTCACCCCTGCGGTGCCTTCTGCTGGTGACTCCTGGGAATTAGCTCATTCCAGCTCTGGAGCGCCTTCTGCAGGCCGGTGATCCACCTGTCCTCTGGCCCCCCTGCCCCTCACTGGACCCGGTGTCCCTTTATTTGGGGTGCTATCCACTGGCAGAACCCGACCAATCTGGGTCTCCCCTCCCAGGGGAACCCCCAAGCCACTATCCCCACTTTGCCTCAGTTACTGCCTAGTCTCCATCTAGCCCCCGTTCACTGGGGCAGACTGCAGTGTCAGCCACTCACCACAGGCAAAGGGGTTTGGACCTGCTGCCTTTGCCTACCCCTAGGCTGCCTCTGCAACCCCCAGTACCTGTTGGCTTTGTGCTAGGCCGCAGCCTGGGGCTTTCCAGGCAGGAGCTCCCCAGCTTCTCTGCCTTTCCCCAGCCCTGCTCCACTCAGGTACCCTGTGTCCAGCTCCCTGCAGCCAGGCCCTTCTTCCTCTACAGGCAGAGGGAGACTCTTGTCTGCCCCGGCTTGTGTGTCTTTCTAGGGCCAGCTGAGTCTGTCTGGGGCATGGCCCCAGCTGCAGCCACTTCCCCCAATCAGCTCAGCCTAAAGGCTGATTTCTCCAGCCACAGCCCCCTCCCAGGGCTGTTTTTAATCCTTCAGGGCAGGAGAAAGGGACCACCCTGCTACACAGGGGTATAAAAACAAAGAATCAAAATCTCAGTCTGCCTGTGTCTGGGCCTTCTCGCACTAGGATCATCTGAGGCCTTGTTCTTAGGCTAAGGCCTTTGGCTAAGCAGCAGGGACAGCCATCAGCTGGGAAGCGAAGTGTCACATCCTCACATCCCAAACCAGTCACACTGAAATAAGGTGCTATTGGGCTGTTAGGAAGATGATCCTGTCCTGATAGTGCCCATCACCACCAGATAAAGAAACAGATCTTAAGATGGTTAATGAAAACTTAGTTTGACAGCAGCCTGTCTGGCAAGAAATCACTTCTCAATGGTTGTGAAACCCTCATTTCTGTATTGTTTTATCTTTATGGCCACCACTTTTACAATGTTAATCAGTCTGGTTCTCTAATTGTTTCTATCTGCTGTATAATTAATTTTGCTAGGTGTAAGTTAATGAGGGTGGTGGGATACAATTGGTTAGAGAATTATGTTTCAATGTGTTAGGATTGGTTAGTTAAATTTCAGTACAATGATTGGTTAAGCAAAGGTACAGCTGAGCATATTACTATATAAACTGAGTCAAACAGGAGGGGGAACAGGAACAGGGAACGGGGACACAGGCAAGGCTCTGCGGTGTCAGAGTGGGTAAGGGGATACGCCGAAGACCCCAGGCCCCTGGGTGACAATCATTCCCTTGTCTCTGTCGGGTATTCCATTGATGTAGGTTACTCCCAACCAGTCCTTAATGACCCATTCATATCACCCCATGACAGCTACGTGACAAAACACCTCACGTCTCCTACTCTTTAGAATCATAGCAATACCAATCACAGCAGGAAACTGAGGTGTGTATTGGCATCATACAAGTATCATCAAAAGTCCCACCTCTGTCTCAGACACACACACACTGCTCACAGCCCCTGGAGAGAAAGCAACACACAGGAACTGGACGTTAGTCCAGCGAACACAGTGGAGGACAAGCTGCAATCCTCACACTCTAGTCAAAAAGGAGAGGCAGGTGGGTCCCTGCCCATAGAGAGGGGCTGGCTGGAGGCCTGATACCTGAGGGGCCATTCTGTGAGCAGACCATGGAGGCAGGTCAAAGGCTTCGCTACCCCAGAACTGTGACATCGCAAAAGCACATTTTGGGGAATCAGGAAATCTAGTGACTCAGGGGTAATGGGAGGGAGAATTAAACTCCCCCAGTGGGAGGAGAAGGCTGGGGAATTACACACTAACATTCAGGAGCAACAGCCTCTAATTCTTCCCGAAAAGGAGAAAGTCAGAAACAAGAACTGGGCCACGCAGCCTCAGGAGGGACAGGCTCAGAGATCCAAGGAGCCTGGAGGGAGACAGCTCGTGGCTGCTGCAGATGGGGAGAGGGGGGACAAGACTCTCTCCAAACTCTCACTCTTCTTGACCCCGACCTGATTTTACGATCTATGACCCAGTCTCACGTCTTGTGGGCAATTTCATACTCGCTAGAGGTAACATGTCATGATCAGAGAATTGCTTATTAGCTTGGACCATGCGTGGAGGGGCAAGAAGGTGAACACAGATAAATGGGTTATTAAGGGCAGGTCGACACAACAGCCGGGATTGACACTCTGAGATCGATCTAGCCGTGGTTGATTTATCGGGTCTAGTAAAGACCTGCCAAATCAACTGCAGATCGACTGCAAGTCGCTCTCCAGTTCTCTGCTCCAGACTCTACCCGTGAAGGTCTCCCGTGTACCCCCCTCAGTGCACACACTGCTGTAACTCGACCTAAGCTACGTCCACTCCAGCTATGTCATTCATGCAGCTGGAGTTGCGCAGCGCAGGTCGACAGACCGCGGTAGTGTAAACATAGCCTAAGCTTGCTACAGTTCAGGGCCTTATATTAAGCTGAGGCTTTGTGAGAGTGGTTATGCTGAAGCCTGGGATTTACCTGAGGTTTGGGTAGGGATTCAGGGTTAAAGGTCTGGGATCCCCCACAGCTCTAGATCCCCAAACCTCTCCTCCCGCCCACTGACCCACCCAGCCCACTTCCTGGGTGCCCTTCCCCCACACTCCCCTCCCCTTCTTCCCATTACTCTCAGCCGTCACCACCTCCCAGCACCTTGGGAGCTTCTTGTGTTCCCTCCTCGTCTCTCACAACCTCCTCCCTCTCTGCTGATTCTTAGCTCTAACCCTGCACACACACCCCAGGTCCTGGCACCCCAGAATTATGTACTCCCCCCCTTCTGCTCCTCTACCACAGCTCTGTTCTCCCTTCACCTGAATGGCAACATTATGTGCTCTCCTATCAAAAGAGGAGCTCATCTGACTGCCACACAAGCCATGAATGAATCACACACCTATTTATTTAATTTAGAATTCTACAGGAGGCATATTTTCCTATTAAAATGAGGAAAAGGCATGAAAGCTGCAGTTACTAATGTAGTTGCTAATGTAGCCAAAAGGATACATTCAATGCAATTTTAAAATGACTGACGGCACCAAAAAGGCACATGTCCAAAAATGATACTAGTGGGTGGGAGATAAGGCAAAAAAAGGGGGGGGCAAGGAAACTTGTCAAAACTTGTATGAAGAATAAAGGTATAAAGTTATTACTACTCAGGTTCTTCAGAGACCCCACAGCTTCTAATAACCCAGGGGACAGGACTTCTTACCCAGCGAGGTCACCGTCTCATAGTTCTCCTGCATGATATCCCAGTAGAGGGCTCTCTGAACAGGGTCCAGCAGAGCCCATTCCTCCCTGGTGAAATGCACAGCCACCTCCTCGAAGGTCACCGGCCCCTGAAAGAGAAAGAGTCCAACACTCAGTACCTGCTGCCCCACTCACAACCCCACTATTCACGGAACAGCAGCACCAGGTAAATGGAAGCTCCAGGAGGCACATGTTAACAGAGTCCCACCCCACCTTGCTTAGAGCAGCCAGGTGGCATCAGAGGGTAGAAAGAGAGAACCTTTGTGTCTCCCAGTTGACAGACGGAGGCAGAGTCTTCACATTTATCATATAGCTACTAGCCAGAGCTTAATATAGGAGATGGAGCTGTCTCTGGACCCTGCTGGTAGCTCCCTGGTAGGAATCCCAACACTCTTTAAATAAAATATATGGAAGAAAGGGGAAGTCAATAGT
Source organism: Mauremys reevesii (assembly GCF_016161935.1). NCBI lineage: Eukaryota > Metazoa > Chordata > Testudines > Geoemydidae > Mauremys > Mauremys reevesii. The sequence goes on along the minus strand of NC_052636.1, from coordinate 35,712,007 downwards.
AAAGACTATAAGTTAGACGGTCAGAATTGTAGAAAATTGTTAAGGGAAGTTATCAGAAATCAATGATCAACCAATGAAAATAAGAAGGAAGTTTTAAGAAGTACAAAATTAATCCTAACAGTGGTAGTGGTACATTACTAGATGGAAATGGCAGAATTATCAACAATCATGCAGAAGAGGTAAAACTATTCAATAAATATTTCTCTCCTGGATTTGGAGAAAAACAGATGATGTAACTCATATCATAAGATGTTGACGCTGACAGTCTTTCCTTTCTAACAATAACTCACGAGGACATTAAACAGCAGCTATTAAAGGTTAGATGTGTTTAAATCAGTGAGTCCAGATAACTAGAGTTCTGAAAGACCTGCTGGAGGAGCGTGGTGGACTGTTAATGTTGATTTTAATTAGGACTTGGAACACTTGGGAAATTCCAGAAGACTGGAATAAAGCTAATGCTGTGCCAATATTTAAAAACTATAAAAGAGATGATGCAGCTAATTACAAGAGTGTTAGTCTGAAATCGATACTGGGCAAGAGAATGGAGCAGCCAATACTGGATTTCATTAATAAAGAATTAAAGGAGGGTAATATGATTAGTACCAATTAAAAAGGTGTAGACACAATAGATCCTATCAAACTAACTGGATATCCTTATTGGATGAGATCAAACGTTTGGTTGCAGCTAATAGTACTGATGTAATATACGTAGGCATATCAGTTGGTTCAGCACAATATTTTGACTAGAAAGGTACAAAATACACACGGCATACATTAAATAGATTAAAAGCTGGGATTGTAAATAGGGAACCATGGTGGAATGGATTTCTTTCTAGCAGGTTCCCGGAAGGATTGGATCTTAGCCCTGTGCTATTTAACATTCTTATCAATGACCTAGAAGAAAATATAAAATCATCACTGATAAAGTTTGTAGTTGCCACAAAGACTGGGGGTGGGGGAACTAATGCAGTGTCAGTAGGTTCAGGTTTCAGCACCGGGAGTCTGGGAAAGTTTCCCAGCCCTGACTGGAGGGTTATTTCCTGTTCCACAAAGACGGGAAGTTCCATTCCCAACTCCTGTGCCTTAAAATTAGGCCCTATCTCACACTACACCCCATATTCAACATAGTGGCAGAATTATAATATGATTAGGACATAATTATGAGGCATTTTGTACAAGATGAGTCGTGCGGTGTCACTGGAAAAGTTTATGATTTGCTGAATATGATTATCCTACTTTTGTGCATGGATCATGTTTGTATCTGAAGTTATGGATATTGACTCTGTATCTGTCTTTCAAATGTGCTTACTCTGGGTAACACCCACAACAAGCCTTTCAGGTAGAACAATGAAGAAGCCAGACAGTGCTGATGGCTCATCAACAAAGACAATGGACTGTGGAATCGCTTAGCCTTCCTGTGAATGTTTCAGCCAGCCTATGAGTCATGGCTACTATGACTCAGCAGGGCACTCTAGGGCATGTGACCAGACCACATGACAATTAACTTCATTTTGGTACCTGTATTTTTCCACAAACTGGACTGGGAACTGAGTTTGGAACAAATGGTTCCTGCCATATGGAAAAGCTACATACGGTGGGTGTGTGTGTGGGGTCATCATCTCTTGGCCTCATTCTCCACACAAGAGAACTCCTGGAAGCACCTGAGGAACAAAGACTGAACTGGGGGATGTGCTGGTCCCAGGGCAAAGGGATTTCTAGCTTGTGTATGGAAACTTGGGGGACTGCTTGTATCATCAGTCAGGGTGAGAAACTGCTAATTCAAATTCTATCCATCCAATATGTTAAGCTTGGTTTGAGTTTTTGGTTACTTGCTAAGTAATCTGCTTTGATCTGTTTGCTAACACATATCGCTGGGAAATTGGCTGTTCTCTTCTATCTGTCCTTGAGTGGCTCAGGTAAAGCACTCAAGTTGCTTAGTTGGATGCATTGTGCCACCTGCTGTCCTACTGGGTGATAACAAGGCTGAATCTCCAGCAAAGCCGTGTGAGAAGGGCCAGCCCAGCTTGAGGGTTAGAGGGCACAGCAGTTCCCAGAAGCCCCCCAGACTGCACCCCGGGGTGACAACCCATCACACCCTAGAGTACACAAGACTCAGCAGGTTTGTCACATTCTGTCCCCTCCCTTTCTCCCTCCAAGCAGAACCCACCACCAGCTCCCTGAGAATCCCTTACCTGAGCCAGCTCCATTGCAGCCATTCCCTTCCCCCAGAGAGGATGGGATGATCTGGAGCAAAACATGGACGTTATTTTGTAGCCTGCTGGGGTGAAAAGGGCAAGGTGTAAGAATTCAGACGGGGCTTTTGTCCATTCCACAAGCTGATTCCCCCCAGCATTTTCCCCTGCTAATGGACATTCTAGGTTCTGCCACACTGTGAAACACAGAGTGACCGTATCCCAGTACAGGCCTAGCGCCCTTCCACCAGGGTGTAACCCTCTGAGACATGGTGAAACCCTCCCAGCAGTAGAATCGCTGTCTTACACTTATCAAGTTTACGGGTGATACCAAACTGGGAGGGGTTGCAAGTACTTTGGAGGATAGAACTGAAATTCAAAATCATCTGGACAAACTGGAGAAATGGTCTGAAGTAAATAGGATGAAATTCAATAAGGACAAATCCAAAGTGCTTCATTTAGGTAGGAACAGTCAGTTGCACACATACAAAATGGGAAATAACTGCCTAGGAAGGAGCGCTGTGGAAAGGGATCTGGGGGTCATAGTGGATCACAAGTTAAATATGAGTCAACAGTGTTGCAAAAAAAGCAAGTATCATTTTGGGATGTATTAGCAGGAGTATTGTAAACAAGACACGAGAAGTAATTCTTCTGCTCTACTCCGCACTGATTAGGCCTCAACTGGAGTAGTGTGTCAAGTTCTGGGTGTCACATTTCAGGAAAGATGTGGACAAATTGGAGACAGTCCAGAGAAGAGCAACAAAAATGATTAAAGATCTAGAAAACAAGACCTATGAGGGAAGATTGAAAAAAACTGGGGAAGACTCAGAGGGAACGATCACAGTTTTCAAGTACATAAAAGATTGTTACAAACATGCCAGAGAAAAATTGTTCTTCTTAACCTCTGAGGATAGGACAAGAAGCAATGGACTTAAATTACAGCAAGGGCGGTTTAGGATGGAGATTAGGAAAAAAACTTCCAAACTGTCAGAGTGGTTAAGCACTGGAATAAATTGTCTCGGGAGGTTGTGGAATCTCCATCACTGGGGATATTTAAAAGCAGGCTGGACAAACACCTGTCAGGGATTGTCTAGATAATACTGAGTCCTGCCTTGAGTGCAGGGGACTGGCCTAGATGACCTCTCGAGGTCCCTTCCAGTTCTATAATTCTAAGAACCAAAGGCCAGAGAAGAGCAGAATCAAAGGAGTCACTTTGGGGGATTCTCCCTGTCACTGTCCCCAAGGCAGCTCTCTCAGGGTAACTAAGTTGTTTGATGCTCCAGCCTTTATACAGTCTCTCCTGGCAGTGCCCCCTTCATGGGCTGGGCCTAGTTTTAGCCTTTGGCAAGCGTGACCCGGGCGCTGAGACTGGGCCTTCTTGCCTCAGCACATCTTGCTCCTTTCTGTGGCTCCCCAGCGAGTCCCAATGAGTAGATACTCCTCATACAGACTGTGAACATAAGAGCTGCCCACTGCGTCAGACCAATGGTCCATCTAGCTCAGTGGCCAAGGCCAGGTGCTTCAGAGGGAATGACCAGAACAGGGAATCATCAAGTGATCCACCCCGTCACCCATTCCCAGCTTCTGGCAAACAGAGGCTAGAGACACCATCCCTGCCCAGCCTGCCTGTGACACTGCCAGATGAGGTGTTAGCTCTTGCAAAAGCCCCATGTCTTCACTGAACAGGGACAAACGCATCGCTGGAATCAGTCTGACTCACCTGTGTTAGTATTAGGTATTAGGATTATAAGAATGCGTTTACACTTTATTGAATGCTTGTGAGTTGCTGCCTGGGTTAACATCTGACTAGTTGCATTGGGAGCCTCTGTGGCTCTGTAAATCACCAGACAGGAGAGAGACTTTACCTAAGTGAAGTGCTGATTGGCAACCAGATGCATTACACCCTGCCTGGCAGGAAAGGTCCATCCACACCAGATAGACTATTATGGGACGTTAAAGACGACAAAAGACTGTTGTTGTGCTCTTGACTTCCCAGTAGCTGAGTTTCCAGCTCAGAGCACATGGCAGGAAGGGGATGAAAACCCCCACACAGAAGGAACTGATGATCTCTATGTTGCTTAGACTCTGGGGGGGCAAAGTTTCTAGGCATAAGCACGAGATCCCCAGCTGCTTAGCCGGGTTAGTCCTAAAGAATATGCAGAGCTTGCTTATTATAGAAGCTTCTATAACCTTTGAAATCTAAGACTGCAACTCGTCTGCATCTATAGGATTACCTGCTTTAACTTTGTAAACAACTCTCCTTTCCTTTTAAATAAGTCTTAATACAGGTTATGACAGGACTGGCTACAAGTGTTGTCTTTGTTGTGAGATCTAAGATTCAATTGACCTCAGTAAGTGACTGGTCCTTTGCATGAGGTCAGGCTTGACAAAGCCCTGGCTGGGATGATTTAGTTGAGGATTGGTCCTGTTGGTGTCACTAGGCATAGATAACTCAGGAGAATGGCTCTGGGCCTATGTGAACCAAAGTACCTCTATGTGAAGTGCTGCTGTTAGCCTTACTAAACTTTTGTAACCTCTTGTGCTATGTGCTGACTGCTAGCAGCTGCAAGGCCAGTTGGTACTAAATGCAGCCAATACTAGATAAGATAGTCGGAAAGCAGATGCTGTAATTAAAGTTATATGCAGGAGAAAGTAGCCCCCACACAGTGGAAAAGTACAGATAAAGAAAAACAAGGGGGTATAAATGCTGGGACCCCGCCTGCGTGTGGGTGTGTAGGATTTGAGATTGCTATTTCTCCCTTGCACCTTATTTGGGCTCAAATAAACTTGGTTTGCTTCTCCATCCTGGTGTGTTAATTAGTGCGGCACTTTTGCAGACCTTGAACCCGCTGTTGCCTCCCTTGGGCCGTCTGGGCCGGCAACAGTCCTGCTTTGAGCAGGGGGTTGGACTAGATACCTCCTGAGGTTCCTTCCAACCCTGATATTCTAGGATTCTATGACTGGCAGTAACCTGAACATTGCTGTGATTCGTAGGGTAAGACAGTGGTTCTCAACTAGGGATCCTGGGCCCGCTGGGGGCCGCTAGCAGGTTTCAGGGCAGGGGCCAAGCAAGGGCAGCATTAGACTCACTGAGGCCCAGGGCGGAAAGCTGCAGTCCCAGTGCATGGGGCTGAAGTCCAGGGCCCTGAGCCCCACCACCCGGGGCTGAAGCCAAAGCCTGAGTAATGTAGCTTTGTGGGGCGCCTGTGGCACGGTGCCCCGAGAGAGGAAGAAAGTGCCCTGAGGACACAGCCAGAGGGCTGAGCCCTGACACACGACTGGCTCAGAGGGTCTCTGCAGGCAGGAAGGGCTCGCAGCGAGGGAAGCCTGGCAACTGATGGTTGGAGGGGTGAAGAGGTTTGGGGCATGTTGGGGGAAGAAGCGTCTGGGACTGGATAACCTGGGGCTAGGCAGTCTCCATAGGGGACACTTGCTCCTCCTGTGCCCTTTCCACACCCTCTTGCGAGGAGAGAATGACCACCCTGTCCCCTGTCCCCACGCCCAGTGGCAGCCATGTCTCAGGGCTCTCCCCAGTTGCACCCACTAACTCTCCTCCCATTTGGGGTATAGCTCGAGGAAAAAATTACCACCAAGATGAATCCAGCTGGCTGCTGCCTGTTCTGGTGCCACAGGGGCCTCTGGTGGGTGAAAGGCAGTATCTTCTTCAAGCCAAAAAAAAGAAATTCTGCGCTGGACGTGAATTCTGTGCGTACGCAGCGGTGCAGAATTCCCACATGAGTAACTCACACCTGGCACAAACACAACCTGCTCACTCCCATCTCTTCTCCCTATGTGTCGAGTCCCAGAGCTGCTGCTGTCATTAATGCACACAGGTTTTCACTCCCATTAGTGCTGGCAAGACCCAATCCAGTGACAGGACTGAACCCTTATTTTCCTATCACATGGGACAGTCTCAGCTAAGGGGGAGGTGAGATGGGGAGGGGGTACAGAGGGAAAGTTGTTGTACCCATGTTGGTCCCAGGATAGCAAAGAGGTATTTTTAATTGGTTCTAAAAAAATTACCTCCCCCACCTTGTCTCTCCAAGAGATCTGAAAGTGGCAAGAGGAGACAAACAGGAAGACAGAGCTCAGGACTCTAAACCAAACATTTCAAACCCCTGGAAGAAACTACATTTCCCTTCTGCCCCTGGGTATGTTTGTATCCTCTATGAGGGACCACCCCATTCCCCTCACAGCAGCAACGGGAGACTGCAGCCAGCCCCAGATGGTCTTTCCCAATCCTGGGATGTTTGTTGTGACAAAGATTCTGTGTGGTGGGTGCACGGGCTGGGGACAGCCGGACTGATCTGCAGATTGGAAAGTCAGGGCAACTCTAGCACAGCTTGGGGGCTGTGGGCAGGGGGAGCAGTTCTGGAGCTGAGCCTCTGTCCTCTCCAGGTCCCATGGCAGATGGCTCTGGCAGCATCAAGTGGGTCCATCACTGCAGGGGAAGGTTGGGGTAGTGTCTGAGATCAGGGTGAGAATTGGAGAGGGGGTCCATGCTCAAGAATGGGGGATGGAATTCACCTCCCAACCCCTCTGCAGAGCTCAGCAACTAGGGCTTTATCCAGTGAAGTGAAATTCACTCTGGGTGACCCTGAGTCAGCCACTCAAAGATCCTTGTGCCTTCGGTTCCACACTGGCCACAGGAGTTGACTAGTTCTCCCTTCCCAGACTGCTGGGGGCAGCCAGGGATAATTAGTGAGTTATGGGAATTAGAAGATGAAAATTCACTAAGAACAATGATATTTGTGTGTTTATTATTAAATCCCCAGACACCCACCAAACCCCGTCCTCCTTCTGATGAGCTATAAATATCTAAGGGACTCAGCTACTGATCCTGCAGTCAGTTCCTGCCCTTCCCCACTTTCTAAAGCAGCACTTTTAAGAACAGGGCAGGGAAACATGTAAATACTTTGAACCAAATTCCAGAAGCTGCTGAGCATGGAGAAGTTAAAATGAAACCAAGGTTCCGTCTCTCCAAGGACCTGGCCCCTAGTGCAAAATACGACACTCCCCAGGAATCTGAAATGGCCACTTCATAACTGATAAAATGTTATTAATCTGTTCACTTCTGGGAATTACCACTAAGAGAAACAACCCAGTGACGGTGACATCCTGAGGAAAAGATCTCATGTGTCTTTAGATCATACTGATTTGTAATCTGGAACTTTATACACTAAAATGCCTAATTCGTAGCCCTACGGCAATTGCCTGGTATCACTACAGGGCAGAATTAAGGTTGGTGCCTTAGTTGTGAATTCCCATCCCCTAGCATATTGCAATTGCTGTTAAGTGGGTTTGACAAAATTCATTGTGTCTATTTCTTTCTTTTAATTTCAATAGAGCGCGATATTTATTTTTAAGCCCTTTTTTCAATGTTTACAATTTCAATGTTCAGAGCTGTGGGAAGTTATGGGGGTCGTCAGACAATTATTTAATAACAGTAACTGTTGAGAGTCCAAAAGCCAAATCATAGAACTGTTCAAAGAGAAATTGTCAATGTCACACCCAAAATATACAGTGTAAATATCTTTAAATCAAACCCCACTTTCTCCAGAAGCATTTCTGTATATTACCTATATAAATATTTTTTCATCTGTGTGTGTGTGTACAGTGAAATTAACATTTGCTGCAATTTATTCATAAAAATCCAATCCTTTCAAGCATAATTTTAAGTAATAAAGTACTTGAAGTCTTTCACTTCCTAGACTGGAATGTTTCACTTCAGGATAATTACACCCTCCCTGTGATGTATTTCACTCTCAGTACTGTAACCCACTCGTGATGTAGCTCCTGTCTGGGAGCTCTGCTGAAGCCAGTGGGAGGGTGGAGGACGAGGTAACATGGAGGCTACCAGAGTTGAACGTGGCCATAAGAGCAAACGCTCTCTCAGCCTCTCCTCTCTCCCACCTCCCAGAGTCAGTAATTCTGAATTGTTCCCTGAAATCTAAATAGCCCCAGTATGAGAGACAGTGATTAACGCAGGTACCTTAGGGGCTGCAGCGCCAACCTCCTGCCTGGACGAGGAGGGTGAAGAATTGCAGTAGAAATGGGTTAGGCTGGGAGAGGGCACAGCTGATGGGGGACTGGGAGCTGAGTTGACCAAGAGGCCAGAACTCATGGGGGGTTTTGGAGAAGAAGTCAACAGGACTGGGTAGAGGCATTTCAGTGTATGTATTTAATTTAGAAACTTTTCATTCACATCTAAACACCTTGGAGCTAAGCTGGGTTGATGCCTTTCCACTTACAGTGGTACAGTTGTAACTAGGTGCTTAATCAGATGCTCATGCAGCACAAAGCAGTCAATAATGGGGGTGCTTTCATTCATTAACTTGACTGTGTGCTGTGCATCGCTTTGAAAAAAAGATGCTGTGAGGGAGTGTCAAAATTTTAGGCATTAAGAAATGGTAAGTAGGTGTCAGTTCATTTCTCATGCGTTTCTCTCCTAATTTTAATGTCAGTTTTGAATCAGTATTAATACCATGTTGTTTTAACAGCAGTAGGGTCCATTTGTATAATTGTTTGCAAGATTTCATTGGATATTGTGAACCAGCCGTCTTCACCTTTTATTTTCATATTCCTAAAAACAACCCAGCACACCTATCCTGACAGACTGCAGGCCCTGGCCGGTGATTTGTCAATTGGAAGTGACAGAGGAGGAGAAAGACCTGGGTGTATTGGTTGATCACAGGATAATTATGAGCTGCCAATGTGATGCAGCCGTGAAATAGGTTAATGCAGTCCTAGGATACATCAGGTGAGGTATTTCCAGCAGACACATGAAAGGGTTAGTACTGTTATACAAGGCACTGATGAGACCTCATCTGAAATACACCTCTACCTTCTGGCCTTAAAGTCTGTGAGTCTATAAGCTGTGCCTTGCGTTGCACAGACACTGATGGAGCTCAGGGCCCCATCCTGCTGCACATGGCAAAGACCCTGATTGAGATCAGCACCCCCATTCTGCTGGGCTCTGCACAGACAGAGAGGGACAGTCCTTGCCCCAAAGAGATCACGATCCAAGTAGACAACAGGGAGGAGGAAAACAGAGAGTGGCTGGGACTTCCCCCAGGTCAACAAGCAGGTCAGGGACAGAGCCAGGAACAGACCCCGGTAATGCCAGAGCCCCGTCACGCGCAGCTTGGAAAGGTCCCCAGACCCCACTGTATTAGGCTGCAGGAAGAGGTGGTTTGTCCATGGATGCACAGGCTGTCTCGGCAGGCAGCTCAGCTGCGGTCCCTGCACACAGCTGGGGGGTGTCCCCTGGGTCAGGAGAAGTCAGTATCCAGTCCTGTGGGGCTGTGCTCCTGGCTCATACCTCCAGCACTCACTGCTGCCCCTCCCTTACCAGCTGCACTGTTCAGCCAGCCCCAGGCCTCAGGGAGGTCACTGCCCCCCATCCCCCATCTCCTGCAAGCCTTCAAACAGGGACATGGTGCACCAGTGCCAGAGCGCACTAGTGTAAATTCTGTCTGTATTAAGGGTTTGCACCAGTGCCTAAAACACCAGGGTGGCAGAGACCTTCAGTGCCCAAAACAGCAGTATGGTGGCACTAGAACTGGGATCTATTTCTAGCTCGGTCACGGACAGCCTGGGTGACCTTGGACACATCAATGTTTCTCCTCCCAACTTTAGTCTCTTTACCCAGCTGCCACTCACTGGGGTCTCCTCTCTCTCCAGAGCTGCTCACCACTAAACTCTGTATGGGTGGCCCCAGAGCTAAGGCAGTTCAGCTCTGGAATAATCTTACAAGGGGGGCTGGGGAGTCTCTTTCCCTGGACGTTTTTAAGAACAAGTAGGACAAAGCTCTGTCAGATATACAAGTATATGTATATCTACATATACTTGGTCCTGCCTTGGCAGAGAGAGCTGGACATGACAACATCTTGAGGTCCTGTCCAGCTCTACGTTTCTATGATGTTATGCAATATAGATACATAAAAAACAACAAGATGAAACCAAATAAAAACGTGGTGTCAGGCCATTCAAAAAACAACAACAAAAAACTACACTGCACAGCATAAAATGACACAATACTAAGGAGAAGAAAGCAACGCAAAGCAAACTGACACACCTTAGGATAAAAGTACACAATGCAAAAGAGCTCAACTCAATCCAACACAACAAAGACACCAAACAAGCTGAGGCAAAACAATGCACCATAAAACTATGCAACACAACATGGGGCAATCCCAGTTCCAAATGGCACCATGCAAAACAGCTCAGCGTAGAACAGGACACAGCACAAAAGAGAATTATTTCAATGTAGGCCTGGAAGGGATCTTGAGAGGTCGTCTACTCCAGCCCCCTGTGCTGAGGCAGAACCAAGTGTTAGGATATAGATATTCAGGCCTGTCTGCAAAGGCCTGTACTTTAAGAATGTAGGTGTATTCTTATCACTTAGCTAGTTATAGAGGTATAAAAGAAGGAATCAAAGATCACTGTCTGTGGAATGGCCTTCTCTTACTGTGACAGGCTAAGGCCTTCAGCCAGTACAGGGGTTCGACGTGATCTGGGTCGGGGTCAGTGCAGTGCCAGACCCAACGGGGACACAGATTTCAGTCGAGGTCTCTGAAGTGCCCAGCACAATGGAGACAGCGGTTTGGGTCGCAGTCGTTCGCTGCCTGGCACAAGGGGGGGGCCATGATCTCGGTCCAGGTCTCAGTTTTACCTGGCACAACAGTGGGGTCTGATCTCACCTCAGGTCTCTTCAGTGCCTGGCAGAACAGGGCCCAGATCTCGGTTGGGGTCTCTGCAGCAGCTGTCAGAACAGGGCCACGCTCAGTACGATCAGAGCCCTGATCTCAGTCACACACCTGGAGAGAAAAGCGGGAAGATTTTCGAGCATTAGATATCAGTATTTCAGAACTGAGGAGAAAATGGGACACAAACTAAATATTTGCCAATATAAGAGAGAAGCACCAACCTCTGGGAGATTTTGTGTCACCATTTAACAGTTGAAGAGAAAAGATGGGAAATTGGAGGGGATTATACAAGGATATTGAATCAACAACAGAATGGGATGGATTATTCTTGCCCCACACTCACAGGGCCGGCAGGGAGCCCTGGGTGAGGTCTTTTCACAGGGGAAAGGAGTGGGGCTGGAGTGAGAAAGTCACTATCAGTGGGGAGGGCCTGGCAGTGGGGTCTGGGAATGTGACTAACAAGTGGTGGGGGGTGCAGTATATATTGGAAAAAGGGGTAAAAGAAATGCAAACAAAACATGGTACTTAATTAAAATCCTGTTAGGGCTCCAAAAGGAGCATAGTAGATTGTGCTTGCTTTTTCAGATCTTTTAAACAGTGTTTTGGAGCAGAAGATGAAAGTGAACAGTAATAAGAACCCTGGTGGAAGTGAAATGTGTCCCTTTTGAAACAGTCTCTGAGCTGCTGATAGCTTTGAATCCAGAGGCAAGCCAAGAAAGCCTCTGTGTGGATGCAAATTACCCAGCTGATGGGGGGAAGGAGGAAACTGCCATTTGCAGCACAAAGAACCTGAGAATAATGAATGCATCTGGTCAGCAAACAAGCGACTAGAAGACTTAGATTATGGCCCTCCAGAAAAGGGAGGTGAAAAAACAAGTCAAGCCTGAAAATAAGGGGGACAGGTTAACCCTAAGGAGAGAGAGAGAGAGTGTGTGTGTGTGTGTATACACAGAGCAGAAATCTGAAGCTGTGGGAAACTGAGGCACGCCACCTCATAAATTTCATGAATGATCAGTGAGTGGGGTAATTCACTAGCCTGACTATAGAACAGAATAAGGACAGCCTGAAGGTAATTCTTCTGTTTTTCCTGCAATTAGCAAGGACATTTGTAAAAGGAATTGGTATTATTATTAAGAAATAATCTGACCCCACCAGGGGTGGAAATTGTTTCTTTTGTTTTCAGACACTCTACAACCATGCTGGCGCCAGTGGAAGAATAACCCAGAATACAATAGATTTATGTTGTGTGGTGTTTGTCTGTGGTGTTGGTCTTGCTGCTAGCATGATGTGGGTGGGGGATGGCTTCAAAAGGCTGACCTGGGGGGAGAGGAAGAGGTGTGTGGGAATGCAAAATGCTCAACTGGGAGGCCAGCACCTGTGTAATGGCTACTATGGTGCCTGGAAATAGAACGGCAACTAAGGTGGGCCCTACAAGCCCTATGGGAATAAGGAGAAGGAGGAGCTCACTGGGAATCAATGGAGGGTGTAAAAATGGTGCACATCAAAGAAAATGTTTGGCTGTGCCCCTCTCCTATGACTATGCAGGAGTAGGATCAATGGCCTATGGCAAGGGGTGGACAATTGGGCGTACTGTGTAGGAGGGGTTTTGCTGGAAATGTACATATTTCTGGGGGCACAATTACACCAGCCCCAACCAAACTACACACATCCACACGCTGCTATCTGGACTTTGGTGCACAAATGGATCTGTAAATCTTATTGCTGTGAATAATTGAACCAGGGCATACCGCCTGATTCCATACCAAGTGGTTACGTTGGCTTGGACAATAACCCATTTCTCTGTGGACATTCAATGGACTTATAATATGGACAAAAGCACGTAAAACCTGCAGGGGCAGCTTGCTGCAGCTGCCAGCAACTGGACACATTAAGATCCTGACCCTGTCGAAGGAGGAGAGGCAGTGTTTCGGTCGTGGCTCGGACGTGGGACCATACTGCAGTGGTCAGGACTCGGTGTTGCTGTGCATTCTATATTGTTAACAATACTTGTGTTACGCTGCATATGCAGATAACCTATAAGTAATGTAGTAAATCCTTCCCACCCTGCAGTGTGCAAGACAACCCAGACCCAATATAATGGGAAGTCTGGGACACTAATTGGACTAGGTGTGGTATGCCCGTATGAGAGGAGGTGCAGGGCACGGTACTACACAAGGGGCAGTGGGACAAATGGAATAGCGACACCTTCCACCTTGATGCCTGGCCCTATCAGAAAATGTGTCGCCATATGTCCTGTGCTTTTCCAGGGATACCTGGGCAGGAGGATCCCAAAAGAAAAAGGAAAAATAAAAAGGGGTGGAGTGTTAGGATAGAGCTATTCAGGCCTGTCTGCAAAGGCCTATACTTTAAGAATTTAGGTGTATTCTTATCTCTTAGCTAGTTACAGAGGTATACAAGAAGGGATCAAAGATCACTGTCTGTGGAATGGCTTCTCTTACTGCGACAGGCGAAGGCCTTCAGCCAAGACACAGTTAGGCAACCATAAGCTGGGAAGTGTCTGGTCACATCCTCACATTCCAAACTAGTCACATTGAAATAAGGTGCTATTGGGCTATTAGAAATATCAGGGCAGGATCGTATTCCTATCACCTCCAGAGAAAGAAAAGAGCCTAGAAGATGTAAAAGGAAACCTGGTTTGATAGCGTCCTGTCTGGCAAGAACTCACTTATCAATAGACACAGCTGTAAAACCCTTATGTCTGTATAAATGTAGTGGTGAAATCCTCACTTCTGTATTGTTTTGTATGTTTATTTGCATGGTCTCTGTCTGGTTCTGTGATTGTTTCTGTCTGCTGTTATAATTAATTTTGTTGGGTGTAAACCAATGAAGGTGGTGGAATATAATTGGTTAAATAACCATGTTAGGATTGGATAGTTAAATTTCAGTAAAATGACTGGTTAAGATATAGCTAAGCAAAACTCAGGTTTTACTATATAGTCTGCAGTCAATCAGGAAGTAAAGGGGGTGGGGAAATGGGAAAAGGGACTGGGGGAACTGGGACCATGTTTTGCTAAAGGGGGAAATGGGAAGAGGGACACAGGCAAGGCTCTGTGGTGTCAGAGCTGGGAAGGGGGACACTGAGGAAGGAAACTGGAATCATGATTCCTGGAAGTTCACCCCAATAAACATCAAATTGTTTGCGCCTTTGGACTATGGGTATTGTTGCTCTCTATTCATGCAAGAAGGACCAGGAAAGTGAGAGGGTGAAGGAATAAGCCCCCTAACACCAAGTATCCCTAGACATTCCCAGACTGGTGTATCTCTAACCTGGTCTTAAAAACCTCCAGTGAAGGAAATTCCACAGTCTCCCTTGGAAGCCAATGCACGGCAAACACTGACCAAAACAACGCTGCAGACACACACGCTGGGCTTGGGGTTAAGGGGAGAGGCAAGAATTCAAACCATCTGGATTCAGTTCCCAGTTTTGCCCCAAATTCTCCATGCAAACTTGAGCAAATTACTTCAGCTCTCTGAGCTTCAGTTTCCCCATATGTAAAATGGAGAGTCGCCTCCCACCATTGGCCTATTCAGCTTTTTGTGGCAAGGCCTCTGTCCCTGTGGGCATGTCTACACTGCAGTTACACACCGGCGGCTGGCCCATGCCCGCTGACTTAGGCTCACCCGGCTCAGGCTGTGGGGCTGTTTAATTGTGATGTCGATGTTCTGGCTGGGGCTGCAGCCCAAGGTCTGGCACCCTCCCACCTCGCAGGGTCCTACAGCCTGGCTCCAGCCCGAGCCCAGACATCTACACTGCAATTAAACAGCCCCTTCGCCTGAGCCCCGTGAGCCTGAGTCACCTGGCATGGGCCAGCTGGGGGGTTTTAATGGCAGGGTAGAGATACCCGTGGTGGCTGTGCAGCACCTGTCACAATGGGGACCCTGATCTTGGTCAGTGTCTATGCAAAGCCCTGCAGAACAGGGCCTGACCTCAGTCGGGACTCTGCAACTCCCAGCATTGCAGGATCACAGATTTTGGTCGGGTTCCCTGCAGCATCTGGCAAATTGTGGGGGCAGGATCTCTGTCAGGGTCTGTGCAGTGCCCAGTACAGTGGTGGGGCGTGATCTGGGTCGGGGTCAGTGCAGTGCCAGACCCAACAGGGACACAGATCTCAGTCGAGGTCTCTGAAATGCCCGGCACAATGGACGCAGCAGTTTGGGTCACAGTCATGCGCTGCCTGGCACAAGGGGGGCCATGATCTCGGTCCAGGTCTCAGTTTTACCTGGCACAACAGTGGGGTCTGATCTCACCTGGGGTCTCTTCAGCGCATGGCAGAACAGGGCCCAGGTCTCAGTTGGGGTCTCTGCAGCACAGGGCCACGCTCAGTACGATAAGAGCCCTGATCTCAGTCACACACCTGGAGAGAAAAGTGGGAAGATTTTTGAGCATTAGATATCAGTATTTCAGAACTGAGGAGAAAATGGGGCACAAACTAAATATTTGCCAATATAAGGGACAAGCATCACGTGGGGAGATTTTATGTCACCATTCAACCACTCAAGAGGAAAAAGGGGAAATTTGAGGGGATTATACAGCAATATTAAATCAACAACAGAAGGGGATGGATTCTTCTTGCCTCACATTCACATGGCCGGCAGGGATCCCTGGGTGATGTGGCTTTCACAAGGAAGAGGAGTGGGGCTGGAGTGAGGTCACTGGCTATGGGGAGGGGCTGGCAGTGGGGTCTGGGAATGTGACTAGTACAGGGGTCAGCAACCTTTCAGAAGTGCTGTGCCAAGTCTTAATTTATTCACTCTAATTTAAGGTTTTGCGTACCAGAAATACATTTTAATGCTTTTAGACTGTCTCTTTCTGTAAATCTATAATATAGAACTAAATTACTGTTGCATGTAAAGTATATAAGGTTTTTTAAATGTTTAAGAAACTTTATTTAAAATTAAATTAAAATGCAGAGCCTCCCTTGGACCGGTGGCCAGGACCCAGGCAGTGTGAGTGCCACTGAAAATCAGCTCGTGTGCCATAGGTTGGCTACCCCTGGCCAACAGCTCCTGGGGTGAGGGGGGGCTGCTGGGTTGGGCAGGGTGGAGGAGGGGGAAGTAGCTGGACTGGGAAACCTGGGGCTGGGCCGTCTCCATGGGGGACACTTGCTCCTCCCTCCCCTTCCTGGCCCTTCCCAGGCCCCGTTGCCAGCAGAGAGTGGCCCCCCCAGCCCAGAGGTGTCCCTGTCTCAGGCCCCCCCAGCCTCTGCCCATTCACCCTCTGCCCAGCTCAGGAATCCCTCGGGGGAACCATTTCCCACCCGCACAAGGACAAATCCCTGCAGGTGGAAATGGGGGAACCCCCCAAACCTGAGACCTGAACTGGCCACTGGCGAAGGGGAGCGAACATGGGGCACAATCGGGGCAGGAACTTCTCAGGGGTTGGGGTTGGGGGTCACCCTGGGCGCTGCTCGTGGCTCTCTAGGAGAAAGGGGGCAGGACGGGGAGGAGGGGGTCCCCACGGGAGGGCAGCGGTAAATCCGAGGATCTCAGCCCCCTTTCTCTCCCCGCTCCTCGGGGTCACCTGCCCCCGGCCATGTCCGGGCTGCACCGACATTTCCCGCCCGCCCCTCCCCCCCCAGCCCGGTCTCACCCCCCGGCCCCACGCAGGGACCCTAGTGGGGCCGGGCACCGCGGGGCCCCAGGGCAGAGCCTGGCCGGGCCCGGGGGCGCTGGGCTCCTGCGGGGCAGCAGCTCCGCGCCCCCCGCGGGCGCGGCCCCCCCCCCCGGGAGCAGATCCCGGCGCTGCGAGATGCCGGGTCCCCCCCCCCGGGCACTGGGGCAGAGTCACCGCCCGGCCCCGCCCCCGGGGCTCGCTCCGGGACCTGGAGGCTGCAGCTCCGCAGCGAGGCAGGGCCCGGGCCGGGCACGGGGTTAATGAAGGGCTCTCCGCCGCGATCTGCGCATGCCCAGAGCCCCACCGGCACCAACCCTTCTCCGGCTCGGGAGAGGCTCCAACGGCCCCGCGCGAGCCAAGCTCCGGTTCCCCCGCCGACGTCACTTCCGTTCCAGGGAGGGTCAGGAACTACATCTCCCAGCCTGCCCCGGGGGCGCTTCCGCTCTCCGCCGCCCAGGGAAGGGAGGCCCCATCTCATGCCCGCCCCTCGCAGAGACCCCGCCCCCAGCCGGCGCCTCTGAGACCCGCCCCGGCTGGGGAGCAGCGGCCCCGCCCGGAGCCCCCCCGGCCCCCTCACACCCCCCTCCCCGTGTGCCGGGCCCTGCCCGAGACCCCGGGAGCAGCTCGCGGGGCCCGAGACGCAGCGGCCTGTGGGGAGGCGGGGCCGGGCTCTGCCCGCAGCGAGGCCGGGAAGGGAGCGGAGGAAAGTGCCCCCCGGAGACTGTCCGGCCCCAGGTTCCACCGGCCTGGTCCTGCTGCGCCAGCGCCCCCCCAGCTGCCAGTCACCCCCCCTCCCTGCTGCTGCTGCTGCTGCCCCCGCCCAGCACCCCAGCTGCCAGTCACCCGCCCGCCCTGCTCCTCCTGCCCCACCGCCCAGCGCCCCCAGCTGCCAGTCACCCCCTCCCTGCTGCTGCTGCTGCCCCCGCCCAGCACCCCAGCTGCCAGTCACCCGCCCGCCCTGCTCCTCCTGCCCCACCGCCCAGCGCCCCCAGCTGCCAGTCACCCCTCCTGCTGCTGCTGCCCCTGCCCAGCGCCCCCAGCTGCCAGTCACCCCCGCCCTGCTGCTGGTCCCCGCCCAGCGCCCCCAGCTGCCAGTCACCCCCACCCTGCTGCTGCCCCACTGCCCAGCGCCCCCAGCTGCCAGTCACCCCCGCCCTGCTGCTGGTCCCCTGCCCAGCGCCCCAGCTGCCAGTCACCCCTCCCTGCTGCTGCTGCCCCTGCCCAGCGCCCCCAGCTGCCAGTCACCCCCTGCCCTGCTGCTAGTCCCCACTGCCCAGCGCCCCCAGCTGCCAGTCACCCGCCCGCCCTGCTGCTGGTGCCCCTGCCCAGCGTCCCCCAGCTGCCAGTCACCCCCGCCCTGCTGCTGGTCCCCGCCCAGCGCCCCAGCTGCCAGTCACCCCCACCCTGCTGCTGCCCCACTGCCCAGCGCCCCCAGCTGCCAGTCACCCCCGCCCTGCTGCTGGTCCCCTGCCCAGCGCCCCCAGCTGCCAGTCACCCCTCCCTGCTGCTGGTGCCCCACTGCCCAGCGCCCCCAGCTGCCAGTCCCCCCCCCGCCCGGCGGCTGGTGCCCCTGCCCAGCGTCCCCCAGCTGCCAGTCACCCCTCCCTGCTGGTGCCCCCACAGCCCAGCACCCCCCCAGCTGCCAGTCACCCCCCGCCCTGCTGCTGCCTCCTCCCCACTGCCAGGGAGTTTTCCTGCTCCATACTCCCCTCACGTACCCTCTTAAAGCACCTCCCCACAGGGCTCCCTGCTACCCATGTGAAGGGTGGGGGTGGGGGGGGGAATTATTACTGTCTGTTTATGGAACTTCCATATACAATCCTGTCACACTGTCCAACTACTGTCATACTTGGTATAAAATCTCTTCAGAACCGGGTGCTTTTCTCTCATTATCAAATATTTCTTTTTAGACCTATTTCTTCCCCAGTTCTCAAGGATAGATTTAAAATATCCCGGGTGCGGTGCTGTAGTAGCCATGGTGGTCCCTGGATATTCGAGGCTGCCCCCGTGATTTATATACAAACATTCCGTGTTATTCTCCATCCCATTCCTTGTGAATCTGAACACGTTCGCTTTTCTGCTGGCCGCTGTGCAGTGAGTGGAGCTTTGCATTGATCTGGCTACAGCAGTGCTTCCCAACCTTTTTGTGGCCAGTAGCACATTCATGTTTTCAGAAGAGTGTGGTGGGCGCCAACCATTTTTCAAGGCTTATTTTCTGTTTGTACATTAAATATACAAAAAAAGTCATTTAATATTACATAATATATGAATCCATAAGATAAAAACGGTAATTTTACATGTAAAAGGTATTAACTAAATTATTCGGCAATTACTCTTTCACCTTCCCATGTCAATTTGCTCTTTTTTATCTACAAAATATTTTACAAAATAAATATAAACAATTTTCATCTTCTTTATTTTTAAAAAAGTAAAATATTGCTGAACTGCTGGTCCAAATATATTTATTATCCTTCCTTTAACATAGACTGAAGCCTCTGGGCAGCCCCAGAGTTCTCTGTTCCCGGCCGGGGCTGGGCTGCAGCTTCTCTCCAGCTTCAAAGCCGCAGCCCCGTGCCTGCCAGGACAGAGAACGCCGGCGCCTGCAGCTCCGGAGAAGCCGGAGAAAAGCTGCAGCCCTGCGCCTGCCAGGGACAGAGAGCACCGGCGCCTGCAGCCCCGGAGAAGCTGGAGAAAAGCTGCAGCCCCGCGCCTGCCAGGGACAGAGAGCACCGGCGCCCGCAGGCTGCAGCCCCGGAGAAGCTGGAGAAAAGCTGCAGCCCCGTGCCTGCCAGGGACAGAGAGCACCGGCGCCCGCAGCCTGCAGCCCCGGAGAAGCTGGAGAAAAGCTGCAGCCCCGCGCCTGCCAGGGACAGAGAGCACCGGCGCCTGCAGCCTGAGTTCTCTGTTCCCATCAGGCGCAGGGCCACAGCTTCTCTCCCCTGCTGGGCAGTAGGTGGGCGCACATAAATGCCCCGGCGGGCGCCATGGCGCTCGTGGGCACCCTGTTGGGAGCCACTGGTCTACAGCCACGTGCAGATCCCTTTCTTTAGTTGTGTAGCCGATATGTTCTGCTGACGCTGCTAGGTGTAATGCATGTTCAGTAGGGGGTTCTCCCCTACTAATGCTGCAGTGTCCTTCTCTAGGTTAGTATATTAATGATCTCATTTTGGTGTCACGTGTGTCAGTTCGTTGCCATGGCACTCGTGTGCTCAGACATCTGAGGATGCTCTGCAGAAAAGCTCCTTGAGTGGGGTGATCCACAGGGAGCAGCTCAAACCTCCAAAGTGCCTGGCCAGGGGCAGGACATTGGCACAGCAAGGGAGGGGTGTGGCAGTGACATCACAAAGGCCTTTGGCAGGACCTCAGACTATTGGTCCAAGGTGGTTGGGAGGTGGTGACCTCACAGAGAGATGCTGACATCAGCCAGGCAGGACAGGGCGAGGGGCCAGGAAACCTCAGAGACCCTGTGGCTTTGCTCCAGCAAGTCTCCTTCTCCAGGTCTCTCTTTGAGGACTGAGAGAGTGTTCGGTTCACGGACGTGAGCGCCAGGAGGAACCTCTTTCGAGTTTTTCTCCTTCTAGGAGCTCTGTGAGGGCTGATTTAAGGGGCGGGGAGCTGGAAGGCTCCCGGGAAAACGGAAGCGGGCGGAAGTGGGGGACGGGCAGGTGACTGGCAACTGAGGGCTGGGGGAAACTGTGTTGGTAGTTTGGGGGCAGTGGTGGGATTGGGAAATGGGGTCTGGACAGTCTCCATGGGGGACACGTGCTCTTCCATCCCCACCTTGGCAGAGAACGGGCACCTCCTCCCACCCCCACTCCAGGGCAGCCATGTGCTGGGGAATGACTCAGGGCAACAATTTCCCACCTAAATGAGGACAAATCACTGCAGATAAAATGGGTGGGAAAAACTGCCCCATTGGAGAGATTTTGAATTGACACTTGAGAAATACAGAGAGACCAGGGGGAAAAGCTGGAGAGACTTTGTATGTGGGAGGACGGGGCACAAACAGGGCCGGATTCAGTGAACTCACCTCCCCCCCACACGGGAATTTCCTGGCTGCACAAACCAATTCATATTTCCCGCCCCAATGACCTTCCCCCCCTGCGCCCCCCAGCTCAACTCCAGTGCCCCCCCCAGCCCGGATCTTCCCTTTACGACCCCCCAGCCTCGCCCCCACCTGCCTGACTCCCCCCCCTCATCAATTCCCTGCTCAGCCCCCGCCCCCTGTTGCTCCCTCGCCCCGTCCCAGCCCCGCCGCCAGCGCCCAGCGGAACGTTCCGGCTGATACGGGCAGGGGGAAGGGCAGCGGCTTCAGCAGCTGCTACTGAGCATGCGCAGTGCCCGGGAGTAGCACAGCGCTATTGAGAGCAATTTAATGCACCGCCCCCCCATCATTCCCAGCGGGGGCGGATCCTGCTGCGGCTCCGCTGGGGCCGAGGCGGCTCCGAGGCTTCTCCCGGGTTCCCCGGGGCAGAGTCACGTGCCCGCCCCCCCAGCGCCCCCCCCCGGGGTCTCTCACTCCCCGGGGGCTCCGGGCGGGGCTGGGGCGGGCAGAGCCCGGGGCTGCCCGGGGGGCGGGGCCCAGCTGGAGAAACCCCGCCCCGGCCGGGGAGCAGCAGCGGCTGAGCCCGGGCCCGGCTCACACGGAGGCGGCAGCAGCAGCTTTGTTCTCCCGCCCCCAGCGGGGTTCGCACGGAGCATGCGCAGTAACAGCTGCTGGAACCCTCCCTTCCCTGGGCTGCGAAGAGGGCGGACGCGGCCCCGGGGCAGGCTGGGAGATGTAGTTCCTGATGCTGGACCGGAAGTGATGTTGGGGGCGAGACCAAGCGGAGCTGCAAACGCGCGCGGGCCGCTACGGCTCTGCCTGGCTCGCGCGGGGCCGTTGGAGCCTCTCCCGGCCGGAGAAGGGTTGGTGCCGTTGGAGCTCTGGGCATGCGCAGATCGCGGCGGGAAAGCCCTTCATTAACCCCCCCCGTGCCCGGCCCGGGCCCTGCCCCGCTGGAGCCGCCCTGGGGCCGCCCCGGGCTCCGCCCGCCCCGCTGCGGAGCTGCAGCCTCCAGGCCCCGGAGCGAGCCCCGGGGCGGGGCCGGGCGGTGACTCTGCCCCAGGGCCCGGGGGGGACCCGGCATCTCGCAGCGCCGGGATCTGCTCCCTGGGGGGGGGCAGCGCCCGCGGGGGGCTCGGAGCTGCTGCCCCGCAGGAGCCCAGCGCCCCGGGCCCGGCCAGGCTCTGCCCTGGGGCCCCGCGGGGTGCCGGGGAGGGCCCGGCCCCACTGGGGTCCCTGCGTGGGGCTGGGGTGAGACCGGGCTGGGAGGGCGGGAGGGAAATGTCGGTGCAGCCCGGACATGGCCGGGGGGGGGCAGGTGACCCCCCCCCGTGGAGCGGGGAGAGAAAGGGGGGGGCTGAGATCCCCACGGATTTACCGCTGCCCCCTCCCGGGGGGACCCCCTCCTCCCCGTCCTGCCCCTTTCTCCCTAGAGAGCCACGAGCAGCGCCCAGGGTGACCCCCTCCCCAACCCCTGAGAAGTTCCCTGTCCC
This sequence comes from Mauremys reevesii, assembly GCF_016161935.1. NCBI lineage: Eukaryota > Metazoa > Chordata > Testudines > Geoemydidae > Mauremys > Mauremys reevesii. Next base: position 35,689,934 of record NC_052636.1, on the reverse strand, counting down.
CCGATTGTGCCCCATTTTCTCTCCCCTTCGCCAATGGCCAGTTCAGGTCTCAGGTTTGGGGGTTTCCCCCATTTCCACCTGCAGGGATTTGTCCTTGTGCGGGTGGGAAATGGTTCCCCCGAGGGATTCCTGAGCTGGGCAGAGGCTGGGGCCCTGAGACAGGGACACCTCTGGGCTGGGCTGGGGGCCACTCTGCTGGGAAGGGGCCTGGGAAGGGCCAGGAAAGGGAGGAGGTTCAAGTGCCCCCCCGCCCAGCCCCAGGTTTCCCAGTCCCAGCTACTTCCCCTCCCCCCCCCGGCCCAATCCCGCCGCCCCCCCCCCCACCATGTGCGAGTCACATTCCCAGACCCCACTGCCAGCCCCTCCCCACTGATAGTGACTTTGTGACTCCAGCCCCCTCCTTTCCCCTGTGAAAAGACATCACCCAGGTCTTCTTGCCGGCCATGTGAGTGTGGGGCAAGAAGAATCCCTCCCATTCTGTTGTTGATTCAATATCCTTGTATAATCCCCTCAAATTTCCCATCTTCTCTCTTCAACTGTTAAATGGTGACACAAAATCTCCCAGATGTTGGTGCTTCTCTCTTACATTGGCAAATATTTAGTTTGTGCCCCATTTTCTTCTCAGTTCTGAAATACTGAGATCTAATGCTCAAAAATCTTCCCGCTTTTCTCCCCAGGTGTGTGACTGAGATCAGGGCTCTTATTGTACTGAGCGTGGCCCTGTTCTGACAGCTGCTGCAGAGACCCCAACTGAGATCTGGGCCCTGTTCTGCCAGGCACTGAAGAGACCCCAGGTGAGATCAGATCTCACTGTTGTGCCAGGTAAAACTGAGACCTGGACCGAGATCATGGCCCCCCTTGTGCCAGGCAGCGCATGACTGTGACCTAAACCGCTGCCTCCATTGTGCTGGGCACTACAGAGACCTCGACTGAGATCTGTGTCCCTGTTGGGTCTGGCACTGCACTGACCCTGATCAGTCCCCACCACTGTACTGGGCACTGCACAGACCCTGACAGGGATCCTGTCCCCACAATTTGCCAGATGCTGCAGGGAACCTGAACAAAATCCGGGATCCTGTAATGCTGGGAGTTGCAGAGTCCCCGACTGAGGTCAGGCCCCCTGTTGCGCAGGGCTCTGCCCAGACACTGACCAAGATCAGGGTCCCCATTGTGACAGGTGCTGAACAGACACCAAGGGTATCTCTACCCTGCCACTAAAACCCCCCAGCTGGCCCATGCCAGGTGACTCAGGCTCACGGGCTCAGGCGAAGGGGCTGTTTAATTGCAGTGTAGGTGTCTGGGCTCGGGCTGGGGCCAGGCTGTAGGACCCTGCGAGGTGGGAGGGTGCCAGACCTTGGGCTGCAGCCCCAGCCGGAACATCGACACCACAATTAAACAGCCCCACAGCCTGAGCCGTGTGAGCCCAAGTCAGCGGGCACGGGCCAGCCGCCGGTGTCTGACTGCAGTGTCGACATGCCCACAGGGACAGAGAGGCCTTGCCACAAAAAGCTCAAAGGCTAAATAGGCCAATGGTGGGAGGCGACTCTCCATTTTACAGATGGGGAAACTGAAGCTCAAAGAGCTGAAGTAATTTACACAAGTTTGCATGGAGAATTTGGGGCAAAACTGGGAACTGACCCCAGATTGTTTGAATTCTTGCCTCTCCCCTTAATCTCAAGCCCAGCATGTGTGTGTACAGTGTTGTTTTGGTCAGTGTTTGCCTTGCATTGGCTTCCAAGGAAGGCTGTGGAATTTCCTTCATTGGAGGTCTTTAAGACCAGGTTAGAGAGACACCAGTCTGGGAATGTCTAGGGATACTTGGTCCTGACTCGTCACAGGAGGCTTGAGGAGACAACGTCTCAAGATCCCTTCCAGGCCTACAATGAAATAATTCTCTTTTGTGCTGTGTCCTGTTCTACGCTGAGCTGTTTTGCATGGGGCCATTTGGAACTGTGATCGCACCATGTTGTGTAGCAGTTTTATGGTTCATTGTTTTGCCTCAGCATGTTTGGTGCCTGTGTTGTGCTGGTTTGAGATGAGCTCTTTTTTTTTTTTTTTCATTGTGTAATATTGTCCTAGGGTGTGTTAGTTTGCATCGTGTTTTCTTTTCCTCTGTATTGTCATTTTATGCTGTGGCTTTTGTTGTTTCTTTTTTCCTTTTTTTTCCTGAGTTTCCTGACATTATGTTGTGGTGGGTTTTACTCTGGATGTTGTGTTTTATACGTATATATTTCATGGCATCCTAGACATGTAGGGCTAGATAGGACCTCAAGATGTCATCAAGTCCAGCTCTCTGCTGAGGCAGGACCAAGTATCTGTAGATTGTCTCTGACAGAGCTTTGTCCTACTTGTTCTTAAAAACTTCCAGGGACAGAGACTCCCCAGCCCCCTTGTAAGACTATTCCAGAGCTGACCTGCCTTAGCTCTGGGGACACCCACACAGAGTTTAGTGGTGAGCAGCTCTGGAGAGAGAGGAGACCCCAGTGAGTGGCAGCTGGGTAAAGAGACTAAAGTTGGGAGGAGAAACATTGACGTGTCCAAGGTCACCCAGGCTGTCCGTGACTGAGCTACAAATAGGTACTAGTGCCACCGTACTGCTGTCTCTGAAGGTCTCTGCCACCCTGGTGTTTTAGGCACTGGTGCAAACCCTTAGTGTAGACAGAATTTACACTAGTGCACTCTGATTGGCACTGGTGCACCATGTCCCAGTTTGAAGGTTGGAGGTGGGGGATGGGGGGCAGTGACCTCACAGAGGCCTGGGGCTGGCTGAACAGTGCAGCTGGGAAGGGAGGGGCAGCAGTGAGTGCTGGAGGTATGAGCCAGGAGCACAGCCCCACAGGGCTGGACACTGACTTCTCCTGACCCAGGGGACACACCCGGAGGCGTTGCCAGCAAAATGCCGCTGAATTTCGGTTCACCGGCCAGTACGCGGGCGCACTTAGACGCCCTGGTGGGCGCTGTGGCATCCGCAGGCACCACGTTGGGGACCCCTGTTCTAAGCTGTCAACCCTGCCTGAGGCCGCGGGGCCCTTTCTTCCTCTCTCGGGGCACCAGGTGAAACAGCACAAGAGTCGACTGTCAGCAAACAAGGGTAAATAAAGGAATGAAAGAAAAGAAGTGGGGGGGACTTTGGACAGATCCCAACAGGATATAGGGCCCTGGGAGACTCTCAGTGCCCTTCAGAGTTTACTGGGTCTCCAGCATTGCCTTTGAGGGTGCTGCTCCCACGCCCTCCCCTCCCCCTTTACTGCCACCACAAGGCCTGTCACCGTCACTTCCTGAGGGGTGACCCCAGAGGGTGTGTTTTGTTATCCCTCCCCGAACCGGACCCCTTGTGCACCCTCCGTCACTCACCTCTGAGGAGACAAGGCGGATCGTGGGGCGCGGGCGCTGCTGTGCTGGAGATGGGTGGCAGCCTGGACCCTCCTAGAAGGTTGCCGGGATGCTGACGTGCAGTGGAGGAGAACGGGGGTTTGGTGGAGACCACAGACCCTTTGGCCCACACTGTGTCCCTGTGAAGCCTGCTCTGCATTGCTGCCAATTGCTGCTGGTGGCGTTGTGCCCGTAAGTCTCTGTAACGCTGTCCCCAGTGTGGCAAATTCAGGCCAATTAACTACCTGGAGAGGGGTAACAATTAGCCAGGAAGGCTTAGCCAGCAAAATAAGGTTCAGCTGGGGCAGGGGTTGGAAAGAAACTAATCAGGTTCAGCTGGCCCCAGTTGCTAGAGACCTTTTTAAACCCTCCCTGACAAGGAAGCCAGGGGGGAAGGAGGACGAGAGAAGCAGGGCAGCTGCCAGCAAGGAGGGACAGCTGAACTCTGAGACTCGCTGCAGGACGGAGGGCATTCTCCCCAGGGGAGGAAAAGAAACTAGAACTAGGAGGCTGGCTGAGAAGGAATCAGCCCGGCCTTGGGAGATTGAGAAGGGTTTTTTTTCCCTTGTGCCTAGCCTGTGCCTCTGAAGCTAGGACGGACTGAGCTAACAAGCAGAGGGGCAGGTATTTTGCCACACGTGGTGTCAGGAGTGGGATCGCCCAGTGAGTGAGGCTCCATGGCAAGCCGTAACTGGGCAGGGTGAAGACCGCAAAAACAAAAACAAACAAAAAAAAAAAAAACTTTTTTTCTTCTTCTAAAATGGAGGATGTGCTGAAGGCACTGATGCAGGCCACTGCGGCCCAACAAGAGGCCACCCGAGTGCAGGTGGCTGCCCAGCGGGAGTCCGTACGGGTGCAACAGGAGACCAACCAGCTGTTGATGAGCCAGGCAGCCCAAGATCGAGCAAACCTGACCGAGGTAGTGAATCAGTTGAAGGCCCTGACCACGATGACGCAGGGGGCCCAGGGGACCCGACCGCTACGGGCAAGCAACTACTTGCAGAAGATGATACCAGAGGACGATGTAGAGGCATATCTCCTCGCGTTCGAGAGGACGGCCGGGCGGGAGGCCTGGCCACAGGACCAGTGGGCCGGTCTGCTGGCTCCATTTCTATGCGGGGAGGCCCAGAAAGCCTACTTTGACATGCCCGCGGAAGCAGCCATGGATTACTCTCGGCTGAAGGCGGAGATCCTGGCGAGGGCAGGCCTGACGCCTGCCATAAGGGCCCAGCGCTTCCACGAGTGGAAGTACCGGGAGGACAAACCCCCGAGGTCCCAGTTATTCGATCTGATACACCTTGCTCGGAAGTGGCTCCGCCCCGAGGCCCATGGTCCGGAGAAGGTATTAGAACTACTGGTATTGGACAGATACATGAGAGGGTTGCCGCCGGACATACGGGGGTGGGTCTGCCAAAACGACCCCTCCTCTTATGATGATCTGGTTGCTCTCGTGGAGAGACACTTGGCAGCCCAAGAACTATCTCAGACCCCCGGGGGAGGGAGGCGCCAATATCAGAGGCCAGCCTCTACGCCGAGGCCCCCGTTCGCCCTAGCCCCGGGCCGGAAAATGGAGGGGAGGCAGGAGGTGAAGGAACCACCGGCAGGCCCGGAAAGACTGGAGGACTGGGGAAGAAGGGCTCCGGGAATGCGTCCCGGCAGCCCGAAAAATAGGGGGCTGCCCACGGGGGGATACCGATGTTATGCCTGTGGTGAACTAGGGCACATTGCTGCCCAATGCCCTAACCTTGGGGAGCCTATGCAGTGCGAACTAGGGGAAATAGGGGGACCGTGTGGGCTAATCAGTCTGGTCGGGGACACGATGGTCCCTCATAGATACATTCGGCCCGTTAAGCTGAACGGGATAGGGACCACCGCATTAATAGACTCAGGCAGTGCGATTACGCTGGTCTCTGGGAAGCTGGTCAAGCCGGGCCAACTATCCCAGGCCCCGCGCTCGGGAATATCCTGTGTACATGGGGATGTCGGCTACTACCCGACCGTCCCTGTACGCATTGAGGTGCTCGGAAACCCCACCGAGGTGACGGTAGGAGTCGTTCCGAAACTCCCTTACCCTGTCCTTATCGGACGGGACTTCCCGGGATTTGATGGCCTACTCCCCGGGAAAGAGGAGGAAGGGTGGGAGAACCCTGGGGGCCCAGGGGCGGCCCAGATGGGGGACCCTCTCCCCGCTTTCCACGAGTTTGGCCAGGACGTGTTCTCCCCACCGGGGAAGCCCAGGAAACCTCGGAGGGAACGGAGGGCCGACAAAAGGAGGGGGACGAGGATCCTGACCCGGTACCTGACGCCTACATTGGTGGGGGAAAGAAGGGGCGCAGCTGACAGCGGGGCCAGGCCCGCCGACTCCAGCCCATTTGTTGGGCCAGGTTCCCCGAAGGCTATCTCTGAGGGAGAGGGGGAGGAGGACCCTCCCGAAAGGGGGCCCATAGGGGCCGCACGTGGGACTTTTGGTCAGGATCAGGCCAATGATCCCCTATACCATAACATTTTTAAAGAAGTAGTCGAGGTGAACGGGGTCCCGGTGGAGGGAAGAGCTAAGGGACCAGGACCGTATTACATGATTAAAAAGGATTTGCTGTATAGAGTAGTCCGGGTCCAAGAGCGAGTCATCGAACAACTCTTGGTCCCCGGAAGCATCAAAGGGTAATGGACCTCGCCCACAGTCATCTGTTCGGGCCCATCTAGGGATGGATAAGACCTCGACCGGGTTCTACAGAGGTTTTTGGCCTGGCATTTATGCAGCCGTTCGGCAGTATTGTTCCTCCTGTCCGGAGTGCCAACTACATGGGCCCCGACCATGCTTGCGGGCCCCCCTGGTCCCTCTACCAATCATTGAGATCCCGTTCGAGCGTATAGCTATGGACATAGTGGGGCCACTAGAAAAGTCAGCCCGGGGCCATCGGTACATCCTAGTAGTATTGGATTATGCCACCCGATACCCCGAGGCCATCCCCCTGCGGAATACCTTGTCCAAGTCCATAGCCAAAGAATTAGTCCAGATATTCTCCAGAGTAGGGATACCTAGGGAGATCCTGACAGACCAAGGGACCCCCTTTGTTTCCAAGCTGATGAAGGACTTGTGCGACCTGCTCCACATACGGACCCTCCGAACGTCGGTCTACCACCCCCAGACCGATGGCCTCGTTGAGCGCTTTAACAAGACGTTGAAAAACATGTTGCGGAAGGTGATCAGCTGCGATGGAAAAGACTGGGACACCCTGCTACCATACGTGCTGTTTGCCGTCCGGGAAGTACCTCAGGCCTCCACGGGATTCTCCCCTTCGAGCTGTTATATGGTCGGCACCCCAGGGGCATACTGGACCTGGCTAAAGAAGACTGGGAAGAGCAGCCAAACCCGGGGAGAAACATTGTGGAACATGTGCTACAAATGAGAGACCGGATCGCCAGGGTCACCCCCCTAGTACGCGAACACATGGAGAAGGCCCAAGGGGCACAACGGACCTACTACAACCGTCAAGCAAAGGCCCGGAAGTTCCAGGTGGGGGACCGGGTGATGGTGCTCCTACCCACGGCAGAGAGCAAGCTCCTGGCCAGATGGCAGGGACCCTATGAGGTAATTGAGGCGGTAGGGGAAGTTAACTACAAGGTCCGACAGCCAGGTCGCCTGAAGATGGAGCAGATCTATCACATAAATCTGCTGAAACCCTGGCAGGATAGAGAAACCCTGGTAACGGGGTTGGGGGCGCCACCCCCTAAAGACGATCGGCCCAACCAGGTGGGAATATCCCGGGAGCTGACCCCAGAACAACGATCCGAGGCGGTCAGCCTGGTCGAACGCAACCAAGACGTGTTCTCGGAGAAGCCCGGTCGAACTACGGAAGTTCACCATCACATCTTCACAGAGCCCGGGGTGAAGGTGCACGTCAAGCCATACCGGATCCCGGAGGCCAAAAGAGAGGAAATTCGGAAAGAGGTCAGGAAGATGCTGGCCCTAGGGGTTATTGAAGAGTCTCATAGCCAGTGGTCCAGTCCCGTGGTTCTGGTGCCAAAGCCAGACGGCAGTATGAGATTCTGCAACGACTTCCGCAAGCTGAACGAGGTATCCCGGTTTGACGCCTACCCCTTACCCAGGATCGACGAACTGATCGACAGATTAGGAAAGGCCCGGTTCATGTCTACCCTGGACCTTACCAAGGGCTATTGGCAGATCCCCCTGGCGAAGACCGACAAGGAGAAGACGGCCTTTGCAAACCCGGAAGTCCGATTTCAATACACCGTTCTTGCCTTGGGATGACATGGGGCCCCGCTACCTTCCAGCGGCTGATGGATAAACTGTTACGGACCCATAGGGAGTACGCTGCTGCCTATCTTGATGATGTCATCATATATAGCCCCGACTGGGAGACGCATCTCGGAAAGGTAGAGGCAGTATTAGATACCCTGAGAAGGGCCGGGCTGACCGCGAACCCCTCCAAGTGTTCGATCGGGTTAGCTGAAGCCAAATACCTGGGGTATGTAGTGGGGCGGGGCGTGGTGAGGCCCCAGCTCAACAAGCTAGACGCCATATTGAAGTGGCCCCGGCCACTGCGGAAGAAGCAGGTCCGAGCGTTCCTGGGACTCGTGGGGTACTATAGGCGGTTCATTCCCCACTTTGCCACCAGGGCATGCCCCTTAACGGACCTGACCAGGGCTCGGGGCCCGGACATAGTGAAATGGTCTGCTGCGGCCGAAGCCGCTTTTGTGGATCTACGAACGGCCCTCTGCACGGACCCTGTCCTAGTAGCCCCAGACTGGGGGCAGGAGTTCGTCCTACAGACGGACGCCTCGGAAGTAGGCCTGGGGGCAGTGCTTTCCCAAATGGTCGGAGATGACGAACACCCCGTCCTCTACCTCAGTAGAAAGCTCCTGCCTAGAGAACGGAAGTACGCCATCGTGGAGAAGGAATGTCTGGCGGTAAAGTGGGCCGTAGAAAGCCTCCGCTATTATTTACTGGGACGGAGATTTGCCCTAGTCACGGACCATGCCCCGTTGCAATGGATGCACCAGAACAAGGACAAGAACGCGCGAGTGACGAGATGGTTCCTGTCGCTTCAGCCCTTCCACTTCACGGTTCGGCACCGGTCCGGGTCTCAACATGGCAATGCGGATGGCCTGTCAAGGGTACATTGTTTTCCGACCCAAGTGGCCCAACCCCGTAGTGTTGAGCAGGGGGGGGGGATATGTGGCAAATTCAGGCCAATTAACTACCTGGAGAGGGGTAACAATTAGCCAGGAAGGCTTAGCCAGCAAAATAAGGTTCAGCTGGGGCAGGGGTTGGAAAGAAACTAATCAGGTTCAGCTGGCCCCAGTTGCTAGAGACCTTTTTAAACCCTCCCTGACAAGGAAGCCAGGGGGGAAGGAGGACGAGAGAAGCAGGGCAGCTGCCAGCAAGGAGGGACAGCTGAACTCTGAGACTCGCTGCAGGACGGAGGGCATTCTCCCCAGGGGAGGAAAAGAAACTAGAACTAGGAGGCTGGCTGAGAAGGAATCAGCCCGGCCTTGGGAGATTGAGAAGGGTTTTTTTTCCCTTGTGCCTAGCCTGTGCCTCTGAAGCTAGGACGGACTGAGCTAACAAGCAGAGGGGCAGGTATTTTGCCACACCAGTGACTGGAGAGCACGAGCACCGGCCTCAGGCAGACTGGTGAGAAGCAGGGAACAAACCCAAATTGGGTGTGAGGTCTGTATGGAGATTTCACCAACCAAGTATCCAGTGTAAACGCTTCAGGCTCTGTAACAGCATCAACATGGAACCACAGACAGTCCCCTTGGGTGATCCCATATATCTCACCACGCAGGTGAGCTCACCTTTGTGACAGATGGTCCCTGGCACTGGGCGTTCTCAACCTTTTTCTTTCTGAGGTCCCCCCTTCCCCCAACACGCTATAAAAACTCCACAGACCACGTGGGCCACAGTAACCAGAGCTGGCGTTAGGGGGGATGCCACAGGGGCCCCCACAAAGCTCCATCGCTCAGGCCAGGGGTCTCAAACACCCGGGCTGCATGCGGCCTGCGGGGCTCTTGGGTGTGGCCGCCAAGCTCCCCTCTGCCTCCCCGCGGGATGGCCCCCGTGGCGCTGCGAGCCCCGTGCCGCTGTCTGGAGCAGCTGGCAGCTCGCCCCTCCCGGCCGCAGGAGGGGGAAAGAGGCAGAGGGCTCCTGCCTTGCCTCCTTCCAGGCACCGCCCCCCACAGCTCCCATTGGCTGGGAACAGGGAACCGCGGCCAATGGGAGCATCGCGGGAGGTACCTAGAGGAGCGGCAAGAGAGCACATGCCCGGAGCCCTGACCCCTCCCCCCTCCCCCCCCCGAGGCTGCAGGGACATGGAGCAGCGCGGGGCCAGGGCAGGCAGGCAGGGAGCCTCCCTTGGCCCCGGTGCCCACTGCTGCCACCCCGGAGCCGCTCTAGGTAACCGGCGCCGGGCTGGAGCCTGCACCCCAACCCCCTGCCCTGAGCCTCCTGCCACATCCCACACCCCTCCTGCACCCCAGCCCCCTGCCGCATCCCACACCCCTCCTGCACCCCAGCTCCCTTCCCTGAGCCTCCTGCCGCATCCCACACCCCTCCTGCACCCCAACTTCCTGCCCTGAGCCCCCTGCCTCATCCCACACCCCTCCTGCACTCCCTGCCCTGAGCCCCCTGCCACACCCCTCATCCTCTTGCATCCCTCCCACCAATGCCCTGCCCTGAACTCCCTGCCTCACCATGCACAGCACCTGCACCTCAACTCCCTGCCCTGAGCCCCCACCGCACCCTGCTCCATTTCTGCACCCCCTCGGGGCAGCGTTGGGGTGGGGACTTCGGGGTACGGGTTGGATTGGGGCAGGGAAGGGGTGGAGGGGGGCGGGGCCAGAGGCAGCAAAGCGGGGGTGTCAGTGATGCGGCCCTCGGTTCAATGCACTAGTCCCCATGTGGCCCTCGTGCTCGTTTGAGTTTGAGACCCCTGGCCTAGGCTTTGGCTTCAGCCCTGGGTGGTGGGGCTCAGGGCCCTGACTTCAGTCCCATGCGCTGGGAGTTCAGCTTTCTGCCCTGGGCCTCAGCGAGTCTAATGCCGGCCTTGCTAGGCAGCCCCCTGAAAGCTGCTCACGGCCCCCCAGGGGGCCCCAGTCCCCTGGTTGAGAACCCCTGCCTTACCCCACTGCCTTACCCCCTGGTTCGCAGCTGAGTGCCTTTTTATAACAGTCAGGCCCAGCTGGAACAAAGCACTCCCAAATCACACTGTTCAAACAAGCAATCAAACAATCAAGCAAGCACATGGTCAAACTGCCAAACTGTCCCCTCAACAGACACTCAGATACTCACCAGCGCAGTCCCCCTAATGCAGCAATTAGCGTATCTCTCTGCTCAGTCAGCTCCCAGGCAAACACCTTCTGTTTGCCTCTCTGCTGTTTGCTGCTCAGCTGGTTCGCAGCTGACTGCCTTTTTTCTCTGTGGAGAAAGAAGTAGTTCGGGACTATTTAGAAAAGCTGGACGAGCACAAGTCCATGGGGCCGGATGAGCTACATCCGAGGGTGCTAAAGGAGTTGGCCGATGAGATTGCAGAGCCATTGGCCATTATCTTTGAAAACTCATGGCGATTGGGGGAGGCCCTGGATGACTGGAAAAAGGCTAATGTAGTGCCCATCTTTAAAAAAGGGGAGAAGGAAGATCCAGGGAACTACAGGCCAGTCAGTCTCACCTCAGTCCCTGGAAAAATCATGGAACAGGTCCTCAAGGAATCAATTCTGAACCACTTAAAGGAGGGGAAAGTGATCAGGAACAGTCAGCATGGATTCACCAAGGGCAAGTCATGCCTGACTAACCTAATTGCCTTCTATGATGAGATAAGCGGCTCTGTGGATGAGGGGAAAGCAGTGGATGTGCTATTTCTGGACTTTAGCAAAGCTTTTGATACAGTCTCCCACAGTATTCTTGCCAGCAAGTTAAAGAAGTATGGGCTGGATGAATGGACAGTAAGGTGGATAGAAAACTGGCTAGATGGTCGGGCTCAACGGGTAGTGATCAATGGTTCCATGTCTAGTTGGCAGCCAGTATCAAGTGGAGTGCCCCAAGGGTCGGTGCTGGGGCCGGTTTTATTCAATATCTTCATTAACGATCTGGAGGATGGTGTGGACTGCACCCTTAGCAAGTTTGCAGATGACACTAAACTGGGAGGAGTGGTTGATATGCTGGAGGGTAGGGATAGGATACAGAGGGACCTAGACGAATTAGAGGATTGGGCCAAAAGAAATATGATGAGGTTCAACAAGGACAAGTGCAGAGTCCTGCACTTAGGATGGCAGAATCCCATGCACTGCTACAGACTAGGGACCGAATGGCTGGGCAGCAGTTCTGCAGAAAAGGACCTAGGGGTTACGGTGGTCGAAAAGCTGAATATGAGTCAACAGTGTGCCCTTGTTGCCAAGAAGGCTAATGGCATTTTGGGTTGTAGAAGTAGGGGCATTTCCAGCAGATCGAGGATGTGATCATTCCTCTCTACTCAGCACTGGTGAGGCCTCATTTGGAGTAGTGTGTCCAGTTTTGGACCCCACACTACAAGAAGGATGTGGATAAATTGGAGAGAGTCCAGCGGAGGGCAACAAAAATGATTAGGGGGCTGGAGCACATGACTTATGAGGAGAGGCTGAGGGAACTGGGCTTGTTTAGCCTGCAGAAGAGAAGAATGAGGGGGGATTTGATAGCTGCTTTCAACTACCTGAAAGGGGGTTCCAAAGGGGATGGATCTAGACTGTTCTCAGTGGTAGAAGATGACAGAACAAGGAGTAATGGTCTCAAGTTGCAGAGGGGGAGGTTTAGGTTGGACATTAGGAAAAACTTTTTCACTAGTAGGGGTGGTGAAGAACTGGAATGGGTTACCTAGGGAGGTGGTGGAATCTCCTTCTTTAGAGGTTTTTAAGGTCAGGGTTGACTAAGCCCTGGCTGGGATGATTTAGTTGGGTTTGGTCCTGCTTTGAGCAGAGGGTTGGACTAGATGATCTCCTGAGGTCCCTTCCAACACTGAGATTTGATGATTCTATGAATCACAGCGATGTTCAGGTTACTGCCAGTCCCAAAGGGCCAGTCACTTCCTTAGGTCAAATGACTCTTAGATCTTCCAACAAAGACAACACTTGTAGCCAGTCCTGTCATAACCTGTATTAATATTTATTTAAAAGGAAATGAGAGTTGTTTACAAAGTTAAAGCAGGTAATCCTATAGATGCAGATGAGTTACAGTCTGAAATTTCAAATGGTAATAGAAGCTTCTATAATAAGCAAGCTCTGCACATTCTTTAGGACTAACCCCGGCTAGGCAGCTGGGGGGTCTCTTGCTGATGCGTAAAAACTTTGCCCCCCAGAGTCCAAGCAGCTACAGATCATCAGTTCCTTCTGTGTGGGGTTTTTCATCCCCTTCCTGCCATGTGCTCTGTCCTGGAAACTCAGCTAATGGAAAGTCAAGAGCACAACAACAGTCTTGTGTCTTCTTTAACATCCCATAATAGTCTCTCTGGTGTGGATGGACCTTTCCTGCCAGGCAGGGTGTAATGCATTCGGTTGCCAATCAGCACTTCACCTAGGTAAAGTCTCCCTCCTGTGTGGTGATTTACAGAGCCACAGAGGCTCACAATGCAACTAGTTAGATATTAACCCAGGCAGCAACTCACAAGCATTTAATGAAGTCTAAACATGTTCTTATAATCCTCAATATTAACACACGTGAGTCAGACTGATTCCACTGTGCGTTTGTCCATGTTCAGTTAAGACACAAAGGCTTGTGTAAGAGCTAACACCTCATCTGCCAGTGTCACAGGCAGGCTGGGCAGGGATGGTGTCTCTAGCCTCTGTTTGCCAGAAGCTGGGAATGGTTGACAGGGGATGGATCACTTGATGATTCCCTGTTCTGTTCTTTCCCTCTGATGCACCTGGCATTGGTCACTGAGCTAGATGGACCATTGGTCTGAGGCAGTGGGCAGCTCTTATGTTCACAGTCTGTATGAGGAGTATTTACTCATTGGGACTCACTGGGGAGCCACAGAAAGGAACAAGATGTGCTGAGGCAAGAAGGCCCAGTCTCAGAGCCCCCGGGGTCACGCTTCCCAAAGGCTAAAACTAGGCTCAGCCCATGAAGGGGGCACTGCCAGGAGAGACTGTATAAAGGCTGGAGCATCCAACAACTTAGTTAACCTGAGAGAGCTGCCTTGGGGACAGTGACAGGGAGAATCCCCAGAGTGACTCCTTTGATTCTGCTCTTCTCTGGCCTTTTTTCATAGAATCATAGAACTGGAAGGGACTTTGGTAGGTCATCTAGGCCAGTCCCCTGCACTCAAGGCAGGACTAAGTATTATCTAGACCATCCCTGAGGTGTTTGTCCAGCCTGCTCTTAAAAATCCCCCAGTGATGGAGATTCCACAACCTCCCTACGCTATTTGTTCTGGAGTTTAACCACTCTGACAGTTAGGAAGTTTTTTCCTAATCTCCATCCTAAATTGCCCTTGCTGCAATTTAAGGCCATTACTTCTTGTCCTATCCTCAGAGGTTAAGAACAATATTTTCTTCCACATCCCTGTAACAACCTTTTATGTACTTGAAAACTATTATCATGTCCTCTCTACTCCAGACTAAACAAACCCAATTTTTTCAATCTTCCCTCATAGGTCATGTTTTCTAGACCTTGAATCATTTTCGTTGCTCTTCTCTGGACTTTCTCCAATTTGTCCACATCTTTCCTCATATGTGGCACCCACAAATGGACACAGTACTCCAGTTGTGGCCTAATCCGCACAGAGTGGAGTGGAAGAATTACTGCTTGTGTCTTGCTTACAGTACTCCCTCAAATACATCCCAGAATGATGTTTGCCTTTTGCAGTGTTGACTTATACTTAGCTTGTGATCCACTATGGCCCCCAGCTCCCTTTCCACAGTGCTCCTTCCTGGGCAGGAATTTCCCATTTTGTACATGTGCACCTGATTGTTCCTTCCTAAATGAAGCACTTTGCATTTGTCCTAATTGAATTTCATCCTATTTACTTCAGGCCTTTTCTCCAGATCATTTTGAATTTTAATCACAGAATATCAGGGTTGGAAGGGACCATAGGAGGTATCTAGTCCAATCCCCTGTTCAAAGCAGGACAAATCCCCAGACAGATTTTTTCCCCAAATCCCTAAATGGCCCCCTCAAGGATTGAACTCACAGCCTTGGGTTTAGCAGGCTGATGCTCAAACTACTGAGCTCTCCCTCCCTGGTCTATCCTCTAAAGCACTTGCAACCCTCCCAGCTTGGTATTGTCTGCAAACTTGATAAGTGTAACAGAGAGACTCTGCTGCTGGGAGGGTGTCACCCTGTCTCGGAGGGTTACACCCTGGTGGGAGAGCACTAGGCCTGTACTGGGATAAGGTCACTCTGTGCTTCACAGTGTGGCAGAACCTAGAGTGTCCATTAACAGGGAACAATGCTGGGGGGAATCAGCATATGGAATGGACAAAAGCCCCCTCTGCATTCTCTCACATTGCCCTTCTCGTCCTGGCAGGCTACAGAATAATGTCCACGTTTCGCTCCAGATCATTTCATCCTCCCAAAGGGAAGGAAATGGCTGCAATGGAGCTGGTTCAGGTAAGGGATTCTCAGGGAGCTGGTGGTGGGTTCTGCTTGGAGGGAGAGGAGCAGTACGTGCATAGGAGGGTAGGAGCTGCTGGAGGTGGTGGGAGGCAGGAAATATCTTGGGTGGAGAAAGGGAGGGGACAGGATGTGACAAACCTGCTGAGACTTGTGTACTCTAGGGTGTGATGGGTTGTCACCCCGGGGTGCACTGTGGGGGGCTTCTGAGAACCGCTGTGCCCTCTAACCCTCAAGCTGGGCTGGCCCTTCTCTCACTGCTTTGCTGGAGATTCAGCCAGCCTCTCCAGGGCCTGTTATCACCCAACACGACAGCAGGTGGCGCCATACACCCAACTAAGCTACCTGAGTGCTTTACCTGGGCCACTCAAGGACAGATAGAGACAACAGCCAATTTCCCAGCTCCCCAACCTTGCACACTTGCTGTAGTATAAATTCAGAATTATCCCATCTTATAGTGCACAGGGATCTCTGTAATGTCAGCTCATGAATATAGTTCCCTTCCCTTGATATGGGAAAGATGTGCACAACAAGCCTGTGCTAACCAAGCTCAGCTTTTCCCCAAACACTTCACTCAAAATGCACTGATTAAGATAAAGCATAAAACAAGTTTATTAATGGCAGAAAGGTAGATTTTAAGTAATTATTGTTAGAACAAAAAAGGATCCAGAGGCGGATATGAATACAGGCTTCTTTATTGTGCTACTTGTTCCCCTTGACCCAACTATCGAGTAAGCACTGGATTAGTTACATCACATGCCTTTTATCTAAGTTTGTATGTAAACACCTACATCCATTACAACACCCCAAACCCCCTTATTAAGTAGTAGAAATACTCATACAATTAGTATACCCACCCCTGTCCACTGTCACAGTATCATAGAGGTGTTTTTACCTTGAAAATACCGTTCTTTGCAATATCGTGTTGCCACAAATTTCCCTAAACAGCAGTTCTCGGGTATGGAGGAAGGGTCAATGAGCAGTTCTCGGGGAGGGAGGAAGGGGCCATAAGCCAGGGCTTGTTTATGTAGCTGGGAAAGGAAGGGAGGGGGAGGTAACATTTCTTTTACTTTCTTTCACACAAAGGACATTCATTCCAGCAACTACATTTCTCATGCAGCTGCATCAATGTCAGTTCTTACAAGCAACAGAGAGAGGAAAATTATGGCAACTTATTTGTTCAGCAAAGAATTACTGCCTGCTTATGCCTTTGTCCCCAATGCATGTCAGCACATTAGCAGCTTCCCAGCTGTTTTACTGAACCCTAACGTATCCCAACAATTCTAAGTGATAGCAAACAGATCAAAGCAGATTACTTAGCAGATAACCAAAAGCTCAAACTAAGCCTAACATACTAGATGGATAGAATTTGAATTAGCAATTTCTCACCCTGACTGATGATACAAGCAGTTCCCCTAGTTTCCATACACAAGCTAGAAATCCCTTTACCCTGTGACCAGCAGTTCCCCCAGTTCAGTCTTTGTTCCTCAGGTGTTTCCAGGAGTTCGCTTGTGTGGGGAATGAGGCCAAGAGATGATGTCATACCCCACCTTATGTAGCTTTTCCATATGGCGGGAACCATTTGTTCCAATCTAAGTTCCCAGTCCAGTTTGTGGAAAAATACAGGTACCAAAATGGAGTTCGTTGTCATGTGGTCTAGTCACATGTCCTGCTGAGTCATAGTAGCATGACTCATAAGCTGGCTGAAACAATCACAGGAAGGCTAAGCTCTTCCACGGTCCATTGTCTTTGTTGATAAGCCATCAGCTCTGTCTGGCTTCTTCATTGTTGTACCTGAAAGGCTCATTGTGGGTGTTACCCAGAGTAAGCACCTTTGAAATACAGTTATATAGTCAATATCCATAACTTCAGATACGAACATGATATGTGCACACAAATAGGATAATCATATTCAGCACATGATGCATCTTGCACAAAATGCATCATAATTATGTCCTAATCATATTATAACCATACCACTATGCTGAATATGGGGGTGTAGTGTCAGATAAGGCCTAATTTCAAGGCACGGGATTTGGGAATGGAACTTCCCCTCTTTGTGGAACAGGAAATAACCCTCCAGCCAGGGCTGGGACAACTTTCCAGACTCCCAGTGCTGGAGCCTGAATCTACTGGCACTTCATTAGTTACCACCACCCCCAATCTTTGTGGTAACTGCAAACTTTATCCATGATGATTTTATATTCTGTTCTAGGTCATTGATAAGAATGTTAAATAGCACATGGGGAAAAAGCAATCCTTGTGGGAACCCGCTAGAAATAAATCCACTGACCATGGTTCCCCATTTACAATCCCAGTTTTTAATCTGTTTAATGTATGCTGTGTTTATTTTGTATCATTCTAGTTTTTTGTCAAGATATTGTGCTGAATCAAGTCATATGCCTTACAGAAGTCTAGACATATTACATCAATAATATTAGCTGCAACCAAACTTTTGATCTCATCTGATAAGGATATCCAGTTAGTTTGATAGGATCTATTTTCTCTAAACCTTTGTTAATAGATACTAATTATATTACCTTCCTTTAATTCTTTATTAACAAAATCCAGTATCGACAGCTCCGTTATTTTGCTCAGTATTGATATCAGACTGACACTCTTGTAATTAGCTGGATCATCTCTTTTACACTTTTTAGTATTGGCACAGCATTAGCTTAATTCCAGTCTTCTGGAATTTCCCAGTGTTCCAAGTCCTAATTACAATCAACATTAATAGTCCACCACGCTCCTCCACCAGGTCTTTAAAAACTCTTGGATACAAGTTATCCAGACCTGCTGATTTAAACATGTCTAACTGTAATAGCTGCTGTTTAATGTCCTTGTGAGTTCTTGTTGGAATGGAAGGAGTGTCGTCAACATCTTATGATGCGAGTACAGCATCTGTTTTTCTCCAAATCCAGGAGAGAACACTTATTGAACACTTTTACCTCTTCTGCATTATTTTTGATAATTCTGCCATTTCCATCTAGTAATTTATCACTACCATTGTTAGGATTAATATACTTTTCAAACCTTCCTTCTTATTTTCATTGATTGGTCATTGATTTCCCTTACCAATTTTCTACAATTCTGACCTTCTAACTCAGGGGTGAGCAACCTTTCAGAAGTCTTCCTTTATTCACTCGAATTGAAGGTTTTGAGTGCGCCAGTAATACATTTAAACATTTGTAGAAGATCTTTCTCTGTCTATAATATATAACTAAACTATTGTTGTATGTAAAGTAAATAAGGCTTTTAAAATGTTTAAGAAACTTCATTTAAAATTAAATTAAAATGCAAAGTCCCCCGGACTGGTGGCCAGGACCCGGGCATTGTGAGTGCCACTGAAAATCAGCTTGCGTGCTGCCTTCAGCACCCGTGCCATAGGTTGCCTACCCCTGTGTGACGTTATTGATATAAACTGGGACCATATAGAACATGGTTTGCAACCAAGGTCCTGTAGTGGCACCAAATCTTAGGTAAAGGGGGTCATCTAAGGTGTCTAAGACCAGGTTATGGGTTGCTGGTTATGATTATGCTGTCTATATGTATGTATCATTTTGTAGTTGAAGTTATAAGTATTAGCTTTATACTGTCTGTATTTTGTATTTGTGCTCTGCTTCTGGGTGACATCCCAGACAAGTTGGTGTTAGCTCTGCCTAGCCTGCTTGATGGCCCATTAAGGACCATCAGCTACACAATTGACCCATGGAGAGAAGGCAGACACACCTTGTAACTCAGCAAAGTGCAGGGACTGGCTCATGTGACTCCAGACTCCATTTTGCTGTAATGTTCCACAGTAAGGACAAAGAGGTTCTTACACCTGGAAAAGCCTGTATAAGGCTGATGCCTCATCTCCATCTGGTCTTCAGTCCTGCTTCTTACCTCTGGAGGGACTTTGCTACAAGCTGAAGTTCTGCACAAAGGACTAATGACCCATCCCAGCTGGGGATGTACTCCAGAGACTTGATTTGACCCTCCAGTTTATGCCATCACTGCTACAAGCCTGAACTAAGAACTTTGCCATTACTGTATGTAATTGATTCCATCTAACCAATTCTAGCTCTCATCTCTACCTTTTTCCCTTTATGAATAAACCTTTAGATTTTAGATTCTAAAGGATTGGCAACAGCATGATTTGTGAGTAAGATCTGATGTGACCTGGGTCTGGGGCTTGATTCTTTGGGATCGAGAGAACCTTTTTCTTTTACTGGGGTGCTGTATCCCCACCAGTGCCAGGACGAGTGGCACTGGTGGGGATACTGGGAGACTGGAGTGTCTAAGGAAATTGCTTGTGTGACTTGTGGTTAGCCAGTGGGGTGAAACCAAAGTCCTTCTTGTCTGGCTCCACACCTGGCTGCAGCGCTGGCTGTACACCTGGTCTGCTTGGGGTGTAGCGAATGCAGCGCTGGTGATCCAGCGCTGCTCATCAGGTGTGGACACACACCAGCGCTTTAATTGGCCTCCAGGGAATAAGGAGATGTCCCAGAATTCCTGTTCAGCCACTCTGCTCATCAGTTTGCACTCCACTGCTCTGGCCTCAGGTGACCCGCCCCTTTAAGTGCCCTGGGAATTTTAAAAATCCCCTTCCTGTTTGCTGCAGCCAGGTGTGGAGTGCAATCAGTTAATCTTTGCAGGTGACCATGCCTCCACGTGGCAAACGAGCCCCAGCATGGAGCACTAGCGAGTTGCTGGACCTCATTAGTGTTTGGGGGCAGGAAGCTGTGCAGTTCCAGCTGCGCTCCAGCCGTAGGAATTATGATACCTTTGGGCAGGTATCAAGATCCATGCTGGGTAGGGGCCATGAGCGGGATGCGCTGCAATGCAGGGTTAAAGTGAAGGAGCTGCGGAGTGCCTATTATAAAGCCCATGAGGTAAACCGACGCTCGGGCGCTGCCCCCACGACCTGCCGTTTTTACGGGGAGATGGATGCGATACTTGGGGGTGACCCCACTGCCAATCCGAGGACCACGATGGACACTTCTGATCAGGGTGGGGGACAGGAGCAGCAGCAGGAGGAGGAGGAGGAGGAAACAGCGAGTGAAGCTACTGGGATGGGGGACGACACCCCAGAGTCCCAGGAGGCATGCAGCCAGGAGCTCTTCTCAAGCCAGGAGGAAGGTAGCCAATCCCAGCAGCCAGCAGTTGCTGAAGGACAATCAGAGGAGCGGGTTACCGGTAAGCTGCTTTTATTTTCAGGGTGGAAATGTTTCTGGAGAGGAGGTGGGGTTTGGGCTGCATGCAGGCATGCCTAGATGTGGAATAGCCCATTGATGTGGTCTATCACTTCGCGGTAATCGGCTGCAGTAATCTCCTGAAAAGTTTCAGCCAGAGCATGGGCAATGTGTCTGTGCAGGTTTATAGGGAGAGCCACTGTGGTCTTTGTCCCAGTCAGGCTAACGCGTCCGCGCCACTCTGCCATCAGGGGTGGGGGGACCATTGCTGCACACAGGCAAGCTGAGGGGCCAGGGCGGAATCCGCATTGCTGTAGAAGACACTCCCTTGCTTCTCTGGTGATCCGTAGCAGCGAGACATCTTCCAGGAGTAACTGCTGTGGAAAATGTTGGGAGACTCTTTAATGCAGATCCCCCCTGTAGCTGTTTGCTGTCCCCAACGCACAGAAACCCCTGCACAGCCCTGAAGCAATCTCAGTACCCCTTACTCACCATTTCGTGGGTCCTGTTCTGCTGTGTGCTATTATTTGTTATGGGAAAAGTATGCTAAAGTGAAGACTGTAAACTCCTTCAGTGTGTGGGAATTACTGTCTGGATGAGATAATGAACAATGCTACCCTGTTAACTGTTGCCATTTTTGCCTTCCAAAAGTGACCTTTACTGCTGGACTGCCTAGCTCCAGCACTGCTCAGAGACTGCAAAATCTAAGGAAAAAGCCACAAAACCAAGGAAGACATGCAGAAAGCAGTTATTGATCACTCTGCTAGAGAGAGTAGGACTCTGCAGGACTGGAGAGAAAGGGAAAGCAGGATCCGCCAGAGAAACGCAGTGGCCAAGAGGAAGAGCACAGAGCAGCTGCTAAGCATCCTGTCGCGCCAAGCGGACTCTATGGAATCACTCGTAGCCATGCAAGCAGAGCACTACCGTGCTACTCCCCCGCCCCCCCGTCCCAAAGCTTTTCCCCTTGTGCCCCAATGTCAGCTCAAACCCCCCTTCCCCAGCATCCAGGTTCTTACCACCACCAGCTGCCTCCAACACCTGTACGTTCACCAACCAGCCCTGAGAACTACAACCATTACCCTCTGTACTCAACCCCCATCACCATGCAGTATATGCACCCTGAAGTGCAGCAGTCATTGCACAGCACTCCAGACAGGACATATGCAAACTTGTGAATGTACAGTTCACCAACCCACACCCCTGTCCTCTTATGTTCCTGAAATGTTGTGTGTCTGTCTGTCAAGGAAGTTTGTTTCTTTTCAATAAAAGAATTCTTGGTTTGAAAACAGTCTTTATTATTGCAGATAGTGGAAAGATACCTTAGCCCAGTAAAGAAACAGGCACTGCAAATCATTTTAGGGAATAATAGAATCCTACCACTGTAACCACTGCACTTCACTCCCATGCAAGGCAACAAACATTACTGTTGGCTTTCAGCCTCAAATTCTTCCCTCAAGGCATCCCTAATCCTTGTAGCCCTGTGCTGGGCCTCTCTATTAGCCCTGCTCTCTGGCTGTGCATATTCAGCCTCCACAACTTGAACCTCGGTGGTCCATGCCTGACTGAATGTTTCACCCTTCCCTTCACAAATATTATGGAGGGTACAGCACACGGATATAACCGCAGGGATGCTGCTTTCCCCCAAGTCTAGCTTCCCATACAGGGACCTCCATCTAGCTTTTAAACGCCCAAAAGCACACTACACAGTCATTCGGCACCGGCTCAGCCTGTAGTTGAACCGGTCCTTGCTCCTGTCAAGTTTCCCTGTATAGGGTTTCATGAGCCAAGGCAGTAACGGGTAAGCGGGGTCTCCAAGGATCACAATGGGCATTTCGACGTCCCCTACTGTGATCTTCCTGTCTGGGAAAAAAGTCCCTGCCTGCATCTTCCTGAACAGGCCACTGTTCCGAAAGATGCGTACATCATGCACCTTTCCAGGCCAGCCTGTGTAAATGTCAATGAAACGCCCACGGTGATCCACAAGCGCCTGGAGAACCATAGAGAAATACCCCTTCCGATTAACATACTCGGATGCTAGGTGGGGGGGTGCCAGAATAGGAATATGCGTCCTATCTATCGCCCCTCCACAGTTAGGGAAACCCATTTGTGCAAAGCCATCCACAATGTCCTGCACGTTCCCCAGAGTCACGGTTCTTCTTAGCAGAATGCGATTAATTGCACTGGAAACTTGCATCAACACGATTCCAGCGGTCGACTTTCCCACTCCAAACTGGTTCCCGACCAACCGGTAGCTGTCTGGAGTTGCCAGCTTCCAGATTGCAATAGCCACCCGCTTTTCCACCGTCAGGACAGCTCTCCATCTTGTGTCCTTGCGCCGCAGGGTGGGGGCGAGCTCAGCACACAGTCCCATGAAAGTGGCTTTTCTCATCCGAAAGTTCTGCAGCCACTGCTCGTCATCCCAGACTTCCATGACGATGTGATCCCACCACTCAGTGCTTGTTTCCTGAGCCCAAAAGCGGCGTTCAACTGTGCAGAGCATTTCCGTGAATGCCACAAGCAATGTAGTGTCACACGCGGCAGGCTACTCGATATCGTCGGACTCCTCACTGTCACTTTGGAGCTGAAGGAAGAGCTCAACTGCCAAATGACACTCATCAGCACAGTCCTCAGCAGCTCGGGCTCCATTTCCCACAGAAATTGTGATTAAAACACAGCAAGCGACTCACAAACGTGGCCGGAATAACTGTGACTGCTGGGATGTGAAGCGATGCACCACGGGGCGTTGGAACAGGAAGCAGAATGACCCGCACACTTCCTTCCCCTTCCCACAATACTCAGCGCCAAAATAGGACGAGGTGCTCTGTGGGATAGCTGCCCACAATGCACCTCTCAATACAGCGCTGGAAATGCTGTCAAGTGTGGCCACACTGCAGCGCTGTCCCTACACGGGTGCATGGCCAGCGCTGTAACTCCCAGTGCTGCAATTTTCATGTGTAGCCAAGGCCTTAGAGGTGGAAAAACCCCAGGCTTGGGCTGTGACTGCCCTATTTGAGCAATTGGTCCTGAATTGGCACTCTCAGTTGGGTCCCACCAGAACCGCCTCGTCACACCCTGTTCTAACTAATATTCTTTACTACTGACTTCCCTTTTCTTCCTTATATTTTATTTGGAGAGTGTTTCCTACCAGGGAGCCATTAGTAGGGTCCAGAGCCAGCCCCATCTCCTATATCAAACTCTGGCTAGTAGGTATGTGATAAATGTGACGACCCTGCCTGCGTCTGTCATCTGGGAGACACAAAGTTTCTCTCTTTCTACCCTCTGATGCTGCCTGGCTGCTCTAAGCTAGGTGAGGTGGGACTCTGTTAACATGTGCCTCTCAGAGCTTCCATTTCCCTGATGCTGCTGTTCCGTGAATAGTGGGATTGTGAGTGGGGCAGCAGGTACTGAGTGTTGGACTCTTGCTCTTTCAGGGGCCGGTGACCTTCGAGGAGGTGGCTGTATATTTCACCAGGGAGGAATGGGCTCTGCTGGACCCTGTTCAGAGAGCCCTCTACAGGGATGTCATGCAGGAGAACTATGAGACGGTGACCTCGCTGGGTAAGGAGTCCTGTCCCCTGGGTTATTAGAACCTGTGGGGTCTCTGAAGAACCTGAGCAGTAATAACTTTATACCTTTATTCATCATACAAGTTTTGACAGGTTTCCTTGCCCCCCTTTTTTTGCCTTATCTCCCACCCACTAGTACCATTTTTGGACATGTGCCTTTTTGGTGCTGTCACACATTTTAAAATTGCATTGAATGTATCCTTATTGGCTACATTAGTAACTACATTAATCACTGTAGCTTTCATGCCTTTTCCTCATTTTAAGAGGAAAATATGCTGCCTGTAGAATTCTAAATTGAGTAAATAGGTGTGTGACTCATGCATGGCTTGTGTGACAGTCAGATGAGCTCTTTTAGGAGAGCGTGTAATGTTGCCGTTCAGGATCCCATGGGTGAAGGGATAAGCGAGCCGTGGGAGGGACGGAGACGGGGGGTAGTAGATATGCCAGGACATGGGGCGGGTGTGTGCAGGGTTAGAGCTAAGAAGCAGCGGAGGTTGTGAGAGACGAGGAGGGAGGTTGTGAGAGACGAGGAGGGAACACAAGAAGCTACCAAGGCGCCGGGAGGTGGTGCTGGCTGAGAGTAATGGGAAGAAGGGGAGGGGAGTGTGGGGGAAGGGCACCCAGGAAGTGGGGTGGGTGGGTCAGTGGGAGGGAGGAGAGGTTTGGGGATCTGGAGCTGTGGGGGATCCCAGACCTTTAACCCCAAATCCCTACCCAAGCCTTGTTGCTTTAGAGCCTCCACTCCAGTTTTATTTCTGTTCAGTTTCACTTTATTATACATTTTTTTCCCCCCAAATATTATTATTTTAACTCTTGACCTCCCTCTCCCACTCATTACCCGCCTCCTCACATAACCTCCCCATCTCCTATGCACAGCGACCCTGGCCACCGATCCTGAGTCCTTGCTGCATCCTCCCGCCCAGAGCAGGGCCCCTAGCCAGGCACAAATGGGCACTTCGTTGATGATGTCACAGGGTGGTATAGTCTGTACAATTTTTACACCTATAAGATTACATATTCCGAAGCCCTTCACACCAGTCGGGCTTATCTCTATACGCCGATACAGTCTGTTCCCCAGTGTTCCCTTCCCAGCTCTGATGCCGCAGAGCCTGGCCTGTGTCCCTGTTCCCGTTCGCCCCCAACCAACATTCAACATTCATGGGGCCTCATCTGGAGCACTGTGTCCAGTTTTGAGCCCAACACTATAAGAAGGATGTGGAAAAATTGGAAAGCATCCAGCGGGGGGCAACAAAAATGGTTAGGGGACTGGAACACATGACTTCTGAGGAGAGGCTGAGGGGACTGGGATTGTTTAGTCTGCAGAAGAGAAGAATGAGGGGGGGATTTGACAGCTGCTTTCAACTACCTGAAAGGGGGCTTCAAAGAGGATGGATCTAGGGGTAGGTCTTCACTACCCGCCGGATCGGCGGGTAGCAATCGATTTCTCGGAGTTCGATATATCGCGTCTCATATTGAACTCCGAACGCGCTCCTGTCGACTCCGGAACTCCACCACCGCGAACGGCGGTGGCGGAGTCGACGGGGGAGCTGCGGACGTCGATCCCGCGGCGTAAGGACGGGTAAGTAATTCGAACTAAGGTATTCGACTTCAGCTACGCTATTTGCGTAGCTGAAGTTGCGTACCTTAGATCGAACCCCCCCCCCCGTGTTGACCAGGCCTAGACTCTTCTCAGTGGTAGCAGATGACAGAACAAAGAGTAATGATTTCAAGTTGCAATGGGGGAGGTTTAGGTTGGATATTAGGAAACACTATTTCACTAGGAGGGTGGTGAAGCCCTGGGATGGGCTCCCTAGGGAGGTGGTGGAATCTCCTTCCTTAGAGGTTTTTAAGATCAGGCTTGACAAAGCCTCGGCTGGGATGATTTAGTTGGGGATTGATCCTGCTTTGAGCAGGGGTGGGACTAGATGACCTCCTGAGGTCCCTTCCAACCCTGATATTCTATTATTCCAATTTCCTTCCTCCCTCCTGTTTGACCCCATTTATAGAGTAATATTCTCAGCTATACCTTAACCAGTAATTGTGCTGAAATTGAACTAACCAATTCTAACATATTGTGACATAATTCTCTAACCCAGGCGTCGGCCACCTTTCAGAAGTGGTGTGCTGAGTCTTCATTTATTCACTCTAATTTAAGATTTCATGTGCCAATAATACATTTTAACGTTTTTAGAAAGTCTCTTTCTATAAGTTTATAATACATAATTGAACTATTGTATGTAAAGTCAGTAAGGTTTTTAAAATGTTTAAGAAGCTTCATTTAAAATTAAATTAAAATGCAGAGCCTTCTGGACCGGTGGCCAGGACCTGGGCAGTGTAAGTGCCTCTGAAAATCAGCTCGTGTGCCGCCATAGGTTGCCTACTCCTGCTCTAACCAATTATAAACCAGTACCCTAATTAACTTACACCTGGCAACATTAATTATACAGGAGAGAGAAACAATTAGAGAACCAGACTGATTAACAATGTAAAAGTGGTGGCCATAAAGATAAAGCAATACAGAAATGAGGGTTTCACAACCACAACCATTGATAAGTGATTTCTTGCCAGACAGAATGCTATCAAATTAAGGTTTCTTTAACCATCTTAAGATCCGGACAGGACTGTCTTCCTAACAGCCCAATAGCACCTTATTTCAGTGTGACTGGTTTGGGATGTGAGGATGGGACCCTTCGCTTCCCAGCTTATGGCTGCCCCTGCTGCTTAGCCAAAGGCCTTAGCCTAAGAACAAGGCCTCAGGCTGTCCTAGTGAGAGAAGGCCCAGACACAGGCAGACTGTGATTTTGATTCTTTGTTTTCATACTCCTGTAACTAGCTAAGTGATAAAAATACACCTAAGTTCTTTAAATATAGGCTTTGCAGGCAGGCCTGAATATCGCCATTCTAACAGAGGGTTCTGCCCCTTCCCCCATGCTGCGTCTGTCTTGTCTATTTAGACTGTAAATTCTTCAGAGCATGGGCCATGTACTATTCTGCATTTGTACTGTGCCTAGCACAACGGAGACACACTGTTAATTGGTCCTTAGGCACTCAGGTAATGCGTATGATTAATAATAATAATAACTCGTGCCACTTGGAGCCAAGGAAGCTGGTCTTGGGATGTTACTGCTTAAAAATGATCTGAGCTTAAAACCATGGAATATTCTTTGTGACAAGTATCCCACAAATTCCACTGACCTCCCTTGTTTTCTTTGCCTGGCATAGGGTTTCTAAATTCCAAACCTGATGTGGTCTCACAGCTGGAACGAGGGGAAGAGCCGTGGGTCCTGGACCTCCAGGGCTCTGAGAAAGAAGTGCTTCCAAGAGCTGCCTGCACAGGTGAGGACTTGGTTAAAGCAAGTCAAAAACTGTCCGTGAATACAGGAAACATTCGGGATGCCCTACAAAGACCTTGTGAGCTCTCCAAGTTCAGGATTGTTCCCTGCAGATGTGGAATAATTAGGCAGATGTCACTCATGGCTTCCCACCTATCCTGACTAACAACTGGCAGCAGATCCCTACCTGATCCCACTTTCCCCCCTCCATGTTCTGGTGAAATGCAGACCAAAACTGATCCCTTCCTCTCTCCTCTGGGGAAAATCAGCTCCTGATAGGTTTGATCTCTCCTGCACATATTTTGGTTTGTTCATCCCTTTTAAAATTCCTGTCTCTGAGATTTCCTTTCTCTCAGGCACAGGGAGTGACCTATGCCTGGATTCTCTCTGTCTCCCATCAGGTGATAGGATGGTGCGTGAGAATGAGGAGCAGAAACCCCAGCAGGAAGATGCTGAGCAAGGAGCACCACATGGGATGTTATCAGGAAGACCCAAAGGAATGTTTCCAGGAGTTGTGCACTCCGAGAAACAGTAAAAGCCTCTGAGACTCAGCAGAGGCCAGAGGAGAACTTCAGTCAGCGCTCACACCTTATCACACATCAGAGAATCCACACAGGGGAGACGCCCTACACGTGCTCTGAGTGTGGGAAAAGCTTCAGTTATTGCTCTGCCCTTATCACACATCAGAGAATCCACACGGGAGAGAAGCCCTACACATGCTGTGAGTGCGGGAAAAGCTTTAGTCAGCGCTCAAACCTTATCACACATTGTAGAATCCACACAGGGGAGACGCCCTACACATGCTCTAAGTGCGGGAAAAGCTTTAGTCAGCGCTCAAACCTTATCACACATTGTAGAATCCACACAGGGGAGACGCCCTACACATGCTCTAAGTGCGGGAAAAGCTTCAGTCTGCGCTCAAACCTTATCACACATCAGAGAATCCACACAGGAGAGAAGCCCTACACGTGCTCTGAGTGCGGGAAAAGCTTCAGTCGCCGCTCTGCCCTTATCACACATCAGAGAATCCACACGGGAGAGAAGCCCTACACGTGCTCTGAGTGGGAAAAGCTTCAGTGATTGCTCTATCCTTATCACACATCAGAGAATCCACACGGGAGAGAAGCCCTACACATGCTCTGAGTGTGGGAAAAGCTTTAGTCAGCGCTCTGCCCTTATCACACATCAGAGAATCCACACGGGAGAGAAGCCCTACACATGCTCTGAGTGTGGGAAAAGCTTCAGTCACCGCTCTGCCCTTATCACACATCAGAGAATCCACACGGGAGAGAAGCCCTACACGTGCTTAGTGTGGGAAAAGCTTCAGTGATCGCTCTGCCCTTATCACACATCAGAGAATCCACATGGGAGAGACTCTCTACAGTCACGTGTACTGAGTGCGGGGAAAGTTTCGGGTGGAGCTCTCACCTTATCAGACATCAGAGAATCCACACAGGGGAGATGCCCTACACGTGCTCTGAGTGCGGGAAAAGCTTCAGGCAGAGCTCAAACCTTATTACACATCAGAGAATACACACATGAGAGCTCCCCTACACATGCTCTGCATTTGGGAAAAGCTTCAATCAGATGTCATTCCCTATTAGATATCAGAAAATCCAAATCGGAGAGAACTGTAAGAAATGCCTTTGTTAGGGCTTCCCAAAGATTTGTTTTTAAAAATATCACATTTGCTAATTCCAATATAGTGATCTTTGCACCATCTTCACTGTGGTCTCTCAGCTCTGCCAGATGAGTTGCCTGCTTCTCCCTTTTGCAGCTCACCCTTCTTTGGGGTCAGTCCTGTGATCTTTTCTATCAGCTCCTTCCCTTTTGACTTGTAGGAGCGTGTGTCCCTCCAGCCAGGAATTTCATTAGCTCCAGGTGGGGGAGAGAGGGTTGATGCCAACAAGCTACCCTGAGGCAAAAGTTACCTGTGCCTTACATCCACTAGGACTGTACATGGAATTGGGTGCTCAAGTTAGTGATTTTGGTGTAAAAAGACAATTATAGTTGTAGAGCAGAAGCAGCCCAGGGAGTGAACCTAACAGACAATGATCAAGTGATCTCTCTCCTGCCATCCATCTCCATCCTCTGACAAAGAGAGGCTAGGGACACCATTCCTTACCCATCCTGGCTAATAGCCATTAATGGACTTAGCCTCCGTGAATTTATCCAGTTTTCTTTTAAACCCTGTTATAGTCCTAGCCTTCACACCCTCCTCAGGCAAGGAGTTCCACAAGTTGACTGTGCGCTGTGTGAAGAAGAACTTCCTTTTATTTGTTTTAAACCTGCTGCCTATTAATTTCATTTGGTGGCCCCTAGTTCTTGTATTATGGGAGTAAGTAAATAACTTTTCCTTATCTACTTTCTCAACATCACTCATGATTTTATATACCTCTATCACAGGCCTGCACAACATGCGGCCTGCGGAGCCTCACTGTGCGGCCCGCCGGGAGATTCTAAATCCCCGGCGCTCTGCTGGCAGTCCAAAGCCCTTTGATTCCCAGCCACGGCAGGGAATCAAAGGACTCTGGGCTGCCGGCATCCGCGGGGAGCCCAGAGCCTTTTACATCCCAGCCGTGGCCGGGAGTCACGCCCCTGGCCGCTGATTGAATTCCAGCCCCTGGCCGCTGATTGCCCCCTCCCCAGACCCCTGCCCCAATTTCCCCCAGGACCAACACCCCCTATCTAAGCACCACTGGTCCTTGTCCCCTGATTACCCCCTCCTGAGACCCCTGCCCCATCTAAACCTCCCTTCTCCTTGTCCCCAACTGCCCCCTCCTGAGACCCCACCCAACTTCCCCCCAGGACCCCACCCCCGACCAGTCCCCTGATAAACCTCCTGGACTCCCATGCCTATCCTATTGCTGCCTGTCCCCTGACTGCCCCTCCGAACCTCTGCCCCCTCCAACCCCCCCTGCTCCTTGTCCCTTGACTGCCCCCCCGGAACCACCTACCCCTTCTCCAAACCCCAAACTGCTTACTGTGCCACTCAGACCAGCGTGTCTGGCTCCGTGCAGCTCCAGACATTTGCTGCCATGCTCCCCCATGGAGTCCCCCCGCCCCCAGCACCTGCTTTCCAGATTTGAACACCTCAAAATTCAGGAGTGCTCAAGCTCGGTTTGGGCAGCTGTTACTTCATTTCTCCCAAATCAAATATACTGATCCACTGTAACTTGCTGTAGAAAAAGTAGGATAAAATTGAGCAAGAAATGCTTATTAGGACTGGAATTGCTATTTTCAACAGCCATTGCCTTTTTGTTTGTTTGAAAGGAAGACAGTGATATTGCATTGGCAAATTCCCCATAGAAAGAAAGAGTGGAACAAAAGAATAATAAAGGCACCTCAACTTTTCCTCATTTATGGAGGACAGTCTTATAATATTCATCCAGATATCCTCCAATCACACAAGCTGAAAATTGTTCCACTTTACTGCAGATCTGTAACCATATGGGAACCAATCCTGTCTGTGTTCTGTGCACATCCAAAATTCCTGCTGAATGACCCGCCCTGGGAGCGAGTTACCAGTGACCCAGGGCTGGGGCAGCAGGAGGTGTGGAGGGGGCACTGGTGGGAGGGAGCCCAGGGCTGGGGCAGCAGCAGGGTGGAGGGAGGGCACTGGTGGGGAGGAAAGGGGGAAGCCCAGCACTGGGGTGACGGGGGGGGGGGGAGCCCAGGACTGGCGCAGCAGGAGAGTACGGGGGGAGCCCAGGGCTGGGAAGGGGGACAGCCACAATTTTTTTTTGCTTGGGGCAGCAAAAAAACCTAGAGCCGGCCCTGCCGGGTTCCCCCAGCCGCCAGAGCCCCGGGCCCTTTAATTTTCCCCTGAGGGCTCCCAGCCACCTCTTTAGCTGGGAGCCCCTGGTTGATTTAAAATAAAGTATCACCTCCCCATCCCCAACCTTCCTTTTTGGCCCACAGCTGTTTTGGTGGGGCGGCGCTGGGGAAGGAGGGTTTGTTTCCGCAGGGCTGGGCATTTCCTCGGGCTGGGAGGTTTCAGCCCTCGGCTGTTTTCTTTGGAGGAATGTGGCCCTCGCCGCTTTACGAGTTGTGCAGGCCTGATTTATTGTGTCTCTGTTCTCTTCTCCTTCTCCCCCCAATTCCTCGTCTCCAATGGCTCTGCCTTTCTCCTCTTGCTCCCTCTCCCCTGCCCTTTCCAGGAACTCTCACTCTACAGCATTTAGGACAAGCCAGAGCTCCCATGTTCTGCACATGAGCCTGTGTCAGAGGACGTGTGACCCCGGTCAGAACCAGTCACCAGATCAATATGACCCTTTATGGGCGACTTCTCTGCCTGCTCTGCAATTTACATCTCCCCTCTCCCCCAAACAGGGTGGGGTACAGCTCTGACTGAGAGGCCTCACAGGAGAAATTTCAGCCCAAAGACAAATTTGTGTGAAATGCTGAGAAGTGAAGAGCCCCCTTCCCCTCCCCCAAATCCCCAGAACTCTAGTGTCACCCCCATGGCACCAGCACAGGGAACCCAGTGAGATGGGGTTACAGAATACAAGGGAGAGGGAGCAGGGGAGAGCAGTGACAGGGACTCTCTCACTCTCTGTCACGGAGTGTGGGGGAGTCAGGGCCCTGCACCCCCGGGCTCCCTGTGATTCACCAGGACTCTCAGCCAGCCAGTAAAGCAGAAGGTTTATTTAGACGACAGGAACACAGTCCAACACAGGTCTTGCAGGCACAGGTAACAGTATCCCCCCTGTTAGGTCCATCTTGGGGCCCCAGGAGCCCCATAGCCCCTGTTGGGGATCAGAGCCCTGTCTCTGCTTCCCTTTTCCCCAGCCAGCTCCAGTCTGCCCAACCCCCTCCGGCCCCTCCTCTCTGCTCAACTTCTTTCCCGGGCCAGGAGGTCACCTGACCGCTTTGTCTCCCACACTTTTAGTTGCACCTTTGCAGGGGAGGTGCCCAGGCCATCCGTTGCTAGGAGACAGAGTGTCAGGCATTCGGTTGCACTGGCCTTTTGCTTTGCTAGATACTTAAGATCTGCACACAGCACCCCAGTAAGAACAGTCCCACTTTGTCACATTCTCCTTCTCTCTTCTCTTTCCTTCCAGGAACTGCAGTCACAGCAGGGAGGGGTTTGTCTCTTTATTAGGGATCCCTCTGTGTCACGGAGGCTGCAAAAGTCATAGATTCTGTGACTTCTGCAGTGGCCACTGTGGCTGACTCCGTGGCTGCCCCAGCAGCTGGCCTGGGGACAGACTGAGCAGTGGTTCCAAGGGTGGCAGGAGCAGCCACAGCTCAGTGGCTCCTGGCACCTGTCCCGAGGTGGCCGGAGCAGGGCTGGCCTCTGGGGCTCCCCTGACCTGGCAGCATCTGGAGCGGCAGTGGGTCCCCGGGGCTTCTCCCCCCGTACATGGTGCCCTGCCCCTGGGCCTCCCTCCCCACGATTCAATGAGGGGTATTTATGGTATAAGTCATGGCCGGGTCATGGGCAATGAGCTTTTGGGTTTTGCCCGTGATCTGTCCATGACATTTACTAAAAATACCTGGGATTAAATCTTCGCCTTCCTCATTATCGATCAAATAAATCAAAACGCCTCCACCTGCAAGTGGATTTTGCCCAGGACCCTCAGAGTCAGCAGCTGTTACGCCCCCACGGAGCTCTCTGGTCAGGTGTCCTAGCGCTGGAAGCCTCCTGTTTAGATCCTAAAATAGCGTTTTTGCACCAGGGGGGGCTGAAATTTTGGACCGGACATTGTAGCTCCACCGTTATTTTACTGAATTGCTTCAAAACAGCAAGTCAAGAAAGTCTCCTAAGTGCCAGGCTCTCTGCCATGGAAACAGCTGCCCCTGCTCTGCAGGAGTCTGTGCGTTCCACACAGCAACGTACACACCTGCTCCGCACTGAAGGGGGGTCAGACAGCGACAGGGCCGGTAACACAAATACTTCAAACTATTAACTCCAGGTCCCTTCCTTTCTTTAACCCAGGATGTGCCAGTCACCTGGTAACCATGGTGTTATCTTCACCTTAAAATACCTCTCAGTACATTTTCAGCAGCCCTCCACCCCCTGCCCTCCCTGCAGCCAGCCCCTGTCTCCAGCCAGCCCAGCACGCCCCGGCTCCAGCCAGCCCCTGCTGAACCCCCCTGCCCTGCCTCCAGCCAGCCCCGCACCCCCTGCCCTGCCTGCAGCCAGCTCTGCAACCCTGCCCTGCCCGCAGCCAGCCCCGCACCGCATGCCCTGCCCGCAGCCAGCCCCGCACCCCCTGCCCTGCCTGCAGCCAGCCCCATCTGCTGCCAGCCCCACACCCCCTGCCCTGCCCGCAGCCAGCCCCATCTGCTGCCAGCCCCACACCCCCTGCCCTGCCCGCAGCCAGCCCCTGTCTGCGGCCAGCCCCGCACCCCCTGCCCTGCCTACAGCCAGCCCCAGTCTGCCGCCAGCCCCGCACCCCCTGCCCTGCCCGCAGCCAGCCCGTCTGCAGCCAGCCCCGCACCCCATGCCCTGCCCACACCAGCCCCTGTCTCCAGCCAGCCGCGCATGCCCCGGCTCCAGCCAACCCCTGCTGCACCCCCCTGCCCTGCCTGCATCCAGCCCCGCACCCCCTGCCCTGCCCGCAGCCAGCCCCTGTCTGCGGCCAGCCCTGCACCCAGCCCCTGTCTGCGGCCAGCCCTGCACCCAGCCCCTGTCTGCAGCCAGCCCTGCACCCAGCCCCTGTCTGCAGCCAGCCCCGCACCCCCTGCCCTGCCCGCAGCCAGCCTGTCTGCAGCCAGCCCCGCACCCCCTGCCCTGCCCGCAGCCAGCCCCTGTCTGCAGCCAGCCCCGCACCCCCTGCCCTGCCCGCTGCCAGCCTGTCTGCAGCCAGCCCCGCACCACCTGCCCTGACCGCAGCCAGCCCCTGCCTCCGGCCAGCCCCGCACCCCACGCCCTGCCTGCAGCCCTGCACCCTCTGCCCTGCCCGCACCAGCCACATCCTCCCTGCCCTGCCTGCAGCCAGCTCTACACCCCCTGCCCACATCCAGCCCCTTCCACACCCCCTGCCCTGTCTCCAGCCAACTCCTGCCACACCCCCTGCCACTCACCCCTGGCTGAAGCCAGCCAGTCCCGCACTCCTCTGTCTCCAGCCCTGCCAACCCCTGATGCACCCCCCTGCGTCCCTGCCTGAAGCCAGACAGCCTGCCCCACACACCCCTGTCTCCAGCCAGCCCCGCACACCTTGCCTGCAGCCAGACCCTACCTCCAGCCAGCTCCTGCCCTGCCTGCAGCCAGCCCCATGGCCACTGGTGCTCTGCACTTCCCAGGGCACTAACCCTGCACACCTGCTTCAATGAGGGGGGCACGGAGCAGCTGGGACCCACACATGGTTACACCCTAAGGTGACCAGACAGCGAGTGTGAAAAATCGGGACAGGGAGTGGGGGGTAATAGGATCCTAGATAAGAAAAAGACCCCAAAATTGGGACATCTGGTCACCCTAGCACACCCCCAGGACTCCTGAGTTCCATTGCTGGGTTTCCTATTGGTTCCACTGCTGGTTGTTTTCCTTTTCCTGGGGGGACTCTGGGCAAGTTGCTCCCCCCCCCCCAGGGCTCTGTCCCCAGCAGGCAAATGGGGATTTCGTACCTTCCCGCTATTGGAAAGTGCTGGGAGAATCCCCCAGCCAAAGCTGCTCTGACAGCGCTAAGCAGCATCTGACCATTCAAGGTCGGAGCGCGCTGCCCAGGAGATGGAGTGTCTGGCTTTGGGGTTTCACTTCAGCCCAGTCTAGAGAGAGGGGCCCAGCCATGGGGTTTGGCTCAAGAAGACCAAGTCTCCAATTTGTTAAGGACGTTTTGGATTCCAGTCCTGTGCTCCAAAGTGCTTGGTGTCAGTTGCACATTTTAGAAGCATGCTCTCCACTCCATCTTCCAAATCATTCATGAAACTATTGAATAGTACCGGACCCCAGACTGATCCCTGCAGGACCCACTAGGTGCCCCCTCTCCCTTGGACAGCCAAACCTGGAGAAGGGCCCTTGGAGTCTGGGCTTTCAACCAGCTCTGCACCCACATGACACTGATTGCATCTAGACTGCATTTCCCTCATTTGCTTGTGAGAATGTCCTGCGGGACTGTGTCAAAAGCCTTAGTAACTCCGAGATAGATCCTATCTACTGTTTACCCACCTCCACTAGGCCCGGAACCCTGCCAAAGAAGGAAAGAGGCTGGGTTTGGAATGATTTGTTCTTGACAAATCCATGCTCCCTCGTCCTAAGAACCAAATTATCCTGTAGGTGCTGCTGACAAACTGATTGTTTAAGAATATATTCCAGTATCTCTCTAGCTATGGAAGTGAGGCTAGCTAGTCTGTAAGTCCCAGGGGTCTCTTTGTTCCCCTTTGAAAGATAGGTCCTGTCTTGTTCATGGATGGGAAGATGTTCTTTTTCAGGGATCTCAGACAAGAACTGGGGCACAACACATGGTTTGTTAAGGCCACAAAAATGGAGGCAGGAACCTCTTCTCTCCTGCTGGCAAAGAACCCCAGGTACCTAAAAGACAGAGACTCAAATCCCTGAACGGGATTTAGAAAAGGCAGTGGTTAAAAAGTTTGGCCCTGACCATTTCTTGTTTCCACAGACTAGACATTTTAGCAAACTTTAGAATTCCTTGGTGCAAACACCAAGAAACTCCCCTTTCTCCTTCACAGAGGGCTTTAACGCCCCTTCTCACTCAGGCTCACGACTGCCCAGAGCTTGAGAATTGTCCCTGTTCCCATTAGACAGATGGGGAGGAGCCTGAGGCACAGAGAAGGGAAGTGACCTACCCAAGGGCCAGCAAGGCAGTGGCAGAGCCAGAAAGAGAAGCCACCAGTCCTTACTCCTGTTCTAACAAACAGCAAACCCCCAGAGGCAGGGATGGAGCCCAGGAATCGAGATAGTGGGGAAATTTCATTGAAACCGTTTGTCAGAAAATCCCATTCAGACTAAACCAGTTTGTTTCTCTAAATCATAACAAGTGGGATAAAAGTTCTTTGCAAAAATATTTTGTTGCAAAACAAAAGCATCTCCTGTTTGTCACAGTGCGTTAAATTGTCTCGTCACACACAAAGAGGAGACACTTCGATCTCAAACATTAGATAAGATGCTTCAGTCTGAGCTAAGTCGTTGCTGCTCTTAACAATTTCAAAATTGAAAAAAACCAAATCAAATAGAGTATTTCAGCTATTCTATTATGTCATAATCTGCTCTGAGTAAATGTGATAGGACACCTCATATTATGCACTACTCCTAGTGACACTCTCCAATGGATCCCCATCCTCCACCCACTGTGAGGTAGGTAGGAGCGGATCATTATTATCCCTCCTTGAAAGAGGGAGAAGCTACATGTGAGAAAGAAGAATTGACTTGTCTGAGGTCGCACACCCAGTCAGTGGCAGAGTTGGGAATAGGACCCAAGAGCTCTGATTTTCAAACTAACCATCGGATCTTGCATCCGAAGAAGTGGGTATTCACCCACGAAAGCTCATGCTGCAAAACATCTGTTAGACTATAAGGTGCCACAGGATTCTTTGTTGCTTTCATCGGATCTTGAATTTCAGACATTGAATGACCTGAATAAAGTGCTCTCAGATGAGCTCCAGACCAACAACAGTGCACACGAATTATTCAGCAAGTATTTGAGGAGAACTGCAATGTTAGAGAGAATCATGAACTGCTCAGAGACCATTAATATAGAGAAGCAGCAAAATTCATCAAACATAGAACTGGTTCTGACTTATTTCCTTGGTCTTAAAAGAGACCAACAAGGACCTGAGTCTCCTCCCTGTCAATAACCCCCTGCTCAGCCAATCAGGGTAGAGACTGAGGAAGGGAGGCTGAGGGTTCTCACCAGAGAGCCCAAAGGATGGCCCAGCTCACTGGTGGGGATCAAATACAATTCAGAATAAAAGTCTGCCTCCTTAAGCTCGTGTGTTCCATGCCTAGAATTCAACTCTCACCAGTTGGATCAGACTGAACAGGTTTCAAAGCTCCAGGAGGCTCTTACCTTCTAAACAGGGACGGCTGTTTTCTAGTAAAATCACTGAAAGGGAAAGAGAAAACTCGAAAGAGGTTCCTCGTGGCGCTCATGTCCGTGAACCCGAATACTCTCTCAGTCCTCAAAGAGAGACCTGGAGAAGGAGACTTGCTGAAGCAAAGCCACAGGGGTCTCTGAGGTTTCCCTGGCCCCTCGCCCCTGTCCTGCCTGGCTGATGTCAGCATCTCTCTGTGAGGTCACCACCTCCCCACCACCTTGGACCAATAGGCTGAGGTCCTGCCAAAGGCCTTTGTGATGTCACTGCCACACCCCTCCCTTGCTGGGCTAATGTCCTGCCCCTGCCCGGGCACTTTGGAGGTTTGAGCTACTCCAGGTGGATCACCCCACTCAAGGAGCGTTCGTTCTAGGCAGAACTGACACTAACTTGTCTGGCTGGGGTGTTCCCTGGAAGCAGAGCACAAGTTCGAAATACGGGCAGCATAGAGCCAATATTCATAACGTCAACTACAAAATGATACACATCTAGAGATAGCATCATTATAATCAGCCAATCAGAACCTCTCCATAGACCCCCTTACACGACAGCCTTTCAACAATATTGGCTGCAAATATAGAACCGTGGTCGCAGCAGTGATCTATACAGTTACAGATTATGTCAATAACATTACAAGAAGTGACACGGCATCAGTGAGACTGATACTGGAATAGCCTCCAGTTTTGGTGTCCTCATGTGAAAAGATGTTGTCAAATTGTAGCTGGGGCAGCAAAGAGCCACCAAATGTCCTGAAGGCTGAAGAAAAATGCCTTCCAGGGAGCTATTGAAAGAGCTCAACATGTTTAGCTTATCAAAAGAAGATTGAAAGGTGACTACACTGAAGTGTTCAAGTGCCTTAATGGAGAGAAAAGAGTGGGTATTAAAGGGCTCTTTAATCGAGCAGAGAAAGGCCTAACAAGACCCAATGGCTGGAAGATGAAAAGAGACAAATTCATATTACAACAAAGGCACAAATATTCAACAGCGAGGATGATTCACCACAAGAACAAGCTACCAAGGAAAGTGATGGATTCTCCATCTCTTGATGTCATTTCATGAAGACTAGATGCCTTTCTGGAATGTGTTTACCCCAAAAGTAGCTCTTGTGTCATACAGGAGGCCTGTGATATGCAGGGGGTCAGATTAGATGCTCTAATGGTCTCTTCTGGCCATGAAGTCGACTAATTTCTAAAAAACTGAGTGTAGCATTGGGAGCAGCATCTGATGTTTTCCTGTCTAGCTGGCTTGGTGCCTAGAACGAACGCTCCTTGAGTGGGGTGATCCACAGGGAGTAGCTCAAACCTCCAAAGTGCCTGGCCAGGGCAGGACATTAGCCCAGCAAGGGAGGGGTGCGGCAGTGACATCACAAAGGCCTTTGGCAGGACCTCAGACTATTGGTCCAAGGTGGTGGGAGGTGGTGACCTCACAGAGAGATGCTGACATCAGCCAGGCAGGACAGGGCGAGGGCCAGGGAAACCTCAGAGACCCCTGTGGCTTTGCTTCAGCAAGTCTCCTTCTCCAGGTCTGTCTTTGAGGACTGAGGGAGTATTCGGGTTCACGGACGTGAGCGCCAGGAGGAACCTCTTTCGAGTTTTCTCCTTCCCTTCTAGTGATTTTACTAGAAAACAGCCGTCCCTGTTTAGAAGGTAAGAGCCTCCTGGAGGTGTGAAACCTGTTCAGTCTGATCCGTCTGGTGAGAGTTGAATTCTAGGCATGGAAAACACGAGCTTAAGGAGGCAGAATTTTATTCTGCACCTGTGATTTTGTCTCTTAGAATCACTGGGGACATAAGGGTTTGTCCTTTTTGTTTCACCTCTTGCTCCATCCACTGTCTGATCCCTCTTTTCTCTTCGTCTCTTGCTTCGTTTGTCCTTTCTCCTGTTCCTCCCAAAATCAGGTTTTTCTCCTGCTGATAACAGCTCACGTTAACTGATCACTCTCGTTGTAGTGTGTATGGCAACACCCATTTTTCACGTTCCTGTGTGTATATATATCGTCCTACTGAATTTTTAACTGCATGCATCCGATGAAGTGAGTTTTAGCCCACAAAAGCTTATGCTCAAATACATTTGTTAGTCTCTAAGGTGCCACATATTCTCTTTGTTGATAAATTAATGGAGGTTAAGTCCATTAATGGATATTAGCCAGGATGGGTAAGGAATGGTGTCCCTAGCGTCTGTTTGTCAGAGAGTGGAGATGGATGGCAGGAGAGAGATCACTTGATCATTTCCGGTTAGGTTCACTCCCTCTTGGGCACCTGGCATTGGCCACTGTTGGCAGATGGGATATGGGGTTGGATGGACCTTTGGTCTTACCCAGTATGGCCATTCTTATGTTCTTATGAAGGGAAGGGCACAGCTCCATTATAGAGTTTCTGTAGTGTAGTGGTTATCACGTTTGCCTAACACGTAAAGGTCCCTGGTTCAAAGTCAGATATAAACATGATGGCTTCCTTTTCTCAGCTCCTAGTGGCCTGTCCCTGCTGTTGTAGGAGCAGCAGTGATTTCTATGCTCAATAGGTCTGTTATACTTCCCCTCCCCCTCGCTTTTGTCTCCTCTCCCTCTCTGAATGCCTGTGAAGTGGTTTTCCCCCTCCTCCTCCCGCTCCCTCCTGCAATGCTTGGGGGATGAATGGGCTGGTTGAAGATCAGAAGAGCTTCCAGGTAGACAAGGTGTCTGGGACTCTCATTAGGCAGCACTCACACACCCAGAGCAGGGACCCTGCATGGACACTGCCCAAGGTGGAGTGTGACCCACCAGATGCAGCCAAGTCATCTCCAGTTGCAGGCCATGAGGTTCAGGTCCTTAAAAGGGGAAGGGGCCCTGTGCTCAGCTGTGCTTTCACAATGCTGCCTAATGAGAGTCCCAGACACCTTGTCTATCTAGGAGCTCTTCTGATCTTCCAGCTGTTCAACCAGACCCTTCATCCCACAAGCATTGCAGGAGGGAGGGGAGGGGAGGGGGAAAGCCACTTCACGGGCATTCAGAGAGGGAGAGAAGACAAGCGGGCATGGGGAGTGTTACAGACCTTTTTGGAATACAGGTGATACGCAGCACACAGATCACTGCTGCTCCTACACCAGCGTAAGTTCTCAAGCAGCATGTTTCTTACTTTGCCCATCTGCCAATTTTGATAATTATCGATGGAAATATTTTGCCATTGGGTTGTGCGTTTACACAGAAATTGACATTTACCAACAAATAGGTAATTCTTCCAGTCCTGCCTAGTCTGCAGTTGATGGGTTTAGAGGGACACATTCACTCTTCCAGGTCCCCATGCCAGGCCTGTGCTCTCAACTTCCCACAATGCTGGGATCCTTTCCTGGTCTCCGCTCAGACCTCTGCCCCCACCCCACTTCTGGGATCCTCCCACACTGTCGAACTCCCCTGCTGGCAGGATCCCTTCCTGTTCCTTTCATTTCCTGTCTCCACTCTGGGCAAAAGCTCTGCACTGTTCCCACACCAGAAGTTGAACCCAGGCCCCGTGGATGAAAACCAGGAATCCTGCCCACTAGACCATATGGGACTATTGGTGCGTCTGACGAAGTGGGGATTCACCCACAGCTCCTGCTCCAATACGTCTGTTAGTCTATAAGGTGCCACAGGACTCTTTGCTGCTGTTATTACTACAACTCTCTAAGCCAACCCCTCGTAAGCGCAGCAGGGACTAGCGTGACCGGATGACCCGATATTTGGGCCTTTTTCTTATATAGGCTCCTATTACCCCCACTCCCTGTCCCGATTGTTCACATTTGCTGTCTGGTCACCCTAGCAGGGGCTGCACACAGGGCTGCATTAACCCTTCAGGTGCTGAGGTTTCCCTCACTCCATCCCCAGTGCCTGTGATCAGGAAACAGACATTAGGGCTCCCAGGTGCTGCACAGACCATGACTGAGATCGGACCCTATATTGCGCTAGGTGCTGTACAATCCCTGGCCAACACTGGGACACCCAGGGGGTTCCCCTCAATTTATCTGAGCCTCTGCTGCCCAACTTCTTCTGACTCCATCTGGATCACCCAGGAGCAGTGACAGGGTTTCCTTTCCACCTTTCCAAACAGTCCTTCTTTCCCTGCCCCCTAATTCTGCTTTCACACCCTGGGCCCATCTCCTCCCTTCGTTCCCTCTACCCCCGCCCCAGGTGATTAGAGATGGAGGCAACTTCAGCCACTGGAGCCAGCCCCAGCGAGTGCTGCAGCCTGCCCAGGGGGTGTTTGCAGACACAGAAAGGGAGCAGCTGGGAGCGGTGGGTGCTGGGAAGTAGGAGGCAGGAGAACAAATCCCAGGGGGGGGGAAGCTCCTGGGGGCGGGGCTCTGGTACAGCCCGGGGGCGGGGAAGCTCCTGGGGGCGGGGCTCTGGCACAGCCCGGGGCAGGGCAGCTCCTGGGGCAGGGCTCTGGCACAGCCCGGGCAGGGCAGCTCCTGGGGCGGGGCTCTGGCACATTGTGACGCAGGAGCCCGGACCCAGCAGCTGCTCCCTGGTGGCCACGTGCTGCCAGCAGCGCTGGAGCCGCCGGGGCCGGAGCGGAGCCGCTGTTCTCAGCTGCAGCAGGAGCTGCCCCCGGCCCCGCTGGGCTCCAGGTGGGGACAGAGCCTGGGGCCCGGGGCTCCCCTGGGTGCGGCTGGCGGGGCGGGAGGGGAGGGGAGAGGCCGGAGCTGCAGGCGGGGGGTTGATCGGTCTCTGGGCACCAGGGGAGCCCCGGGGCAGAGTGTGTGTGTGAGTGTCCCGGGCCCAGGCGTGCGCATGGGGGGAGCCCCGGCACCCCAATGCCCTGAGCCCCGGCTGGGGAGGCTGCTCCCCCCCTCCCGTGGGGGCTCCGGGGAGGGGGGAAGGCTGCGGCGGCGGCGGCTGCAGGCGGGTGCTCGGCTCCCCCGGGAATGACCCGCTGCCGGCAGCTTGTGGCGCCTCCTCCGCGGAGCTTTTCCCCGGGGGCGGCCTGGGCGCAGCTGCGATCAGCTGTTTGCTGGGCAGGCTCCGCTCCGCTGCTCCCCCCCGCTCCTGGGGGGCTGAGTGAGCCCCCCCCAAACAGCCCCAGGGGTCGGTGGGGGGCGGGGCCAGCAGCAGTAGAGGCCCCCCCCCGCTCCCCTGGGGCTGCCCCGCCCCGCTCGGGCTGGGGGCTCTGCCAGGGCCCCCGCGTGAATCGCTGCTCCCTGCCCGCCAGGCTCGGCTCCGGCCACAGCAGCGGCGGGTCCCCCGGGGAGCCCAGCTGGGCTGGGGGAGGGGGAGGTTGGGGGGCGGAGAAGCTCCAGATACCGGCAGAAGCCGCGGGGGGGGGAGGAGCCCCGGGCCCCTGCAGGAGCTGCAGTGGGAGGGGGAGAAGAGCCCCCCTGGGCAGGGGCGGCTCTAGACACCAGCGCGCCAAGCAGGCGCTTGGGGCGGCCGTTTCCCGGGGGGGCGGCATTTGGCTCCGGTTGAGCTCCCGCCGTCATGCCTGCGGCAGGTCCACCGGAGCCCGGAACGAGCGGACCTGCCGCAGGCATGACTGCGGCGGGTCCCGTCTTCCCTCGGCTCCGGTTGAGCTCCCGCAGGGATGACTGCGGCAGGTCCGCTGGTCCCGGGCTCCGGTGGACCTGCCGCAGGCATGCCGGCAGGAGCTCAACCGGAGCCGTGGGAAGAGGGGACCCGCCGCGGGATGGGGGAAGGGCGGCGCAGCGCTCCGTGCTGCTTGGGGCAGCCCGATTTCTAGAGCCGCCCCTGCCCCTGGGGCAGGCAGGAGAACCCCGGACGCTGGCAGAAGATGTGGGGCTGAAGTCCCCGACTCGGGAGCCCCAGACACCTTAGTGGCAGAAGTTGCAGGGCGGAAGCCCTGACCCCCCTCTGTGTGGAGCAGGTCTGAGCCCCTCTCGCCCCCATCCCCCCTGTGGAGCTGGCTCCCACTCTCCGGCTGTGGAGAAATTCAGCCCAAATCTCCCCATGTTGGTATCTCCATTTCCCCCTCCCTCCCCCACATCACCCAGCCATGGATGGATTTAGCCCAGGAGGCAGGGTCAGTGTTGGCCCCATTGGGCAGGTGGGATCTAGGGCACAACGAGGTGAAGTGACTTTCCCAAGGCTAAGCAGGGAGTCTGTGGCAGAGCAGAGACTCAAACCCAGAACACCTGAGCCTGAGCCCTGTGCCTTAACCACTAGGCAACCTTCCCCCCGAAGGAGAGGGAACCTCCTCTGCCACTTTGAGTGTGTGGGTGGGAGCAGCCGCTAGACAGAGCTGCCAGGAGGTGGGGAGGGGGGTTGGATAGTTGGAGGGGTGATTAGCTGTTGGGGGGGCCTGTGGAGGGGGCAGTCAGGCGACAAGGTGCAGGGGTGTTGGATGGGTTGCGGGTCCGGGGGGTGCGGGTAGAGCGGAGGCGGGCCAGGCATGGCCCAGAGGGCGTTGGATGGGGTGAGAGTTCTGGGGGGCCGGTCTGGTGATGGGGGTGTGGATAAATTGTCAGAAGGGACAGGTAGGGGGTAGGGTCCTAGGGAGGCAGTTACAGTGGGGAGGTCTCAGGAGGGGGCAGTCAGGGGACAAGGAGCAGGGGGGTTGGGGGTTCTGAGGGGGGCAGCCAGGGGGCAGGAAGGGGGAGGCAGTGGATGGGGTGGGGCTCCCTGGGTGCACACCCTAATGAAATGTGCTGCACACGCCTATGGTCACGGGGGTGAGCTACTCGCATCCTTTTCCTGTTTGTGCCATTTCTTTCTGTCCCAAAACCTGAGAACAATTCTCTCTGGTTCTTCCCCTTCTCTCTTCCCTCCCCCCATGTGGCTAGAAAATCCAAGGAGATTCCCTCGTTTTCCCTAAAATTATTGACTCTCTAGTCTCTTATTTTCCCTATTTTCTCTGTAATTCTTAAATTCTCCTCAGCTTTGGGATGTGAACCCAGCCCATTTATCTGCAGCAATTTGTCCTTGGGTAGGTGGAATTTGCTGTCCTGTGTCACTCCCCCAGCGTGGGT
Organism: Mauremys reevesii; assembly: GCF_016161935.1. Taxonomy (NCBI): domain Eukaryota; kingdom Metazoa; phylum Chordata; order Testudines; family Geoemydidae; genus Mauremys; species Mauremys reevesii. The sequence continues at coordinate 35,645,957 of NC_052636.1, read as the reverse complement.
GGTGGTTAGTAGGTGCTGGCTGGGGGACACGGCTGCCTCTGGGGGGGGAGATGGGGGGGCCGATCTCTGCCAGCGACAGGACATGGCCACACAGGAGGGGAAGGGAGGAGCCAGTGTCCCCATGGAGCCTGCCCAGCCCCTTTGGTTCTGCTCCTTTCCAGCATTTTGTTCAGAGACTTTATTACTGGGGAGGCTGAAAAATCTCCCTGTGGGCTTAGCCTGGCAGGAGGGGCCAGGTCTCCCCTGCAATAAAGAGCTGGAGCATGTTCCCAGCATGGCAGAGCCTAGGCTGTGTCTCTGCAGGGAAAGATCCTGGGGGAATCGTGATGTGACATGAACTAAAGCCTGTTCTGAAACCTCCACAACTGCCCTTCTCGCCCTGCCCGGCTGCAGGATGTCGTCTATGTTTCGCTCCAGCTCGTCCCGTCCTCCCATGGGACAGGGAAGGGAAATGGCTGCAGTGGAGCCAGTTCAGGTAGGGGTTATGGGGGCGTTGCTGGTGGGTTCCTGCTGGAGGGAGAGGAACAGCAAACGCACCGGAGGAGGGAGGCTTGGGCAGTCTGGTTTGGAGGTTGGAGTAGCCAAAAAATTCCCAGGAGGGAGAATGGGAGGAGGCCAGGGTGTAGCAAACCTGTTGGGACTTGTTCAATATGCAGCTTCCATTCTAGGAACAGACCCACGGGGTTGGAAGGTGGAAATGCTCTAACTTGTGGGACAGGAAACAACCCCCCTCGGTGGGGCTAGGAAAATGGGCCAGAATCCCAGGGCTGGAGCCCGACCTGATTAACCAGCAGCTGCTGTGAGATGTGAGGGGCACCCACCAGGGAGGCTTAGGGGGGTTCTTAACCTTTTTCTTTCTAAGGCCCCCAACGTGCTATAAAAACTCCACGGCCCTGCATGTGCCTGGTTCTCTGCATATAAAAGCCAGGGCTGGCGTTAGGGGGCGGCAACCAGGGCAGTTGCCTGGGGCCCCATGTGACAGGCCCCCCCCCACAAAACTAATGGCTCAAGCTTTGGCTTCAGCCCCTGGTGGCAGGGCTCATGGCCCCAGGCTTCAGCCCCAGGCAGGGAGGTTTGGGCTTTCTGCCCTGGGCCCAAGCGAGTCTGACACGGGCCCTGCTTGGAGGCCCCCCCTGAAACCTGCTCGCAGCCCCCCAGAGGTCCAGGGACCCCTAGCTGAGAACCACGGCCTTAGGGGATGTGCCCCTCCCCCACACCCAGCTCCAGGGCTGGCCTTAGAGAAAATGGTGCCCTGGGTGAACTCCCATCCCCCGTGGCCCTCACGGGCTCCCCACCATCATGTCCAGACCCCGATGCCTCCCTCTAATGCTTTATTTGTATTGAAAGAGGCGCCAGAGCTCAGCCCTGGCACAAATTCAGCACTGGCAGGGCGGCCTCACAGCAGCGGCTGCTGGCCGAGCGCCCAGCTCTGAAGGCCATGCCACCGCTAGCAGCAGCGCAGAAGTGAGAGTGGCCTAGTGTGTGGTGTATTGTGCAGCCTTTTATTTTATGTAATGTGCAGTTTGTAATGTGGCATTTCACCCCCGCGGGGTCAGCTCTGGTGGCGACAGTTTCAAGCTTAACAGAGTGAAAGTCGCCTCTGCTACTTGCTTCAAATGTACAGTCTCTAGGAACACACAAAGACCAAGGGTAGTGACCACACAGACATTCACAAGCACAAGGTCTAGTCGGTTTTACAAGTTTTATTAAAGTTACAGTTAAGGTTATGACGCCCCAAGCGCACAGAAATTCTATAAAGACCTGTGCAAAAGTTACAACTCTAGTTCTATTCACATCCTGACAATAGTATTAGGGTCTGATGTGTCTCTCATTGATTGGTCATCAGTAGAGGGATGGTTCCTGCTGGAGTTTCCCACAGGGAGCTCAATTTTCCTGCTCTGGGCACCCCCTTTTTATAACGTGTTTCTGATTATACCTCATTAGCATTGACACACAACCTGTGTCCTGTGGTTAAGGCACATTTGGAAACAGAGGTGCCTTTCCAGAATTTTTTTATTTAAATTAATCTTCTGGCTAATTGTTCACCCTGTTCCTACTTGGTACCTCTTTTCTCATCATCTTAGGGCATCGGGTTATTCCTCGGCCATTTACTTCTGTCAGCATTTCCTAGCTAAAATAGTGAAGCTAAAATCTTTCCGGTGTCAACCTACAGGCCTTGCGTGTCAGCCCTATTTACTTAGATACCTAATACATGATTATTCTCGCTACAGACCGATCAATCGATTCTCTATTTAGCATACAGTGATTCCATATGACATAACTTGTTAGTTAATTATAACACCACACAATAAATGAACGGTAAACTAAAATCACTGGCTGCCATTCCCACCCTTACTCCTACACTGCTGCTGTGGCCTGTGGTGCCCGGCACTCTGCCTGCAGCTCAAGATGGGCTTTGAGCTCTCACACGGGGTCTGCATCTTGCCAGAGCCCCAGATACCCTGCAGCCCTGTGGCCGCTCCTGGCTCACCAGGGGCCATTTCAGATTTTGGGGCAGGGGCAACTTTAACTGTGATCCCAGGGGCTACTGAGGCACCTGAAAAGTGTAGGGTTTTTTACAGAAAATAACTTAGAAATTCACTGATGAGCACTGTATCTGATTGTTATATAAAGAAAGATAAATATTTACTGACTCCAATTACAGCCACATATTAACTTTAAAATGTAAATTTAGAACAATCAGGAGATAATAGAGCAAGATATTCCCTATCCCAAGCCTTGAGGTATCAGTTCTGTAGTTTTGACGCAGGTATCGGAAACACACATTTGATACTTTGCACCCTATCTTTAGTAGAGAGAAATAAAAATAGAGAAAGGAAGCAGATTTTATTTAACAGACACACTCTGTGTTACTGCCATTATGTTCTCTATTTTAGTCAATTGTTTTTAACTCCACTGACAACGTATTTACTTAATTTTATATATGTGATTAAGGTTTTTTCTCTTTAATTAAGAACAGGAAATTATTTTCCTAGTTATTTTGGCATTTATGTTTACTGATCACAATCATTTATGTGACTCACTAACATTTGACTCCATCACTGCTATTAGTATCATACTTGAAGCTGCATTTATTTTCATAGAAATTTTAAGTTACTTTCCAGATATAACTGTACCATGAAGTTTGGGGGAGACAGGGCCCTGCACCTCCCCCACTTCCTGCCATTCACCGTGACTCTCAGCCAGCCAGTAAAACAGAAGGTTTATTAGATGACAGGAACACAGTTCCAAGCAGAGCTTGTAGGTACAGTCAACAGGACCCCTTGGTCAGGTCCATCTTGGGGGGTGTAGGGAGCCAGACCCGGTTCTGGCCTCCCTCCATTTCCCCAGCCAGCTCCAAACTGAAACCCCCACTCCAGCCGTCTCCTCCAGCCACACCCCCCGGCTCCTCCTCCAGCCTTTGTCCAGTTTCCCGGGGCAGAAGGTGTCACCTGGGCCCTTCCCCCGCTGGACTCAGGTCACATGCTCAGCTATCGCCCCTCAAGTGAAGTCACACCCTGATATCCCATCCCCAATGCAGACAGTCCCAGTAAAACTCCCCCGCAACATCCCCAGCTCAGTCCTCCCCACTCTCTTCTTCGTCACAGACTAAAAACACAGTCTGAAGATAAGTGATCTTCATCTGCACAGTGTCTGAAGTTTTGAGTTTAGCTAATTATTTTTTTTAAACGAGCCCTCCTAAGGTAAGCATATGCAAAATGTACATTCTATTATTTGATGCAAAATGTACAGTCTGTTATTTGCTAGTACCATTTTAAATAACGAATGACAAAGCACAATACGGCAATAACAGTAATAATGAGAATTACTCCAGCCAGGACAGGTGAGGCATTTTAGAACTCGTTACTCAGAGAACTGACTTTAAGCATAAGACAGAAATAAAATGATGAAATCCACAGACCCATTAAAAAGCTAAACTACCAGCACTGTCATCCTGACTGAATGTGAAAGAATAAAATTACAGAGACTATATGTACTTTGTGCATTTTGACAGGAAGTAAAAGGAAGTAACAACAGTAACTGAAGTGTCTGTGGTGGGGTGTGTGTGTGGGGGGGGAGTGTGAGACACACCCGCTGTCACTTCCAGCCCAGCGGCACTCACTAGTCCGAAGGCTCGTTCACACGGCAGCAGGGGCCAGCAGCCCCCACTCCTGACCCAGAGGCAGCAGCACAGAATCTTGTCCCCCCACCTCAGCTCAGCAGAGACTGGGCCCAAAGGCAGGAGGGTGGGGCCACCCTCCCCCCCCCCCCCCCCGCACAGCACAGGAAGCGCCTGGGAGCAGCTTGGCCGGGGCAGCTCCAAGTGGGGGGGGCAGGGCTGCAGAAAGAGCTGCAGGGGCAGACAGCTGAAGAGAAGTGGGGGGAGGAGAGACAGGACACCCCTGTTGGAGGCACCCCCTCAGCAAGGCCCCCCTGGACCGTCATGTCATCTGCCCCCCACTGAGTCTGGCCCCGTCCAGCTCTTCACAATGAGAACAGCGCTGGGCTCCCTGCCAGCGAGCTCTCCCTGCACCTGCCAGGGCCTCCATCTCCTGTGTCCGTCTGTGGCTAGTGGGGGGGGGATGGATCTGCTGGGAGAGACAAGGGGCTCTCGCTTCGTCCCTCCCCCTGGCGTTTCCTGGATGCTCGGAGCGGGGTGGGGGTGGGACTCTGCCTGTGAGCCACCCAGAGCTCCCATTTGATTGGCTCCTCTCCCCCATGAGTGTGGGGTTGTGAGTGGGGCAGCAGGTACTGAGTGTTGGATTCTTGCTCTTTCAGGGGCCGGTGACCTTCGAGGAGGTGGCTGTGTATTTCACCAGGGAAGAGTGGGCTCTGCTGGACCCCGCTCAGAGAGCCCTCTACAGGGATGTCATGCAGGAGAACTATGAGACGGTGACCTCGCTGGGTAAGGAGTCCTGTCCCCTGGGTTATTAGAAGCTGTGGGGTCTCTAAAGAACCTGAGTAGTAGTAACTTTGTACCTTCATTTGTCATAAAAGTTTTGACAAGTTTCCTTGCCCCCCCTTTTTTGCCTCATCTCCCACCCACTAGAATAATTTTTAGACATTTGTCATCAGTCATTTTAAAATTGCATTTAATGTGTCCTTATTGGCTACATTAATAACTGTAGCTTTCATGCCTTTCCCTCATTTTAAGAGGAAAATATGCCTCATGTAGAATTCTAAATTGAGTAAATAGGTGTGTGACCGATGCCTGGCTTGTGTGACAGTCAGATGAGCTCCTCTTTTGATAGAAGAGAGTATAACATTGTCATTCAGAAGCCCAAAGGTGAAAGGAGAACAGAGCCATGTGAGACGAGGAGAAGGGGTGGGGGAGTAGCTAATTTTGGGGTGCCAGGACATGGGGAGGGTGTGTGCAGGGATAGAGCTAAGAAGCAGCAGGGAGGGAGGAGGTTGTGAGAGACGAGGAGGGAACACAAGAAGCTTCCAAGGTGCCAGGAGGTGGTGCTGGCTGAGAGTAAAGGGAAGACGGGGCGGGGCGGGTGGGGGAAGGGCACCCAGGAAGTGGGCTGGGTGGATCAGTGGGAGGGAGGAGAGGTTTGGGGATCTAGAGCTGTGGAGGATCCCAGACCTTTAACCCTGAATCCCTACCCAAGCCTTGTTGTTTTAGAGCCTGCACTCCAGTTTTCTTTCTGTTCAGTTTCACTTATATACATGTTTTCCCCAAATATTATTTTAACTCTTGACCTCCCTCTCCCACTCATTACACCCCTCCCCGTATAACCTCCCCATCTCTGTGCACAGCGACCCCGACCACCGATCCTGAGTCCTTGCTGCATCCTCCCTCCCACAGCAGGGCCCCTACCCAGGCACAAATGGGCACTTTGTTGATGACGTCACAGGCTGGTGGTGTAGCCTGTGCAATTTTTACACCTATAAGATGACGTATTGGGGCACAACTTGCCCTTGTACATGGCTACTCACAGTTAATGGAGAAGATGAAATTTGGTGAAACACAGAAACTTGATTGAATGGAGACAGTTATAATTGAAATCATAGGCAAGGATCAATCTACATAATGTACCCGTCGCCGAATTGGCGCCGAATCCACGGGACCGGCAGACCTCCCGCAGACAAGCCACCGAATGCTGCCTGACGCCGCCCTCACAGGGACATCCAGGGCGGCCCCCGCGGCTTGTCATCCCGGGCACGCGCTTGGATAGGGACTCACATGCCTCTCCTTTTTTGATCAGGGTGTGAGGATTGCAGCTTGTCCTCCACTGTGTTCACTGGACTAACGTCCAGTTCCTGTGCTTTGCTTTCTCTCCAGGGGCTGAGAGCAGTGTGTGTGTGTGATAGAGATGGGACTTTTGGTGATACTTGTATGATGCCAATACACACCTCAGTTTCCCTCTGTGATTGGTATTGCTGTGATTAGAACGAGCAGGAGACATGAGGTGTTTTGTCACGTAGCTGTCATGGGGTGATATGAATGGGCCATTAAGGACAGGCTGGGACCAACCTACATCAATGGAATACCCGACAGAGACAAGGGAATGATTGTCACCTGTCCATGGGAGGATCTCCGCTTAGCTACATGGACTCGTTATGTTTTTGGGAGCAGGAAGAACTGGGCTCGCAGACGCAGGGAGCTCTACTGGAGCAAAGACAAATGGACAGGCACAGTGAAAGGAAACCAAAGCATTTTCTACAGCAGCCTGGCTCAAGGGCATTGGCCAGTATGGACTATATTGTCTTCTTCGCTTCCCTGTGCTAATCTAAGGACTTTCCAGTGCTGTGTTTTGGTTCACTAATGAACCCTGCTATGTTTTAACAGTCTGCCCAGTGCCACAGCAAAAACTTGCTCTGTGCATTGACTGAGGAACAGTCACTGAACAGGAGTGTCGTTCAGCTGGACCTGCTGGCAGAGCTCACAGGTTGAAGTAGGAGTGTTGAAGCCAGAGGCTTTGCAAGGACTGTTTAAAAGCCCAGGCATTGCACAGATCCCATGGATCCATGACAGTGTGCCTAATGGGGAAAGGATATAAAACAAGACAAGGATCTAAATGCATATTTTGCATGGTCCACTCATCAGTGCTCATGGGAATCCCTGATCATTTCCAACGTGTATTAAAACCTTCCTTAAAAGCTCACCTCTTAGTTATCAGGTCATGTCAGTTATGTTAGAGGCCTCCCGCTTCCCTGGTTCTTGTCACGCAGACAGCAAGCAGAAAAAGACCAGAAGTCCGAAGCGCAGACAATGCCACGTTTATTGGGGTTAGTTTCCAAGCAAGCATATTCCGAAGCCCTTCACACCAGTCGGGCTTGTCTCTATACGCCCATAGAGTCTGTTCCCCAGTGTTTCCTTCCCAGCTCTGATGCCGCAGAGCCTTGCCTGTGTTCCTGTTCCACGTTCCCCCCTGTTAACAAACATGATTCCAATTTCTCTTCCCCATCCTGTTTATATAGTAATATTCTCAGCTATACGTTAACCAATCATTGAACTGAAATTTAATGAACCAATTCTAACAGATTGTAACATAATTCTCTAACCAATTGTATCCCACTACCCTAATTAACTTACACCTAGCAAAATTAATTATACAGCAGAGAGAAACAATTAGAGAATCAGACAGATTAACAATGGAAAATTGTGAGACATAAATATAAAGCAATACAGAAATGAGAGTTTCACAGCCATTGAGAAGTGATTTCTTGCCAGACCAGCTGCTGTCAAACTAAGTTTTCTTTAACCATCTTACGATCTGTTTCTTTATCTGGTGGTGATGGGCGCTGTCAGGACAGGATCATCTTCCTTACAGCCCAATTGCACCTTATTTCAGTGTGATTGGTTTGGGATGTGAGGATGTGACCCTTCGCTTCCCAGCTTATGGCTGCCTCTGCTGCTTAGCCAAAGGCCTTAGCCTAAGAACAAGGCCTCAGATGGTCACAGTAAGAGAAGACCCTTACAAATACAGACAGTGATTTTGTTTCTTTGTTTTTATACCCCTGTAACTAGCTAAGTGATAAAAATACCCCTAAGTTCTTAAACTGTAGGCTTTATAGGCAGGCCTGAATATCTCTATTCTAACAGTGGGTTCTAACCCTTCCCCCGTTCTGTGTCTGTCTTGTCTATTTAGATTGTAAATTCTTCAGGGCATGGGCCATCTACTATTCTCTGTTTGTACTTTGCCTAGCACAATGGGGACCCACTGTTAGTTGGTTCTTAGACACTAAGGTAATGAATATGATTAACAGCTCTCCTGCCACTTTGAGCCAAGGAAGCTGGCCTTGGGATGTTACTGCTTAAAAATGAGCTGGGGGTAAAACCATGGACTATTCCTTGTGACAAGTATCCCACAAATTCCACTGACCTCCCTTGTTTTCTTTGCCTGGAGTAGAGCTTCCAGATTCCAAACCTGATGTGATCTCACAGCTGGAACGAGAGGAAGAGCCATGGGTCCCAGATCTCCAGGGCTCTGAGAAAGAAGTGCTCCCGAGAGCTGCCTTCACAGGTAGGGAATTGGTTAAACCAACTCAACAACTGTGCGGGAATGCAGGAAACATTTGGGATGCCCTACAAAGACCCTGTGAGCTGTCCAAGTTCAGGATTGTTCCCTTCAGATGTGGAATCATTAGGCAGATGTGACTCATGGCTTCCCACCTATACTCTGACAAGTGGCAGCAGGTCCCTGCCCAATGTAGCTTTTCCCCAGAGTGTTCTGGTGAGATGCGAACTAAAGCTGATCCCTTCCTCTCTCCTCTGGGGAAGGGTTTGGGGAAAACCAGCTCCTGATAGGTTTGATCTCTCCCGCGCATATTTTGGTTTGTTCATCCCTTTTTCCATTCCTCTCTCTGAGATTTTCTTTCTCTCCAGTGCAGGGAGTGACCTATGTCTGGATTCGCTCAATGTCCCATCGGGTGTTGGGATGGTGAGTGAGAATGAGGAGCAGAAACCCCAGCAGGAAGATGCTGAGCAAGTAGAACCACATGGAACGTTGTCAGGAAGATCCAAAGGGAATGTTTCCGGGAGTTGTGCACTCCCAGAAAAAGAAACAGCTTGTGAGACTCAGAGGTCAGAAGAAAACTTAAGTAGCCTCTCAGACCTTATTCCACACGAGAGAATCAACTTGGAAGAGACACGTGCCATGAGTGTGGGAAAAGCTTCAATGGGAGCTCAAACCTTGTCACTCATCAGAGAATGCACAGAGGAGAGAGACCCTACATGTGCTCCGAGTGCAGGAAAAGCTTCAGTCAGAGCTCTACCCTTATCACACACTGGAGAACCCACACTGGAGAGAAACCTACATGCGCTCTGAGTGCGGGAAATGTTTCAATCAAAGCTCTGCCCTTATCACGCATCAGAGAATCCACACAGGTGAGAAACCTTATGGATGTTCTGAGTGTGGGAAACACTTCATTGATAGTTCAGCCCTCATATCACATCAGAGAATCCACACAGGGGAGATGCCCTATACGTGCTCTGAGTGCGGGAAAAGCTTCAGTTGGAGCTCACACCTTACCAGGCATCAGAAAATCCACGTAAGAGAGAACTGTAATAAATGCCTTGACTAGGGCTGAGCAAAGATTTTCTTTTTTTAAATCACATTTGCTAATTCCCACATAGTGATCTTTGCACCATCTTCACTGTAGTAGCTCAGCTCCCCCAGATGAGTTGCCTGCTTCTGCCTTTTCCAGCTCACCCTTCTTTGGGGTCAGTCCTATGATCTTTTCTATTGAGTCGTAGGAGTGTATGTCATAGAACCATAGAATATCAGGGTTGGAAGGGACCTCAGGAGGTATCTAGTCTATTCCCCTGCTGAAAGCAGGACCAACCCCAACTAAATCAACCCAGCCAGGCTTTGTCAAGCCAGGCCTTAAAAATCTCTCAGGATGGAGATTCCACCATGTCCCTAGGTAACCCATGCCAGTGCTTCACCACCACCTTAGCAAAATTAGTTTCCTAATATCCAACCTAGATGGCTCCCACTGCAACTTGAGACCATTGCTCCTTGTTCTGTCATCTGCTACCACTGATAACAGCCAAGCTCCATCAGCTCCAGGTGGGGGAGAGGTTTGATTCCCAACAAGCTACACTGAGGCAAAAACTACCTGTGCCTTCCATCCACTAGGACTGTACATGGCGTTGGCTGCTCAAGTTAGTGATCTTGGTGTAAAAAGACAATTATAGCTGTAGAGCAGATGCAGCCCAGGTGCAGTGGCTGCCATTAGGTTTCCCCTTGTCCTGACCTAAACTGCATCACTTTTCCTAGTCTAAACAAACCCTGAGCATCACGGTTATACTGTTCCCCCTTTTCACAGCAATTGTTAGTCATCGAGTTCCCCCTTTGGGAACAAATTGTTTCATTTCCCTGTTGCTCTGATGTTGGTTCAGGTTGTGCTGGGGAGCAGATATTTTTACTACCATTTTCCTCACTTAAACTATATTGAACTATAACAAAGAGCAGGAACAGGGCAGGGATAGGGGAAAATGTCATTTCACCCTCTGTAACAATAGGAGATAAGGGAATCCCTCTGACTTACCCTATTCCCAATCACCATCCCAATCCCCCTGTTGTGCAGTTGGTTAGGTCAATCTTTTTTCTACAGGGCTGGGAAGATGATACCCTAGTAAATGACTTGGAACTAAGCAAAATACCCATGCATTGGGCTCCCAAAGCCGTTGTGGCCCAGGCCCTATCGCTCCTGAAGAGATCTCCTTCCTAATCAGGTGCATGTTGCCTATTATTTGGGAAATGCAATCCCTTTCTAGGTAGAGATGGGGAAAAATGGAGGTGACATTTCTGTTCAGCTCACCGCTGGGAGATGCTGCAAATGTGTAGAAATTGAAACCCATGTTGAATGTGATAGAGCTGCAGAAAGATACCTATTTTTAATAGAGACCTGACATTTGGTATCTTACAGGGATTCTAAGCCGCACCTGAATTTAGTTCGTAATTTAAATCTGTACCACCAGATTAAAGAAATAAAAGGGCACAGTAGGGGGAGTTGTACCTCACTGTCGCTACTGATCTGTTGTGTGGTTGGTGAAGAATTCTACGCCAGAGAAGTGTAAAATTACTCCAAGTAAGGTCAAAGATTTGACAAGAGCTCAGGTAGAAATTGCAGGTAGTGGTGATTGATTTTCACCCCAGATGTGGAAGCTATGGTGTTTTTAGAATCCTGCTCCCTAGTTAAGTGGCATTGATCACTATCCTAAAGGACGCCATGATTAAACTGGGCTCAACTGTCTTTTACCATCTGACTCCAAAGTTAGATGAAGCACAGAGAGAAACAGCTGATTCCTTCAGAGCCATTCCATGCCTATGGGTCCCAATCTGGCTGCCTTGTTGGACAAGGAGCACTTCCTTGCTGGCCAAACAATGGTAGCCAATGAGGGAATGTATCAGATGCGAAGTTCAGACTGCAGGATACTTGAATGCTGAGTCCAGAGTCTGTGGTTTGGTCTCTTAGGGCAGGTCTATGCTACCCACCGGATCAGCGGGTAGCGATCGATCTATTGGGGTGTTGATTTATCACATCTAGTCTAGACATGATAAATCAATCCCTGAGCGCTCTCCCGTCGACTCTGGTACTCCAGCACCGCGAGAGGCGCAAGCGGAGTAGACGGGAGCAGCAGCAGTCGACTCAGCGCTGTGAAAATGCCGAGGTAAGTCGACCTACATACGTCGACTTCAGCTCTGCTATTCCCATAGCTGAAGTTGTGTATCTTAGATCAATCCCCCCTCCTAGTGTAGACCTGTCGTTAGTTTTTCTCTTGAGTCTAATGCATTTGTATCACCTTTCTGCCTCCTGCTTCTTTGAAAAATTAATGTGAAAATAGAGCACAGGTGGTTCTAATTCCTCAGCATCTTCCTGCTGGGGTTTCCCCTCCTCATTCTCACTCATGGTCCCATCACCCAATGGGAGACAGAGAGAATGAGACATAGGTCACACCCTGCACTTGAGAGAGAGGAAATCTGTGCCAGTACCTGGTTCCTAAACTGCAGTTACAGTTCCTACTCCGGGCGAATCCAAAGCCCGAGAGGTGCAGAGATCCAACCCCTTATTATCTTAGAAACGTTTTGTTCCCTTTTCTATTTTTTCGTCTGTTTCTTTTTATGAAGTTGGAGACCTCCCAGTCTTTCTATTTGATAGCCTTAAAACCCTGCCCTATGGAATGACAGAACGCATGCTCCTCACCTGTGCAAGCATTGCAAGGAATTGAGTGGTCAGATACATATTGTTCAGCGAGAGCTATTTGAATTCTTTTACTAATGTGTCTCTTAAGGTCTGTATGTATTTTAGGGCGAGGAGAAGTATTAGCTACAGAATAGTTTTCTCCTTAGTTTTCACTAATTAGCTTTGAGGTTGTGGGCTAAATGTCAGCAATGATTTGGTTTCGGTATTGAAATATTCAGCTGGGTAAATCTGGGTTGCAAGGCCTGGGTCAAAATCTCTGATTGGGGTTTCGGCATCACTAAATGTGCACCTGCCTTCTTGGGTTGCTCTTTTAGGATTTATAGGGGTTGGTTTTTCTGCTGTATTAATCTGATGGTTGGACTAAATTGACGACTTGATTCCAGCGCAATATCCTTGTTAACTCATTGATTTCCTGATTTGACCTGAACTTTATCACTGTGTTGCTTAACCCTTAGCGGAGCGGTGTCTATAGTCATTTAGCCTTAGTGACGTGCGCTCTTGGATTTATTTGTTCATGTTAATAAAATAAGTAACTGGGAAATTGAGTCATTTCTTTCAATAAGCAATGGAGGCTGGAACTTTTCTTTGTCTATTTCCCTTTAATTCACTCTCCATTTTCTTCATTTCACACTGTTCTAAGTTAAGGAATGAGGAGCAACAAAAACTGACATAGACCTGTTGCTGCCCCATTCGGTGCCCATCCAGCAGGAGCAGAGAACAAACCCTCCTGAGCCGGGATTGTCACACTGGACTGTAAATACAGACACGTGTTCCCAAGCTTTGCTGTCTTTCTCCAATCATGGCATAAGGGTGACACCCGCACCTACTTGTAATCATGCCTGGCGGGAAGGAGATCCCTATGTGCATTGCCTTGGGAGCAGGGGGATCTGGGAGACACTGGGGGCTATCTACCCAGAGCTCAGGAGCAATCTACTCAGGGTGATGCAGTAGAAAGAGCTGGGTGCTGCTTTCCTCACTTATTTCTCCTTATCCCCTTTCAGTCTCTCCTCTTTCCCTTTCTTCCTCCTCTTCCACCCTCTGGCAGGGAGACTTGGTCACTTCCCTGCTCTCAGGGGCGCTCACTCTCCCGTAGCTGGATTCCCTTCACCCTGCCCTTTCTCAGAATCAGATTCTGCAGATTGCTATATACAGGGTGTCATAAACGTATAGCTACAGGTAGCATAAAATACCCTGTAAAGGGTTAAAAAGCTCAGATAATCTGGTTGGAACATGACCAAAAGGACCAATAAGGGAAGAAAATACTTTCACATCTGTGGGGGAAGGTTTTTGTTCTCGTGTTCCTTTGTTCTCTCTGGGTCAGTGAGGAACCAGGGCATGGAAAATACATCTCCCTAAGCACATGGCACAGAAAAACCTTAGAGTTCTGTCCATAGGCAGGTCCTTGCATAGCTTGCTGAGTTACAAGGCATATCTGCCTTTTCTCAGTGGGTCGATTGTGTAGCTGATGGTCCGTAATGGGCCATCAAGCAGGCTAGGCAGAACTGACACCAACTTGTCTGGCTGGGGTGTTCCCTGAAAGCAGAGCACAAGTTTGAAATATGGGCAGCACAGAGCCAATATTCATAACATCAACTACAAAAATGATACACAGTGAAAGATAGCATAATATAATCAGCCAATCAGAACCTCTCCATAGACCCCTTACACAACAACCTTTCTACAATATTGGCTGCGAATATAGAACAGTGGTCACAACGGTGATCTATACAGTTACAGATTATGTCAATAATGTCACAGGAGGTGACACGGCATCAATGAAATTGGAGCTGGGGCAGCAAAGAGCCACCAGATGTTCTGAGGGCTGGAGAAAAATGCCTTCTAGTGAGCTATTCAAAGAGCTCAACCTGTTTAGCTTATCAAAAGAAGATTGAAAGGTGACTTCATTGAAGTGCTGAAGTGCCTTAATGGAGAGAAAGGATTGGGTATTAAAGGGCTCTTGAATCGAGCAGAGAAAGACATAACAAGACCCAATGGCTGGAAGGTGAAAAGAGACAAATTCATATTACAACTAAGGCACAAATATTCAACAGCGAGGATGATTCACCACAGGAACAAGTTACCAAGGAAAGTGATGGATTCTCCATCTCTTGATGCCATTTCATGAAGACTAGATGCCTTTCTGGAATGTGTTTGCCCCAAAAGTAGCTCTTGTGTCCTACAGGAGGCCTGTGATACACAGGGGGTCAGATTAGATGCTCTAATGGTCTCTTCTAGCCATAAAGTCGACTAATATCTGAAAAACTGAGTGCAGCATTGGGAGCAGCATCTGATGTTTCCCTGTCTAGCCGGCTTGCTGCCTAGAACGAACACTCCTTGAGTGGGGTGATCCACAGGGAGTAGCTCAAACCTGCAAAGTGCCTGGCCAGGGGCAGGACATTAGCTCAGCAAGGGAGGAGTGTGGCAGTGACATCACAAAGGCCTTTGGCAGGACCTCAGACTATTGGTCCAAGGTGGTGGGAGGTGGTGACCTCACAGAGAGATGCTGACATCAGCCAGGCAGGACAGGGGCGAGGGGCCAGGGGAACCTCAGAGACCCCTGTGGCTTTGCTTCAGCAAGTCTCCTTCTCTGGGTCTCTCTTTGAGGACTGAGAGAGTATTTGGGTTCATGGACGTGAGCACCAGGAGGAACCTCTTTTGAGTTTTCTCCTTCCCTTTTCGTGATTTTACTAGAAAACAGCCGTCCCTGTTTAGAAGGTAAGAGCCTCTTGGAGGTTTGAAACCTGTTCAGTCTGATCCATGTGGTGAGAGTTGAATTCTAGGCATGGAAAACACGAGCTTAAGGAGGCAGAATTTTATTCCGCACCTGGGATTTTGTCCCTTAGAATCACCGGGGACATTGGGGTTTGTCCTTTTTATTTCACCTTTTCCTCCATCCCTCCCTCCCTCCCTCCTTTCTCTTCTTCTCTTGCTTATTTTGTTCTTTCTCCTGTTCCCCTCTCAACACCAGGAGGGAGGGGTGTGTGTGTGTATGTGTGTGTATGTTGCAGGGGAAGGCTCGGCAGCTCCCACTGGGAGATCCACCCAAAAATGTGGGGCTGAAATAGTGCTCAGGCCGTCAGGGCCGGATTAACCTTCTGTGGGTCCTGGTACCAAACATATTTGTAGGCCCCTATGTAGTCACTGTGGGCTCCGAGTGTGGGCCTGGTGGGGCAGTGCCATTGGTGCCATAGCATACCCAGTACTGAACCTCAGAGACATTTTTCATTTTGATCACACACCCCTACATGACTATATGCATTGCCCTACACAGCTCCCTCAGCCCCCGGGTTTTCTCATTGAGCTGTACACCCATGTGGGTTTACCAGTGTCCACAGTGAGCAGAACTTTCATAGTGATCAAGGAAACTCCCCACAGATTTATCTCCTTCCTCATTCAGACCTTCTCTAGCCATGTCTCCAGTACCCCCCACGTCACCAGTCACGGCATGTGGTCCTAGTCTCAGCTCAGTTCTAAAGCCAGCAGACACCTGCTCAGTTCTGACAGATCCCCCCCTCAGCCCCCATCCTGCCATGTGAGCCAGCCACCTGCAAACACCATCTCCCCAAAGTCAGGACTTAGCCCTTGGGAATCTGAAGCCACCAGCCTCTCTCCCTCGGCTCCCATCTACATGCTAGTCTGGTCACCACCTGGTCACCACCACCTCTCCCCATATTTGTTTCCTTTCCACTTTGGACATGCTCCCACCCAGCTGGAAGCTCCCTCTGCCAGCCTGACCTGCTCCCTCTTTCCCTGCTCCCCCTGACATTCCTGTCCTACTGGTGACCTCTGTTCCTTGAGGTGAACTCCAGTGTCTTTAGCTGCTCTAGCTTAATGGCCCCAGTAGTCACAGAGCCACCTGCAGCTTCTCTGGCTACGGACATGGTGCCAGTTCCCAGAGGCCAGCCTTAGCCAGCTGCAGCTACTAGCCGCAGGAGGGGTGGCAATGCCAGGGCTGAGCCTGCTTGAACCTTGCAACGGCGGCACTAGGAACTCCAAATCCTCAGCCCTGGCCCTAGGCAGCTGCAGACTCTGCGGTTAGGCACTTCCCTCCTCTAGGCCATGGCTTTAAATACCTGCGATTCCCATCACCTGCAGCAGAGGCCACCAATTCCCGCCCCCCTCAGCCAGCACCTAGTCGTGCAGAAAGTGCAGCCTGAGTGATTTTGGAGGCTGGGGTGCGAGGAGGTTCCTGTCCCTGGGCAGCAGCTCTGCAGCAAGCTCACGTGCTTCCCAGTTGGGACATTAGCCGTTACTGACAAGGTTTGTCTGTGTTCTTTTTTTTTAATCTCATTGTTAGGTGTGAGAAGTATGAACTGTTCAATAGGTTCAATTAGTTGGTTAATAAGATGTTTATGAGGTAAATCACTGGCTTTAAAATAAGATCCAATCTGGAGCATATGAACTATTGACCCCTGGACTCCGTCTCTGAGAGGGGACTTGTTTACCATCAGGGGACAGGCTCAAACCAGTCCAAACCGGTTTTTCCCGCCAAAACCAGCCCTCAGCGTTCCATCTCCTCAGCACTTTTCCCGCCACAGAAGTGATATAAGGACGTGCTCAGCGCCTGCGCGGGGCCGTCCCCCCCCAGCGACGGCCCGTCCACGGTCGGGTCTTCCCAGTGCTCCCGAGCCGGAGAGTGACGAGCCCCCTGGGTCTCGCCGTGAGACTGAGGAACAGGAGGCCTGTCACCCCCATTCCTGCCGTCCTGCATCCCTGGTGTCCAGCCTCCCACGGAGCCCCGGGAGTGAGAGACCCGGGGGCACTGGGGCTGGGCAGGAAAGTGACTCTGCCCCGGGAACCTGGGAGAAGCCTCAGAGCTGCCTCAGCCCCAGTGGGATTTGGGGGCAGAGACTGGGGTCTGGCGGGGGGGATCTCCTGTGGTGGGGGGGAGATGGGGGGGTCAGGCAGGGAGGGGAGAAGCTGGAGTTGTAGGGGGGGGAAGGTCAGTGGGACGTGGGGGGGGGGGTTTGAACTGTCTCTGGGCAGCCAGGAAATTCCCGGGAGTGGCGGGCGGGCGAAGGGGAGGGGGTTAATTGGATCCTGTCCCTGTTTGTGCCACTTGCCTCTCGCCCCCGATACAAATTCTCTCTAGTTCTGCCCCTTTTCTCTCTCAGTGTCTCACACGGGCTGTAAAATCTGGGGCGATTTCCCCCCCCCCAACCCCTCCAATGATCAGCTCTCCCGTCTCCCCCGATTTCCCCCGTTCTCCCCATGAGTCTCAAACGTCAGTTTAAAATCTTCTCTAGTGAGGGGCATTTTCCCACCCATTTTATCTGCAGCGATTTGTCCTTGTGTAGGTGGGAAATTGTTGCCCTGAGTCATTCCCCAGCACATGGCTGCCCCTGGAGTGGGGGTGGGATGGCTCAGTGGTTGGAGCACTGGCCTGCTAAACCCAGGGCTGGGAGCTGACTCCTTGCGGGGGCCATTTGGGGATTTAGTTGGGGATTGGTCCTGCTTTGAGCAGGGGGTTGGACTAGACACCTCCTGAGGTCCCTTCCAGCCCTGATATTCTAGGAGGTGCCGGGTCTCTGCCAGGGCAGGGCAGGGGCAGGGGGAGCTGGAGCCGGGTCGCTTGGATGGGCTCTGGCTGGGAAGGTGCAATTCCTCCTCCCGGCCGCCGGGGGGCGCTGCGCTGCGGGAGCCACATGAGCTGCCTCCTGGCCCTGCTGCTGCTCCTGCTCTTTGGAGCTCTGGCCCTGGGGCTCCTGCTGCTGCCTGGTGGGTGCCCGGCTGCCTCCTGCTGCTCCCCGTGTGAGTGTCTGCGCCCCTCCCCGCCCAGAGCCCCTGTCTGCACCCCCGCCGCAGCCAGCCCCTGTCACCTCCCCAGCCCCTGTCTGCACCCCTGCCCTGCCCCCATTGCACCCCTGCCCTGCCCCAGCCCCTGTCTGCACCCCTGCCCTGCCCCAGCCCCTGTCTGCACCCCTGCCCTGCCCCCATTGCACCCCAGCCCCTGTCTGCACCCCTGCCCTGCCCCCATTGCACCCCTGCCCATGTCTGCACCCCTGCCCTGCCACCCCATTGCACCCCTGCCACCCCCATTGCACCCCTGCCCTGCCCCAGCCCCTGTCTGCACCCCTGCCCTGCTACCCCATTGCACCCCTGCCACCCCCATTGCACCCCTGCCCCCATTGCACCCCTGCCTGCAGCCAGCCCCTGTCTGCACCCCTGCCCTGCCACCCCATTGCACCCCTGCCCTGCCCCAGCCCCTGTCTGCACCCCTGCCCTGACACCCCATTGCACCCCTGCCCTGCCCCCATTGCACCCCTGCCCTGCCCCAGCCCCTGTCTGCACCCCTGCCCTGCCACCCCATTGCACCCCGCCCTGCCCCAGCCCCTGTCTGCACCCCTGCCCTGACACCCCCATTGCACCCCTGCCCTGCCCCAGCCCCTGTCTGCACCCCTGCCCTGCCACCCCATTGCACCCCCGCCCTGCCCCCAGCCCCTGTCTGCACCCCTGCCCTGACACCCCCATTGCACCCCTGCCTGCCCCCAGCCCCTGTCTGCACCACCTGCCCTGACACCCCATTGCACCCCTGCCCCAGCCCCTGTCTGCACCCCTGCCCTGCCACCCCCATTGCACCTCCTGCCCCAGCCCGTCTGCACCCCTGCCCTGCCCCCATTGTACCTCCTGCCCTGCCCCAGCCCCTGTCTGCACCCCTGCCCTGCCACCCCCATTGCACCCCTGCCCTTCCCCAGCCAGCCCCTATCTGCACCCCGTGCCGCAGCCAGCCTCTGCCTACAGCCACCTCCTGCTCCCAGCTGCTCCCCTGTGTCAGTGTCTGCACCCCCGCTCCTCCTGCCCACAGCTGCCCCTGCCACTCTCCCCACCCACAGCCTCTGCCGCCCCACCTCCAGCCAGCCCCGGTCTGCACCCCCTGGCCAGAGCCAGCCCCTGCCATCCGTCCTGCCACAGCCCCTGCCACCCCCCTTGCCTCCTGCCATGGTCCCTGCCCGCAGCCCCAGCCACCCCCCGACCCCGGACACACCCCCGTTCCCCCCCACAGCCTGTCTGCACCACCTGCCCACAGCCAGCCCCTGTTGCAGCCAGCCCGTGTCACACTCCCTGCCTCCAGTGAGCCCTGCCCCACGCCCCTGTCTGCAGCCAGCCCCGTGTCCACTGGTGCCCTGCAGTTCCCAGGGCAGTAACCCTGCACACCTGCTTCAATGAGGGGGGCAGGGAGCAGCTGGGACCCACATGTGCACGCCGAGGTGACCAGACAGCAAGTGTGAAAAATCAGGACAGAGGGTGAGGGGTAATAGGATCCTATATAAGAAAAAGACCCCAAAATTGAGACTGTCCCAATAAAATGGGGACATCTGGTCACCCTAGCACACCCCAGGGAGTGGCGGGGACCCACACATGGGAAATGGAGCTCAGTTCTAGTTCAGGCCCATCTTTGTAAAAAAGAACTGTAGGTCGGGTTAACATACAGCTCTATTTTCTCAGAGATGTCAGGCTTTTAGGTTCTTAAATCGCTGTCTGGGTGGTAAATTTTAAAAATTCCTCCCGGGAAAATACGGACGTATGGTAACCCTATTGGTACAAAAAATCCATACTGTGGCACATCTCTTCAATCAGAACTTTTTATAGGGAACCGGTTGTTAAGATTTTAGCAGCTCATCGCTGGAAGGGAGGCGCACGTGTCCCCCGTGGGGACTGCCCAGACCCCGTTTCCCAATCCCAGTTGTTGCCCCCTAACTACCAACACAGTTGCCCCCAACCATCAGTTGCCAGTCACCCGCCCGTCCCCCACTGCTGCCCCCTTCCTTTATCCAGGGACCTTTCAGCTCCCCCTCCCTTGCCCTTTTAATCAGCTCCACACAGGGCTCCCTGCTGCCCATGGCAATGGTGGGGGTGGGGGGAACCATCACTTTGTGTTTATGTATTGGACAGTCGTATAAAATCCAGTTCAACAGTCCCCCTTTTCCACTAGTTCGTTAACAGCAATATAAAATCCCCTCAGATCTTGGTGTTTTTCTCTCATGTTACCAAATACGCAGTTTGTGACACATTTTCTGTGCAAATCTCAAAGGTTCATATAAAATAACCTAAACATTTGCCCCACTGCTCTCTAGTTGTCTGTTTCTAATTGAATATGCCCTGAGATTTCCCCTGTCTCTCTAATTATAAAATACCAAGAAAATCTCAGATTTACACCTTTTCTCAGATTCTTGAACCTGGATGTAAAATGTTTGCAAATGTTGCCCATTTCCTCTTTATTCATTTATCAAATATTGATGTGAAACACTCAGATTTTGCCTCCTATCGACAACTGATATAAAATCCCTCTGATTTTCCACTTTCCTCTCTATAATTTGCAAAATGGATCCAAAATCTCTCAGATTGGGAACTCTTTCATTTCTGAACGTTGCTCTCAAAGCTCAGGTTTTGCCTCTTTCTGTGTCATTATAAAATGTCAGTTAAAAATCCTCTCAGGTTTGGGGATGTTCCCCGTGTTTCTAAATCCCAGCAACTTCTTCCTTCGAGGGAACCTGTTGCCCTGAGTCCTTCTCCATCCTGGATGTTGCAGAGGGTTAAATTGCCCAGAGATCATCTTTCCCGTCTCCTTTACGAATCATTTGTTCCCTCCTTTACCTCTGTTAAAATGTTTGCCAAAGAAAGAGACCAGCCAGATCTTTAATACCCATCAAAGCCAGAGGCCTCCCCCTGTTTGGGGATCAGTGGTTCCCAGCTATTAATGGGAGAGTTGGCTGGACCCTTTTCTTTTCTCCAGCTGGCACGGGATGAGGAGGTCACTCTGAGTGCAGTGTGGGTCCAGAAGTATCCCAAACCCCATGGCAAATGGCCTCTGTGAGGGGTTGCTTCCCGCAGTGCTAAGATGCAGCCACCTCTGGGGTGGATCCATGGTGGCCATTATTTGCTAGTGACAGGCATGAACATTTCTTACCTATTTTGTCCCTCCAGGCCTTCCATTCTCCTGTTAAAGAGACATCCCCCCGGGCTCCCTCTGCCTGTGTGACTGGCCAGCAGGGGGCGGTGGTCACTTTCTATCCACTTCTCAGGCACTGTGAGGTAACAGTGTTGCTGGGGGGGGAGATAGCAGCTGAAGGGGGATTGTGGTGGTGGGAGGCCTCTGGGTGGCTGGGCAGGGGGTACCCTAGTGAGGTTGGTGGGTTCTGGAGATTTGGGGTTTCAGGGGGTGGTTGTGATGTGCCCAGCCCTGAGGCTGTGGGTCCTGGAGGTGGGTATGGCTGGGGGCCTGGTGGCTGCAGAACAGCAGGGGTGGGCGTCTCTTGGGGAGGCGGGACAGGGGGTTAGAGGGAGCCTGGTGCTGTGCCAGGGGCTCTGTCTGGGCTTCCCCCGCAGACTCCTGGGATCGCTGCCCTGCCCAGTGCACAGAGTGTGTGTGGGAGAATCCCCGGCGCTAGGCCAGGGGGTGCCCCTGTAAAGCATCAGGGGATCCCGCAGGGCGGAGGAGGGGGTGCCAGGCAAAGGGCAGGGCAGATCCTGCTGGAGGGCGGGGGATCCTAGGCAGTCAGTGAGGACTGAGTTCCCAGTGGGGGTCCCTTTTGGGGGGTCTCTGGCTGTTGGGGTCTCTTGGTGGGGGGAACCCTTTGGGATTCCCAACCTGTCAGTGACGGTCTGGTGGGGGTTGTCTGGCCGGTGGGGCTCTGAGGGGTATCTGAGGTCCCTGGCCAGGGACTCTGGGGGCTGCGTCCCAGGGAGTATCTGGGGGGGTTGGCTGGGGCTCTGGGGGCTGCTCCTGACCTTCCTGCTTCTCCCTGATTAGCTTATGCCAGAATCCTGGCTCCAAGCACTGCCCGACATTCCCCGGCCAGGCCCAGTCACCGTGATAACTTTCTAGCCACTTATCAAACACTGTGAGGTGAAATCACAGATTTTTGCTCTTCTCCCTTCTTGAAAACTGCAGGAACTTCCAGTTCCATAATCCTAGATTGTCCAGTCCTTGTCCTGGATCTGGGGGATGAGGGAGGTGGGAGCGGGGTCAGCACTGCCACACAATAGTCTCTTCCACAGCATTCTGGACTCAGTCTTTCTGAACTCTGTTTTCATTGAGACCATTGTTAATCCAGAGTCACTGTATGGAAAGACAAGGAGTGACTCCAGATGGACAGTGGGGCAAATGAGATTAGCAATTCTCCCTGTGAGGAGGGGCTCTCATTAGCTGCTCTCCCCAGAGAGCTAAAGGAGGGAAGCTGCTCAAACGCTCTGTCCCTCTCTGCTCAGGATACTGGGGTTCAGCTTCCTGGGTCAGACGCTGCAGCCTCCATTGTGATCGGGGAGACCAGGCTTAGCAGCTGCTGCTCCCCCAGCGGGGTTCTGTGCTGGGAAGTGACCTGAATTAAAGCTGCTTCTCTGCCCGGCCCATGGGATGACTTTCTCCAGCTGGTCCTAGCCCCCTAGGGCAGCCCTGGGCCCTGTTAATACTAAATTCTGAGCCAGAGTCTCTAGGTAACTGACAGACTTCAGGGAAAGTTCTGGGGACTGGCAAGAAAGTGACTCTGCACAAACAGCCCCTCCACATTTCTCCTCCCCGTATCAATTGCCAGGAGAAAATCCAGCCATGGGAGAGCAAAGCCCCCAGGAATGGGACTGTCCCAGACAGAGGGGCAGAGGAAGGAGAGACTGAAAAGGGCAGTGGTAGAAATGAGTGGAGGGAGAGATTTCCAGCTCTCTAGTCCACCCAGACACATGTATTGCTGCATCCCTGGGCAGAACCATTTTCCAGTGAACAAAACAAGGATCAGACAGAGGAAAAGCCAGTTCCTTACTCCATATTCCCCCTGCTGGGGTGTGGCTGCCGTGGGGTCAGTGTCCGAGGGAATCCCCCACAGTGACTCCTTTGGTTCTGCTCTTTTCTAGCCTTGTGTTCAGAGACTTTGTTACGGGGTGAGGGGAGGGAGAAGGGAGGTTAAAAATGTGTCTGGGCTTAGCCTGGCAGGAGGGGCCAGATCTACATTGTAATAAACAGATTGAGCATTTCCCAGCATGGCAGAATCTAGGGTGTCTGTCTGCAGGGAAAAGGCCTGGGGGATTCTGATGTGTAATTAACTAAAACTGGTTCTGAAACGCCCACAACTGCCCTTCTCCCCCAGACAGGCTGCAGAATGACGTCCATGTTTTGCTCCAGCTCATCCCAGCCTGGCATGGGACAGGGAAGAGAAATGGCTGCAGTGGAGCCAACTTAGGTAGAGATTGTCGGGGGGTTGCTGGTGGGTTCCTGCTGGAGGAGAGGGACAGGAAATACACCGGAGATGGGAAGGTTTGCACAGTCTGGTTTGGAGGTTGGAGCGGGGCAGGAAATTCACAGCGTGGGGAAAGGAGGAGGCCAGGGTGTAGCAAACCTGCTGGGAGTTATTTAATAAGTGGCCTAGATTCTAGGCACAGACCCAGGAGGTTCGGCGGTGGAAATGCCCTAATTTGTGAAGAAAGAAAATAGCCCACCTACATGGAGCTATCAAACTGACCAGACTCCCAGTGTTGGAGCCTGAGCTCACTAACCAGCGGCTGCTGTGAGATATGAAGGGGGAACCCATGAGTCAGGCTTATTGGAGCTGCCTCTCCCTTCATATCCCGCTCCTCACAAGGAGGAGGCTATTGGGCTTCCTACCAGGGAGCTCTCCCTGGACCCTGCTAGGGGCTCCATCTCCTGTATCAGTCGATGGCTGGTAGGTGTGTGATGGATCTGCTGGGAGAGACAAGGGGCTCTCGCTTCGTCCCCTCACCCTGGTATTTGCTGGATACCCTGAGTGGGGTCAGGCTGGGACTCTGTTGACTGCGATCCACCCAGAGCTTCCATTTGATTTGCTCCTCTCTGCCACAAATAGTGGGGTTGTGAGTGGGGCAGCAGGTGCTAAGTGTTGGACTCTTGCTCTTTCAGGGGCCGGTGACCTTCAAGGAGGTGGCTGTGCATTTCACCAAGGAAGAGTGGGCTCTGCTGGACCCCACTCAGAGAGCCCTCTACTGGGATGTCATGCAGGAGAACTATGAGACTGTGACCTCGCTGGGTAAGGGTTCCTGTCCCCTCCGTTCTTGGAAGGGGAAATGAAGAGTTAAGGTTCACGCCAGCCCCACAATGCCACCTCTACTCTGTCCTGTTTCAGCATCACCCCAATATGCCAGTGACACACACACACTACCAGAGACCCTCCCATGCTGCCGAACACTTTGGGAACAGAGCACAGGAGCCGTATCACACAGTGTCAAATAGCTCCTCTTTACTCAAGTAAAACTGGGGGTTAGGTCCAGCGTAATGAACAGAAGCTTCCCCCGTCTTTCTCTCAAACCCTGAGCCTTCTCTACCCAAACCAGAAAGTGCTTGGGATGTAACAAGCAGGCGGCTGGAGTCAGAGCTGCTGGTCCAGGGTTACTTTTCACACAGACACTTGGTGCGTCCTTGAATGCTGGCTGGGGGTATCCAGACAGGGGAGCTCCAGCAGCAGAACACTGAATCTCACCCAGGGTTACAGATGACACAACTCACTGATCTTGATTGCGCCCCAGCATGTGAAAATGGCCTAGATTGGTAGTGACATTTCTTGAGACATGCAGAGTGTTGCTCCCATATCACCAGGTGTAATAACAATAACAGGAAAGGCCGAATATGGAAAACTGATTGTTCAGCTTGCTTTTGACCTGCATCATATTTTGCAATATATTCCAAGTAAGGAAATTAACGTGCAACGTATGTGTCGTTGTTTGGGGTTTTAAGCTTTAAAAGGCTTGTGTGATTTTTAGCTCAGGGGGACAGTATTCCAATAGCTGTTGCTCCCTGTGCACTTTTAACCAAGAAAAGAGCCTCAGGCTAAGCTGATTCAAAATCAATCATGTGGTTGTTTTCCACAACAGCTTCAAGAGGTCCCTGTGATGGAATGTAAATGTCTTCTTCACACCTTCCCCCTGGAGGAGAATGGCTGTTTGACCAGCTGTTTGCCTTGCTGTCTCTGAGGAACTGCTCTGTGGGTGTTCCCCAGAATTGTAACTTTTTCAGTAATATCATACAGTAAAATCTCATAACTTTACATACAGTGTTACTACACATTTTAACAGGAGGATAATATTCAGAAGATTATGCGTTTTCAAATGATACCTCACAAGCTATACTGTGTACAAAATTGATCATAATTTTCTAGAAGAGTGAACACAGGGGTATAGACTGACACAGTGTCTGTGTGTGTGTTCCCAGCAGATATGTGGGTATTTCAATCCCTCATAAGCATAGTGTTCAGCATCTTCAAGGACCTGGGGTACTGGTCCTGGGAATTCACTGGTTTACCAAGTGTGACACTGTATGGAATTGTGAGACACTTTGGTATTAATAATAAAATAATAATATAATCTGATAAAATTGCAATGAATTGTGCTAGATATGCCATGCCAGGTGTCAGTGAAAATGTTATGATTTGCCAAGTATGATAATATTGTTTCTATGTTTGTATCACCTTTGTATTGTGAGTTATAGATATGTAGGGTATATCTATAACTATATCTATACCGAATGGCTGGGCAGCAGTTCTGCAGAAAACGACCTAGGGGTTACGGTGGACGAAAAGCTGAATATGAGTCAACAGTGTGCCCTTGTTGCCAAGAAGGCTAATGGCATTTTGGATTGTATAAGTAGGGGCATTTCCAGCAGATCGAGGGACGTGATCATTCCCCTCTACTCAGCACTGGTGAGGCCTCATTTGGAGTACTGTGTCCAGTTTTGGGCCCACACTACAAGAAGGATGTGGATAAATTGGAGAGAGTCCAGCGGGGGCAACAAAAATGATTAGGGGCTGGAGCACATGACTTATGAGGAGAGGCTGAGGAACTGGGATTGTTTAGTCTGCAGAAGAGAAGAATGAGGGGATTTGATAGCTGCTTTCAACTACCTGAAAGGGGTTCCAAAGAGGATGGATCTAGACTGTTCTCAGTGGTAGAAGATGACAGAACAAGGAGTAATGGTCTCAAGTTGCAGAGGGGAGGTTTAGGTTGGACATTAGGAAAAACTTTTCACTAGTAGAGTGGTGAGGAACTGGAATGGGTTACCTAAGGAGGTGGTAGAATCTCCTTCCTTAGAGGTTTTTAAGGTCAGGCTTGACAAAGCCCTGGCTGGGATGATTTAGTTGGGTTTGGTCCTGCTTTGAGCAGGGTTGGACTAGATGACCTCCTGAGGTCCCTTCCAACCCTGAGATTCTATGATTCTGTATTTCCAGACTTGTGCAGTGTTTCTGGGTGACACCCCAGACATATTGACATCAACACTGCCTAGCCTGTTTGATGGCCCATTGAGGGTCATCAGCTGTACAATGAGCCCATGGAAAGGACCAGGGGATACACCTATTGAGTCAGCAAGACATGTCAGGGTATGCCTGTCTACTGAGAACTCCAAGGCTTTTCCATGCCACATGCTGTGAATCTTGTGTTTGGGACACAGGAAGTACAAGCCACATGGCAAAAGGAATATAAAGGGCAGCTGCATCATCTCCATTTTATCTGCAATCCCCCTTCCTACCTCTGGAGCAACTTCTCTACAAACTGAACTCTGGAACAAAGGACTGAATGACCCATCCAATCTGTGGATGTGTTCCAGATGGACTTTCAAGCCAGCAACTCACCAATATTACTAAGAATGGGGGGAGGGATAGCTCAGTGGTTTGAGCATTGGCCTGCTAAACCCAGGGTTGTGAGTTCAATCCTTGAGGAAGCCACTTAGGGATCTGGGGCAAAAATTGGTCCTGCTAGTGAAGGCAGGGGGCTGGACTCAATGACTTTCCAAGGTCCCTTCCAGTTCTAGGAGATTGGTATATCTCCAATTATTACCTAACCTGATATATCAATTTTGGAATGTATCTGACTGCTTTCCCATTTAACGTCTTTCTTTCTTTCGTTTAAACCTTTAGTTTAGATGCTAAAGGATTGGCTAGAAGGATGGAATTTCGGGTAATATCCAAACTTATACTGACCTGGTGATGTGGCTGACCCTTTGGGGTCAGAGGAACACTTTGTTTATGTGAGCAGAGTTTTTAAATAACCTCTCACTGTACTGGACTTAGTTGCTGATTAGGAGCCAGAGAACTGGGATGGAATAAAGGGGGCCGTGTGATTTCTTTTTTCAGCTTCTCGATAACCCATGTGGGGGATCAGAAGCACAGCTGGTGACTGGTCGGTGAGTTTAACTTCAGTGTTAACCAGCAGTTTTGGGAGCATCTGCTCTCCCTTTTTGAGCCTGCCCTAACTTTGGCATTTTCAGTGAGAACTGCCCCTGGCCCACCAGGTCACACTAAGCACTGAAGTTAAATTAATAGAATGTTTTTTTATGACCAAGTCTTATGAAATCAACTGAATTCCTTTGTTTTCTTTCATCTGAGCAGGGTTTCTAGTTTTCCAGCATGATGTGATCTCCCAGCTGGAACAAGGGAAGAGCCATGCGTCCCAGACCTCCAGGGTTCAGAGGAAAGAGAGATCCTGAGATCTCCCTGATCAGGTTAGGAAACATTAATCCACCTCAGAATCTGTAAGTGCCTGAAGGAAACATCTGGGATGCCCAACAAAGCCCTTGGGAGGTCTCTCAGTTCATTATTGTCCCTAGCAGGGGTTATATCCTCAGGGTAAATATAGTTCTTCTTCGAGTGCTTGCTCATATCCATTCCAGTAAGTGTGCGGCGCTGCGTGCACACGCGCTGCGTCTGCGCTCGTCGGAAGATTTTTAGCCTAGCAACACTCGGTGGGTCGGCTGGGCGCCCCCTGGAGTGGCGCCGCTATAGCACCGGATATATACCCCTGCCGACCCATCCGCCCCTCAGTTCCTTCTTACCGCCTGTGACGGTCGTTGCAACTGTGGAGAGTGGCTTTGCTGACCTCCACATCCCTAGCTTCTCGGAGTTATTTACCCTTTATCGTGTATATAGTTCAAGCTCTTGTAGTTATAGTTAGTTTTAGTACATTTTTTCATAGTTAGTGTATATAGTTAAGCGGGGGATTGGGGGAGTAGCCCCCTTTCCTCCAACCCGGTGCGGGCTCATGCCCAAGGCTCTGGGATTTAAACCCTGCTCGGCGTGCTAGAAGCCGATGCCGGTGGGGGATCCTCATGACTCCTGCCTAAAGTGTTTAGGAGAATCCCACTTGACAGACAAGTGCCGAATTTGCAAGTCGTTCAAGCCAAGAAGGAGCGGGACTTCCGACTAAAGCAGCTCCTTATGGAATCTGCCTTTAGTCCCACGGTGCCGGCACCAACCGCCCAACAGACCGCATCGGTGAGGAGCGCACCTTCAGCACCGGATCGCTCTGGTACCAAGAAGGACTCCTGGCACTGACATCTGCCGGCACCGGCTCTCCGGCACCGCTCCCTTTCCCCGATGGGGAAACGATGTACTGCTCCGACCCCATCCTCGCAAAAGGAGCAAGCATCAAAGTCCATCCGTCAGACCCCAGTACCGGCTGCGGCACTGTCAACACAGGCACCGCAGTTGGCAGCTGCTCCTAGCGCGGCACCGTCGATTCTGGTACCGCAAGGGCTGTTGAGTCCGGTGCCACATAGCTCCCGGCTGGCGCTGTGATCGAGCTCGCTCTCCCTTCTACGCCGGAGACATTCTCAATGGCAAGAGAGCTCATCATGCTGATGGAGTCGATGCAGCCTCAACCCCCGGCACCGCCGGTGTGGGTTATCCAATCCATTGGCAAGCCGGCCCTCATAAGGCCTCCTTCTGTTGGTCCACCGGAGAGACGTCTTTCCAGGTCTCGGTCTCGGAGACGTTCCCGCTCCCGCCGTTCCCAATCCCGGCACCGCTCGCAGTCCCGGCACCGCTCTCCATCGCGGTACTGGTCGTACTCGCGGAGATGTTCAAGATGTCGATCACCGGACAGATACTCCCGGTACCGATCCGGCTCTCGGTACCGATCTCAGTACCGTGCGTCCCGCAGTCACTCTCGGCACAGGGACTCGAGATCCCAGTCGACCTCCCGGCACTGGCACAGTAGAAGGTCCCGGTTTCGTTCGCGGCACCGACAAAACTGGTACCGCTCACTGGTACCGCCCCATGACCGCACGTCAGCAACAGCAGTACCTTACCAGGGTCTCTCAGCCCCGCCGTGTCCTTCGAGACACACATCAATATCGTCTCGGGCTGGGAGTGCTTCTTACTGCCAGGACTGGGCATCTGATATTCCGTGCCACCATCCAGAGGCACAAAGCCAGGAGCAAGGTCCTCATCAATGGGCCTTTTGGACTCCGTGGGCATATCACGAGGCCCAAGGTGCCCCACTTGTGGCTCAACGCTCCGGCCCCTCAGAGCACAGGGTTCCTGAAGCGACTGTAAGCCATCCTCCTCCCGCGGGCACGGACGAGGATCCACTTCAATCTGCAGACCCTGAGATTCCACCAGATGCAGATGGTGCTCTGCCGGTCCATGACCCACCTCAGGACCCGTTGGTACCGGGCCTCTCCTCCTCCTCCTCTCCTGATGAGGCAGTGGCAGGAACATCCTCCTCTGGTCCTCCGCCTATTGACCTCCGGGCCCATCAAGACCTCTTGTGGAGAGTAGCACAAAACATGAATTTGCCAGTGGAGGAGGTTGCTGAAATAGAGGACCCTGTCATAGACATATTATCGGTGGATGCGCCCCTTCGAGTGGCTCTCCCATTCATCCGCACTATTCAAGCCAATGCAGACACAATTTGGCAATCCCAGCTTCTATTACACCTACAGCTAGGGAGTAGAGAGAAAATATATGGTCCCCGCCAAGGGAAAATATATGGTCCTACACCCACCCACCTCCCTGCCCCCTGGTTGTCCAATCCGTGAACGAACAGGAGCATCATGGCCAGCAAGCACCGGCTCCTAAGGCGAAGGAGGCTAGGCACATGGACCTCCTAGGCCGTAAGATCTACTCGGCTGGAGGCCTCCAACTTAGGGTGGCAAACCAGCAGGCCCTCCTAAGTCGTTATAATTTTAATACGTGGGTGTCTGTGGGGAAGTTTGCACAACTCCTTCCCCAGGAGTCCCACGCAGAGTTTACGGCCCTACTAGAGGAGGGTAAAAAAGTGGCGAGAACTTCCCTCCAGGCCTCTCTGGATGCAGCGGACTCAGCAGCCAGAACGCTTGCGTCCGGGGTAACGATGAGACGCATCTCCTGGCTACAAGCTTCAGGCCTTCCCCCAGAATTGCAGCAGACAATTCAGGATTTACCTTTTGAGGGCCAGGGCCTTTTCTCGGATCTGCGCAGAGCCTCAAGGACAATCGAGTCATAATGCGCTCGTTGGGTATGCACACGCCGGTGACCCAACATAGGTCCTTCTGGCCCCAACCATACCGCCCTTATAACCAGCCTAGACCGCGCCAGAATACGACCAGGCAGCGCGGCAGGGGCAATCGGTGGAGACAGTCTGGCCTTCAGGGAAACCAAAGTCAAGCGCCCCCTAAACCACCTACGGGGCCAAAACAAAACTTTTGATGGGATGTTTGAGGACGGCCCACCAGTTTCCCTGCCGGATCCTTCTCCCTCCTTCTTCAACCGCCTCTCCCATTTCCTCCTGCATGGTCCCAGCTCACCTCCGACCGTTGGGTCCTTTGCAGTGGAAACAGGATACCACCTCCAATTTGTTTCTCCACCCCCATCCCACCCTCCCCACCCGTCCGTCTTCAGGGACCCCTCTCACGAGCAATTCCTCTTACAAGAGGTTCAGGCGCTCCTAAATCTGGGAGCCATAGAGGAGGTGCCAGAGGACATGAGGGGCAAGGGGTTCTGTTCCCGCTACTTTTTAATCCCCAAGGCAAAGGGTGGTCTACGACCGATCCTGGACCTGCGAGAACTCAACAAATTCATGATAAAGCTCAAGTTCCGCATGGTATCCTTGGGGACCATCATCCCATCCCTGGATCCGGGAGACTGGTATGCCGCCCTCGATATGAAGGACGTGTATTTCCATATTGCCATTTACCCGCCGCACAGACGGTTTCTCCGTTTTGTGGTCAACCAACAGCACTTCCAGTTCACGGTGCTTCCCTTCGGTCTTTCTACGGCCCCAAGAGTCTTCACCAAATGTATGGCCGTTGTAGCTGCCTCCCTCCGCTGTCGTCGAATACACGTCTACCCGTACCTCGACGATTGGCTCATTCGAGGGACTTCCCAGGTGCAAGTATCACAGCACCTGTGTGTCGTCAAAGACCTCTTTGGGGGGCTCGGCCTCATGATCAATGTAGAAAAGTCTACCCTGACTCCAACGCAGAGAATGGACTTTACTGGAGCAGTTCTGGACTCCAATCTGGCCAGGGCCTGCCTTCCTCTGCCACGTTTTCAGTCAATGTCTTCGATCATTCGAAGTTTTCAATCCTTCCCGACAACGTCGGTGCGCACCTGCCTCGGTCTATTAGGTCACATGGTGTCCTGCACCTTTGTGACCAAGTACGTGAGACTGCGACTTCGGTGCTTCCAAACCTGGCTTGCTTCTCTATACGGTCCACACAGAGACAATATAGATTCGGTGATCCCTATCCCCAGGACGGTTCTCGACTCCCTCACTTGGTGGCTGGACCCCACTGTAGTTTGCGCAGGGATGCCGTTCCACCCTCCTCAACCCTCGGTGGCACTAACCACAGACCCATCATCTCTGGGTTGGGGTGCCCACCTCGAACCTTCACACTCAAGGCCTCTGGTTGCCCCAGGAGCTGACCCTGCATATCAATGTCAGGAGCTGAGGGCAGTCCGTCTAGCATGCCAGGTGTTTGGGTCCATCTCCAAGGCCACTGTGTATCTGTGTTCACAGACAACAAGACGACCATGTATTACATAAACAAGCAGGGCGGGGCGTGCTACTCCCTACTTTGCCAAGAAGCCACTCACCTGTGGAACTTTTGCATAGCCCACTCAATCGATTTGGTAGCGTCTTTTCTCCCAGGAGTCCAGAACACTCTGGCAGATCGCCTCAGCAGATCCTTCCTGTCTCACGAATGGTCGATCCGTCCTGACATCATCCATTCCGTTTTCCGGAGGTGGGGCTTTACCCGCATAGACCTCCTTGCCTCCCGAGAGAACAGGAAATGCCAGGTGTTCTGCTCCTACCAAGGATGCTCCCTGGGCTCCCTCTCAGACGCATTCCTCCTCCCGTGGACAAGGCACTTATTTTATGCCTTTCCGCCGTTTCCCCTTGTTCACAGAGTCCTTCTCAAGCTCCGCAGGGACAGAGCCAACCTGATCCTCATTGCTCCAGCATGGCCGAGGCAGCACTGGTACACCCTGTTGTTCGACCTCTCAGTGGCGGATCCGATTCCCCTGCCACTGTGGCCGGACCTCATAACACAGGACTTCGGCAGGCTTCACCACCCAGACCTGCAGTCCCTTCATCTCACTGCATGGCTCCTGCGTGGTGGAACCAATCCGAGGTCTGCTGCTCTGCTTCGGTACAACAGGTCCTCTTGGGAAGTAGGAAGCCTTCCACTAGGATGACTTATCTCGCCAAGTCGAAGCGTTTCTCGCACTGGTGTGATCAGAGTAACTTGGTCCCAGGACAGGTTTCCATCCCTACTATCCTGGATTGTCTCTGGTCTCTCAAAGAGCAGGGCCTGGCGGTCTCTTCTATAAAGGTTAATCTGGCAGCTATTTCCGCCTTCCACCCAGGTGAAAGTGACTGTTCAATTTTTTCTCACCCCATGGTTTCCAGGTTCCTTAAGGGACTGGAACGGTTGTACCCCCAAGTCCATCACCCAGCCCTCACCTGTGATCTAAACCTGGTGTTGACCAAGCTTATGGGGGCCCCCTTCGAGCCTATGGTCACCTGTTCCCTGCTGTACCTTTCCTGGAAGAAAGGTCGCTATCACCTCGGCGCTATCACCTCAGCGAGGCGAGTCTCGGAGCTTCGTGCCTTGACGGCTGATCCCCCTTATACGTCTTCCATAAGGACAAGGTACACCTGCGGCCACACCCCTCTTTCCTCCCTAAGGTGGTGTCTGCTTTTCATGTCAATCAAGACATTTTCCTCCCAGTTTTTTCCCCAAAGCCGCACTCATCGCGCAGGGAATAACAACTACATACTTTGGATGTCCGTAGGGCTCTCGCCTTTTATATAGAGAGAACAAAACCCTTCCAGCGTTCACCTCAGCTCTTTGTAGCAGTGGCAGACCGCATGAAGGGCATGCTGGTCTCTTCCCAACGGATCTCATCTTGGGTAACATCCTGCATCAGAACGTGCTATGAACCGGCTTACGTTCCTGCTAGCCATCTCACTGCCCATTCTACGTGGGCGCAGGCCTCTTCTGCCGCATTCCTGGCTCATGTTCCCATCCAGAAAATATGTAGGGCGGCTACCTGGTCATCGATTCACACCTTTGCCTCACACTACGCATTGGTCCAACAATCCAGAGACGATGCAGCCTTTGGCTCAGCAGTTTTGCATTCTCTGACGTCTCACTCCGACCCCACTGCCTAGGTAAGGCTTGGGAATCACCTAACTGGAATGGATATGAGCAATCACTCGAAGAAGAAAAGACGGTTACTCACCGTTGTAAATGTTGTTCTTCAAAATGTGTTGCTCATATCCATTCCAAACCCGTCCTCCTTCCTCACTGTCGGAGTAGTCGGCAAGAAGGAACTGAGGAGCGGATGGGTCGGCAGGGGTATATATCCGGCGCTATAGCGGCGCCACTCCAGGAGGCGCCCAGCCGACCCACCGAGTGTTGCTAGGGTAAAAATCTTCCGACTCGCATGCACGCAGTGCGCACACCTAACTGGAATGGATATGATCAACACATCTCGAAGAACAACAGTTACAATGGTGAGTAACCGTCCTTTTTGGGAGCAGGAAGAACTGGACTCGCAGACGCAGGAGCTCTACTGGAGTGAAGACTAATGGACTGGCTCAGTGAAAGGAAACCAAAGCATTTTCTACAGCAGCCTGGCTCAAGGGCATTGGCCAGTGTGGACTGTATTGTCTTCTTCGCTTCCCTGTGCTAATCTAAGGACTTTCCAATGCTGTGTTTCAGTTGACTAATAAACCCTGCTATGTTTTAAAGTATGCACAGTGTCACAGCAAAAACTTGCTCTGTGCATTGACTGAGGAACCGTCACTGAACAGGAGTGTCGTTCAGCTGGACCTGCTGGCAGAGCTCACAGGTTGAAGTAGGAGTGTTGAAGCCAGAGGCTCAGTCTCAGGTGTTGAAGCTACATGGCCTGTCCTTGTGGAAGAGTGGGACCCCTTGGGGGTCTAGTGCACTCAAGGGGCACTTCCCAAGGACGGTTTAAAAGCCAGGGCATTGCAGAGATCCTATGGATCCATGACAGTGCCAGAGGTTCAGGAAAAGATATCAGACAAGAAAAGGATCTAAATGCGTGTTTACCATCGCTCCCTCTCAGTCCTCATGGGAATCCCTGATCAGTTCCAGTGTGTATTAAAACCGTCCTCTAAGGCTCACCTCTTGGTTATCAGGCCATGTCAGTTTTGTTACAGGGTTTTCCCTTCACCCTTCCACTTCCCTGGGTCTTGTCACACAGACAGGAAGCAGCAACTGACCAGAAGTCCGAAGCGCAGACAATGCCATGTTTATTGGGGTTAGTTTCCAAGCAACCATATTCCGAAGCCCTTCACACCAGTCGGGCTTATCTCTTAGTCTGTTTCCCAGTGCTCTGTTCCCAGCTTTGATGCTGCAAAGCGTTTACCCCGTGTCCCCCTTACCCGCTCTGACACCGCAGAGCATTTTCCCCATGTCCCCCTTACCCGCTCTGACACCGCAGAGCCTTGCCTGTGTCCCCATTACCCGCTCTGACACCGCAGAGCGTTTACCCCGTGTCCCCCTTACCCGCTCTGACACCGCAGAGCCTTGCCTGTGTCCCTGTTCCCTGTTCCTGTTCACCCTCCTGTTTGACTCAGTTTATATAGTAATATGCACAGCTACACCTTTGCTTAACCAATCATTGTACTGAAATGTAACTAATCAGTCCTAACACATTGAAACATAATTCTCTAACCAATTGTATCCCACTATCCTCATTAACTTACATCTAGCAAAATTAATTATACAGCAGATAGAAACAATTAGAGAATCAGACTGATTAACAATGTAAAAGTGGTGGCCATAAAGATAGAACAATACAGAAATGAGGGTTTCACAACCACAAGCATTGAGAAGTGATTTCTTGCCAGACAGGCTGCTGTCAAACTAAGTTTTCTTTAACCATCTTAAGATCTGTTTCTTTATCTGGTGGTGATGGGCACTATCAGGACAGGATCATCTTCCTAACAGCCCAATAGCACCTTATTTCAGTGTGACTGGTTTGGGATGTGAGGATGTGACCCTGCGCTTCCCAGCTTATGGCTGCCCCTGCTGCTTAGCCAAAGGCCTTAGCCTAAGAACAAGGCCTCAGACTGTCACAGTAAGAGAAGGCCCTTACAAATACAGACAGTGATTTTGATTCTTTGTTTTCATACTCCTTTAAGTAGCTAAGTGATAAAAATACCCCTAAGTTCTTAAACTATAGATTACAGGCAGGCCTGAATATCTCTATTCTATCAGTGGGTTCTGTCCCTTCCCCCATTCTGTGTCTGTCTTGTCTATTCAGATTGTAAATTCTTCAGGGCATGGCCCAGCTACTGTTCTCTGTTTGTACTGTGCCTAGCACAATGGGGACCCACTGTTAGTTGGTCCTTAGGCACTAAGGTAATGCATATGATTTATAATCATAATAACTCTCCTGCCACTTTGAGCCAAGGAAGCTGGCCTTGGGATGTTACTGCTTAAAATGAGCCGGGGTAAAACCATGGACTATTCTTTGTGCCAAGTATCCCACAAATTACACTGACCTCCCTCATTTTCTTTACCTGCAGTAGGGTTTCCAAATTCCAAACCTGATGTGATCTCGCAGCTGGAACGAGGGGAAGAGCTGTGGGTCCCAGACGTCCAGGGCTCTGAGAAAGAAGTGCTTCCAAGAGCTGCCTGCACAGGTGAGGACTTGGTTAAACCAACTCAAAAACTGTGTGGGAATGCAGGAAACATTCAGGATGCCCTACAAAGATCCTGTGAGCTCTCCAAGTTCAGGATTGTTCCCTGCAGATGTGGAATCATTATGGCAGATGTCACTCATGGCTTCCCTCCTATTCTGACTGACAACTGGCAGCAGGTCCCTCCCCAGTCTCACTTTCCCCCGAGTGTTCTCGTGAGATGCAGACCAAAACTGATCCCTTCCTCTCTCTTCTGTGGAAGGGTTTGGGGAAAATCAGCACCTGATAGGTTTGATCTCTCCCACACTTTATTTTGGATTGTTCATCCCTTTTACCATTCCTCTCTCTGAGATTTTCTTTCTTTCCGGCAAAGGGAGTGACCTGTGTCTGGATTCTCTCTGTCTCCCATCAGGTGATGGGATGGTGAGTCAGAATGAGGAGGAGAAACCCCATCAGGAAGATGCTGAGCAAGGAGAACCACATGGAACTTTATCAGGAAGATCCAAAGGGAATGTTTCTGGGAGTTGTCCACTCGCAGAAAAAACAAAAGCCTGTGAGACTCAGCAGAGGCCAGAGGAAAACTTTAGTAGCCACTCAGACCTTATAACAAGTGACAGAATCAACTTGGAAGAGACACGCTACATGTGCCATGAGTGCGGGAAAAGCTTCAATCAGCGCTCACACCTTATCAGACATCAGAGAATCCACACAGGGGAGACGCCCTACACGTGCTCTGAGTGCGGGAAAAGCTTCAATCAGAGCTCTGTCCTGAGTACACACAGGAGAATCCACACAGCGGAGAAGCCCTACACGTGCTCTGAGTGCAGGAAAAGCTTCAGTCAGAACTCGGACCTTATCAGACATGAGAGAATCCACACAGGGGAGACGCCCTACACATGCTCTGAGTGTGGGAAAAGCTTCAATCAGAGCTCTGTCCTGAGCACACACAGGAGAATCCACACAGGGGAGACGCCCTACACGTGCTCTGAGTGCAGGAAAAGCTTCAATCAGAACTCAGACCTTATCAGACATCAGAAAATCCACATGAGAGAGAACTGTAATAAATCCCTTGACTAGGGCTGGGCAAAATTTAAAAAAAAAAATCACATTTCCTAATTCCCACATAGTGATTTTTGCACCATCTTCACCGTGGTCTCTCAGCTCCACCAGATGAGTTACCTGCTTCTGCCTTTTGCAGCTCACCCTTCTTTGGGGTCAGTGTGATCTTTTCTATCAACTCCTTTCCTTTTGAGCCAGGAATGTTCATCAGCTCCTGGAGGTTTGATCCCAACAAGGTACAGTGAGGCAAAAAGTATCTGTGCCTTACATCCACTAGGGCTGTACATGGCGTCGTCTGCTCAAGTTAGTGATCTTGATGTAAAAAGACAATTATAGTTGTAGAACAGATGCCCAGGTGCAGTGGTTGGCATTAGCTTTCCCCTTCAACTGACCTAAATTCCATCACTTTTCCTAGTCTAAACAAACCCTGAGCATCACGGTTATACTGTTCCCCCATTTCAAAGCCATTGTTAGTCATCGATTTCCCTTTTTGGAAATAAATTGTTTCATTCCCAGTTGCTCTGATGTTGCTTCAACTTGTGTTGGAGAGCAGATATTTTACTATCATTTTTCTCACTTAAAATATATTGAACTATAAGAAAGAGCAGGAACAGGGCAGGGATAGGAAAAATTGTCATTTCACCCTCTGTAAAAACGATAAATCAGAGGGATTCCCAACGAGAGGCGTACAGCTTTCTGCACAGGGACTACATCCCCGTGGTGCCAGTGTAGACACCCTGGTCGATTACAGTGCTGTGATTGGCCTCCGGGAGGTGTCCCACAATCCCTGTTCTCGCCTCTCTGGTCTTTGGTTTGAACTCTACTGCACTCCCTCGGGTGACCAACTATGAACCCCACCCCTTAAATTCCTTGGGAATTTTGAAAGTCCCACTTCAACAGAGACTAATTATGGTTACAGACCCATCCTGAAATTAGAGCAGGATATTGTAAAGCTTTATCTCATAGTACAGTAACACAATTCAAACCTGTCGGCACAGAGGAGAAAGCACTCCTTCAGTTCACATTTATTGCTACTGATCTCCCTGACAAACTTCCTTTTCTCAGGGCTGCTCCAGGTGTTTTCCCTCTGTTCCCTCCCAGCTGTGGTTACAGGACTGCAGCAGCTCCCCAGGGCCAGCTTTGCTCTTTCACTTACATCCTTCACTTGTTTGGATAGAGCTGGGTCTGCCCCCAGTTTAATTCACATCTGAGACCTCAGGTACCAGCAGATTGTTACAAAGGCTAAATTCCCATCACCACCAGTGGGAGGTTATCCTGGGCTGCCAGGGCTGCAGGATTTAGCCCATGGTCGGTCAAGGTGCTACAGCAGCTGCACTCTTACATTGTGAGTCCTGCAGCTTCATACCAAACTGCTCTGCCATAGTCTGCAGGGGGCCTGACTTGCTGAGAATCTGGCAGAAGAGAGACCCTGGAGTAGAGAAGGAAAATGTCCTCAGCAGTCACAGCCGGCAGGAGCAGGGAAGGTTCGGTTTATTTTTAAACTCCTCTCCCTGCTCAAGCCTTTAATCATTCCTGTGGCTCTTCTCTGAACGCTCTGCAATTTATCAGGGACAACA
The DNA here is from genome assembly GCF_016161935.1 of Mauremys reevesii. Lineage (NCBI taxonomy): Eukaryota > Metazoa > Chordata > Testudines > Geoemydidae > Mauremys > Mauremys reevesii. The sequence goes on along the minus strand of NC_052636.1, from coordinate 35,607,267 downwards.
ACCAACCAACCAAACCAGGCTGTTCTGCCCGATGTAACAGTCTATTGCCTTTCAAGGCTGACTATAAATCAGCTCGTTCTATTCACCCAAGAGTTCCACTTTAAGGGCTTTTTGTTTTCTAGTTCCAGTCAAATCCTGTGCAACAGCATCATTGTTAACTCATCATCTGGTCATTTCACATTCACATGTTCAAAAAGTGGGCGGGTCTAAGTCTTTCCTCCCACACCAACGTGAAAAAAATCAGTGACAGAAAATGCCCTAAAGCGCCTCTGCTGCCTTGAACAACAGCCTGGGGAAATACACAAGGGGAAGTGCTTTCCTCTCTCCTCCTGACACCGGGTAACATTTCTGTCTGTCCTTGAGATCCTGCCACAAGGACAGGCTTGAGGATGCAAATGACATGTTAAGGCTTCGTTGGTTTGCACGTTCCTTTACTCCTTCATTAGTGATAAGGGTGCATGAGCTCGAAACAATCCAGCTCTGACTTTCACACCGGAGGCAATTTTCAGGGTCGCAATAAAAAACCAACTTTTTTTATGAGCAACTTGAATCGAGTCGTTGCGAGATGATAAATCCAGAGCCCCAGGCTGACTTTCTGTCATCACATGTTTTTAGAGTAGATCACATTGACTGGGTGGTGCTCCTGCTGGGAAGTGTCTGTCCAGTGGCAGCACCCAGTGCACATTCCCCACTTACCAACTCATCTTCAGTCTATCGGCCACTCAACCTAGCGAGTGGGGAGGGTCCCCGTGGTCGGGCTCCAGCCCCTGGATCCCGAGCCTGGCAAGCGCGAGTCAGCCGGCCTGGGCCAGCTGTGGGGTTTAATTGCACTGCAGACATACACGGGTGTCACAATCCCAGCTTTCTCCTCAGGGAATCAAGCCCTCGTCCCCCCCGTGACAGGCAGGGAGCGTCACCACTGTACTCGTGAGGTCGGAACTGACACTGCCCCTGCACAGGGACCCAGGGGAATGGCTCGGGCAGCTCCTTGGCCAGCTGTGGCTGGCAGGAGACCCAGCGAGGCAGGAGCTGCTCTGGGTTCTCTGCAGGGGAGAGTAACTGGGAGAAGGGGGGAGTTTGTCTCTGATTTACAGGGAGCTTTGCCAGAGTGGAGCCTGTAGGTCACATGCTGGGGGGCTGTGACGGGCACACAGGCTCCGTGCTCTGGAACAGCTCGGAGTCAAACCCAGGCAGGAGCCTCCTCAGTGTGACCCCCCCAGGGGACGCCCTCACTGGGGGAAGCCTCCTTGGCTTCAGCCCCTCCTGGGACTGACCTTGGACCTTTCAGCCCCCCGTTCCACACCAGGAGCTTCCTGCAGTGAGTCCACCTGAATCGGACACCTCGGAAAGCCTCACCCCCCCCCCCGAAGGGGAGTCCTGCACCCCCAACTTCCACAGTCGCCAGTGACTCTCAGCCAGCGCTGTACAACAGAAGGTTCGTTAGGCGTCTGGGATCCAGCCTGGGAAAGTTCTGTGTTCGCACACGAAGCAGGAAGATTCAGCAACGTCCATCTTGGGGAGACCCCGAACTCAGAGCCTGGGCTCTCCCCTTGAGTCCCCAACCCAGCAGACTCCTTGCTCCCAACAGCCCGACTCAGCCAGGCCCTTTGCCCCTCGTCTGTCCTCTGTCCTGTTTCCCTGGCAACCTGCTCACCTGGCCTCCAGCTCGTTCTTTGTTCTCCGACTCCTCCCGGCCAGCTGGCCTCTTGCAGCAGGTGCGCCCCGGCCATCGGTTGCTAGGAGACAGAATTTGTGGCCATGTCTGGGCCCAGGCAGCTCGACAGCAGCCACACCTGCCCTTTGGGGGTCTCTGCCAAGATTTAACCCCCTTGTCCCACCACCGAGATCCGTGATCCCAAAACACTTCAGGGTCATGCCCCCCACCCATGCTCCCCCCGGGTCGTGGCTGGGAGTGGGGCCGCAGCTAAGCGGGAAGGGACACAGGCAGGGGTAAGGGGGCGGAGGCAGGGGCCAGAGTTGGAGCCAAGAGTGGATCTGGGTGGCTCCTCCTCCCCACCCCAATGGGGACTGGCCGGGCCCAGCTGCATCCCCCTGAATGTTACTCCATTCCCCCTGGCAGGGGGCACCCCACATTTTGGACCTTTAACCTAGATAATCGTGCAACAAATAGGGGAAACTGAGGTACACACAAGATGCAAACAAAACATCCAGAAAATTCCCACTTCGTCACAGGGGTGTCAGTGGGGTCTGAGATGGGCAGCAGCACAGGAAAGTGGGGAGGTTAAACTGCAAAACATCCCCCTGTGTTCCTGCAAAAGCCTCTCGTTTATCCCCTAACCCCCTCCCCATGAAAATCTCCACCCCTTCCCTGGCCCACACAGATCCCCTCACTCCAATGCAGATTTTTAACTTTTCTTACTTGTCCTTGGCCTTCCACAAACATTGTTCCCATCAAAATCACCAAAGGCTTTTACAATGAGAATGAGAAAACAAACTAAATCAAACCCAAAGAAACCGCTATCGACCTCCCCACCACACACACTTTGGGTCTGAATTTTTCTACTGAAATGTTCAGTCAATAAAACTCTCACTGCTCTTGTCCAGAAACAAACCTAAGCCCCCCATGCAGTACCTGGGGCATCTATGTCTGAGCCACCAAGGCTTCAGCTCCTTTGGGGAGATTTCTAGCTACTCAATCCTGCTGCTATTCCAGGGGAGCAATTCCTGACTCCTGTCAGCATTTATCTCAGCCCCGTTCTGGGCATCACAGGTTTCTCTGGGAAAGGGCAGCAAGTGATTCTAGGGTCCAGTGATCCTCCTCCAAATTGAGCTAGAACCTGAGACTCATTCCCCTTCCCCAGGCTGTGGGTGGGGAGGCATTTCACAGAGCTCTCGGAGCTATAGCCCATGGCTAAGGAGAGAGAAAAAGCCTCCTATCTCCCTCTGCTCTGGGGGCTGGGTTTCCTCCTGAAGCCTCTGCCCCCCACCTAGTGCCTATGGCTCATCCCTGACCGTTGCTGCTGCTCCTTGCTATAGACTGTGAAAGGAGCGGAGGCAGCAGAGGAGCTTTCTGGGGACGCAGATCTGAGGCTTTGGGAAAGACACATTGTCTGAGACATCAGAGCTCTGCAAACCAGGCAGCCACCCCCTCAATCCGAGGCCTGTTCCAGCCCTGAGTCTGGGCTACTGCGATCCCTCCCCCAGAGCAGGGCGCCCACAGATTACAGCCTGGAAATAGGCGTGTGAGACTAACTCCTGTTCTCCCTGACAGGGCCTCCCCTAGACCAAGTGGCATCCCAGGCAAGAAGTGTCTTCAGTGCCCCCCCCCTCCATATGTTAAACCATTGAATACCTTATTTTTATTGCATTTGTAGCTCATTTCATGATTTCGATGCACAATCTGGATGCAGGATTTTCTCTATCATATAAGACAATAAATGTTCATGCTAGGATGTGTAAATCTGTATTTATTCATGACGTATATAAGCAAATGAAAAAATAATTTCTTTTAAGCATATAGAAACTTTTAATTTTGACAGTAACTGAAATGTACTAACATCTAGAAATGGAACTGTCACCAGCACAGGGTGGGCTGGTATTAAATAGTGTTACAGTCGGAGACAGACAGCGTTAGGATGTTAACCCCAGCCCTTTGTTCAAAGGTCGCTTCTCTCGCCTTTCCCCCATGAACTGAAGCGCAGCATTCAAGAGATCCAGAGACTAGTTGATGACGTTTCCAAGTGCTAAAATAGCAAGCGATGTCCGTCTTGCATTGGCCATTATTGACTGGAGCAATGGTTTATGGAGAATAAACTTCAAGGTGAGAAGCAGTAGCCCAAAAAGGCACCTGCAGGTGCTGAAGTAGCTCAGTTGGGAGAGCATTAGACTGAAGATCTAAAGGTCCCTGGTTCAATCCCAGGTTTCAGCAGGCTGCTTCATCCCTCTTCCTGCAGCAATGGGCTCTTTCCTGGAAGCATAGCACTGCCTTTACTCAAAGCAAGTCCCTCATTTTGGGCTTCACTGCAGGAAAAGGCAGCATTGGCTTTTGCACTCAGTTGGCCCACCGGACGTTTCTTTCTTCTCTTGCTGCTTCTCAGCAAGGGGAAGAAAAAGAAGCTCCCCTTCAAGCTAGAGTCACAAGGGTGATGTAAGGACGGCTTCCTGATCCCTGGCTCCAGTCCTCTGCTCTTCCAGCTGACCCATCAAAGAGCTGCTGCCAGTTTCTCCAGGTTCGCCCATCAGTGTGTGCCAGGGTGAGCACCACCAAAGTGCAGGGAATTTGAGGGCGGGGCAGGGCAGTGCACTGTAATGGAGTTTCTGTAGTGTAGTGGTTCTCACATTTGCCTAACCTGCATCAAGCCGGCTAGGCAGAACTGACACCAACTTGTCTGGGGTGTTTCCCAGAAGCAAAGCACAAGTTTGAAATACAGGCAGCATAGAACCAATATTCATAACGTCAACTACAAAAATGATACACATCTAGAGAGAGCATCATTATTAACCAATCAGAACCTCTCCATAGACCCCCCTACACAACAACCTTTATACAATATTGGCTGCAAATATAGAACAGTGGTTGCAATGGTGATCTATACAGTTACAAAAAAAACAGGAGTACTTGTGGCACCTTAAAGACTAACAAATTTATTGTAGCATGAGCTACAGTTACAGTTTATGTCAATAACGTCACAGGAGGTGACACGGCATCAGTGAGACTGATACTGGAATACTGCCTCCAGTTTTGGTGTCCTCGTTTGAAAAAGATGTTGTGAAATTAGAGTTTGGGACAGCAAAGATCCACCAAATGTTCTGAGGGCTGGAGAAGATTGAAAGGTGACTTCATTGAAGTGTTGAAGTGTCTTAATGGAGAGAAAAGACTTGGTATTAAAGGGCTCTTGAATCGAGCAGAGAAAGGCATAACAAGACCCAGTGGCTGGAAGGTGAAAAGAGACAAATTCATATTACAACTAAGGCACAAATATTCAACAGTGAGGATGATTCACCACAGGAACAAGCTACCAAGGGAAGTGGTGGATTCTCCATCTCTTGATGTCATTTCATGAAGACTAGATGCCTTTCCGCAATGTGTTTGCCCCAAAAGTAGCTATGGTGTCCTACAGGAGGCCTGTGATATGCAGGGGGTCAGATTAGATGCTCTAATGGTCTCTTCTGGCCATACAGATGACTCATTTCTGAAAATCTGAGTGTAACATTGGGAGCAGCGTCTGATGTTTCCCTGTCTAGCCGGCTTGCTGCCTAGAACGAACGCTCCTTGAGTGGGGTGATCCACAGGGAGTAGCTCAAACCTGCAAAGTGCCTGGGCAGGGGCAGGACATTGGCACAGCAAGGGAGGGGTGTGGCAGTGATATCACAAAGACCTTTTGCAGGACCTCAGACTATTGGTCCAAGGTGGTGGGGAGGTGGTGACCTCACAGAGAGATGCTGACATCAGCCAGGCAGGACAGGGGCGAGGGGCCAGGGAAACCTCAGAGACCCCTGTGGCTTTGCTTCAGCAAGTCTCCTTCTCCAGGTCTCTCTCTGAGGACTGAGAGAGTATTCGGGTTCACGGACGTGAGCACCAGGAGGAACCTCTTTCGAGTTTTCTCCTTCCCCTTTAGTGATTTTACTGGAAAACAGCTGTCCCTGTTTACAAGGTAAGAGCCTCCTGGAAGTTTGAAACCTGTTCAGTCTGATCCAGCTGGTGACAGCTGAATTCTAGGCATGGAAAACACAAGCTTAAGGAGGCAGAATTTTATTCCGCACCTGGGATTTTGTCCCTTAGAATCACTGGTGACATTAGGGTTTGTCCTTTGTGTTTCACCTTTTCCTCCCTGTCTCCCTCCTTTCTCTTCATCTCTTCCTTCTTTTGTCCTTTCTCCTATTCCCCTCCCACTACCGTGTGTGTGTGTGTTGTGGGAGAGGGCTCTGCAGCTCCCACTGTCGGAGCTCCACCCAAAAATGTGAGGCTGAAATAGTGCTCGGGCAGTGATCCCCACCAGTGACCTGGGCCATCCTTTGGGCTCTCTGGTGAGAACCCTCAGCATCCCGTCCTCAGTCTCTACCCTGATTGGCTGAGCAGGGGGTTATTGACAGGGAGGAGACTCAGGTCCTTGTTCTCTTTTAAGACCAAGGAAATAAGTCAGAACCAGTTCTATGTTTGATGAATTTTGCTGCTTCTCTGCATTAATGGTCTCTGAGCAGTTCATGATTCTCTCTAACATTGCAGTTCTCCTCAAATACTTGCTGAATAATTCCTGTGCACTGTTGTTGGTCTGGAGCTCATCTGAGAGCACTTTATTCAGGTCATTCAATGTCTGAAATTCAAGATCCGATGGTTAGTTTGAAAATCAGGGCTCTTGGGTTCTATTCCCAACTCTGCCACTGGCTGGCTGTGTGACCTCAGACAAGTCAATTCTCCTTTCTCAGCCTTAGCTTCTCCCTCTTTCGAGTAGGGATAATAATGATCCGCTCCTACCTACCTCAACGTGCGTGGAGGCAGGGCCGGCTCTAGATTTTTTGCCGTCCCAAGCAAAAAAATTGTTTGGCTTCCCCCACCCCACCCTGGGCTCCCCTGCACCTCCCTGCCACCCCAGCCCTGGGCTCTCCCCACACACACATACCCTGCACTCTTCTTCCACCCCAGGGTCACTGGTAACTTGCTCCCATGTGGGTCATTCAGCAGGGATTTTGGATGTGCACAGAACACAGACAGGACTGGTTCCCATATGGTTACAGAGCTGCAGTAAAGTGGAACAATTTTCAGCTTGTGTGACTGGAGGAGATCTGGATGCATATTGTAAGACTGTCCTCCATACATGAGGAAAAGTTGAGGTGCCTTTATTATTCTTTTGTTCCACTCTTTGTTTCTATGGGGAATTTGCCAATGCAATATCACTGTCTTCCTTTTAAACAAATAAAACAAAAACAAACAAAAAGGCAATGGCTGTTGAAAATAGCAATTCCAGTCCTAATAACCCCTGGGAAGCATTTCTTGCTCAATTTTATCCTACTTTTTCTACAGCAAATGACAGTGGATCAGTATATTTGATTTGGAAGAAAACAGCTGCCCAAACTGAGCTGGAGCACTCCTGAATGTTGAGGTATTCAAATCTGGAAGGCAGGTGCTAGATTCCCTTTCTGAACATTAGCTAAACCTGGAAAGGAAAAGTCAATTCCTGCTTCCATGGTTCAGGAGTGGAAATCCTCCTACGTGCCTGGTGCTGTATCTAGAGCTGCACAGGTCCAGCAGAGCCTACCCTCCCTCCCTTTTCATTTTAACTTCTGGTGGGATCCACGTACCTCCCTTGCCAGGCTTCAGCTAGAGAGGGGCCCTGTCCATTTAGTCCCCCAATTCCTTCTTTGGGGCTGCCAGGTGAGGTCACACCAGTATCCCTCAGCCTGTCTGGGGATGTCTTCTGAAGGGGATGTCTGGGGCAAAGCTTTCTAGTCCAAAACGTCAGTGGCTGGTGGGGGCCACCATTTTCAGTTGTTTAATTTTTGGTATTGCACTTATTGACGGCTGGGTCTCTGAATTTGGCTTTATCCTGGGGGGGTTGGGGGGGCAAGTGGGGAGGGGGTGGGCGAGCGGGTGGGCAAATGGCAGGTGGGCACAGAGGTGAGCAGTGAGCCAGCAGGGGCTCTAGGGGCGGGCATGGGGTTTCTGGCAGGGGAGGAGGAGGTGAAAGGAGGGAGTGGTGGGTGGGGACTGACTAGCAGGAGGCAGCAGGCCAGCAGGGGCTAGGGGTGAAGAGGGGTGTGACGGTGAGATCTGGTCACCCTATGGGGCCATTTCTTCTCCCTCCCCAAACCTTCCTTTTGGCCCACAGCTGTTTCAGGGGGCAGTGCTGGGGAAGGAGGGTTTGTTTCAAAGGGATGGGTGGTGCTGGGGGTGTTTCAAGGGGCTGGGTGGCACAGCGGGCGCAATTTTATATTCTTGCCTTGGGTGTAAAAATAGCAAATTACAGCTCTTGGACCCCATATTGTGCTAGGTGCTGTACAATCCCTGGACAACACTGGGACACCCAGGGGTTCCTCAATCTCCCTGAGCCTCTGCTGCCCAACTTCTTCTGACTCCATTTGGATCACACCTGCCCCCCCCCCCCACAAAAAAACCACCTTTCCAAAGCGTCCTTCTTTCCCTGCCCCCTGATTCTGCTTTCACACCCTGGGCCCATCTCCTCTCTTCATCCCTCACGCCCCAGGTGAGCAAAGATGGAGGCACCTTCAGCCACTGGAGCCAGCCCCCGCGAGCGCTGCAGCCGCCCGGGGTGTTTGCAGACACAGGAAGGGAGCAGCTGGGGTGGGGGTGCTGGGAAGTAGGAGGCAGGAGAACAAATCCCAGAGGGGGCAGCTCCTGGGGCGGGGCTCTGGCACAGCCCGGGGCGGGGCAGCTCCTGGTGGCGGGGCTCTGGCACAGCCCGGGGCGGGGCAGCTCCTGGGGCGGGGCAGCTCCTGGGGGCGGGGCTCTGACACAGCCCGGGAGCGGGGCAGCTCCTGGGGGCGGGGCTCTGGCATAGGCTAGGGGCGGGGCAGCTCCTGGGGCGGGGCTCTGGCACAGCCCGGGGCGGGGCTCTGGCACAGCCCGGGGCGGGGCAGCTCCTGGGGCGGGGCTCTGGCACAGCCCGGGGCAGGGCAGCTCCTGGGGCGGGGCTCTGGCACATTGTGACGCAGGAGCCCGGGCCCAGCAGCTGCTCCCTGGTGGCCACGTGCTGCCAGCAGCGCTGGAGCCGCCCGGGCCGGAGCGGAGCCGCTGTTCTCAGCTGCAGCAGGAGCTGCCCCCGGCCCCGCTGGGCTCCAGGTGGGGACAGAGCCTGGGGCTCGGGGCTCCCCTGGGTGCGGCTGGCGGGGCGGGACGGGAGAGGCCGGAGCTGCAGGCGGGGAAGGGCGGTGGGGCAGGCGGGGGGTTGATCGGTCTCTGGGCACCAGGCGAGCCCCGGGGCAGAGTGTGTGTGTGAGTGTCCTGGCCCAGGCGTGCGCAGGGGAGCCCCGGCACCCCAATGCCCTGAGCCCGGCTGGGAGGCTGCTCCCCCTCCCGTGGGGCCTGGGAGGCTGCAGCGGCTGCCGGCGGGTGCTCGGCCCCCCGGGAATGACCCGCTGCCGGCAGCTTGTGGCGCCTCCTCCGCGGAGCTTTTCCCCGGGGGCGGCCTGGGCGCAGCTGCGATCAGCTGTTTGCGGGGCAGGCTCCGCTCCGCTGCTCCCCCGGGGTCAGTGGGGGGGCGGGGCCAGCAGCTCCAGCCCGAGGAAGCTGGAGCAGTTGGGAGCGGGGGGGGGTTGCGGGGCACGGGAAGGGGCTGGGGCAGCTGGGAGCGGGGCAGCCGCGGGGGGAGCCCCCGGGAATGGGGCGGTGACCCCGGCTCCCAGCCCGGGGCAGGGCGCTAGGGGAGGGGGGGACGGGAGAGGGTGTGAGGAGAAATTAGAGGGGGGGGCAGGTTCCCAGATCTCTGACCCCTCCCCCCCGGCACACTCACTGCAGCGTCCCTGCCCAGGGTCACTTCCCTGTGACCGAGGTGAGGAGCAGAGAGAGGAAGAACCAGCCCCGGACTCTCCCTGTTCCCCCTGCGGCAGGAGTGCGCTGCCCTGGGGGCAGGGTCAGGGGGACCCCCCCCCCAAGGGGCTCCTTTGGGTCTGGTCTGGTCCAGGGTTTGGTTCACACCCTGTTGCTGGGAGGGCTTCAAAATGTCTTGGTTGGTTACTGCTGCTGGGGGAGCACAAGGGGGAAAGGAGGGGTGAAGGGGGTGCAGGAGAGGGGCAGTGGCTGGTGGCACAGGAGGGGGTGCAGGGGTTGGGCTGCAGAATGACGCCCACCTCTCGCTCCAGCTCATCCCAGCCTCCCATGGGACAGGAGAAATGGCTGCAGTGGAGCCAGCTCAGGTAGGGGTTATTGGGGGGTTGCTGGTGGGTTCCTGCTGGAGGGGGAGGGGCAGGAAATACTGAAGAGGTGGCAACTTCTGGGGAGTTAGGGCTGGTGGGGGACAGGGAATACCCTGGGTGAGGATAGGGAGTGGGGACTGAGTGTGACAAACCTGCTGGGATTTGTTAACATGGGCCTAGATCCTCAGAACAAACACTTGGGTGTTGGGGGAGAAAATTCCCTAATTTGTGAAACAGGAAACAGACAAAGCAACTCCCTGGGCCGGGCTGGGAAAACTGACCAGGTTTCCAGTGCTGAACTCTCAGCCTGCTAGCCAGGGGCTGGTGTGACATGGAAAGGGGGCACCCAGCAGGGAGGTGTAGGGAAGATGTCCCGGCCCCTCACATCCAGCTGCTGGCAGTGGGGAGGGTGTTGGGTTCTCTACCATGGGGCTGTGCCTGGACCCTACTGGGGGCTCCATCTCCTGTATCAGCCTCTGGCGAATAGGTCTGTGGTGGATCTGCTGGGAGAGACGAGGGGTTCTCACTTCGTCCCCTCACCCAGATGTCTCCTGGCTGCTCTCAGCAGTGTGGGGATAGGACTCTGCTGACTCTCTCAGAGCTTCCATTTGATTGGCTCCTTTCCTCCATGAATAGTGGGAATGTGAGTGGGGCAGCAGGTCCTGAGTGTTGGGCTCTTGCTCTTTCAGGGGCCAGTGACCTTCGAGGAGGTGGCTGTGTATTTCACCAGGGAAGAGTGGGCTCTGCTGGACCCCACTCAGAGAGCCCTCTACTGGGATGTCATGCAGGAGAACTGTGAGAATGTGACCTCGCTGGGTAAGGGTTCCTGTCCCCTCGGTTTTTAGAAGGAGAAATGCAGCGTTAAGGTTCATGCCAGTCCCCCAATGCCACCTCTGCTCTGCCCTGTTTCAGCATCACCCCGACATGCCAGAGACACCCACACTAGCCCTCTCCCCTCCCCTGTTACAGAGCGCTCTAGGAACAGAGCAGTACAGCAGAATGTCTAACATGTTCTTCTCTTTGCTAAGATAATATTCGGGTTCAACTCCATCATAGCAAACAGAAGCTTCCTCCCCCTGGCCTGCTGTCCAGTACTGAACCTCCTGCACCCAGGCCAGCTGAGACTTGCACAGTGTTACTACCCCCTTGCCCTCAACCTGAGTTTTCCTTGTGAGTCACTGCCTTCACTTACCCCTCACTAAGCCCCACAGGTCACTCGAACATACACCACCAGGGTGCTGACAACCCCCATGGCAAGAACACACCCTTGGACACCTTTGCTGACAAAGCCTACAACACTCAGCACGGAAATGAGGCAGAATTGCCTCCAAGTTTCACATGCACCTCTCTGCATAGCACAGGCACAGCTCTGCCCAGCTGCTGCAACCCATCCCTCCATCAGCCAGTCACAGCTACAGCTGGCCCAGTGCACACAGCTGGAGGCATACGGATAGATGCTGGGATTCCCACCTGTGAGCACAGCACAGACAATGTCTTAGTCTTTCCTCGGATCGATTATAGGTTCATAGCTTTGAAGGCCAGATGTGACTATTAGGTCATCTACTCTGACGTCCTTTATACCACAGACCATAGAATTCATCCCGTTACTGCTGCATTGAGCTGAATACCTGAGTCCCTGTGGCAGTTGGTTAACCTTTGCACGGCCCACGCAGAACCATTCTCACTGGTTCTGGCCAGCTACAGGGTTAAGGGTTGGGGGAAAGTTTACATTAACTTTTCACTTCCTGGTCTGCAGAGGTTTAAGTTTACTCACCGTCCATATGGTGCAAGGCAGGAGACAGCACTGGGCAACCTTAACTCTGCATTAATGTAGCTTATGAGCATTTAGTTTCCTGTTTTAAAAAATGGATGCTTTTGCCGCTATAGCTGTGTCTGTAATTGAGCTTTGGCCAGCAGAGCCATGTTGGATGGGGTGCGTGTGTGCGCATGTGTGTGTGGGCACTTTTTCACAGCCTTAAACAATAGAGCTGGACTGGCAAAGCTTTTAAGAGATACCTAAGACCTACCTAACTAGTTCTTCGACAGATACCTGACACGCCACCTTTGGGTGAACGAATATGCATGTACCTGGTCTGTGGGATCCCAGTAAAACATTAGGCACCCTGTGCCCTCTGCCAGGTGGCATCAAGAGGTCCATGATGAGTCACATCCTCCTCCTCCTCCAGTCGCTGCATTAGAGTGTCTTTAGAATGAGTCGGCTGACCCCCGTTCCAGCCTTCTGTTTGGGTTCCACGGGGCTCTGTCCTCGGGCCTCTTCTTTTCTTCCTCTGCACCTTATTTCTGAGGAATCTCATCCGCACACACACATTCAGCTACCATCTCTGTGCTCCTAACTCCCAGTTCTGCCTCTCTGCTCCTGGCCTGTCTCCTTCTGTTGCAACTGAAATCTCAGCCCCTCTCTCTCATCTCCTCACTGATGTCCAGCCATCAGCTAAAGATCAACAGCTGAATCAAAGCTCTTAATATTTCCCCCAAGCCCTCCCCCCACCTTCTTTCTCTACCGCCGCAGACAGCACCATTGTGCTGCCTGTCACTCAGGCCCATAACTGTGCAATACCTTTGTCACGGAGCTCCCTCTGGGGCCTCCTATCCAGGCTGTGCCTACATCTTGCATTTTCTCTTTGCGTAACATCCTTAACAATTGGCCTTTCCTATCTATCCGCGCAGCTAGAGCTCTTAGTCATCCTCTCCTGTCTCAGTTACTCCAACATCCTTTTCTCTGACCTCACCTTGCGCGTCTCCATTCAGAAGGAAAAAGCGCCCTCCTGGTCCTCGAACATGACTTATGAGGGAAGGTTGAAAGAACTGGGCATGTTTAGTTTTGAGAAAAGAGTGAGTGGGGAACTGAGAACAGTCTTCAAATATGTCAAGGGTCGTTATAAGAGAGCAGTGATTAACTGTTCATCACGTCCACTGAAGGTAGGAGGAGAAGTAATTGGCTTGATCTGCTGCAAGGGAGGTTGAGGGTGGGTAATACAAAAACCTTTTCAGCGATAAGGATAGGGAAGTGCTGGAATGGATTACAAAGAGAGGGGTTGTGGAATTCTTGTCCCAGGAGGGTTTTAAGAACAGGTCAGACAAACTTCTGGCATATTTACACCTGATCCTGCCGCAGGGCGATGGGAATGGATTAGATGACTTCTTGAGGTCCCTTCCAGCCTATATTAGAAGATTTTAGGATTCATTGCCTTAGCCCTTTGCTTTGATCACGTCTCCTGGTGGAGAATTCGGACCATTTGTGTGGATCGGCTGCGGGTACAAATTTTGTTCCTAGAGCCCTGAAAATCTGCAGAGATCCATGGACCATTTTTGCGAATCGCAGAGAGGATGCGGATATAAATTTTGTAGCCATGCAGGGCTCTACCTGTCTTACTTCTGCCTCTACCTTCAACTTAAATCTATTTCGTACACAGTGACTACATCTGAAATAACATATGAGATCAACATAACAATGATCAATGAATGATAAAACAAACTAATTGGCTCCATGAACCACGGAGACTCTTCCTTTTCCATCCCCACCTGCAAGAGCTGCCGTCTCTCTTCTCTGCATGTTCTCTGGATCTTCGAATTTGTCCCTCCTGAAGTCACGTGGCCTGATTCTTATTTTTCACATTCTCCTTTGGCAGAAGAATTGGTCTGTGGCTCTTGAACTACACCATCTAATTTGCCAGCTTTCTCCACACACAGTGTTTTTTATGCTCCTTCCCTTTATACCTGACTCACTAGGTTCCCTAATGCCGCAGGATGTGCTTTCCTGACATCTAATGCTGCTGAGATCCTGCCTTCAGTGATATCCCTGCCCTTCCTGGTCTTTACTCCACTGAACCCCCCAGCCCACGCTTCCTGTTCCCAGCTTCCCCTGGACTCTCTCTTTGGCTCTGGACCTGTCTGTCAGCAAGAAGCAGTGCCAGGGACACTTGCCCTCTGTCTGGAGTCTTCACTTTCTGGGAAATGCAGTTCCAGTCTCTGTTTTTTAGGAGCCACTTTGATAATGAGTGTCTGGCTATGTGTGTTTCCCGCGAAGAAGGGGATAGTTAAATCCCTCCTAAGCAGAGTGTTCTGCACCTTTGAGCACCTGGGGAGCTGGCCCTGCGATTTTATTGTTTAAAATGGACTGGGGTTAAACTAATAGAATGTTTTTTATGATGATAGATGGCCTATGAATTCCCTGATCTCCTTTGTTTTCTTTCCTTGAGCAGGGTTTCCAGTTTCCCAACCTCTGTGATCTTCCAGCTGGAACGAGGGGAAGAGCCGTGGGTCCTGGATCTCCTGGTTCAATGGAAAGCGAGATCCTGGGAAGTCCCTGCACAGGTGAGGAAACATTAAACCAACCCAGAAACTGTAAGTGCCTGAGAGAACCCGCTGGGATTCCCACACAGACTCTGTGAGCTCAGGACAGTCCCCAGCAGCTCTCACTCCTGGCTTCCTACAGATGATGATTGACACCTTGGCTGGAGCTCCCTCCCTTCCTACTGAGTGTTTGGATGGGATGTGGGCAGGGCCGGCCTTGGGGAAATGGCACCTGGGGCAAACTTGCATTTTGGTGCCCCTGGCTCCCATGGGCTCCTAGGCAACCCACGTTCCCTTCCCCAAACCTCTGCACTGTGTCCCTTTGCCCCAAATGCCTGCTCCTCCTGCACCCCCAAATGCCTGCTCCTCCTGCACCCCCAAATGCCTGCTCCCCTCCTGCACCCCTAATCCCTAACCTCTGCCCCTCGTGCACCCCAACACCTGCCCTCCTGAGCCCCTAACCCCTGCGCTGTGCCCCCATCACCCCAGCCCTTGCACTCCACTCCTGTGCCGCAATCATGAATGATCTGGAGGATGGCGTGGACTGCACTGTCAGCAAGTTTGCAGATGACACTAAACTGGGAAGAGTGGTAGATACGCTGGAGGGTAGGGATAGGATACAGAGGGACCTAGACAAATTAGAGGATTGGGCCAAAAGAAACCTGATGAGGTTCAACAAGGACAAGTGCAGAGTCCAGCACTTAGGGCAGAAGAATCCCATTCACTGCTACAGACTAGGGACCGAATGGCTGGGCAGCAGTTCTGCAGAAAAGGACCTAGGGGTTACAGTGGATGAGAAGCTGGATATGAGTCAGCAGTTGCCCTTGTTGCCAAGAAGGCTAACGGCATTTTGGGCTGTATAAATAGGGGCATTGCCAGCAGATCGAGAGACGTGATCGTTCCCCTCTACTCAGCACTGGTGAGGCCTCATCTGGAGTACTGTGTCCAGTTTTGGGCCCCACACTACAAGAAGGATGTGGAAAAATTGGAAAGAGTCCAGCAGAGGGCAACGAAAAATGATTAGTGGGCTGGAGCACATGACTTATGAGGAGAGGCTGAGGGAACTGGGCTTGTTTAGTCTGCAGAAGAGAAGACTGAGGAGGGATTTGATCGCTGCTTTCAACTGCTGAAGGAGGGTTGGATCTAGACTGTTCTCAGTGGTAGCAGATGACAGAACAAGGAGTAATGACCTCAAGTTGCAGTGGGGGAGGACTAGGTTGGATACTAGGAAGAACTATTTCACTAGGAGGGTGATGAAACACTGGAATGGGTTCCCTAGGGAGGTGGAGTCTCCTTCCTTAGAGGTTTTTAAGGCCCGGCTTGACAAAGCCCTGGCTGGGATGATTTAGTTGGGAATTGGTCCTACTTTGAGCAGGAGGGTGGACTAGATGCATCCTGAGGTCCCTTCCAATCCTGATATTTTATGATTCTATGCAGCCCTTCACTGCTACCCCCTGCACCACTCTCCTGTGCCCTCAACCCCTGCACTGTGCCCCCTTTGCCTCTAACCCCGGTGCCCCCTCCTGCACCCAAGTGGGGAACCTGACCTGGATGCACAAAGCAGCTGGCATTGCTGCTCGCTCCCCCACTGGACTGCTGCTCCCCCGCCCCACACAGCCCTGGGGGGCTGGGAGAGGGGAGCAAGGAGCCACGTCAGGGCTTCCTGCACCCAGGTCACTTTCCCTGCAGGCTGTGTAAGGGGAGGGCAGGAGAGCAGCTGCTCCTGATGTCTCAGCACCCCCCAGGTGGGGAAGTGACCTGGATGCAGGGAGCCCTGGGGTGGGTGTGTGTGTTAAGGGGAGGATTTGAAGGAGTGTGTGTATGGTGAAGGACTGTGTGTGCCTGAGTGAGTGAGCGCGCTGTCTCTTTAAGAAAGTTCTCAGGGTCAGGAGCCTGAACTAGGCTTGTTCAGACACAAGCAGCTGCCGGCAGCTCCGGCCCCAGAGAGGCAGCAGCACATGCAGATTCCCCCTGTCCCGTCACCCCAGCTCAGTGGAAATCGGGTACCTGGGTGGGGGGGAGGGGGACACCCCACCATCAATCAGCACCTCCCCCCTGCAGAGCAGTCAGGAGGATGCTCCCAGTCGGGGGTGGACGGGGCGACTCCCGGGGGTGAACGGAGGGTGGGGGGTTGGGAGGACAGGAACAGCAGCAGCTGCACACGTGGAGCAGGGCGGAGAGGGGCCCCTCTGCTCCGGAGCAGTCACCTGGCTCTGACGGCTGGTCGTCCAATTTCCCCTGCAGCTCAGGTCTCTCCCACTCCCCCACACAGCTGCTTATCTGCCTCCTGTGCCGCTTTCATCAGCCCAGCGAGCCTCTCGGCAGCAGGTCAGGTGGGAATCCAAACCCTGCGCCCGGCACCCCTGGGTGGGGCACCTGCACGGCCCCCTAAAGGCCAGTCCTGGGTGGGGAGCAGAATTGATCCTCCACTGTCCCCTGTGGGGAAGAGTTACGGGAGTTCAGTCCCGATTTTTATTTTCTGTCTCTCCAGCACTTACTTGGGTTTGCTCTCTGCCTTTCCATCCCCAATTCTGAGATTTCTCCTCTCTTCTAGCAGGTGATGGGGTGGTGAGGGAGAGCGAGGAGCAGAATCCTCACCAGGAAGATGCTGAGCTCGCCGAAGCAAATGGGGAATTGCTGCGAAGATCCAAAGGGAATGTGTCCAGCCCCTGTGAGCAGGGAAAAGCTGGTGAAAATTACCCCAGACCAGAGAGAGAGCAGGGAAACCACTCAGAGAAGAGAGTGGATGAACCCATTAATTGTCAGGGAACTCACAGGGACCTCAAGGAAACTACGTCCCAGGAGAAAATCCTCACGGAAAAGCGAGAGACTACATGTAGTGAGTGTGGGAAAACTTCCATTACCGCTCAGCCCTTATTCGACATGAGATAATCCACACGAAAGAGAGACCCTACGAATGCTGTGAGTGTGGGAAACGCTTCAATCATACCTCAGCCCTTAGTAGGCATCAGCAAATACACAGAGGAGAAAGACCCTATGAATGCTGTGAGTGCGGGAAAAGCTTCACTCAGAGATCAGCCCTTATCTCTCATCAGAGAATCCACACAGAAGAGCGACCCTACGAATGCTGCAAGTGCGGGAAAAGCTTCACTCAGAGATCAGCCCTTATCTCTCATCAGACAACGCACACGGGAGAGAAACCCTACGAATGTTGCGAGTGTGGAAAAGCTTCTCTCGGAGCTCAAACCTTACTATGCATCAGAGGATCCACACAGGAGAGAGACCCTATGAATGCCGTGAGTGCGGGAAAAGTTTCAGTCAATTCTCCTCCCTTATCTCTCACCAGAGAGTCCACACAGGAGAGAAACCCTATGAATGTTGCGAGTGTGGAAAAAGCTTCTCTCAGAGCTCACCTTACTATGCATCAGAGGATCCACACAGGAGAGAGACCCTATGAATGCAGTGAGTGCGGGAAAAGTTTCACTCACCTCTTCTCTCTTATCTCTCACCAGAGAGTCCAAACAGGAGAGAAACCCTATGAATGCAGTGAGTGGGAAAAGCTTCTCTCGGAGCTCAACCCTTGTTACACATTACAGAGTCCACACCGGAGAGAGACCCTATGAATGCTGTGAGTGTGGGAAAAGCTTCACTCATAGTTCAGGCCTTTCTAAACATCAGAGAATCCGTAAAGGAGATGAACTTCATAAAAACCTTCTCTAGAGCTGTCAGGAGATTTTTTCTTTAATTCTTTTGACAGTTCCCAGGTAGTGAGTGTTAAGGCTGTTTGCATCTTTTGCACACTGTAGTTCCTCAGCTCCCACACATGAGTTGGCAAGCTTCAAAAGTGGGCCATCTTTGGGGTGGATCCTGTGGTCCTTGTATCAACTCCATTGTCCTTCGAGTCATTGGAGTGTGTGTCCTTTCTACCAGAAATGTCATCTCCCCAGGTGGGGGAGATGGGGGGTGTCTTCAACCAGCTACGTTGAGATAAAATCTACCTGGGTCTCATCACTGTGGTTGTCATGGAGTTAGCTAGCTTGAGTTCACTTTCCTGATGTAAAAAGAGAACTATTCTTGCACTAAAGACATGGGCCATGGATAGTCGGTGGAGTTATCCTGCACGTTTCCTCCTGTCTGAGCTAACCGTCATCACATTTCCTTTTCTAAACAAACCTGGAGATTCACATTTATACTCCTCATGCCAGTGCAAAGTTACTGTTAGACACGTCAAGTTCCTCTTTGAGGAGAGATTGTCTCCTTCCCAGTTGTTCTCACATTACCCTGGATTGTGCAGAACAGCAGTTATTTTGTTGACTTTTTTTCTCATTTAAAATATATTTAAATATGAAGAAGAGCTGGAGCAATGTCAGGGAAATAAGGGTCATTTTAGGCTCTGTGACACTGGAAGGAGATGGGGCGACTCAGACATTCCATCCTTCCCCATCACCCCAGAACTGTTAACTTGTGCCTGAGCGTGAGGGGCTGGGACATCTTCCCTACACCTCCCTGCCGAGTGCCCCCTTTCCATGTCACACCAGCCCCTGGCTAGCAGGCTGAGGGTTCAGCACTGGAAGTCTGGTCAGTTTTCCCAGCCCTGCCCAGGGAGTTGCTTTGTCTGTTTCCTGTTTCACAAATTAGGGAATTTTCTCCCCCAACACCCAAGTGTTTCTTTTGAGGATCTAGGCCCATGTTAACATAAGAACAGCTGTACTGGGTCAGACCAAAGGTCCATCTAGCCCAGTATCTGTCTACTGACAGTGGCCAATGCCAGGTGCCCCAGAGAGCGTGAACCTAACAGGCAATGATCAAGTGATCTCTCTCCTGCCATCCATCTCCATCCTCTGATGAACAGACAGGGGCGGCTCTAAGAATTTGGCCGCCTCAAGCAGGGCAGCACGTCGCAGGGGGCGCGCCGCAGGGGGCGCTACAGGGCACCGATCCCGCGGCTCCTGGTGTTCTCTTGCAGCCGTGCCTGCGGAGGGTCCGTTGGACCCGCCTCACCGGTGGATCTTCCGCAGACATGCCTCCAGCAGGTCCAACCGAGCCGTGGGACCAACGGACCCTCCGCAGTCATGCCTGCGGCAGGTCCACTGTCCCGCGGCTCCGGTGGACCTCTCGCAGGCATGACTGCGGAAGGTCCGCTGGAGCCGCCTGCCGCCCTGCTGGTAAAATGCCGCCCCACACGCGCGTGCTTGGCGCGCTGGGGTCTAGAGCCGGCCCTGCGAACGGAGGTTAGGGACACCGTTCTTACCCATCCTGGCTAATAGCCATTTATGCACTTAGCCACCATGAATTTATCCAGTCCCCTTTTAAACATTGTTATAGTCCTAGCCTTCACAACCTCCTCAGGAAAGGAGTTCCACAAGTTGACTGTGCACTGCGTGAAGAAGAACTTCCTTTTATTTGTTTTAAACCTGCTGCCTATTAATTTCATTTGGTGACCCCTAGTTCTCGTATTATCGGAATAAGTAAATAACTTTTCCTTATCCATTTTCTCCACATCACTCATGATTTTATAGACCTCTGTCATATCCCCCCTTAGTCTCCTCTTTTCCAAGCTGAAGAGTCCTAGCCTCTTTAATCTTTCCTCGTATGGGACCCTCTCCAAACCCCTAATCATTTTAGTTGCCCTTTTCTGAACCTTTTCTAGTGCTAGAATATCTTTTTTGAGGTGAGGAGACCACATCTGTACACAGTATTCGAGATGTGGGCGTACCATGGATTTATATAAGGACAATAATATATTCTCAGTCTCATTCTCTATCCCCTTTTTAATGATTCCTAACATCCTGTTTGCTTTTTTGACCGCCTCTGCACACTGCGTGGACATCTTCAGAGAACTATCCACGATGACTCCAAGATATTTTTCCTGACTCGTTGTAGCTAAATTTGCCCCCATCATGTTGTATGTATAGTTGGGGTTATTTTTTCCCATGTGCATTACTTGACATTTATCCACATTAAATTTCATTTGCCATTTTGTTGCCCAATCACTTAGTTTTGTGAGCTCTTTTGGAAGTTCTTCACAATATGCTTTGGTCTTAACTATCTTGAGCAGTTTAGTATCATCTGCAAACTTTGCCACCTCACTGTTTACCCCTTTCTCCAGATCATTTATGAATAAATTGAATAGGATTGGTCCTAGGACAAGTCCCAGCAGGTTTGTCACACTCTGTCCCCACTCCATATCCTCACCCAGACCTAACTCCCAGAAGTTGCCACCTCTTCAGTATTTCCTGCCCTCCCCCTCCTGCAGGAACCCACCAGCAACCCCCCAATAACCCCTACCTGAGCTGGCTCCACTACAGCCATTTCTCCTGTCCCATGGGAGGCTGGGATGA
Source organism: Mauremys reevesii (assembly GCF_016161935.1). NCBI lineage: Eukaryota > Metazoa > Chordata > Testudines > Geoemydidae > Mauremys > Mauremys reevesii. The sequence continues at coordinate 35,586,820 of NC_052636.1, read as the reverse complement.
GCGTCACTGTGCAGCCTGGCAGGGCAAGAAGGGCAGTTGTGGAGGTTTCAGAACAGGCTTCAGTTCATTTCACATCACGATTCCCCCAGGCCCTTTCCCTGCAGACAGAGATTGTAGATTCTGCCAGGCTGGGAACATGCTCAGTCCCCACAGTGCAGCACAGACCTGGCCCCTGACCCCTCCTTTCCCCCTTGTGCTCCCCCCAGCAGCAGTAACAAACCAAGACATTTTGAAGCCCTCCCAGCAACAGGGTGTGAATCAAACCCTGGACCAGACCAGACCCAAAGGAGCCCCTTTGGGGGGGGGTCCCCCTGCCCCCAGGGCAGCGCACTCCTGCCGCAGGGGAACAGGGAGAGTCTGGGGCTGGTTCTTCCTCTCTCTGCCCCTCACCTCGGTCACAGGGCAGTGACCCTGGGCAGGGACGCTGCAGTGAGTGTGCGGGGGGGGGCAGAGATCTGGGAACCTGCCCCCCCCTCTAATTTCTCCTCACACCCTCTCCCGTCCCCTCCCCCCCTTCCCTAGCGCCCTGCCCCGGGCTGGGAGCCGGGGTCACCGCCCCGTTCCCGGGGTCTCTCCCCGCGGCTGCCCCGCTCCGCCCGTGCGGGGAAGGGGGCACCGGGCGGGGGGACCCGCTTCACCCCCCCCGGTACCGGGCACAGCAGAGCCGGGGGGGGCGGCTCAGACTCGCTGCGGGAAGGATCCTCCCGGCCTCAGCGCTGCAGCAGCTCCGGGCCCCTGGGGGCAGCGATGGGGGGGGGCACCGCGCAGAGCCCGGGACCTGCCCCGGCCCCCGGGCTCCGTCACCGGGAGCCTCAGCAGAGCCCGGGGCGGTTACTAGCCGGAGAAGCCCCCCCGGCCGGGCCTGGGAGGGGTTAATGCCGGGCTCCCCCCGGCACAGACCCCGCTGGGGAAGCAGCAGCTGCTCAGCTCCCAGCTCCCGATGGAGGCAGCAGCGTCTGGTCTCTCAGGAGCTGCCGGGGGCTGATGGTCCCAGTTCTTTGTTCTCCCTCCCGGCTCCTGCCTCCTTTCTCCCGGCGCCTCCCCCGCTCCCAGCTGCCCCAGCCCCTCCCTGTGCCCTGCACCCCCCCCCCCAGCTGCCCCAGCCCCTCCCTGTGCCCCCGCACCCCGCTCCCAGCTTCCCAGCCCCCATGCCCCGCAACCCCGCTCCCAGCTGCCCCAGCCCCTCCCTGTGCCCCGCAACCCGCCCCGCTCCCAGCTGCCCCAGCCCTCCCTGAGCCCCCGCAACCTCCCAGCTGCCCCAGCCCCTCCCTGTGCCCTGCAACCCCGCTCCCAGCCCATCCCCGTACCACGCAACCCCCGCTCCCAGCTGCCCCAGCCCCTCCCCGTGCCCCGCAACCCGCCCACGCTCCCAGCTGCCCCAGCCCGTCCCGTGCCCTGCAACCCCTCCCAGCTGCCCCAGCCCTCCCTGTGCCCTGCAACCCCTGCTCCCAGCTGCCCCAGCCCTCCCTGTGCCCTGCAACCCCTGCTCCCAGCTGCCCCAGCCCCATGCCCCGCAATCCCCTGCTCCCAGCTGCCCCAGCCCTTCCCGTGCCCCGCAACCCCCGCTCCCAGCTGCCCCAGCCCCTCCCTGTGCCCTGCAACCCCTGCTCCCACCTACCCCAGCCCCTCCCTTTGCCCTGCAACCCCCGCTCCCAGCTGCCCCAGCCCTCCCTGTGCCCCGCAACCCCTGCTCCCAGCTGCCCCAGCCCCTCCCTGTGCCCCGCAACCCCTGCTCCCAGCTGCCCCAGCCCCTCCTGTGCCCCGCAACCCCCGCTCCCAGCTGCCCCAGCCCCTCCCTGTGCCCCCGCAACCCCGCTCCCAGCTGCCCCAGCCCCTCCCCATGCCCCGCAGCCCCCGCTCCCAGCTGCTCCAGCCCCTCCCCGTGCCCCACAGCCCCCGCTCCAAGCTGCCCCAGCCCCTCCCTGTGCCCCGCAGCCCCCGCTCCCAGCTGCCCCAGCCCCTCCCTGTGCCCCGCAACCCCCGCTCCCAGCTGCCCCAGCCCCTCCCTGTGCCCCTGCAACACCCCCGCTCCCAGCTGCCCCAGCCCCTCCTGTGCCCTGCAACCCCAGCTGTGCCCCACCCCTGCTCCCAGCTGCCCCAGCCCCTCCCGTGCCCCGCCTCCCAGCTGCCCCAGCCCCTCCCCGTGCCCCGCAACACCCCCGCTCCCAGCTGCCCCAGCCCCCCCGTGCCCCGCAGCCCCCTGCTCCCAGCTGCCCCAGCCCCTCCCTGTGCCCCGCAACCCCGCTCCCAGCTGCCCCAGCCCCTCCCTGTGCCCCGCAACCCCATCCGCCTCCAAGCTGCCCCAGCCCCTCCCTGTGCCCCGCAACCCCCGCTCCCAGCTGCCCCAGCCCTCCCCGTGCCCCGCAACCCCGCTCCCAGCTGCCCCAGCCCCGCAATCTCCCGGCTCCCAGCTGCCCCAGCCCCTCCCTGTGCCCCGCAACCTCCCCGCTCCCAGCTGCCCCAGCCCCTCCCTGTGCCCCGCAACACCCCTGCTCCCAGCTGCCCCAGCCCCTCCCAGTGCCCCGCAACCACCCCCCCACCCCGCTCCCAGCTGCCCCAGCCCCTCCCTGGTAACTGGTTCTGACTTATTTCCTTGGTCCTGAAAGAGAACAAGAAGGACCAGAGTCTCCTCCCTGTCAATAACCACCTGCTCAGCCAATCAGGGGAGAGACTGAGGGCGGGAGGCTGAGGGTTCTCACCAGCGAGCCAAAAGGATGGCCCAGGTCACTGGTGGGGATCACTGCCCGAGCACTATTTCAGCCCCACATTTTTGGGTGGACCTCCCACAGTGGGAGCTGCAGAGCCCTCCCCCGCAACACACACACACACACACACACACACCTCCTGGTGTTGGGAGGGGAACAGGTAAAAGGACAAAGGAAGCAAGAGAAAAAGAGGAGGGAGGAAGAGGGGAAGCAAAAAGAACAAACCCTAATGTCCCCAGTGATTCTAAGGGACAAAATCCCAGGTGCAGAATAAAATTCTGCCTCCTTAAGCTCGTGTCTTCCATGCCTAGAATTCAACTGTCACCAGATGGATCAGACTGAACAGGTTTCAAACCTCCAGGAGGCTCTTACCTTCTAAACAGGGACGGCTGTTTTCTAGTAAAATCACTGAAAGGGAAGGAGAAAACTCGAAAGAGGTTCCTCCTGGCGCTCACGTCCGTGAACCCGAATACTCTCTCAGTCCTCAAAGAGAGACCTGGAGAAGGAGACTTGCTGGAGCAAAGCCACAGGGGTCTCTGAGATTTCCCTGGCCCCTCGCCCCTGTCCTGCCTGGCTGATGTCAGCATCTCTCTGTGAGGTCACCACCTCCCCACCACCTTGGACCAATAGGCTAAGATCCTGCAAAAGGCCTTTGTGATGTCACTGCCGCACCCCTCCCTTGCTGGGCTAATGTCCTGCCTCTGGCCAGGCACTTTGGAGGTTTGAGCTACTCCCTGTGGATCACCCCACTCCAGGAGCGTTCGTTCTAGGCAGCAAGCTGGCTAGACAGGAAAACATCAGACGCTGCTCCCAGTGCTACACTCATTTTTTCGGAAATTAGTCGACTTTATGGCCAGAAGAGACCATTAGAGCATCTAATCTGACCCCCTGCGTATCACAGGTCTCCTGTATGACACAATAGCTACTTTGGGGGCAAACACATTCCAGAAAGGCATCTTGTCTTCATAAAATGACATCAGGAGATGGAGAATCCACCACTTTCCTTGGTAGCTTGTTCTTGTGGTGAATCATCCTCGCTGTTGAATTTTTGTGCCTTAGTTGTAATATGAATTTATCTGTCTTCACCTTCTAGCCATTGGGTCTTATGCCTTTCTCTGCTAGATTAAAGAGCCCTTAAATACCCAATCTTTTCTCTCCATTAAGGCCCTTCAATGAAGTCACCGTTCAATCTTCTTTTGATAAGCTAATCAGGTTGAGCTCTTTCAATAGCTCACTAGAAGGTATTTTTTCCAGTCCTCAGAACATTAGGTGGCTCTTTGCTGCCCCAGCTCCAATTTCACAACATCTTTTTCAAACGAGGACACCAAAACTGGAGGCAGTATTCCAGTATCAGTCTCGCTGATGCTGTGTCACCTCCTGTGAAGTTATTGATATAATCTGTAACTGTATAGATCACCATTGCGACCACCAATATTTGCAGCCAATATTACAGAGAAGTGGTCGTGTAAGGGGTCTATGGAGAGGTTCTGACTGGCAGATTATAATGATGCTATCTCTAGACGTGTATCGTTTTTTGTAGTTGACGTTATGAATATTGGCTCTATGCTGCCTGTATTTCAAACTTGTGCTCTGCTTCAGGGAATGATACCTTTGTTTAATTGATGAAAACATAAACTAGACACTTAGAGGATTGGAACTGATTTCAGCTGATGGACAGGTTTGCTAGGTTTTTATGCATTTGGACAGTGAAATGTTGAGTGTTCACATTCATTTCAAGCATCCTTGTACGGTGGAGCTCCTGAACATAATGGAGAATAGAAATGAAATTTTTTTTCAAGAGGGCACCTGGGTTTGAACAAAAGACCACTTGATCTGCAATCAAACACTCTACCACTGAGCTATACCCCCATTACAACAGGAATATGGAATCGTGATCTCCAGGACTTTGAAGGACAGACCCTGCTTCATCGAGCTCCTTTGCCATTCCCAGACCACAGGTGGTTTTAAAAATGGGGTTTGATTAAACTTCTTAAATGTGGTAAACACCACAGCTTGCACACCCACTGATATAGCTTCTCCCCATGACAGAGCTGCCACCTCCTGGGGAAGTGGATTGACTACACCAACAGGAACACCCCCCCCCCCCCCCAGCATGGAGCAGTGGTTCTTAAGCTGTGGATCAGGAAAGCAAAGTGGGTTGTGACTCTGTTTTAATGGGGTCACCAGGGCTGGCATTAGACTTGTTGGGTCCTGGGGCTGAAGCCAAAAGTCTGAGCCCCCCCACTCAGGGCTGAATCCCTCAGGCTTTGGTTTTGCCCTCCCCCCACTGGGGCTCAGTCTTTGGCACTCCCCCCCCCCAAGTGGAGGGGCTTGGTCCCTCTTTCCAGGGCTACGTATTAAGTTATTTTGGCAGAAGGAGGTTGCAGTGAAAGGACGTTTGAGAAACCCTGGCACAGAGCATCTCCATTACTGAGCTGCAGCAGCATAGACTCACTGTTTGAAATATTGACCTGTCCTTAGCCTCTGAATATGTCTAGGCTTGGCTCCCTATGGCACTGTTGTGATCAGACCCTGAAAGTACAGCCATGGAGACACCACACACCAGCCTTGTCTAGCTGGCAAGGATCAAACCTTCACAGAAAGGCCCCCATGGTTTGTTAGCCCAGCTACCTAAGGCCTCAGCCACAACCACTTAACACAGGGGCTGTTCTACACTCTGGTTCTGTTCTCACTGAAGGGTCATTACAAATTGTTTGCTCAGACCAGCTTCCCCAGCACACTCACTGCTGTGCAGCTCTGTACGTGTGGCCATGGCTGAACAGCCAGAGTTCCTGCCCATTTCCCCAGTGGCTGGAGCATGGCTAGAGTGTGTCTGTGGTTAATGATGTTGCTGTAGATTGTTCATTCCCTGCCTTGGCAATTCAGACACAGTCCCTTTTCCCGTTGTATTGCCAGCACCTCTGGGAGTCCAATAACAGAGGCAGGTTTTCTCTGGGCACTGAGATTTTTGAGGGCGTTGGTGGCTCCATTCTTTCCTCAACCTGGAGAAACTCAGCTTTTTATTCCATCCTTGATGGCTCATGGAATAACAAAAGCAGCATGAAGAGGAGAGTGAATATCTCACTGCCAGGGGGAAGGTGGACGCATCCCCTCTGTCTGACCATTGCCATTGCAGGAGAGAAGGTTTCAGTGGAATCGAATGCCCTGGCTCAGACAATAGACACAGGGAGGTTTTGCTGTTCATGGATCTGTGCAAAGGAAATTGTGTGTCTGTGTGAAAATGAGGAGGAATATTAAATGCCCACGTGGTGGTGCCTAAGGCAAAAGGGAACCCTAGAGGATTAGAACAGGATAAGTTCTCAAGCAACATGTTTCTTACTTTGCCCATCTGTTGTTTTTGATTATCATCGATGGAAAGATTTTGCCATTTGGGTTCTGTGTTTACACAGAAATTGACATTTACCAACAAATACGTAATTCTTCCAAGCCTGCCTAGTCTGCTGGTGGTGAGTTTAGAGGGACACACTCACTCTTCCCACCACTCATGCCAGGCCAGTGCTCTCCAGAATGTCAACTTCCCACAGAGCTGGGATCCTTCCCTCATCTCCCCCCAGACCACTGCCCCACCCCCACTTCTGGGGTCCCCTCCCAACACTGTCCAACTCCCCTGCTGGCAGGATCCCTTCCCATTCCTTTCATTTCCTGCCTCCCCTCTGAGCAAAAGCTCTGCATTGTTCCCACAATGGGAATGGAACCCAGGCTGCCTGGGTGAAAACCAGGGATCCAAATCACAAGACCATATGGACCTTGTATAGTCAATAGCACCTTTACACATTCACACCCAATAATTCAAAGTAGCCATTCAAAAAAACTTCAAAAACAGACTTCAAAGAGAAATTGCAGAGTTACAATTGATTTGCAAACTTAACTCCATTAATTTGAGCTTCAATAAGGACTGGGAGTAGCTGGCTCACACAAAAGCAATTTTCCCTCTCTTGGTATTGACACCTCCTCATCAATTATGGGGAGAGAACCACATCCACCCTGACTGAATTAGCCTTCAACACTGGTTCTCCCCTTGTACAGTAACTCCCGTCACTTCATGTTCCAATCTATATTTATGCCTCTATCTGCAATTTTCACTCCATGCATCTGAAGAAGTGGGCTTTTTACCCACGAATGCTTATGCCCAAATAAATCTGTTAGTCCTTAAGGTGCCATCGGACTCCTCATTGCTTTTAATTCTAAGCTGATCTTAACCCTTTCAGTACCCTTACAAACTTAGATACTCCTCACCACAGGCTGGCTGGTGGCTTTTCAGCCAGGCTCTCCCCTTTCATCAGCGCTTCAGTTGCTTGGTGTGGGGGTGTCTGTAGATGTAGGTGGCAGAGAGAGATAAAGCCTGGCAAATGTCTCTCCTTTTATCATGTCCTTTCTTCCTCATGGCTTTGCCTCCCGCCCCCCTTCAGAGTCAGGTGAGCATCACTGCGTCTCTCCAAGCAAGTCTGAGCAATTCCCCTGGGGTGTCCTCATGCAGGTGAGTCATTGCATTGTAGCTCTCTTGCTGGGCAATGGCTGTTGATGGGTTGTTTGACACCCTGTCCGGGTGTTGGTTACTTTCCTTGCTGTTGCCACTGGGAAGCTAATATTTGGCTGACTCCCCCACCTTACAGCACAGTGACAATCACACTGCACAATTCTCATAACTTCATATGCATGAATGGTATACATCTATGGGTAGAGAAGTGACTTTCAGCAGATCATATCCTTTCCCTGATACCTTACAAGTCATGCTCTATATGTAAGATCACGATGATATGAAAATGAGGATTATGGGAGTTACAGCCGCTCCCCCAAAGGTATAGAATGTCACACTGAGATTCTATTTTCCTTTGTTCTGTAACAGCATTACAGAGATCCAGTGACTGACCAATGGCATTTCCAAGTGCTAAAATAGCAAGCGATGTCGGTCTCTCATTGGCCATCAGCAACTGAAGATGTGGTTTAATGAGCCGGAGCTCCAAGGCAAGGGTGGCTCTGTCCACTGCCTTCCGTTGCGCTGCTGGGCCCCAAGTCCGTGGTGGCCAATATGTGACGCTGGGAGAAGAGAGTGGGGTGGCAAGTGGTGGCAGGACTTTTGTCACCAGGGTCTAGCTGCCCAACTTCCTCCTGTTACTGCTGGCCCCCCGTCGCCTTCAGGAAACCCAGGAACTAAGGCAGGAATAGGGCGAGAAAGCAAGTAAAGCCGAGCAAGGAAGGCAAAAGTGAATCTTGTCTTCATGGGCTGCTCGCAATGGGCCGCTCGCAATGACGTCCTTTTTCTGTGCCACAGCTGACAACAACATCCCAGACAGAAAAGTAATAGGCCAAAAAGAAACCGAGCAGCTGCTGAAGTAGTTCAGTTGGGAGCGTGCTAGACTAACAGGCTCTTCTATCCCCCTTTGTGCACGGGTGGGATGTTTTCTGAAAGTGCAGCAGTGCCTTTAACTGCCACAAGTCCTCATTTCAGGCTATGCAGCAGGAAAAGGCAGCATGGGCTTCTGCACCGAGTTGGCCCCTGACCTTTCATTCTTCTCTTGCTCTTTGTCAGCAAGGGGAAGAAAAAGAAGCTCTCCCTCAAGCTGGAGTCACAAGGGCGACGTAAGGACGACTTCCTGAGCGCCGGCTCCAGTCCTCTGCTCTGCCAGCTGACCCATCGAAGGGCTGTCACCACTTTCTCCAGGTTTGTCCATCGGTCTGTGCCAGGGTGAGCAAGAACCAAGCAGATGGAGTTTCTGTAGTGTAGTGGTTATTGTATTTGCCTAACACGCAAAAAGTCCCTGGTTCAAAACCAGGCAGAAACATGCTGGCTTCCTTTTGCCAGATCCCCTTGCTGTTCAGGAAGATGCTCCTCCTTCTCCTATTGGCCTGTCCCTGGGATAACTCCAACCCCTGCATGACAGAGGGTGCTGACAGCAGTGGAGAAAGCACCTTGGCGTCAGGCTGGAGAACCTAGAGGAGTGCGGCGTGTCACCTTTGGAGGCTTGTGGCTTGGCCTCCTCTGCTGTTGGAGGTTGGCCGGTGGAGGCCGGCTCTTCCTGCTGGCCTCCTCTGCGTGACTTGCCAAAGGAGGAAGTGAGGCAGGAATGGGGGAAAAGAGGAAAGTCAAGCTGAGGAAGGCAGGGCAGAAAGTAAGCACATCATTGCGGCTAAATGGGGTTAGTAGAGCATCACCATTCGTTCTGCAAAGCCGGGGGAGGTGCGGTTGGCTACTGGGAGGCAGTATCCTGTGCCTGCCTCTTGGCTTCCCAGGGATGGCTCCTTGCAGCCCAGGAGAAGCGAGGTTCTGGGGGGAAGGAAAAGCAGCAATGGCGAGGCTGAGTGGGCTCCTTTCTGGCCGACATGGTGGGTCTGGGAGTTGCCTGTAAGCCATAAGTGGTCTTCGTGGAGTGAAAACCGCTGCTCCATTCGGGCTGACCTGGGGGAGCCATTAATGACTTGAGAGTGGGGGCAGGGCGCTGGCTGTGAGCAAAGTCGTCTTCTTCTCTCCTGCCATGGGGAGCCCGGCCTTAAGCCTGCCCAGCATGCACTGCAGCTCGAGCATTAAGCCTTCCTGTGGCACAACCGAACTACGGCCTAGTGTAATCAGGTGTAAAGTTTAGATTGTGAATTTATCTTTAATTTCCATGGTAACTTACTTTGCTCTTTTATGCCTACCACTTATAATCCTTAAAACTCCATCTTTCTGTAGTTAATAAATCTGTTTTATGAAACTGGTGTATTTTGCTTGAAGTTCTTGGGAAATCTCAGCTCCATTACAAGGCTGGTTCATGTACTATTCACAGTGAGGGAGGGGTGGACCCTGCGTAATAAACTCACTATTGTGTCATACAGGAGGCCTGTGATATGCAGGGGGTCAGATTAGATGCTCTAATGGTCTCTTCTGGCCATAAAGTCAACTAATTTCTGAAAAACTGAGTGTAGCATTGGGAGCAGCGTCTGATGTTTTCCTGTCTAGCCGGGTTGCTGACTAGAATGAACGCTCCTTGAGTGGGGTGATCCACAGGGAGTAGCTCAAACCTCCAAAGTGCCTGGCCAGGGGCAGGACATTGGCCCAGCAAGGGAGGGGTGTGGCAGTGACATCACAAAGGCCTTTTGCAGGACCTCAGCCTATTGGTCCAAGGTGGTGGGGAGGTGGTGACCTCACAGAGAGATGCTGACATCAGCCAGGCAGGACAAGGGGCGAGGGGCCAGGGAAACCTCAGAGACCCCTGTGGCTTTGCTGCAGCAAGTCTCCTTCTCCAGGTCTCTCTCTGAGGACTGAGAGAGTATTTGGGTTCACAGACGTGAGCGCCAGGAGGAACCTCTTTCGAGTTTTCTCCTTCCCTTTTAGTGATTTTACTAGAAAACAGCCGTCCCTGTTTAGAAGGTAAGAGCCTCCTCGAGGTCTGAAACCTGTTCACTCTGATCCATCTGCTGACAGGTCACTTCCCTTCTCTATACCTCAGGCTCCTCCCCATCTGCCCAATGGGAACAGGGACAGTTCTCGAACTCTGGGCAGTCATGAGCCTGAGTGAGATAAGGGGCGATAAAGCCCTCTGTGAAGGAGAAAGGGGAGTTTCACGGTGTTTAGCACCAAGGAATTCTAAAGTTTGCTAAAATGTCTAGTCTGTGGAAACAAGAAATGGTCGGGGCCAAGCTTTTTAACCATTGCCTTTTCTAAAGCCCATTCAGGGGTGTGAGTCCCTGTCTTTTCAGTACCTGGGGTTCTTTGCCAGCAGGAGAGAAGAGGTTCCTGCCTCCATTTTTGTGGCCTTAACAAACCAGGTGTTGTGCCCCAGTTCTCGTCTGAGATCCCTGAAAAAGAACATCTTCCCATCCATGAACAAGACAGGACCTAGCTTTCAAAGGGGAACAAAGAGACCCCTGGGATTTACAGACTAGCCAGCCTCACTTCCACAGCTGGAGAGATACTGGAATACATTATTAAACACTCAGTTTGTCAGCAGCACCTACAGGATAATTTGGTTCTTAGCACGAGGGAGCATGGATTTATCAAAAACAAATCATTCCAAACCAATCCTCTTTCCTTCTTTGGCAGGGTCACAGGCCTACTGGAGGTGGGTAAACAGTATGAATTATGATTTGGAAAATGGAGTGGAGAGTATCGTTCTAAAATGTGCAACTGACACCAAGCACTTTGGAGCTCAGGATTGGAATTCAAAACACCCTTAAAAAATTGGAGACTTGGTCTTCTTGAGCCAAACCCCATGGCTGGGCCCCTCTCTAGACTGGGCTGAAGTGAAACCCCAGAGCCAAACACTCCTCCTCCTCGGCAGCGCGCTCCGACCTTGAATGGTCAGATGCTGCTTTGGCTGGGGGATTCTCCCAGCACTTTCCAATAGCGGGAAGGTATGAACTCCCCATTTGCCTGTTGGGGACGGAGCCCTAGAGGGGGGAGCAACTTGCCCAGAGTCCCCCAGGAAAAGGAAAACAACCAGCAGTGGAACCAATAGGAAACCCAGCAATGGAACCCAGGAGTCCTGGGGGTGTGCTAGGGTGACCAGATGTCCCAATTTTATAGGGACAGTCCCAATTTTGGAGTCTTTTTCTTATCTAGGATCCTATTATCCCCCCCCCCTCCCTGTCCCGATTTTTCACACTTGCTGTCTGGTCACCCTCGGGTGTGCACATGTGTGGGTCCCAGCTGCTCCTGCCCCTCATTGAAGCAGGTGTGCAGAGTTACTGCCCTGGGAACTGCAGGGCACCAGTGGCCATGGGGCTGGCTGGAGGCAGGGCAGGGGCTGACTGGAGGTAGGGTCTGGCTGCAGGCAGGGCAAGGAGTGCGGGGCTGGCTGGAGACAGGGGTGTGTGGGGTGGGCTGGCTGGCTTCAGGCAGGTGTGTGGCAGGAGTTGGCTGGAGACAGGGCAGGGTGTCCACGGCTGGGGTGTGTGGGGCTGGCTGGCTTTTGGTGGGGCCACAGGGGTGCGGCAGGAGTTAGCTGGAGACAGGGCAGGGGTGTGGCAGGGGCTGGCTGTGGGCAGGGGTGTGGGGCTGGCTGCAGGCAGGGCAGGGGTGCGGGGCTGGCTGCGGGCAGGGCAGGAGGATGCAGCTGGTGGGGCAGGGCAGAGGGTGCAGGGCTGGCTGCAGACAGGGGCTGGCTGCGGGCAGGGCATGGGGTGCAGGGCTGGCTGCGGGCAGGGCAGGGTTGCAGAGCTGGCTGCAGGCAGGGCAGGGGTGCGGGGCTGGCTGGCAGGGCAGGGGTGCGGGGCTGGCTGGAGGCAAGGCGGGGGTGCAGCAGGGGTTGGCTGGAGTCGGGCGTGCGGGGCTGGCAGGAGACAGGGCTGGCTGCAGGCAGGGCATGGGGTGCAGGGCTCACTGAAAATGTCCTGAGCGGTATTTTAAGGTGAAGATAACACCATGGTTACCAGTTGACAGGCACATCCTGATTTAAAGAAAGGAAGGGACCTGGAGTTACTAGGCTGAAGTATTTGTGTTACCAACCCTGTCGCTGTCTGACCCCCCATCAGTGCGGAGCAGGTGAGTGCGTTGCTGTGTGGAACACACAGACTCCTGCAGAGCAGGGGCAGCTGTTTCCAGGGCAGAGAGCCTGGCACTTAGGAGACTTTCTTGACTTGCTGTTTTGAAGCAATTCAGTAAAATAACGGTGGAGCTATAATGTCCAGTCCAAAATTTCAGCCCCCCTGGTGCAAAAACGCTATTTTAGGATCTAAACAGGAGGCTTCCAGTGCTAGGACACCTGACCAGAGAGCTCAGTGGGGGCGTAACAGCTGCTGACTCTGAGGGTCCTGGGCTAAATCCACTTGCAGGTGGAGGCGTTTCGATTTATTTGATCGATAATGAGGAAGGTGAAGATTTAATCACGGGTATTTTTAGTAAATGTCATGGACAGATCACGGGCAAAACCAAACGCTCATTGCCCATGACCCGCCATGACTTATACCATAAATACCCTCATTGAATCTTGGAGAGGAGGCCCAGGGGTCCGTAGCACCAGCTGTGAGCGCAGGGAGTCCTGGGGACCCGTGGCACCATGTGCTGGGGAGAAGCCCTGGGGACCCACTGCCACTCCCAGGGCCGGCTCCATACCCCAGCGCACTGGCGCGCGCGTGGGGCGGCATTTTACCGGGAGAGCGGCAGGCAACTCCGGCGGACCTTCCACAGTCATGCCTGTGGGAGGTCCACCGGAGCCGCGGGATCAGCGGACCCTCCGCAGGCACATGCTTGGGGCAGCCAAATTCCTAGAGCCGCCCCTGGCCACTCCAGATGCTGCCAGGTGAGGGGATCCCCAGAGGCCAACCCTGCTCCGGCCACCTTGGGACAGGTGCCAGGAGCCACTGAGCTGTGGCTGCTCCTGCCACCCTTGGAACCACTGCTCAAGCTGCCCCCAGGCCAGCTGCTGGGCAGCCACGGAGTCAGCCACAGGGGCCACTGCAGAAGTCACAGAATCTATGACTTGTGCAGCCTCCGTGACACAGAGGGATCCCTGATAAAGAGACAAACCCCTCCCTGCTGTGACTGCAGTTCCTGGAAGGAAAGAGAAGAACAGAAAGTGAAGAGAGAAGGAAAGAGAGAGATTCCCTGTCACCTCTCTCCCTGCTGCCTCCCCCCTTGTATTCTGTAACCCCATTTCACTGGGTTCCCTGTGCTGGTGCCATGGGGGTGACACTAGAGTTCTGGGGATTTGGGGGGAGGGGAAGGGGGCTCTTCACTTCTCAGCATTTCACACAAATTTGTCTTTGGGGCTGAAGTTTCTCCTGTGAGGCCTCTCAGTCAGAGCTGTACCCCACCCTGTTTGCAGGGGGGGGGGAAGATGTAAATTGCAGAGCAGGCAGAGAAGTCGCCCATAAAGGGACATATTGATCCGGTGACTGGTTCTGACCGGGGTCCCACGTCCTCTGACACAGGCTCATGTGCAGAACATGGGAGCTCTGGCTTGTCCTAAATGCTGTAGAGCGTGAGTTCCTGGACAGGGCAGGGAGAGAGGAGCAAGAGGAGAAAGGCAGAGACATTGGAGATGAGGAATTGGGGGTGAAGGAGAGAACAGAGAGACAATAAATGATTGAAGCAGAACAGGTGTCCTAACTCCATCTTGCTCATCACAGGTGTTCAGAGAGACAGGTAGTTGCGGGTTTTCCAGTGTCAAGTCTGAACTTTGATTCTAACAATGTGCATTGAAATATCAAGGGGATCTCCACATACCTGATCTCTTCCCCCCGCCCCTTTTTTAGTATTAATTTTTATTTTGAAGTGTTTGGCTTAACTGTGATCTTCTCTTTCCCACCTGTATTGCAACTTGGGGTTCATGTTTATTTTGCCTCCCTTTGTTCATGTCATTATAATTATAACAGCAAAGGAACCTGCAGGAGCAAAACTGACTCAAAACTTCATTTCCCCACCATGCCGGAACATCCTACAAACAGCTCACGCAGCTGGAATCATAACACGCAAGGCCAGGGGATGGGAGATGCAGGTTTCCAAGTGTTCTGTCTTTCTCCGATGACACATTCCAGCCCCTTGTGTGCCTCCAGCCTGTATGACCTGCTGGACTTCGACACATTTATTGTCTCGTTCTATAGATAATGTGATTGTAACACAATGTGACTGAAATTAAACCACTTCCAGATGAGGAAACAACAGAAGAGAAAAGCCATTATTGCATTGGCTGGGAATCAAACCCAGATGAATTGCTTAGAAGGCACCTACGCACACCACTATACCACCAATGCATCTGGCAGGAGTAGCTTTCCTGCAAGCTGTGAGTGCTGGCAGAGGGAGTGACATATGACCACAGAGTTAATGAGCAGGGTGGATGGGCTGGAAGCTGCCTGACAGCTGGGAGCAGAGTTACCATCCCAGAGTGACTGAAAGGGGGCAAAGGTGAAAACAGATCTCACTGGGAGCTGGCCCCACACCTGCCCCACCCCTAGGAGAGGGGAACTGAAGCTCAACTTCAATCACAGAAAAATCTTCCCTGAGAAGGAAGGGGACAGCTTGTTTTAAAGACCAGGTTTGTGTTTGTTCCTGCTACATACGGAGGGGCTGGGTAGTGCTGATTCCAGCCCCCAGACTCTGGGAGGATAAGGAACAAATTCAGGCTGCCAGTGACCTGCAGGAGGGAGATGATCTTTTGACAGTGACGGCCGCCTGGTCCTAAAGGCCTTTGTCTGCCCCCTTCCAGTGACTGTTTGGTACAGGAATGCAGTCCTCACTGATGTGTCAGCACAGCCCAGGTGCGGAAGTGACCTGGATGCGGGGAGCCCTGGTGTGTGTTGAGGGGAGGATATTAAAGAGTGTGTGAATGTTGAAGGGAGTGTGTAAAGGACTCTGTGTGTGTGCCTGAGTGAGTGAGCACGCTGTCTCTTTAAGAAAGCTCTCAGGGTCAGGAGCCTGAACTAGGCTTGTTCAGACACAAGCAGCTGCCGGCAGCTCCGGCCCCAGAGAGGCAGCAGCACACGCAGATTCCCCCGTCCCGTCACCCCAGCTCAGTGGAAATCGGGTACCTGGGTTGGGGGGAGGGGATCACCCCGCCATCAATCAGCACCTCCCCCCTGCAGAGCAGTCAGGAGGATGCTCCCAGTCGGGGGTGGACAGGGGTGACTCCGGGGGTGAACGGGGGGTTGTGGGGACAGGAACAGCAGCAGCTGCACACGTGGAGCAGGGCGGAGAGGGGCCCTCTGCTCCGGAGCAGTCACCTGGCTCTGACGGCTGGTCGTCCAATTTCCCCCTGCAGCTCAGATCTCTCCCACTCCCACACACTGCTGCTTATCTGCCCCCTGTGCCGCTTTCATCAGCCCAGCGAGCCTCTCGGCAGCAGGTCAGGTGGGAATCCAAACCCTGCGCCTGGCCCCCCCTTGGGTGGGGCACCCGTACGGCCCCCCCTAAAGGCCGGTCCTGGGTGGGGAGCAGAATTGATCCCCTCCACTGTCCCCTGTGGGGAAGAGTTAGGGGGAGTTGAGTCCCTGATTTTTATTTTCTGTCTCTCCAGCACTTACTTGGGTTTGTTCTCTGCCTTTCCATCCCCAATTCTGAGATTTCTCCTCTCTTCTAGCAGGTGATGGGGTGGTGAGGGAGAGCGAGGAGCAGAATCCTCACCAGGAAGATGCTGAGCTCACCGAAGCGCATGGGGAATTACTGCGAAGAGCCAAAGAGAGTGTGTCCAGCCCCATGAGCAGGGAAAAGCTGGTGAAAATTACCACAGACCAGAGAGAGAGCAGGGAAACCACTCAGAGGAGAGAGTGGATGAACCCATTAATTGTCAGGGAACTCACAGGGACCTCAAGGAAACTACGTCCCAGGAGAAAATCCTCACGGAAAAGCGAGAGACTACGTGTAGTGAGTGTGGGAAAACTTCCACTACCGCTCAGCCCTTATTCGACATGAGATAATCCACACGAAAGAGACACCTTACAAATGCTGTGAGTGTGGGAAAAGCTTCAATCGTACCTCAGCCCTTAGTAGGCATCAGCGAATACACAGAGGAGACAAACCCTATGAATGCCGTGAGTGCGGGAAAAGCTTCACTCAGAGATATACCCTTAACTCTCATCAGAGAATCCACACAGAAGAGCGACCCTACGAATGCTGCAAGTGCGGGAAAAGCTTCACTCAGAGATCAGCCCTTATCTCTCATCAGACAACGCACACGGGAGAGCGACCCTATGAATGCTGTGAGTGTGGGAAAAACTTCACCCGAAGCTCAAACCTTACTAGGCATCAGAGGGTCCACACAGGAGAGAGACCTTATGAATGCCGTGAGTGCGGGAAAAGTTTCAGTCACTTCTCCTCCCTTATCTCTCACCAGAGAGTCCACACAGGAGAGACACCCCATGAATGTTGCGAGTGTGGAAAAAGCTTCTCTCGGAGCTCAAACCTTACTATGCATCAGAGGAGCCACACAGGAGAGAAACCCTATGAATGCAGTGAGTGCGGGAAAAGCTTCTCTCGGAGCTCAACCCTTGTCACACATTACACAGTCCACACCGGAGAGAAACCCTATGAATGCAGTGAGTGCGGAAAAAGCTTCACTCATAGCTCAGGCCTTTCTAAACATCAGAGAATCCGTAAAGGAGATAAACTTCATAAAAACCTTCTCTAGAGCTGTCAGGAGATTTTTTCTTTAATTCTTTTGACAGTTCCCAGGTAGTGAGTGTTAAGGCTGTTTGCATCTTTTGCACATTGTAGTCCCTCAGCTCCCACACATGAGTTGCCCACTTTTGAAGCTCGCCCGTCTTTGGGGTGGATCCTGTGGTCCTTTGTATCAACTCCATTGTCCTGCGAGTCATGGGAGCGGGTGTCCTTTCTACCAGGAATGTCATCACCCCAGGTGGGGGAGATGGGTGGTGTCTTCAACCAGCTACATTGAGATAAAATCTACCTGGGTCTCAACACTGTGGTTGTCATGGAGTTAGCTAGCTTGAGTTCACTTTCCTGATGTAAAAAGAGAACTATTCTTGCACTAAAGACATGGGCCATGGATAGTCGGTGGAGTTACCATGCACATTTCCTCCTGTCTGAGCTAACCATCACCACATTTCCTTTTCTAAACAAACCTGGAGATTCACATTTGTACTCCTCCTCCCAGTGCAAAGTTAGTGTTAGAGACGTCAAGTTCCTCTTTGAGGAGACACTGTCTCATTCCCAGTTGTTCTCACATTACCCTGGATTGTGCCGAACAGCAGTTATTTTATTGACTTTTTTTTCTCATTTAAAATATATTTAAATATGAAGAAGAGCTGGAGCAGTGTCAAGGAAATAAGGGTCATTTTAGGCTCTGTGACACTGGAAGGAGATGGGGCGACTCAGACATTCCATCCTTCCCCATCACCCCAGAACTGTTACCTTGTGCCTGAGCCATGCTCAGTTCACCCCTTCGTATTCCTTCGCTTCCCAGCGTGTCTGGTGGGGTCATGTTCTTGGCTGTCCATGCTTGGGAATGGTGCTTGTACACGTCTTTGATCCTAAATCAGAGTCAGTCTGGCAGGAGATGAAAGTGTCAGACTTGGAAGGGGATTTCAAATGGATCCCAAGCACCGTTCAAATCCCCTTTTCCCTCAATGGCAAAGCTGCTTCTGGGAAGGTCGGCTGTTTTTTCTCCCGTTATGAAGGTGCTATAACTCCTGTAAATAACACTAATGAGAAAGGTATCAGAGGGGGAGCCGTGTTAGTCTGGATCTGTAAAAGCAGCAAAGAATCCTGTGGCACCTTATAGACTATCAGACTTTTGGAGCATGAGCTTTCGTGGGTGAATACCCACTTCGTCGGATGCATGAGAAAGCGCTGGGAGAAGCAGGTTTCAGTGGATCATGGGAGAATCTCTCATCCTGATTCTGAGACATCAGATGTAACCTAGTCTGAATTTCACTTTTAAATTAAAATGAAAGTGTCTTCTACCTCTCTGTGATATGGGTTTTCTATCTTTCATGAAGGCTCCTTGGTCATATAACTGCATGTTAGTTTTGTTTGACAGAATGCAGCTCAGATTTTTTGGGAAATTTCAGACAAATTACCATTTTTTTACTTCAGGTTTGTTTTTCCCCCTATTCCTGAATGATGACATGAAGAAAATTCAAATGCAGTTCAGTCAACAGGAGAGAATACTCCAAGCTGTTGGACATATTATCAAAGAAACAGTCGTATGTTTAAATCTCCACTCTGAAAAGGTGAACAGCAGCAGACCCCAAATGGGTGCAACTGACCGAAGTAAGTGCACAGGGTAGTTCAGTTGTTTAAGTCAATATTGTCTCAGATGATCCAGGGATAGAATTCCACAGCAAGTGATTCAGAACTAGGAAAACGCCCAGGTATTTGGTTCCCAAGGTATTTGTGACCCAGTCCCTACAGGAGGTTACTCCTGAAGAGATCTCCTAGCTAATCCCAACATTTGGGAAATGCTGTCTGTGATGAGGTGCATCCACCCTGACCTGGCACTGCTAGGGTTAACTGCGCCATGTGGGCTGAAGAGGCCACACCCCCTCACCCTCTCTGGGCATGTGCCAACTGGAGACGGAGTATAAACGGGAGCAGCTCAGCCTGGGCGGACTGGGACCAAACCTCTGTTGTTGGCACAGGGTGTCGGGGCGGGGAGAGCCCAGGGCTGGGGTGGCAGGGGGCTGTGGGGGTGGGGCCAAGCCCAGGGCTCAGCAGGCTCCTCTGGCGGGGGACCCCAGGGCTGAGGGTGGGGGCAGCCAACATTTTTTTTTGCTTGGAACGGCAAAAAACCTAGAGCGACCCTACCTCCACGCACCGTGAGGTAGGTAGGAGCGGATCATTATTATCCCTACTTGAAAGAGGGAGACGCTAAGGCTGAGAAAGGAGAATTGACTTGTCTTAGGTCACACACCCAGCCAGTGGCGGAGTTGGGAATAGAACCCAAGAGCCCTGATTTTCAAACTTACCATCAGATCTTGAATTTCAGACAGTGAATGACCTGAATAAAGTGCTCTGATGAGCTCCAGACCAACAACAGTGATAGTAATTATTCAGCAAGTATTTGAGCAGTTCACGATTCTCTCTAACGTTGCAGTTCTCCTGAGAGACCATTAATGCAGAGAAGCAGCAAAATTCATCAAACATAGAACTGGTTCTGACTTATTTCCTTGCTCTTAAAAGAGAGCACCAAGGACCTGAGTCTCGTCCCTGTCAATAACCCCCTGCTCAGCCAATCAGGGATAGAGACTGAGGACGGGAGGCTGAGGGTTCTCACCAGCGAGCCCAAAGAATGGCCCAGGTGGGGATCACTGCCCGAGCACTATTTCAGCCCCATATTTTTGGGTGGACCTCCCACAGTGGGAGCTGCAGAGCACTGCCCCGCAACACACACACACACACACACACACACACCCTCCTGGTGTTGGGAGGGGAACAGGTAAAAGGACAAAGGAAGCAAGAGAAAAAGAGGAGGGAGGAAGAGGGGAAGCAAAAAGAACAAACCCTAATGTCCCCAGTGATTCTAAGGGACAAAATCCCAGGTGCAGAATAAAGTTCTGCCTCCTTAAGCTCGTGTCTTCCATGCCTAGAATTCAACTGTCACCAGATGGATCAGACTGAACAGCTTTCAAACCTCCAGGAGGCTCTTACCTTCTAAACAGGGACGGCTGTTTTCTAGTAAAATCACTAAAAGGGAAGGAGAAAACTTGAAAGAGGTTCCTCCTGGTGCTCACATCCGTGAACCCAAATACTCTCTCAGTCCTCAGAGAGAGACCTGGAGAAGGAGACTTGCTGAAGCAAAGCCACAGGGGTCTCTGAGGTTTCCTGCCCTCACCCATGTCCTGCCTGGCTGATGTCAGCATCTCTCTGTGAGGTCACCACCTCCCCACCACCTCTGACCAATAGTCTGAGGTCCTGCAAAAGGCCTTTGTGATGTCACTGCCACACCCCTCCCTTGCTAGGCTAATGTCCTGCCCCTGCCTAGGCACTTTGGAGGTTTGAGCTACTCCTGTGGATCACCCCACTCCAGGAGCGTTCGTTCTAGTCAGCAAGCTGGCTAGACAGGGAAACATCAGACACTGCTCCCAATGCTACACTCGGTTTTTCAGAAATGAGTCGACTTTATGGCCAGAAGAGACCATTAGAGCATCTAATCTGACCCTCTGCATATCACAGGCCTCCTGTAGGACACAATAGCTACTTTTAAGGCAAACACATTCCAGAAAGGCATCTAGTCTTCATTAAATGACATCAGGAGATGGAGAATCCACCACTTTCCTTGGTAGCTTGTTCTTGTGGTGAATCATCCTCACTGTTGAATTTTTGTGCCTTAGTTGTAATATGAATTTGTCTTTCTTCACCTTCCAGCCATTGCGTCTTCTTATGCCTTTCTTTGCTAGATTAAAGAGCCTTTAAATACCCAATCTTTTCTCTCCATTAAGGCATTTCAATTAAGTCACCTTTCAATCTTCTTTTGATCAGCTAAACAGGTTGAGCTCTTTCAATAGCTCACTAGAAGGCATTTTTCCAGTCCTCAGAACATTAGGTGGCTCTTTGCTGCCCCAGCTCCAATTTCACAACATCTTTTCAAATGAGGACACCAAAACTGGAGGCAGTATTCCAGTATCAGACTCACTGATGCTGTGTCACCTCCTGTGATGTTATTGACATAATCTGTAACTGTATAGATCACCGTTGCGACCACTGTTCTATATTTGCAGCCAATATTACAGTGAAGTGGTCGTGTAAGGGGTCTATGGAGAGGTTCTGATTGGCTGAATATAATGATGCTATCTCTAGATGTGTATCTTTTTTTGTAGTTGACATTATGAATATTGGCTCTATGCTGCCTGTATTTCAAACTTGAGCTCTGCTTCAGGGAATGATACCGTTTGTTTAATTGATGAAAACATAAACTAGACACTTAGAGGATTGGAACTGATTTCAGCTGATGGACAGGTTTGCTAGGTTTTTATGCATTTGGACAGCAAAATGTTGAGTGTAGAGGGCTCTCTGAGCAGGGTCCAGCAGAGCCCCCTCTCCCCTGGTGAAGTACACAGCCACCTCCTCGAAGGTCACCGGCCCCTGAAAGAGCAAGAGTCCAACACTCAGTACCTGCTGCCCCACTCACAGCCCCCCTATACATGGGGGACAGGAGCCAAACAGAAATTCTGGGTGGATTGCAGTCAGAGTCCCACCCCCACCCTGCTCAGAGCATCCAGGAAACACCAGGGGGAGGGGACGAAGCGAGAGCCCCTCCTCTCTCCCAGCAGAGCCATCACCCCCCTACTAGCCACAGACTGATTCAGGAGATGGAGCCCCTAGCAGGGTCCAGGAGAGCTCCTGGTAGGAAGCCCAACAACCTCCCCATTCTGAAGAGCTGGATGTGAAGGGAGGAATCTCCCTAAGCCTCACTGGTGGGTGCCTCCTTCATATCTCACAGCAGCCGCTGGTTAGTCAGGTCGGGCTCCAGCACTACGAGTCTGGTCAGTTTCCCCAGCCCCATGCAGCTGGGTTATTTTCTGCTCCACAAACTAGAGCATTTCCACCGAACCTCCTGGGTCTGTTCCTAGAATCTAGGCCACATATTAAATAACTCCCAGCAGGTTTAGCACACCCCTGTCCTCCTCCCTTTCTCTACCCTGTGCATTTCCTGCAAACCAGCCTGTGCAAACCTTCCCATCTCCCACGTCTTTGCTGTCCCGCTCCCCGGAGGAACCCACCAGCAACCCCCCTGAGAATACCTACCTGAACTGGCTCCTCTGCAGCCATTTCTCTCCCCTGTCCAACAAGAGGATGGGATGAACTGGAGTGAAACATGGATGTTATTCTGCAGCCTGGCAGGGCGAGAAGGGCAGTTGTGAAGGTTTCAGAACAGGCTTTAATTCATTTCACAGCATGATTCCCAGGCCCTTTCCTGCAGACAGGCACCCTAGAGTCTGCCATGCTGAGAAAGGCTTCATCTCTTTGTACAGTGTAGACCTGGCCTCTCCTGCCAGGCTAAGCCCACAGAGACATTTTAACCGCCCTTCTCCCTCCCCTCACCCCGTAACAGTCTCTGAACACAAGGCTAGAAAAAGCAGAACGAAAGGAGTCACTGTGGGGATCCTCAGACACTAACCCCACGGCAGCCACACCCCAGCAGGAGGGATATGGAGTCAGGAACTGGATTTTCCTCTGTCTGATTCTCATCTTTTCCACAGGAAAGTGACTCTACCCAGGGTGCAGCAATACATCTGTCTGGGCAGATTAGAGATCTGGAAATCTCTCTCAAAACTCTTCTCTCCCACAGCCCCTTTCAGTCTCTTTCTCCTTCTATCTCCTTTTCCCTCTCCCTGCCCATCTGGTAGGTAAGTCCCATTCCTGGGTAGTTTGCTCCCCCATGGCTGGATTTGCTCCTGCAATTGTTAATTGGACGAGAAATGAGGGGGGGGGGGTCTGTTTGTGTAGAGTCATTTTAAGGCCAGACCCCAGCATTTTCCCTTTGTTTCTTTCAGTTACTTGAAATGTCTGGATCAGAATTTAGTATTAACAGGGCCCAGGGCTGCCCTAGGGGGCTAGGACCAGCTGGAGAAAGTCATCCCCTGGGCCAGGCAGAGAAGCAGCTTTAATCCAGGTCACTTCCCAGCACAGAACCCCGCTGGGGGAGCAGCAGCTGCTAAGCCTGGTCTCCCAGATCACAATGGAGGCTGCAGCCTCTGACCCAGGAAGCTGAACCCCAATATCCTGAGCAGAGAGGGACAGAGCGTTTGAGCAGCTTCCCTCCTTTAGCTCTCTGGGGAGAGCAGCTAACGAGAGCCCCTCCTCACAGGAGAATTGCTAATCTCATTTGCCCCACTGTCCATCCGGAGTCACTCCTTGTCTTTCCATACAGTGACTCTGGATTAACAATGGTCTCAATGAAACCAGAGTTCAGAAAGAATGAGTCCAGAACGCTGTGGAAGGGACCATTGTGTGGCAGTGCTGACCCCCTTCCCACCTCCCTCACCCCCCAGATCGAGGACAAGGACTGGGGGGGCACAAATTTTCCAAACAGAACCGAAAGTTCCTGCAGTTTTCAAAAGAGGAGAAAAGCAAAATCTGTGATTTCACACGAACAGTGACTGAAAAGTGGACAGAAAGTTATCACAGTGACAGGGCCTGTGACTGGGGAATGCCCGGCAGTGCTTGGAGCCAGGACTCTGGCACAAGTTGATCAGAGAGAAGGATCATAGTTAGTAGAAGTTCCCAGAGCCCACAGCCCTGAGAGTCCCCAGCCAGGGACCCCAGATACCCCTCAAAGCCCCACCGGCCAGGGAAGTCCCACCAGACCATGAGTGTCAGGTTGGGAATCCCAGAGGGTTCCCCCCACCATGAGCCCCCAGCAAGCAGGGACCCGCCCACTGGGAACTCAGTCCTCACTGCCTGCCTAGGACTCCCCAGCAGGATCTGCCATTTGTCTGGGATCCTCCCCACCCAGCGGGACCCCCTGATGCTTTTCAGTGGGACCCCTCACTCTGCTTCCCTGGCATCCCCTGACCTAGTGCCAGGGATCCCCTCCCCCAGCTCTGTGCACTGGGCACGGCAGCGGTCCCAGGAGTCAGCCGGGAAGCCCAGACAGAGCCCTGGCACAGCACCAGGCTCCCTCTAACCCCTGTCCCGCCTCCCCAAGAGACGCCCACCCCGGCTGTTCTGCAGGCAACAGGCCCCCAGCGATACTCACCTCCAGGACCCACAGCCTCAGGGCTGGGCACATCCACCCTTGAGCTGTGCAGAGAAAACGTGTCACGACCTGCAACTGGAGGTGGAGAATCAGACTCCTGGAGAGACCAGGGGGAAATGGGGGAGACGGGAGAGCGGCTCATTGGCGGGGAAAGGGGCGAATCTCCCCGGATTTTACAGCCCGGGTGAGACACTGAGCGAGAAAAGGGGCAGAACTGGAGAGAATTTGTATCGGGGGCGAGAGGCAAGTGGCACCAAGAGGGACAGGAGCCAATTAACCCCCCTCCCCCCTTCGCCCGCGTCCCACTGACCTTCCCCCCCCAGCTCCAGCTTCTCCCTCACGACACCCCCACGGACCCCACGCCGGGCCCCGGCCCCATCCCAGCGGGGGCGGATCCTGCTGCGGCTCCGCTGGGGCCGAGGCGGCTCGAGGCTTCTCCCGGGTTCCCGGGCAGAGTCACGTGCCCGCCGCCCCAGCGCCCCCGGGGTCTCTCACCCGGGGCTCCGGGCGGGGCTGGGGCGGGCGGAGCCCGGGCTACCTGGGGCGGGGCCCAGCTGGAGAAACCCCGCAGTAACAGCGGTTAGAACCTCCCTTCCTGGGCTGGAGAGAGCGGAAGCGGCCCCGGGGCAGGCTGGGAGTTGTAGTTCCTGTCTCTCCTGGACCGGAAGTGACGTCGACAGAGGAGCCGGAGCCGGGCTGGAAAGGAGCGTTGAGCGCTGCGGCTCTGCCTGGCTCGCGCGGTGCCGTTGGAGCCTCTCCGGGCCGGAGAAGGGTTAGTGCCGGTGGAGCTCTGGGCATGCGCAGATCGCGGCGGAGAGCCCTTCATTAACCGGGGAGGGGGCAGAAGCAGGTGACCCCGAGGAGCGGGGAGAGAAGGGGGCTGAGATCCTCGGATTTACCGCTGCCCTCCCGTGGGGACCCCTCCTCCCCGTCCTGCCCCCTTTCTCCCTAGAGAGCCACGAGCAGCGCCCAGGGTGACCCCTCCCCAACCCCTGAGAAGTTCCCTGTCCCCGATTGTGCCCCATTTTCTCCCCTTCGCCAGTGGCCAGTTCAGGTCTCAGGTTTGGGGTTTCCCCATTTCCACCTGCAGGGATTTGTCCTTGTGCGGGTGGGAAATGGTTCCCCCGAGGGATTCCTGAGCTGGGCCGAGGGTGAATGGGCAGAGGCTGGGGGGGCCCTGAGACAGGGACACCTCTGGGCTGCGCTGGGGGGGCCACTCTCTGCTGGCAACGGGGCCTGGGACGGGCCCGGAAGGAGGGAGGAGCAAGTGTCCCCATGGAGCTGGCCCAGCCCCAGGTTTCCTCCCAGCTACTTCCTCCCACCCTGCCCAACCCAGCAGCCCCCATTCCCAGACCCCACTGCCAGCCCTCCCCACTGATAGTGACTTTCTCACTTCAGCCCCCTCCTGTCCCCTGTGAAAAGACATCACCCAGGGCTCCCTGCCGGCCATGTGAGTGTGGGGCAAGAAGAATCCCTCCCATTCTGTTGTTGATTCAATATCCTTGTATAATCTCCTCCAATTTCCCATCTTTTCTCTTCAACTGTTAAATGGTGACACACAATCTCCCAGATGTTGGTGCTTCTCTCTTATATTGGCAAATATTTAGTTTGTGCCCCATTTTCTCCTCAGTTCTGAAATACTGATATTGAATTCTCAAAAATCTTCCCGCTTTTCTCCCTAGGTGTGTGACTGAGATCAGGGCTCCTATCGTACTGCCCGGTGCTGCAGAGACCCCAACTGAGATCTGGGCCCTGTTCTGCCAGGCACTGAAGAGACCCCAGGTGAGATCAGACCCCACTGTTGTGCCAGGTAAAACTGAGACCTGGACTGAGATCATGCCCCCCCCCCCCTTGGGCCAGGCAGTGCACGACTGCGACCCAAACCGCTGCCTCTATTGTGCTGGGCACTTCAGAGACCTCGACTGAGATCTGTGTCCCTGTTGGGTCTGGCACTGCACTGACCCTAATGAAGATCACACCCCACCACTGTACTGGGCACTGCACAGACCCTGACAGAGATCCTGCCCCCACATTTTGCCAGATGCTGCAGGGGCCCTAAACAAAATCCGGGATCCTGTAATGCCGGGAGTAGCAGAGTCCCTGACTGAGGTCAGGTCCCTGTTGTGCAGGGCTCTGCACAGACACCGAGATCAGGGTCCCCATTGTGACAGGTGCTGAACAGACACCAAGGGTATCTCTACCCTGCCACTAAAACCCCAGCTGGCCCATGCCAGGTGACTCAGGCTCACAGGGCTCAGGCGAAGGGGCTGTTTAATTGCAGTGTAGATGTTTGGGCTCGGGCTGGAGCCAGGCTGTAGGACCCTGCGAGGTGGGAGGGTGCCAGATCTTGGGCTGCAGCCCCAGCTGGAACATGGACACCACAATTAAACAGCCCCACAGCCTGAGCCGTGTGAGCCCAAGTCAGTGGGCACGGGCCAGCCGCTGGTGTCTAACAAGTTTGCATGGAGAATTTGGGGCAAAACTGGGAACTGAACCCAGATTGTTTGAATTCTTGCCTCTCCCCTTAACCCAAGCCCAGCGTGTGTGTGTGCAGCGTTGTTTTGGTCTGTGTTTGCCTTGCATTGGCTTCCAAGGGAGGCTGTGGAATTTCCTTCACTGGAGGTTTTTAAGACCAGGTTAGAGATGCACCAGTCTGGGAATGTCTAGGATACTTGGTCCTGCCTCATCACAGGGGCTGGAGTAGACCCTCTCAAGATCCCTTCCAGGCCTACACTGAAATAATTCTCTTGTGTGCTGTGTCCTGTTCTACGCTGAGCTGTTTTGCATGGGGCCATTTGGAACTGTGATCGCACCATGTTTTGTAGCAGTTTTGTGGTGCGTTGTTTTGCCTCAGCTTGTTTGGTGCCTGTGCTGTGTTGGTTTGAGTTGAGCTATTTTCCATTGTGTACTTTTGTCCTAGGATGTCGTTGTTTGCATCTGTTGCTTTCTTCTCCTTTGTATTGTCATTTTATGCTGTGGAGTGTAGGTTGTGTTTTTTTCCCCCCTGAATTGCCTGACATTATGTTGTGGTGGGTTTTATTCTGTATGTTGGGTTTTATACGTATATATCGCATCACATCCTAGAAATGTAGGGCGTGATAGGACCTCAAGATGTCATCAAGTCCAGCTCTCTGCCGAGGCAGGACCAAGTATCTGTAGATTGTCTCTGACAGAGCTTTGTCCTACCTGTTCTTAAAAACTTCCATGGACAGAGACTCCCCAGCCCCCCTTGTAAGACTATTCCCGAGTTGACCTGCCTTAGCTCTGGGGACACCCACACAGATTGTAGTGGTGAGAAGCTCTGGAGAGAGAGGAGACCCCAGTGAGTGGCAGCTGGGTAAAGAGACTGAAGTTGGGAGGAGAAACATTGACGTGTCCAAGGTCACCCAGGCTGTCTGTGACCGAGCTAGAAATAGTTTCTAGTGCCACCGTACTGCTGTTTCTGAAGGTCTCTGCCACCCTGGTGTTTTAGGCACTGGTGCAAACCCTTAGTACAGACAGAATTTACACTAGTGCACTCTGATTGGCACTGGTGCACCATGTCCCAGTTTGAAGGTTTGAGGTGGGGGCGGGGAGAAGTGACCTCACAGAGGCCTGGGGCTGGCTGAACAGTGCAGCTGGTAAGGGAGGGGCAGCAGTGAGTGCTGGAGGTATGAGCCAGGAGCACAGCCCCACAGGACTGGACACTGACTTCTCCTGACCCAGGGACACCCCAGCGAGGTGGTTTGTCTAGGGATGCACAAGCTGTCTTGGCAGGGCAGCTCAGCTGCAGTCCCTGCACACCTCTTCCTGCAGCCTAATACAGTGTGCTCGGGGCCTTTCCCAGCTGCGGGTGACGGGGCTCTGGCATTAACAGGGTCTGTTCCTGGCTCTGTCACAGACCTGTTTACTGACCATGGGGAAGTCACAGCCCCTCTCTCTGTAACGCTGTCTTCAGTGACTCGAGAGCACGAGCAGCAGCCTCAGGCAGACTGGTAAGAAGCAGGGAACAAACCCCAAATTGGGTGTGAGGTCTGTATGGAGATTTCACCAACCAAGTATCCAGTGTAAACGCTTCAGGCACTGTAACAGCATTAACATGGAATCACAGACAATCCCCTTGGGTGATCCCATATATCTTGCCACGCAGGTGAGCTCACCTTCGTGACAGATGATCCCTTATTCCAAGGGTTCTCAACCTTTTTCTTTCTGAATCCCCAATGATGGAGATTCCACAACCTCTCTAGGCAATTTATTCCAGTGCTTAACCACCCTGACAGTTAGGGAGTTTTTCCTAATGTCCAACCTAAACCTTCCTTGCTGCAATTTAAGCCCATTGCTTTTTATCCTGTCTGCAGAGGTTAAGAAGAACAATTTTTCTCCTTCCTCCTTGAAATGACCTTTTATGTACTTGAAAGCTGATCATGTCCCCTCTCAGTCTTCACTTCTCCAGACTAAACAAACACAATTTTTTCATTCTTCCCTCATAGGTCATGTTCTCTAGACCTTTAATCATTTTTGTTGCTCTTCTCTGGACTTTCTCCAATTTTTCCACATCTTTCCTGAAATGTGGCACCCAGAACTGGGCAAACATTTCCAGTTGAGGCCTAATCAGCGCGGAGTAGAGCGGAAGAATTACTTCTCGTGTCTTGCTTACAATACTGCTGCTAATACATCTTAGAATTATACTTGCTTTTTTTGCAACAGTGTAACATTGTTGACTCATGTTTAGCTTGTGATCCACTGTGACTCCCAGATCCGTTTCTGCAGTGCTTCTTCCTGGGCAGTCATTTCCTATCTTACATGCGTGTAAGTGATTGTTCCTTCCTAAGTGGAGTACTTTGCATTTGTCCTTATTGAATTTCATCCTGTTTACTTCAGACCATTTCTCCAGTTTGTCCAGATCATTTTGAATTTTAATTCTGTCCTCCAAAGCACTTGCAACCCATCCCAGCTTGGTATCGTCCACAAACTTGATAAGTGTAACAGAGAGAGGGTTTCACCATGTGTCAGAGGGTTACACCCTGGTGGGAGGGGCTAGGCCTGAACTGGGATAAGGTCACTGTGCTTCACAGTGTGGCAGAACCTGGAATGTCCATTAGCAGGAACAATGCTGGGGAAACGACATGTGGAAAGGACAGAAACCCTGTCTGAATTCTCTCACATTGCTCTTCTCACCCTGGCAGGCTACAGAATAACGTCCACATTTCCCCAAATCATCCCCTCCTTCCAGCGGGAAGGGAATGGCTGCAATGGAGCTGGCTCAGGTAAGGGATTCTCAGGAGCTGGTGGTGGGTTCTGCTTGGAGGAGAGGAGCAGTAAATGTATAGGAGGGTGGGAGGCAGGAACTATCTAGGGTGCGGAATGGGAGGGGAAAGGATGTGAAAAACCTGCTGAGACTTGTGGACTCTAGGGTGTGATGGGTTGTCACCCCGGGGTGCAGTCTGGGGAGCTTCTGGGAACCGCTGTGCCCTCTAACCCTCAAGCTGGGCTGGCCCTTCTGTCACGGAGTGTGGGGGAGTCTGGTCCTGCACCCTCTTCCTGGGACTCACAGTGACTCTCAGCCAGCCAGTAAAACAGAAGGTTTAATGGACAACAGGAGGCAGGTTACAGCAGAGCTTGGAGGCACAGCCAGGACCCTCAATCAAGCCCCTCTGGGTCCAGGAAGCTTTGTCCCTAAATTCCAACCACCCAGCCCAAAACCGAAACTAAACTCCCTCCTCCAGCCGTCCCCTTCCTTTGTCCACCTTACCGGGCAAAGGTGTTGACACCGCTCCTGCTCCCTGGCTCAGGTTACAGGCTGAGCACTTGTCTCTCACCTAAAGTAATCCCCGGCTCTGCCATCCCCACACAGACAGCCCCTACTCCATCACACCTTCTCACACTGCTTTGCTGGAGATTCAGCCAGCCTCTCCAGGCCCTGTTATCACCCAACACGACAGCAGGTGGCGCCATACACCCAACTAAGCTACCTGAGTGCTTTACCTGAGCCACTCAAGGAGAGAGAGACGACAACAGCCAATTTCCCAGCGATAAGTGTTAGCAAACAGATCAAAGCAGATGACTTAGCAAATGACCAAAAACTCAAAAAGCCTAACATACTAGATGGATAGAATTTGAATTAGCAATTTCTCACCCTGACTGATGATAGAAGCAGTCCACCAAGTTTCCATACACAAGCTAGAAATTTCTTTACCCTGGGACCAGCACTTCCTCAGTTCAGTCTTTGTTCCTCAGGTGTTTCCAGGAGTTCTCTTGTGTGGGAATGAAGCCAAGAAATGATGTCACACCCACCTTATGTAGCCTTTCCATATGGCGGGACCCCTTTGTTCCAAACTCAGTTCCCAGTCCAGTTTGTGGAAAAATACAGGTACCAAAATGGAGTTTAGTGTCAAATGGTCTGGTCACATGCACTAGCATGTCCTGCTGAGTCATAGTAGCCATGACTCATAGGCTGGCTGAAACATTCACAAGAAGGCTCAGCTCTTCCATGGTCCATTGTCTTTGTTGATGAGCCATGAACACTGTCTGGCTTCTTTGTTGTACCTGAAAGGCTCGTTGTGGCTGTTACCTAGAGTAAGCACATTTGAAAGACAGATACAGAGTCAATATCCATAACTTCAGATACGAACATGATACATGTACACAAATAGGACAATCATATTCAGCAAATCATAACTTTTCCAATGACACTGAACATGACGCATCTTGCACAAAATGCATCATAATTATGTCCTAATCATTTGATAATCATACCACTATGCTGAATGTGGGGTGTAGTGTCAGGGCCTAATTTCAAGGCACAGGAGTTGGGAATGGAACTTCCCTCTTTGTGAAACAGGAAATAACCCTCCAGCCAGGGCTGGGAAAACTTCCCAGTCTCCCAGTGCTGGAGCCTGAACCTACTGACACTTCATTAGTTACCACCCACCCGATCTTTGTGGCAACTGCAAACGTTATCAGTGATGATTTTATATTCTCTTCCAGGTCATTGATAAGAATGTTAAATAACACAGGGCCAAGAACCAATCCTCGTGGGAACCCCTAGAAAGAAATCCACTCGACCATGGTTCCCCATTTACAATCATAGTTTTTAATCTATTTAATGTATGTTGTGTTTATTTTGTATCTTTCTAGTTTTCTAGTCAAAATGTTGTGCTGAACCAAGTCATATGCCTCACAGAAGTCTAGGTGTATTACATCAATACTATTAGTTGCAACCAAACTTTTTGATCTCATCCAATAAGGATATCCAGTTAGTTTGATTGGATCTGTTGTCTCTGAACCTTTGTTAATTGGTACTAATTATATTACCCTCCTTCAATTCTTTATTAATTAAATCCATATTCGCTGCTCCATTATCTTGCCCAGTATCAGACTAACACTCTTGTAATTAACTGGGTCATCTCTTTACACTTTTAAAATACTGGCACAGCATTAGCTTTATTCCAGTCTTCTGGAATTTCCCAGTCTTCTAAGTCCTAATTATAATCACCATTAAAAGTCCACCACACTCCTCCACCAGGTCTTTCAAAACTCTTGGATACAAGTTATCTGGACCTGCTTATTTAAACATGTCTAATTGTAATAGCTGCTGTTCAACATCCTCATGAGTTATTGTTGGAATGGAAAGACTGAGTAGACGCCCTCTCAAGATCCCTTCCAGGCCTACACTGAAATAATTCTCTTTTGTGCTGTGTCCTGTTCTACGCTGAGCTGTTTTTGGAACTGTGATCGCACCATGTTTTGTAGCAGTTTTGTGGTGCGTTGTTTTGCCTCAGCTTGTTTGGTGCCTGTGCTGTGTTGGTTTGAGTTGAGCTATTTTCCATTGTGTACTTTTGTCCTAGGATGTCATCGTCAACGTCTTATATGACTTACATCATCCGTTTTCTCCAAATCCAGGAGAGAAATATTTATTGAACACTTTTACCTCTTCTGCATTATTTTTGATAATTCTGCCATTTCCATCTAGTAATTTGCCACTTCCATTGTTAGGATTAATTTTGTACTTAATATACTTTTTAAAAACTTTCTTCTTATTTTCATTAATTGGTCATTGATTTCTGATAGCTTCCCTTGCCAACTTTCTACAATTCTGACCTTCTATTCTTTACTATTGACTTCCCCTTTCTTCCATATATTTTATTTGGAGAGTGTTGGGATTCCTACTAGGAGCCACCAGCAGGGTCCAGAGACAGCCCCATCTCCTATATTAAGCTCTGGCTAGTAGGTATGTGATAAACGTGAAGATCCTGCCTCCGTCTGTCATCTGAGAGACACAGAGGTTCTCTCTTTCCACCCTCTGATGCCTCCTGGCTGCTCTAAGCAAGGTGGGGTGGGACTCTGTTAACATGTGCCTCCCGGAGCTTCCATTTCCCTGGTGCTGCTGTTCCGTGAATAGTGGGGTTGTAAGTGAGGCAGCAGGTACTGAGTGTTGGACTCTTGCTCTTTCAGGGGCCGGTGACCTTCGAGGAGGTGGCTGTGTATTTCACCAGGGAAGAGTGGGCTCTGCTGGACCCCACTCAGAGAGCCCTCTACAGGGATGTCATGCAGGAGAACTATGAGACGGTGACCTCGCTGGGTAAGGAGTCCTGTCCCCCGGGTTATTAGAAGCTGTGGGGTCTCTAAAGAACCTGAGCAGTAATAACTTTATACCTTTATTTGTCATACAAGTTTTGACAAGTTTCCTGCCCCCTTTTGCCTTATCTCCCACCCACTAGTATCATTTTTGGACATGTGCCTTTTGGGAGCCGTCAGTCATTTTAAAATTGCATTTAATGTATCCTTATTGGATACATTAATAACTGTAGCTTTCATGCCTATTCCTCATTTTAAGAGGAAAATATACCTCCTGTAGAATTCTAAATTGAGGAAATAGGTGTATGACTCATGCATGGCTTGTGTGACAGTCAGATGAGCTCCTATTTTGATAGGAGAGCGTATAATGTTGCCATTCAGGACCCCACGGATGAAGGGAGACCAGCTGTGGGAGGGGAGGAGAAGGGGGAGAGAAGTCTGGGGTGTCAGGACATGGGGAGGGTGTGTGCAGGGTTAGAGCTAAGAAGCAGCAGGGAGGGATGAGGTGGTGAGAGACGAGGAGGGAACACAAGATTCTCCCAAGGTGCCAGCAGGTGGTGCTGGCTGAGAGTAATGGGAAGAAGTGGAGAGGAGTGTGGAGGAAGGGCACTGAGGAAGTGGCTCAGTCTCAGGTGTTGAAGCTAAGTGGCCTATCTTTGTGGAAGAGTGGGACCCCTTGGGGATCTAGTGCACTCAAGAGGCACCTCCCAAGGACTATTTAAAAGCCAGGGCATTGCAGAGATCCTATGGATCCATGACAGCGTGCCAGAGATTAAGCCTTATGGGGAAAATATATAAAACAAGAAAAGGATCTAAATGCGTGTTTACCATCGCTCCCTCTCAGTCCTCATGGGAATCCCTGATCCGTTCCAAAGTGTATTAAAACCTTTCTTAAAGGCTTACCTCTTGGTTATCAGGTCATGTCCATTTTGTTAGAGGGTTTTCCTTCACCTTCTCACTTCCTGGTTCTTGTCACGCAGACAGCAAGCAGCGAAACACCAGACATCTGAAGCACAGATAATGTGATGTTTATTGGGGTTATTTCCAAGCAAGCAATATTCCACTGCCCTAATGAACTTACACCTAGAAAAATTAATTATGCAGCAGACAGAAACAATTAGAGAACCAGACTGATTAACAAGGTAAAAGTGGTGGCCATAAAGATAAAACAATACAGAAATGAGGGTTTCACAACCACAACCATTGATAAGGGATTTCTTGCCAGACAGGCTGCTGTCAAACTAAGTTTTCTTTAACCATCTTAAGATCTGTTTCTTTATCTGGTGGTGATGGGCACTATCAGGACAGGATCATCTTCCTAACAGCCCAATAGCACCTTATTTCAGTGTGACTGGTTTGGGATGTGAGGA
This sequence comes from Mauremys reevesii, assembly GCF_016161935.1. NCBI lineage: Eukaryota > Metazoa > Chordata > Testudines > Geoemydidae > Mauremys > Mauremys reevesii. The sequence continues at coordinate 35,553,097 of NC_052636.1, read as the reverse complement.
TGTGACCCTTCGCTTCCCAGCTTATGGCTGCCCCTGCTGCTTAGCCAAAGGCCTTAGCCTAAGAACAAGGCCTCAGACGGTCACAGTGAGAGAAGGCCCAGACACAGGCAGATTGAGATTTTGATTCTTAGCTAGTTACAGGGGTATAAAGACAAAGTGATAAAAATACTCCTAAATTCTTAAAGTCTAGGCTTTACAGGCAGGCCTGAATATGTCTATTCTAACAGTGGGTTCTAGCCCTTCACCTGTTCTGTGTCTGTCTTGTCTATTTAGATCAGGGGTCGGCAACCTTTCAGAAGTGCTGTGCTGAGTCTTCATTTATTCACTCTAATTTAAGGTTCTGCGTGTCAGTAACACATTTTGACGTTTTTAGAAGGTCTCTTTCTATAAGTCTATAATATAGAACTAACTATTGTTTGTAAAGTAAATAAGGTTTTTAAAATGTCTAAGAAGCTTAATTTAAAATTAAATTAAAATGCAGAGTTCCCCCCCACCCCCCTTGGACCAGGGGCCAGGACCCAGGCAGTGAGAGTGCCACTGAAAATCAGCTCGCTGCCGCAGGTTGCCTACCCCTGATTTAGATTGTAAAATCTTCAGGGCATGGGCCATCTACTGTTCTCTGTTTGCACTTTGCCTAGCACAATGGGGACCCAGTGTTAGTTGGTCCTTAGGCACTAAGGTAGTGAATATGATTTATTATAATAGTAACTCTTCTGCCACTTTGAGCCAAGGAAGATGGCCTTGGGATGCGTAGCCTTATATGGGGTATGTGAGTAATGTTGATTTGATTTATCAACTTAATTTAATTTGTATTGTAAATATTTTAATTAATTAATAATGATACTTAATTATTTATATTAATTAATATGGGTTTAGGCTCGCCAGTTTGTTTGATCAGAAGATAAAAGTTCGTGTTTCGAATCGGGTTCCACAGAATTGATAAAGGGACCTTCGGGGGTATGACAGGAAGCTCACAGGGAGACAGATATAGTCATAAAGACTTTTTATTAAACTCAATGAAATAGTAAGTAAATTGTAAAACAGGTAGAATTACAGAGTTACAATTGTATTACTGTTATTCAAGAGATACATATGATGATACAATATTATGTGCTGCAAACTTTGGTTAATATTCACACCCTGTTTTGATAAACTGCTGTTGGCCTCGCCTCTGGTGATTCTGGTTTCACAGCTCTTGCAAGGAAACTAATGCAAAGCGCTGTCAAATCTACTTTGGAATTTACTTTTTAGGTCTACTAAATAATCTGATACACAAATTAAAATAAAGTTTTAGAGAGACCAAGCTTAGCCGAGTCCCTTTTGAACTTAAGGTTTGAAAAGAAAATAAGTGCAGCGTATTACTGGTTAATAGCTGTCGTAGATGCATAGCATCAATACGTATTTGAAGATGTTGAAGTTAAGAGAAGAAGGAGGAATTCGAGGTGGGGGTGGGATACCATAGTGAGGTAGGTTACCTCTTTTATAGAAATAAATGCTGGAAATCCTTCCTCTTATGCCCAAATTTCAGTCTTCCCCCATAGAAATGTTAGGGTACGCTTACTCCATAGGCGAGTGTGTGTGTGCGTATGGATGACAGCTATCTGCGCACTTGTGGGGTACTTGTTCAGTCTGTGAGTGCAACTTTGAAAAATCCCCTTTGCTATTCTTCATTGTCTGTTGGTCTAGGTAAAGGGTCTTAGACCTAAGCGTAGGCACTTTATTTGGGTATAGGAAAAACAGTTCCTTTTCTGGGTAAAAGGGCACAGGATGTAGCTATGCTAACTTTGCTTTAGCTTAAAATGCAGGTTTTTGGCCTGTAGGTTTCTTGCATTACAGCCAAACGTATTTTTAATATGAATTAATAAACCTATCACAATACTGTACTTATAAGAAAAGAGATATTGATGCAGGCAAGCAGATGAATCCTGAGAACTACAGATGTTACTGTCTAAAAATGAGATGGGGTTAAAACTATGGAATATTCTTTGTGACAAGTATCCCACAAATTCCACTGACCTCCCTTGTTTTCTTTGCCTGCAGTAGGCTTTCCAGTTTCCAAACCTGATGTGATCTCGCAGCTGGAACAGGGGAAGAGCCATGGGTCCCGGACCTCCAGGGCTCTGAGAAAGAAGTGGTCCCGAGAGCTGCCTTTGCAGGTGAGGAATTGGTTCAACAACTCAACAACTGCTTAGGAATGCAGGAAACATTTGGGATGCCCTACAAAGACCCCGTGAGCTCTTCAAGTTCAGGATTGTTCCCTGCAGATGTGGAATCATTATGGCAGATGTCACTCATGGCTTCCCTCCTATTCTGACTGACAACTGGTAGCAGGTCCCTCCCTGATCTCACTTTCCCCGAGAGTTATGGTGCAATGAGGACCCAGAACTGATCCCTTCCTCTCTTCTCTGTGGAAGGGTTTGGGGAAAATCAGCACCTGATAGGTTTGATCTCTCCCAGATATATTTTGGTTTGTTCATCCCTTTTTCCATTCCTCTCTCTGACATTTCCTTTTTCTCAGGCACAGGGAGTGACCTATGTCTGGATTCTCTCTGTCTCCCATCCGGCGATGGGCTGGTGAGTGAGAACGAGGAGGAGAAACCCCAGCAGGAAGACACTGTGCAAGTAGATCCACATTGGATGTTATCAGGAAGATACAAAGGGAATGTTTCCAGGAGTTGTGCAGTCCCAGAAAACACAAAAGCCTGTGAGACTCAGCAGAGGCCAGAGGAAAACTACAGTAGCGACTCAACCCTTATTCCACGCAACAGAATCAACTTGGAAGAGAGACGCTACATGTGCCATGAGTGCGGGAAAAGCTTCAATTGGCGCTCACACCTTATCGCACATCAGAGAATCCACACAGGGGAGACGCCCTACATGTGCTCTGAGTGCGGGAAAAGCTTCAATCGGCGCTCAAACCTTATCGCACATCAGAGAATCCACACAGGGGAGACGCCCTACACGTGCGCTGAGTGCGGGAAAAGCTTCAGGTTGAGCTCTCATCTTATCAGACACGAGAGAATCCACAGAAGGGAGACGCCCTACATGTGCTCTGAGTGCGGGAAAAGCTTCAATCAGCGCTCAAACCTTATCAGACATCAGAAAATCCACACAGGGAGACTCCCTACAGGTGCGCTGAGTGCGGGAAAAGCTTCAATCGGCGCTCAAAGCTTATCCCACATCAGAGAATCCACACAGGGGAGACGCCCTACACGTGCTCTGAGTGCGGGAAAAGCTTCAATCAGCGCTCAAACCTTATCAGACATCAGAAAATCCACATGAGAGAGAACTGTTATAAATCTCTTGATTAGGGCTGGAGAAAGGTTTTTTGTTTGTTTTTTTTAAATCGCATTTGCTAATTCCCACACAGTGATTTTTGTACCATCTCCACCGTGGTGTCTCAGCTCCACCAGATCAGTTGCCTGCTTCTGCCTTTTGCAGCTCATCCTTCTTTGGGGTCAGTCCTGTGATCTTTTCTATCAACTCCTTTCCTTTGAGTCAAATGAGTGTGTTTCCCTCCTGCCAGGAATGTTCGTCAGCTCCAGGTGGGAGAGAGGTTTCATCCCAACAAGCTACACTGAGGCTAAAGCTACCTGTGCCTTCCATCCACTAGGACTGTATATGGCGTTGGCTGCTCAAGTTAGTGATCTTGGTGTAACAAGACAATTATAGTTGTAGTGCAGATGCAGCCCAGGTGCAGGGGTTGGCATTAGCTTCCCCCTTGACCTGACCTAAACTCCATCACTTTCCCTAGTCTAAACAAACCCTGAGCATCACGGTTATACTGTTCCCCCGTTTCAAAGCCATTGTTAGTCATCGAGTTCACTCTTGGGGAAGAAGTTGTTTCACTCCCAGTTGCTCTGATGTTGGTTCAGGTTGTGCTGGGAGCGGATATTTTACTACCATTTTTCTCACTTAAAATATATTGAACTATAACAAAGAGGAGGAACTGGGCAGGGGTAGGGAAATTGTCATTTCACCCTCTGGAACAACAGAAGAAGATGGGGTAAATCAGAGGGATTCCCTTATTCCCCATCACCATCCCAATCCCCCTGTTGTGCAGTTGGTTAGGTCAGTATTTTTTCTAAAGGGCTGGGAAGAGGATTCCCTCATAAATAACTTGTAACTAAACAAAGTGCCCATGCATTGGGCTCCCAAAGCCGTTGTGGTCCAGGCCCTGCAGGAAGTGGCTCCTGAAGAGATCTCCTTCCTCATTAGCTGCATGTTGCCTATTGTTTGGCAAATACAATCCCTAGCTAGGTAGAGATGGGAAACATGGAAGTGACTTTTCTCATCAGCTCACCCCTGGGAGATGCTGCAAATGTGTAGAAAATGAAATCCGTGTTGAATGTGCTGTAGCTGCAGAAAGATACCTATTTTTAATAGAGACCTGACATTTGGTGTCTTACAGGGATTCTAAATAGCACCTGAATTTAGTCCCTAATTTAAATCTGTGCCACCAGATTAAAGAAATAAAAGGGCATAGTTGGTGGAGTTGTACCTCACTGTCACTACTGATCTGTTGTGTGGTTGGTGAAGAATTCTACACCAGAGAAGTGTCAAATTACTCCAAGTAAGGTCAAAGATTTGACAAGAGCTCAGGTAGAAATTGCAGGTACTAGTGGTTGATTTTCACCCCTGAGATGGAAGCTATGGTGACCTGTGGCCCAGGTAAACTATTTTTAGAACGCTGCTCCCTAGTTAAGTGGCATTGATCACACTCCTGAAGGATGCCGTGATTAAATTGGGCACAACTGTCTTTTACCATTTGGATCCAAAGTTAGATGAAGCACAGAGAGAAACAGCTGATTCCTTCAGAGACATTCCATGCCTATGGGTCCCAGTCTGGCTGCCTTGTTGGACAAGAAGCACTTCCCTGCTGGCCAAACAATGGTAGCCAACGAGGGAATGTATCAGATTCCAAGTTCAGACTGCAGGATACTTGAATGCTGAGTCCCAGAGTCTCTGGTTTAGTCTAGGCCTGCACAACTCGTAAAGCGGCGAAGGCAATATTACTCCAAAGAAAACAGCGGAGGGATGAAACCCCCGCCTCACTGAACACCCCCCCAGCGCTGCTGAGCCCCCCCGAAAAAAGCCCCCCCAAGCGCCACCCGCCCCATGGAAACAAACCCGCCTTCCCTAGCACCGTCCCGCCAAAACTGTGGCATTGAATCTTGGTAATATGGTATAGCGGGCCTCTAAGGTAGTATGATTAAGGTAAAAGAAAAATGTCTTTTGCTAGAAGTAGAATAAGATCTTCCCCACTTTGTAATCAGTTGCTCTGTGGAGTGAATGAGGTGGGACTGAGGAAGGCAGCACCTCCAGACAGCTGGAACCCTTGGAGAGGGCTGGGAGCCAGACCAGATCAGCAGAACAGGTCAGCCACCGACTCATAGCTCGTCTCCTCAGTCCCCTGCTGCCGGCTCCCCAGCCCCTCTCACGCGCCTCCTCCATGCCCCCCCCCGCCGGCGGCCGGCGCCCCCCCCCCGTTGCCACTGCCCGCCCACTCGCCCGGCTCACACCCCCTTGCCACTGCGCGCCACTCGCCTCCTCAGACCCCTCCCTCACCTGCTATTGTGTCATACACAGGGGTCAGATTAGATGGTCTAATGGTTTCTTCTGGCCGTAAAGTTGACTAATTTCTGAAAAACCGAGTGTAGCATTGGGAGCAGCGTCTGATGTTTCCCTGTCTAGCCGGCTTGCTGCCTAGAACGAACGCTCCTTGAGTGGGGTGATCCCCAGGGAGTAGCTCAAACCTCCAAAGTGCCTGGCCAGGGGCAGGCCATTGGCACAGCAAGGGAGGGGTGTGGCAGTGACATCACAAAGGCCTTTTGCAGGACCTCAGACTATTGGTCCAAGGTGGTGGGGAGGTGGTGACCTCACAGAGAGATGCTGACATCAGCCAGGCAGGACCGGGGCGAGGGGCCAGGGAAACCTCAGAGACCCCTGTGGTTTTGCTTCAGCAAGTCTCCTTCTCCAGGTCTCTCTTTGAGGACTGAGAGAGTATTCGGGTTCATGGACGTGAGCGCCAGGAGGAACCTCTTTTGAGTTTTCTCCTTCCCTTTCAGTGATTTTAGTAGAAAACAGCCGTCCCTGTTTAGAAGGTAAGAGCCTCCTGGTGGTTTGAAACCTGTTCAGTCTGATCCATCTGGTGAGAGTTGAATTCTAGGCATGGAAAACACGAGCTTAAGGAGGCAGAAGTTTATTGCGCACTTGAGATTTTGTCCCTTAGAATCACTGGGGACATTAGGATTTGTTGTTTTTGTTTCACCTTTTCCTCCATCCCTCCCTTCTCTTCGTCTCTTGCTTCTTTTGTCCTTTCTCCTGTTCTCCTCCCAACATTAGGAGAGGGGTGTGTGTGTGTTGCGGGGGAGGGCTCTGCAGTTCCCACTGTGGGAGGTGAATCCAAAAATGTGGGGCTGAAATAGTGCTCGGGCAGTGATCCCCACCAGTGACCTGGGCCATCCTTTGGGCTCTCTAGTGAGAACCCTCAGCCTCCCGTCCTCGGTCTCTACCCTGATTGGCTGAGCAGGGGGTTATTGACAGGGAGGAGACTCAGGTCCTTGTTGTTGTCTTTTAAGACCAAGGAAATAAGTCAGAACCAGTTCTGTGTTTGATGAATTTTGCTGCTTCTCTACATTAATGGTCTCTGAGCAGTTCATGATTCTCTCTAACATTGCAGTTCTCCTCAAATACTTGCTGAATAATTCCTGTGCACTGTTGTTGGTCTGGAGTTCATCTGAGAGCACTTTACTCAGGTCATTCAATGTCTGAAATTCAAGATCTGATGGTTAGTTTGAAAATCAGGGCTCTTGGGTCCTATTCCCAACTCTGCCTCTGACTGGCCATGTGACCTAAGACAAGTCAATTCTCCTTTCTCAGCCTTAGCTTCTCTCTCTTTCAAGTAGGGATAATAATGATCCGCTCCCACCTATATCAACACACTCACTCTTCCCCAACACACACGCTATCTCTCCCCACACACACACAGTCTCCACACCGCAGTTGAAAAGCAGCTGGCAATCTAGTAGGATGCCCATGGAACAATGGTGGAGAGAAACCTGCTTCACTGAAAGTGCAGCCATGGAGCCACCACACACCAGCCTTGCCTAGCTGGCAAGAATCAAACCTCCACAGAAACACCCTGTGGCTTCTAACCCAGCTCCCTAAGGCCTCAGCCACAACCACTTAACACAGGGGCCTTTCTACACTCTGATTCTGTTCTCACTGAAGGGTCATTTCCAATTGTTCACTCGGACCAGCTTCCCCAGCGCACTCACTGCTGTGCAGCTCTGTACGTGTGGCCATGGCTGAGCAGCCAGAGTTCGTGCCCATTTCCCCACTGGCTGGAGCATGGCTAGAGTGTGTGTGTGGTTAATGACGTTGCTGTAGATGGTTCGTTTCCTGCTTTGGCAATTCAGATGGACCCTTTTCCTGACATATCTGCAGCACATCAGTCCCTGGCTGGGTCTCCTGGGCAGTGGAAAACATTCCTTGTTTGGCCCTGCCAAGGAGATTGTGGAGGGTGAGACACCCCTTGGCTTGTATCAAAGGGGAGTTGGATGGAATTTATCACACAACCCTCCCTGCTCCCCAGAGCCCCACGGGGAGAAGCTAGAGAAGGGGAGTCGTTCCTCCCTGCGCTCCCAGTTCCTGCCAGCTACTTACCCCTGGATCCAGCCTCAGCTCCAGGGATCTTTCTGCTCAGAGGCTCAGGGTGGGCAGGGCGTCACTGCAGTCTGACACACAAGGGAGGTTTCTGGAATTGAAGGAAGGAGCAGAAAATGGAGAGGAAAGAAACAGAGAAAACGCCTCGTTTCTCCTCCCCTCCCAGCAAGAAATGTTACCAAGGAGCAGCGTCAGGGAAATGGTGCCCGGGGAAAAACTTGTACTGGCCCTTCCCCATCGCCCTGGACGACCCGCTGCCCCTTTACCGCCAGCTCCTGCACTCCTGAGCCTTGCACCTCCCCACCCCTAACTCTGCCCCTCCAGTGCCCTAACCCTACACTGTGTCCCCTTTGCCCTTAACTCCTGGGCTCCTCCTGCCCCCTTCACCCCTAACCCCTGCGCCCCTCCTGTGCCCCCAGCCACTGCCCCTCCTGCACCGCCTTCACCCCTAACCCCTGCGCCTCTCCTGTGCCCCCAGCCACTGCCCCCTTCTGCACCGCCTTCACCCCTAACCGCTGCACCCCCTCCTGCGCCACCAGCCACTGCCCCTCTCCTGCACCCCCTTCACCCCAAACCCTGCACCCCTCCTGTGCCACCAACCACTGCCCCTCTCCTGCACCTTCACCCCTAACCCCTGCGCCCCTCCTGTGCCACCAACCATTGCCCCTCTCCTGCACCCTTCACCCCTAACCCCTGCACCCTCCTGTGCCATCAGCCACTGCCCCTCTCCCACCCCCTTCACCGCAACCCCTGCACCCCCTCCTGTGCCATCAGCCACTGCCCCTCTCCTGCACCCCTTCACCCCTAACCCCTGCGCCTCCTGTGCCACCAGCCACTGCCCCTCTCCTGCCCCCTTCACCCCAACCCCTGCGCCCCCTCCTGTGCCACCAGCCACTGCCCCTCTCCTGCACCCCCTTCACCCCAACCCCTGCATCCCCTCCTGTGCCACCAACCACCAAGACACACCCTGTAATCCAAAGTGTGGGAGGTGCGGGGCAGGGACCACGCACCACTCCTGCCATTGAGGGTACATGGGTAGCTGCTTCTGCCCTAGCACCTGGCTTTAGTGTGTAGCCAGAATCCCTTGCGAGCAGGCAGAGGGATCCTGCTAGCAAAGGGATCGTTTGATTTTAGAGTCTGATCCAAACAGACCCAGCAGAGAACCCAAAAATAGCTCTGCCTCCGCCATCCCAGCACAGGGCCCATAAACAAGAGAGGCAGAGACGTGCTTAATACAGTGCATCGGGTGGAGAGGGAGCACAGACCAGGGACGGGGCATGGAGAAAAACCACAGAGAGGGAGAGAAGGAGAAAGTGAGGAAGGAGGAGAAGCCAGGACTGTGTCTCTGGAGGGAAGGCGCGTTCGGATGCAGCATGTTAATGAGACCCTTGCAAACACAAGGGAAAGAAGCAGGGAAGGGATTGCAGAGGACAAGCCGGGCTACTCACTTAGTTTCCCCTGTGGGGCCCTGTGGCATTGGGTAGCAGGGCCCAGGAAATGAAAATCTCTTAACCACACAGAATTGTTAACTGCTCCCAAATCCTTTTGTGCCAGGGCCGCAAGCTTAGAAGAGCTTAAGCTGTGAGCTGCATGGACGGCCTCAAGAAACCTCTCTTGTGCGGAGCCTCAAGCAGGTTTGCATTGTGTGACCCCGATGAAAAGCCCAGCAGAAAAAGCTTGCAACTCTCCCAGCTCTTTCAGCCGCGTTTGGGGCCTTTCAATCACTCAGGCTGCATCTTCCAACTAAAATGCATTAACAATACAGCTCAGGCAAGCGGGCTGGGGGCCGGGCAGGCTGCCCGGGCCAGCTGATAGCACTTCCCGCTAACGGCTGCTTTTCTACGCTTGTGTTTTGCTGTTGGACAGAAGCCCAGACTTCCTCCCATCTAACCCCCCCTGCTCCCGGACTGCCCCAGCCCCAGAAAGTCCCCACCCCGAACCATCCAAGCCTCCCCTGCTCCCTGACTGCCCCCCAGGACTCCTCTTACCACCCGGCAGCTCGAGTCGCTGACTGCCTCTGGAGCCAAAGTGAAACACGTGCCAGCACACAGCCCCTCCCCCGCAGCGTGCTGAGGCAGCGTGTGTGTGTGTGTGTGTGTGTGCGCGCGCGCAAGGGGGGGGTCTGGCTGCTGGAGGCCCAATGGGAGCAGCTCAATCAGGCCCCGGCGGCCAATCAGCAGTGCCGCACTCTGCATGGGGGGGATGGAGGCGGGGGAGAAATCCACATCTTTCCACCTTATTCCAAATTCCTACTAAGGCGCCACTTTGGGGGAATGTGCTCAGTGGGGGAGCGGCAGCCCCCCCTGCTCCCCCCAGCTACGCTCCTGCTTGTGGGGGCCCCTGCAAGACCCAGGGCCTGGGGCAAATTGCCCCCCCTTGCCCCCACCTCTGGGCGGCCCTGCTAGCAGCTCTTCTGGGAGCGCAGGGGAGGAATGACTCCCCCTTCTCTAGCTTCTCCCCGTGGGGCTCTGGGGAGCAGGGAGGGTTGTGTGATAAATTCCATCTAACTCCCCCTTTGATCCAAGCCGAGGGACGTCTCAGCCTCCACGATCCCCTTGGCAGGGCCAAACAAGGGACGTTTTCCACTGCCCAGGAGACCCAGCCAGGGACTCAAGGCGGCCCCAGACTTTCCTTTCTCCCTTCTGGGAAATCAAGTTCAAGTTTTACAAGGAGCTAAAGAAGCCTCAACCCTGCATCTGAATTAATGTGTCATTTCTCACTCCCAACACAAACAAATGTCATTTCAATCCCAGGTGAGTCCACTTCAGTCATTCCTCAGCCCCATTCCTTCCCCCTCCTGCCTTAGCTTAGGGCATTGCGCCACCCTGTGGGCGTTTCATGTCCCTCCTCAGTTTCACACAGAGACACAATTTCCTTTGCATGGATCCATGAACAGCAAAATCTCCCTGTGTCTCTTGTCTGAGCCAGGGCATTCAATTGTATTGACACCTTCTCTCATGCAAGGGTAACGGTCAAACAGAGGACGTGGCCACCTTCAGCCCTGAGAGTGAGATATTCACTTTCCTCTTTCTTCAAGCTGCTGTTGTTATTCCATAAAGCATGAACCATGGAATAAAAAGGTGAGTTTACTCCAGGGGAGGAAAGAAAGGAGCCACCAACTCCCCCAGAAAATCTCAGTGCCCCAGAGAAAAGCTGCCCCTGTTATTGGAACTAATGATGTGCTGGAGATATGTTGGGAAAAGGGACTGTCTGAATTGCCAAGGCAGGAAACAAACAATCTACAGCAACATCATTAACCACAGACACACTCTAGCCATGCTCCAGCCAATGGGAAATGGGCATGAATTCATAACGTCAACTATAAAAATGATACACATCTAGAAATAGCATAATTATAATCAGCCAATCAGGACCTCTCCATAGACCCCTTACGTGACAACCTTTCTAGAATATTGGCTACAAATAGAACAGCGGTCGCAATGGTGATCTATACAGTTACAGATTATGTCAATAACGTCACAGGAGGTGACATGGCATCAGTCAGACTGATACTAGAATACTGCCTCCAGTTTTGGTGTCCTCATGTGAAAAAGATGTTGTGAAATTGGAGCTGGGGCAGCAAAGAGCCACCAAAGGTTCTGAGGGCTGGAGGAAAAATGCCTTCTAGTGAGCTATTGAAAGAGCTCAAGCTCTTTAGCTGATCAAAAGAAGATTGAAAGGTGACTTCATTGAAGTGTTGAAGTGCTTCAGGGAGAGAAAATATTGGGTGTTAAAGGGCTCTTGAATCTAGCAGAGAAAGGCATAACAAGACACACTGGCTGGAAGGTGAAAAGAGACAAATTCATATTACAACTAAGGCACAAATGTTCAACAGCGAGGATGATTCACCACAGGAACAAGCTACCAAGGAAAGTGGTGGATTCTCCATCTCCTGCTGTCATTTAATGAAGACTAGATGCCTTTCTGGAATGTGTTTGCCCCCAAAGTAGCTATGGTGTCCTACAGGAGGCCTGTGATATGCAGGGGGTCACATTAGATGCTCTAATGGTCTCTTCTGGCCATAAAGTCGACTAATTACTGAAAAACTGTGTGTATCATTGGGAGCAGCGTCTGATGTTTCCCTGTCTAGCCGGCTTGCTGCCTAGAACGAACGCTCCTTGAGTGGGGTGATCAACAGGGAGTAGCTCAAACCTTCAAAGTGCCTGGCCAGGGGCAGGACATTGACACAGCAAAGGAGGGTGTGGCAGTGACATCACAAAGGCCTTTTGCAGGACCTCAGACTATTGGTCCAAGGTGGTGGGAGGTGGTGACCTCACAGAGAGATGCTGACATCAGCCAGGCAGGACAGGGCGAGGGCCAGGAGACCTCAGAGACCCCTGTGGCTTTGCTCCAGCAAGTCTCCTTCTCCAGGTCTCTCTTTGAGGACTGAGAGAGTATTCGGGTTCACAGACGTGAGCGCCAGGAGGAACCTCTTTCGAGTTTTCTCCTTCCCCTTTTAGTGATTTTACTAGAAAACAGCTGTCCCTGTTTAGAAGGTAAGAACCTCTTGGAGGTTTGAAACCTGTTCAGTCTGATCCATCTGGTGACAGGTCACTTCCCTTCTCTATACCTCAGGCTCCTCCCCAATGGGAACAGGGACAGTTCTCGAACTCTGGGCAGTCGTGAGCCTGAGTGAGATAAGGGGCGATAAAGCCCTCTGTGAAGGAGAAAGGGGAGTTTCAGGGTGTTTAGCACCAAGGAATTCTAAAGTTTGCTAAAATGTCTAGTTTGTGGAAACAAGAAATGGCCAGGGCCAAACTTTTTAACCATTGCCTTTTCTAAAGCCCATTACCTGTCTTTTAGGTACCTGGGGTTCTTTGCCAGCAGGAGAGAAGAGGTTCCTGCCTCCATTTTTGTGGCCGTAACAAACCGTAACAAACCAGGTGTTGTGCCTCAGTTCTCGTCTGAGATCCTGAAAAGAACATCTTCCCATCCATGAACAAGACAGGACCCATTTTTAAAGAGGAACAAAGAGACCCCTGGGACTTACAGACTAGCCAGCCTCACTTCCACAGCTGGAGAGATACTGCAATATATTCTTAAACAATCAGTTTGTCAGCAGCAGCTACAGGATAATTTGGTTCTTAGGATGAGGGAGCATGGATTTGTCAAGAACAAATCATCCCAAACCAATCCTCTTTCCTTCTTTGGCAGGGTTCCGGGCCTAGTGGAGGTGGGTAAACAGTAGATGGGATCTATCTCGGGGTTACTAAGGCTTTTGGCACAGTCCTGCAGGACATTCTCACAAGCAAATGAGGGAAATGCAGTCCAGCTGCAATCAGTGTCATGTGGGTGCAGAGCTGGTTGAAAGCCCAGACTCCAAGGGCCCTTCTCCATGGTTGGCTGCCCAACAGAGAGGGTGCACCTAGTGGGTCCGGCAGGGATCAGTCCGGGGTCCGGTACTATTCAATAGTTTCATGAATGATTTGGAAGATGGAGTGGAGAGCCTGCTTCCAAAATGTGCAGCTGACACCAAGCACTTTGGAGCTCAGGATTGGAATTCAAAACACCCTTAACAAATTGGAGACTTGGTCTTCTTGAGCCAAACCCCATGGCTGGGCCCCTCTCTCTAGACTGGGCTGAAGTGAAACCCCAGAGCCAAACACTCCTCCTCCTGGGCAGTGCGCTCCGACCTTGAATGGTCAGATGCTGCTTAGCATCAGAGCAGCTTTGGCTGGGGGATTCTCCCAGCACTTTCCAATAGCGGGAAGGTACGAAATCCCCATTTGCCTGCTGGGGACGGAGCCCTAGAGGGGGGAGCAACTTGCCCAGAGTCCCCCAGGACAAGGAAAACAACCAGCAGTGGAACCAATAGGAAACCCAGCAATGGAACCCGGAGTCCTGACTCCCAATCCCTGGCCCAGTCACTCCAGCGGAGCACACTCCTCTCAAAGGCAGGGGCGGCCATGAGGGCATGCTTATCATTGCCAGCTGTGGGAGGGAGTGTGCAGCAGTGGTTAGCGAAGGGGCCTGGAAAGAAGGCCTGCTGGGTTCCATCCATACTTCTGACACTTGGTGTGACCCTGAGCCAGTAGCTTCCCCTCCCCAAGCCTGTTTCTTGTCAGTAGGGTTGGGGTCGCAGTCCCGACAGCCCAGGGGGGTTGGGAGGCTCTAGGAAGGTGTGTAAAGTGCTGGGATGTCAGGATCTCGGAGGCGCTGTCACCCCCACACTAGGACGATGTTCTGCACCCCCTGCTGCTGGTCGAGTTTCTCCGTCCCTTGGCAATAAGACAGCCTAGAACCCCCACCAGGATTATTGTATCTGCTGCCCAAGATCCATAAACCTGGAAATCCTGGACGCCCCATCATCTCAGGCATTGGCACCCTGACAGCAGGATAGTCTGGCTATGTAGACGCCCTCCTCAGGCCCTACGCCACCAGCACTCCCAGCTATCTTCGAGACGCCACTGACTTCCTGAGGAAACTACGATGATCTTCCAGGAAACACCATCCTGGCCACTATGGAGGCAGAAGCCCTCTACACCAACATTCCACACAACGATGGACTACAAGCCGTAAGGAACCGTATCCCCGATAATGTCACGGCAAACCTGGAGGCTGAACTTTGTGACTTTGTCCTCACCCATAACTATTTCACATTTGGGGACCATGTGTATCTTCAAGCCAGCGGCACTGCTATGGGTACTCGCATGGCCCCACGGTGTGCCAACGTTTTTATGGCTGACTTAGAACATTTCCTCAGCTCTTGTCCCCTAAGGCCCCTACTTGACTTGTGCTACACTGCTGACATCTTCAGCATCTGGACCCATGGAAAAGAAAACCCTTGAGGAATTCCACCATGATTTCAACAATTTCCAACCCACCATCAAACTCAGCCTGGACCAGTCCACACGAGATCCACTTCCTGGACACTACTGTGCTAATAAGCGATGGTCACATGAACACCACCCTATACTGGAAACCTACCGACCGCTATACTTACCTACATGTCTCCAGCTTTCACTTAGAAGTCATGGAGGTCGCGGGAAATCACAGAATTCGTCACTTCCACCACCTCCGTGACAGACACGGATCCCTTCCAATGAGACAAAGCCCTCCCTGCTGTGACTGCAGTTCCTGGAAGGAAAGAGAGACTCCCTGTCACCCAGGGCTGGCTCCAGGCACCAGCCTACCAAGCACGTGCTTGGGGCGGCACCTTGGGAGGGGGCGGCGATTGGGGTTTGGTTTTGTTATTTTTGGTTGGGCGGCGCGCTGCGCCGCTCGGTGAGGGTGGGGGCGGGGAATTGGCTGGCGCTACGAGCCACTCGGGGGGGGCGAATTGGCCGGCGCTACGAGCCACTCGGGAATTGGCCGGCGCTACGCGCCACTCGGGCGGGGTGGCGGCGCTACGAGCCACTCGGGGCGGGGGTGGCGGCGCTCGAGCCACTCGGGGCGGGGTGGCCGGCGCTACGAGCCACTCGGGGCGGGGTGGCGGCGCTACGAGCCACTCGGGGCGGGATTGGCGGCGCTACGAGCCACTCGGGGCGGGAATTGGCGGCGCTACGAGCCACTCGGGGCGGGGTGGCTGGCGCTACGTGCCGCTCGGGAATTGGCCGCTCAGGGTGGTAATGTAATGGTTTCTTCCTGGCTGGGCGGGGACTTGGGCAAAGCCGCGCCGCTGGGGCGGCGCCCTCCTTGTCTGCTTGGGGCAGCAGAAATGTTAGAGCCGGCCCTGCTGTCACCTCTCTCCCTGCTGCCTCCCCTTGTATTCTGTAACCCCATCTCACTGGGTTCCCTGTGCTGGTGCCATGGGGGTGACACTAGAGTTCTGGGGATTTGGGGGGCTCTTCATTTCTCAACATTTCACACAAATTTGTCTTTGGGCTGAAATTTCTCCTGTGAGGCCTCTCAGTCAGAGCTGTACCCCACCCTGTTTGCGGGGAGATGTAAGTGCAGAGCAGGCAGAGAAGTCGCCCATAAAGGGTCATATTGATCTGGTGACTGGTTCTGACCGGGGTCACACGTCCTCTGACACAGGCTCATGTGCAGAACATGGGAGCTCTGGCTTGTCCTAAATGCTGTAGAGTGTGAGTTCCTGGAAAGGGCAGGGTGAGGAGCAAGAGGAGAAAGGCAGAGACATTGGAGACGAGGAATTGGGAGGAGAAGGAGAGAACAGAGAGACAATAAATGATTGAAGCAGAACAGGTGTCCCAACTCCATCTTGCTCATCACAGGTGTTCAGAGAGACAGGTAGTTGCAGGTTTTCCAGTGTCAAGTCTGAACTTTGATTCTAACAATGTGCGTTGAAATATCAAGGGGATCTCCACATACCTGATCTCTTCCCTCTCCCCTTTTTAGTATTAATTTTTATTTTGAAGTGTTTGGCTTAACCGTGATCGTCTCTTTCCCCAGCTGTATTGCAATTTGGGGGTTATGTTTATTTTGCCTCCCTGTTGTTCATGTCATTATAATTGTAACAGCAAAGGAATCTGCAGGAGCAAAAACTGACTCAAAATTTCATTTCCCTGTCATGCCGGAACATCATACAAACAGCTCACGCAGCTGGAATCATAACCCGCAAGGCCAGGGGATGGGAGATGCAGGTTTCCAAGTGTTCTGTCTTTCTCAGATGACACATTCCAGCCCCTTGTGTGCCTCCATCTTGTATGACCTGCTTGACTTTGACACATTTATTGTCTCATTCTATAGATAATGTGATTGTAACACAATGTGACTGAAATTAAGCCACTTCCAGATGAGGAAACAACAAAAGAGAAAAGCCATTATTGCATTGGCTGGGAATCAAACCCAGATGAATTGCTTGGAAGACACCTACGCACACCACTATATCACCAGTGCATCTGGCAGGAGTAGCTTTCCTGCAGGCTCTGTGTGCTGGCAAAGGGGGTGACACATGACCATGGAAGTAGTGAGCAGGGTGGTTGGGCTGGAAGCTGCCTGACAGCTGGGAGCAGAGTTACCATCCCAGAGTGACTGAAAGGGGGCAAAGGTAAAAACAGATCTTACTGGGAGCTGGCCCCACACCTGCCCCGCCCTAGGAGAGAGGAACTGAAGCTCAACTTCAATCACAGAAAAATCTTCCCTGAGAAGGAAGGGAACAGCTTGTTTTAAAGATCAGGTTTGTGTTTGTTCCTGCTACATACGGAGGGGCTGGGTAGTGCTGATTCCAACCCCCAGACTCCGGGAGGATAAGGAACAAATTCAGGCTGCCAGTGACCTGCAGGAGGAGATGATCTTTTGACAGTGACGGATGCCTCGTCCTAAAGGCCTTTGTCTGCCCCCTTCCAGTGACTGTTTGGTACAGGAATGCAGCCCCCCCTCCTGGGTCTCTCCTGGGGAAATAATGTTTCTGTGCAAAACACCAAAGCTTTTAACAGAAAGGAAGAAAAGGAAATGGCCACATGATGGGACTAGGACATAAGGAATGAAACACAAGATGCTTCTCTCACGTGCATTGACTTTTAACCTTGTTTGTGGTGGTGTTGTATCCATGTTGGTCCCAGGGTCCTCTGGGGCGCCGGGCATTGGCCACTTTCGGGAGAGTGGGCTAGATGAACTGGTCTGACTCAGTGTGGCTGTTCTTATGTTCTAACTGCTGGTTATGGAAGAGACGACCTTCCAGGCTACACAGAACTGAAGAAGTGTGTGGGGTTAGCTCCACAGCTTGTCTCTTTCACCAACAGAGGTTGGTCCTCTGCAAGCTCTTACCCTCACCCACCTTGTCTCTTTTGGACTCTGAAAAGTATTTTCTCTCCACTCCCCTTGGAAAGACGTTAAGTTTTCCCTTTGGGCAACTATCAGGCTGAAGCAATTGTATTGATTGTGACACTAGAATTGAAGATTTAATATTATAAATGAATGAGTCTAAACCTGAGGTTCTGGTTTTCACATTGGTTTTTCTAACTCAGTTCCCAATTCTCTTCTAAAAAGGCCTCCAGGCTGCCTGCCCAGCCCAGCAAAAGTGGCCAGGAGAAAGCCCACACTGCTGCTCTTTCAGGTAGTTGAAGGCTGCTATCAAACCCCACTCACTCCGTCAGTCCCCAGTCTGTAGCAGTGCCTGGGATTCTTGGGTCCTAAGTGCAGGACTCTGCACTTCTCCTTGTTGAACCTCCTCAGATTTCTTTTGGCCCAATCCTCCAATTTGTCTAGGTCACTCTGGACCCAAACCCTGTCCTCCAGCGCTTGGATTCTTTACATGCTTTCACAGGGCTGGTCTACACTGGGGAGTGGGATCAATCTAAGATCACGTAGCTGAAGTTGTGTATCTTAGATTGATTTACCTCGCATCCTCACGGCGCGGGATCGACGTCTGTGGCTACCCCTGTCGACTCCGCTACCGCCGTTCGCGCTGGTGGAGTTCCGGAGTCGACGGAAGCACTTTCAGGGATTGATATATCACGTCTAGATGAGACACAATATATCAATCCCCGAGAAATCGATCGCTACCCGCCGATACGGCGGGTCGTCTAGATGTACCCACAGAGTGAAGAGCATATTTTCCATGATTTCATAGGGCAGATCCTAAAATTTGTGAACTGTTCTGATACTTTACATAGACAAATAGTTATGAGATACTCTTTTA
This sequence comes from Mauremys reevesii, assembly GCF_016161935.1. NCBI lineage: Eukaryota > Metazoa > Chordata > Testudines > Geoemydidae > Mauremys > Mauremys reevesii. The sequence goes on along the minus strand of NC_052636.1, from coordinate 35,534,886 downwards.
AATACTCAAGAGGTGTGATGCAGAGTTTGATGGAATATCGGGAGCTTTCCCTGTGTGAATTTGACAGGTGGATCAACACAGAGACACATTGTGACCCTTCTCAGGGTGCTGAGGGCTGTGAGTCTCTTGTTGCCACCTGCCACTAGGAAGAGGGAGTTTTCCATTTGGATGTTAGTGACCAAACTCACCATCCTGCTGGAACTCAAGCACCCTCCTCTGAGCTACAGCAGCCACCCTCACCCCTGAGTTCCTTCAATGTGTCCCCCTCTGGGGTCCAGCCCGGATCACCAGATTCTCAGTGAAATCCCAGATCCTATCTGCCCAAGTATCCCAGGTTACTAGTTTTACTGTGGACCATTTCTACTGTATCTCACACAGCACCTGAGTACAGTTATCAAACAAGCAAAAAATGTATTTAACAATGGATAGAGATTTAAACAAACAAACGTGAGTGATGGAAACCAACTGTTACCAACTAAACAAAGGCAGAAAGTGATAGACTAGAAAGGCCAGCACAAAAAACAGAGAGAGGAACAATAAGATACTAAAAGGACAATGGCTGGAACTCTCCATTTCTCTCAGTCTTTGGACTGATGGGTAGTAGTGCTGTAGCAACAGTTGAGGAACCAGGGTAAATTAAATCTAATTAACTTTTCAAGATTAGCCATCATTTCCTGTATGACTAACAAAACACAAAATCAAGACAACTTTCAGTTTTCCAGAATAATTCAGATTATCCCACAGTCTCTTACTCTTTAACCAATAACTTCACCTATCATTTTAATTGGTAACAATAACATATTCAAAGATCACAAATTCTTGTCATATATGTTAGTTTTCTTTTAATCCCCATTGCCAACTGAACCCTGGTTCTTATTGTCGTTTGTCCCAACGTAGGTCCCAACCACTTCTGTGAGTTCATATATATACCGGAGTTCGAACTAGCGCTTCCGGAGTTCGAACTCCGAGAAGTCGAACTCACCGCGTCGACCGGGAAGGTAAGTATAGACGTGGCCTGAGTCACCCCATCTCCTTCCAGTGTCACAGAAGCTGTAATTATACTTTTTTCCTGCCCCTGCTCCTCTTCATTTACATATAATTTGAAAAATTCCCAATATAACTGCTCTTCAGCACAACCCAGAGCAACATGAGAACAATTGGCAAGGATACAATCTGTATCACTGGTGACTCTAACAATAACTTTGCAATAGGAGGAATGGTATAAACGTGATGCTCCCTGGTTCCTCATAGGAAGGGCACACTCCAGTTACTTGTGGGACAATAGAAAGGACAAATAGGTCCATCTTAAAAGAGGGCGAACTGCAAAAGGCAAAATGGGCCACTCATCTGGACAAGCTGAGGGATAACGGTGCTGCAAACAGTTCAAAGAGCTTTAAAAGTTACTATGTGGGAATCAGGAAAAGTATTACAAAAACAAAGTATTGATAGCCCTAGAGATTTTTACAATGTTGATCTCTCTTGCAGATTCTCTGATGGCTAACATGGGATGAGTGCCAAGAGAAGGTTTTCCCACACTCACTGCATTCATAGGGCCTCTCCTGTGTGGATTCTCTGATGCTGAGAAAGGGCTGAACTCTTCGTGAAGCATTTTCCACACTCACAGCATTTATAGGGCCTCTCCCCTGTGTGGAGTCTCTGATGGGTAATAAGGTGTGAGCGGTGATTGAAGGTTTTCCCACACTCTCTGCATTCATAGGGCCTCTCCCTGTGTGGATTCTCTGATGAAGAGAAAGGGCTGAACTTTGAGTGAAGGTTTTCCCACACTCACTGCATACATAGGGCCTTTCCCCTCTGTGGATCCTCTGATGAACAGAAAGGGTTGATCTGTGAGTGAAGGTTTTCCTACACTCTCTGCATTCATAGGGCCTCTCATCTGTGTGGCTTCTCTGATGAACAGAAAGGGCTGAACTTTGAGTGAACGTTTTCCCACACTCTCTGCATACATAGGGCCTGTCCCCTGTGTGGATTCTCTGATGTTGAGAAAGGTTTGAGCTGCTAGTGAAGCATTTACAACACTCAGGGCATTCGTAGGGTCTTTCCCTGTGTGGATTCTCCGATGTCTAGAAAGGCCTGATTTGTAAGTGAAGGTTTTCCCACACTCCACGGCATTCAAAGGGCCTCTGCCCTGTGTGGATTCTCTGATGTTGAGAAAAGGCTGATATTTGAGTGAAGGTTTTCCCACACTCTCTGCATTCATAGGGCCTGTCCCCTGTGTGGATTCTCTGATGTTGAGAAAGGGCTGATATTTGAGTGAAGGTTTTCCCACACTCTCTGCATTCGTAGGGCCTGTCCCCTGTGTGGATTCTCTGAGGTCTAGAAAGGCCTGATCTGCGATTGAAGGTTTTCCCACACTCACTGCATTCATAGGGCCTGTCCCTGTGTGGATTCTCTGATGTCTAGAAAGGCCTGATTTGTAAGTGAAGGTTTTCCCACACTCACGGCATTCGTAGGGCCTCTCCCCTGTGTGGATTCTCTGATGTTGAGAAAGGTTTGAGCTGCTAGTGAAGCATTTTCCACATTCACTGCATTCGTAGGGCCTGTCCCCTGTGTGGATTGTTTGATGCCTAATAAGGTCCGAACTGCGATTGAAGGTTTTCCCACACTCACTGCATTTGTAGGGCCTCTCCCCTGTGTGGATTCTCTCATGTACAGAAAGGTCTGAACTCTCAGTGAAGCATTTTCCACACTCACAGCATTTATAGGGCCTATCCCTGTGTGGATTTTCTGATGGGCAATAAGGTGTGAGCTGCGATTGAAGGTTTTCCCACACTCACTGCATTTGTAGGGTCTCTCCTGTGTGGATTCTCAGATGAACAGAAAGGTTTGATCCGTGAATGAAGTTTTCCCACACTCAGGGCATGTATTTTTCTCTTTCGCCTAAGGATTTCCTGTTGTGTTGTGGTTTCCATGAGGACCTTCTGAGTTCCCCAAGAGAAAATAAATTTATCCAATTTCTCTCCTGGCTGGTTTCCTTGCTCTGTTTCTGGTCTGTGCTGAATCTCCCAGGAGTTTCCCTGCTCATGACTCCTGGACACATTCCTTTTCGATCTTTGCGATAATGCTCTGTTTTTACCACTGGCTCGACATTTTCAGGCTGAAAATTCTGCTCCTCTTTCTCACATGCCATTGCATCACCTGCTGTGACAGAGACAGAAACCTCAAACAGGGATGGAAAGGGAAGACCAAACAAAAACAAGTGCTGAAGACAGGTCAAATAAAAATCAGGAGCTGAACTCCCCAAACTCTTCCCCAAATAGGAGAGAGGAGGGGATGAATTCAACCTTCACATCCCATCCAAATACGCAGGGGAAGGGAGGAAGCTACTGCCTGGTGTCTGCTAGGATCTATAGGAAGCCATGAGCTATAGTTACCCTGAGGATACGACTCCTGCTAGGGATAATAATGAACTGAGAGATCTCCCAAGGGCTTTGTTGGGCATCCCAGATGTTTCCTTCAGGCACTTACAGATTCTGGGTGGTTTAATGTTTCCTCACCTGTGCAGGAGCTCTCAGGATCTCTCTTTCCTCTGAACCCTGGAGGTCTGGGACCCATGGCTCTTCCCCCTGTTCCAGCTGGGAGATCACATCAGTCTGGGTAACAGGAAACCCTGCTCAGATGAAAGAAAACAAAGGAGTTCACTTGATTTCATAAGACTTTGTCATAAAAAACATTCTATTAATTTAACTTCAGTGCTTAGTATGAAATGGTGTGACAGAGGCAGGTCTCACTGAAAATGCCAAGATCAGGGCAGGCTGAAAAGGATCACCCACTCGGGTTATCGAGAAGCTGAAAAAAGAAATCACACGGCCCCCTTTATTGCATCCCAGTTCTCTGACTCCTAATCAGCACTTAGGCCCAGTACAGTGAGAGGTTATTTCAAAACTCTGCTCACAAACAAAATGATCTTCTGACCCCAAAGGTCAGCCACATCACCAGGCCAGTATAGGTTTGGATCTTACCCAAAATACCACACTGCCAGCCAATCCTTAGCATCTAAACTAAAGGTTTAAACGAAAGAAAAGCAGAAAGAAGTTAAATGGGAAAGCAGTCAGATACATTCCAAAATGGATATATTAGGTTCTTAGCAGTATTGGTGAGTTGCTGGCTTGGAAGTCCGTCTGGAACACATCCATAGCTTGGATGGGTCATTCAGTCCTTTGTTCCAGGGTTCAGTTTGTAGAGAAGTTGCTCCAGAGGCACGCAAGGGGATTGAAGACAAAATGGAGATGATGCAGCTGCCCTTTATATTCCTTTTGCTATGTGGCTTGTACTTCCTGTGTCCCAAACACAAGCTTCACAGCATGTGGCATGGAAAAGCCTTGGAGTTCTCATTACACAGGCATACCTCGGCATGTCTTGCTGACGCAATAGGTGTATCCCCTTGGTCCTTTCCATGGGCTCATTGTACAGCTCATGACCCTCAATGGGCCATCAAACAGGCTAGGCAGTGTTGATGCCAATATGTCTGGGGGTGTCACCCAGAAACACTGCACAAGTCTGGAAATACAGATATACCCTACATATCTATAACTCACAATACAAAGGTGATACAGACATAGAAACAAAATGATCATACGTGGAAAATCATAACATTTCCCCTGACACCTTAAATGGCATATCTAGCATGATTCATTGCAATTTGATAAGATTATATTATTTTATTATTAATACCAAAGTGTCTCACAATTCCATACAGTGTCACACTTGGTAAACCAGTGGTCGCAGGACCAGTTCCCCAGGTCCATGAAGATGCCAAACACTGTGCTTATGAGGGATTGAAATACCCACATATCTGCTGGGAACACACACACAGACACTGTGTCAGTCTACACCCTGTGATGGAGCAAGGCCGGATGGCTACAGGAAAGTATTGAGGAGCAGGTATGTTAGCTCCAGGCTAAGCAAATCCCTAGTACCATAGGAACCAAAATGGCAGTTGCTCCAGGCTAATCAAGGCACCTGGGGCCAATTAAGAACTTTCTAGAAGGCACCGGAGAGCTACATTGATTGGAGCACCTGCAGCCAATCAGGACAGGCTAATCAAGGCACCTGGTATAAAAAGGGGAGCTCACTCCAGTCTGGGGAGGAGGAGCCAGAGGAAAGAAGTGCGCATGAGGAGCTGGGAGCAAGAGACACAAGGAACTAAGAACTGAGAGGGGTTACTACTGGAGGATTGAGGAAAACACCGTACAATCAAGCAGCATCAGACACCAAGAGGAACCTGTGTTGAGGATAAAGAAGGTGTTTGAAGGAGGCTATGGGTAAGTAGCCCAGGGAGCTGTAGTGGTCAAGCAGCGGTTACAAGTAGCACTATAGAGACTGCTGCAATTCACAGGGCCCTGGGCTGGAACCCGAGTAGAGGGCGGGCCTGGGTTCCCCTAGCCCCGCTACTTCTAATCAGACATAGGAGTAGTTGATCCAGACTGTGGGTTTCATCCAAGGGAAGACACTGAGGGAAGAAATCCGCCAATAAGCGCAGGACCTACTAGAGGAGATGAGTAACTTTGCCACTACCCATATGTTCACTCTTCTAGAAAATTTTTTATTTTGTTAAAAGTATGGTTTGTGAGATTTCTTTTTTAAATACATAATCTACTGAATATTATCCTCCTGTTAAAATGTGTAGTAACACTATCTGTAAAGTTATGAGATTTTACAGTATGAGATTATGGAAAAAGTTACAATTCTGGGGAACACCCACAGAGCAGTTCCTCAGAGACAGCAAGGCAAACAGCTGGTCAAACAGCCAGTCTCCTGCAGGGGGAAGGTGTGAAGAAGACATTTACATTCCATCATAGGGACCACTTGAAGTTGTTGCGGAAAACAACCACACGATTGATTTTGAATCAGCTCAGCCTGAGGCTCTTTTCTTGGTTAAAAGTGTGTAGGGGGCGACAGCTATTGGAATACTGTCCCCCTGAGCTAAAAATCACACAAGCCTTTTAAAGCTTAAAACCACAATCAATGGCACATACGTTGCACGTTAATTTCCTTATTTGGAATATATTGCCAAATATGATGCAGGTCAAAAGCAAACTGAACAATCAGTTTTCCATATTCGGCCTTTCCTGTTATTGTTATTCCTAGTCTAGTTTGTGGTTTGACTTTTCTAACACTTCCATTGTGGTTATGTTTCAAAAGTTTGGTTACTGCAAATCAGTGTGTTTGGGGACTTTCCACTTCACCTACTAGGGCCCTTATGCACACAAAGCCATTGTTCCCCAATTTGGGGGATTTAAATTAAAATAAATAATTGGAGATATACCAATCTCCTAGAACTGGAAGGGACCTTGAAAGATCATCGAGTCCAGCCCCCTGGCTTCACTTGTTCCCCAATCTGGGTGATTTTCCATTCCACTCTGCCTTTCTATGCCCTTTACACAGAGAAGCAAGATCAGCTAATACTTCAGGCCTACTAGCTTGACCAAAGCTCCAAAGCTCTTTCTGTAGACTTTCCCTCACAATTCTCATATCTCCGACAGACAGCCTGGCACCATGACTCAGCTGAGAAATGAAGTTGTTTCTAGTACAAAGGACAGAATTATAAAGAGGTGAGGAAAATGCTTCAGTCTCTCTCTCTCTCTCCCCTTTCCCTCTGCTCATGACAACTCCTGAAGAGCTGAACGTGGGAGGAAGGGGTGGGTTAGGCCGAGTCCTGGCTGAAAGGAAAACCAGCATGTCTCAGCACATGGAGAGAAACATTTGCTTTGAATCCATTTTAGCTTGTTAACTTAGACGTTAATTTGTGTTTTATCTTTGCATTTCTTTTGTAAACAATTCTGAGCTTTATGCCTCATTATCTGTATCTTAAAATATTTTTTGATTGTTAACTATCTTGTTTTATTCTTTATCTAACCAGTGTGTTTGTAATAAAGTGTGTTGGAAACTTCATCTGGGATAACAAGGCTGGCGCATGTCATTTTCCACTGATGAAATGACAGACTTCATATGAGCTTGCGTTGTTCAGGAGTGTGGCTGGACAGGGAAAGATGCACATTTCTGGGAGAAGTCTGGGAGCAGAGAATTTTCTGGGGTTCTCCTGTGCTGCACTGTAACTTATAAGTCACTGACTAGCAGCACTCAATACTGTGTAGCTGGGAGTGAGTTACATGCTGGAGACTGTGCGTTACCTGCCCAGGAGTGGCTGTTCTCACAGTAGAGCAGTGTAAAAGGCACCCCAGCTTGGGAACTGAGGGGACACAGCTGTTCAACAGTCCAGGTTGCACTGTGGTTAATATCACAGACACTCAATTTCAAAGAGTCCCTAAAACACAGAGAAAGTAAATCCATGTCCCAGAAATCAAAGACTCCAGAGAGAGGGCAAGTGTCCCTGGCACTGCTTCTTGTTGACAGAGAGGTTCAGAGACAATAAGAGAGTCCTGGGGAAGCTGGGAACAGGAAGCATGGGCTGGTGAGGTTCAGTGGAGAAAGGGAACAGGAAGGGCAGGGATATCACTGAATGCAGGATCTCAGCAGTACTAGATGTCAGGATAACACATATTGCAGCCCATTGGAAAACATAATCCCAGCTATACATACAAAATGATCGGATCTAAATTAGCTGTTTCCACTCAAGAGAGATCTTGAAGTCACTGTGGATAGTTCTCTGAAAACATCCACTCAGTGTGCAGCAGCAGTGAAAAAAGCGAACAGAATGTTGGGAATCATTAAGAAATAGATAATAAGACATAAAATATCATATTGCCTCTACACAAATCCATGGTACGCCCACATCTCAAATACTCTGTGCGGATGTGGTTGCCCCATCTCAAAGAAGTTTACTTGAGCAAACAGGAGCTATTTGACACTGCAATACGGCTCCTGTGCGCTGTTCCTAAAGTGTTCTGCAGCAGGGGAGGGTCTCTGGTAGTGTGTGTGTGTCACTGGCATATTGGGGTGATGCTGAAACAGGACAGAGTAGAGGTGGCATTGTGGGGCTGGCATGAACCTTATCTCTTCATTTCCTATTCCAAGAGGACGGGAATCCTTACCCAGCGAGGTCACATTCTCATAGTTCTCCTGCATGACATCCCTGTAGAGGGCTCTCTGAGTGGGGTCCAGCAGAGCCCACTCTTCCCTGGTGAAATACACAGCCACCTCCTCGAAGGTCACCGGCCCCTGAAAGAGCAAGAGTCAAACACTCAGTACCTGCTGCCCCACTATTCACGGAACAGCAGCACCAGGTAAATGGAGGCACATGTTAACAGAGTCCCACCCCACCTTGCCTAGAACAGCCAGGCGGCATCAGAGGGTAGAAAGAGAGAACCTTTGTGTCTCCCAGCTGACAGACGGAGGCAGGGTCATCACATTTATCACATACCCACTAGCCAGAGCTTGATACAGGAGATGGGGCTGTCTCTGGACCCTGCTGGTGGCTCCCTGGTAGGAATCCCAACACTCTCCAAATAAAATATATGGAAGAAAGGGGAAGTCAATAGTAAAGACTATAAGTTAGGAGGTCAGAATTGTAGAAAATTGGTAAGGGAAGCTATCAGAAATCAATGATCAATCAATGAAAATAAGAAGGAAGTTTTAAAAGTATATTAAGTACAAAATTAATCCTAACAACGGTAGTGGGAAATTACTAGATAGAAAGGGCAGAATTATCAAAAATAATGCAGAAGAGGTAAAAGTGTTCAATAAATATTTCTCTCCTGGATTTGGAGAAAAACAAATGATGTAACTCATATCATAAGATGTTGACGACGACACTTTCCATTCCAACAACAACTCATGAGTATGTTAAACAGCAGGTATTACAGCTAGATGTGTTTAAATCAGCAGGTCCAGATAACAAGAGTTTTGAGAGACCCGGTGGAGAAGCGTGGTGGACTGTTAGTGTTGATTTTCATTAGGACTTGGAACACTGAGGAAATTCCATAAGACTGGAATAAAGCTAATGCTGTGCCAATATTTAAAAAGTGTAGAAGAGATGACCCAGCTAATTACAAGAGTGTTAGTCTAAAATCGATACTGGGCAAGAGAATGGAGCAGCCGATACTGGAGTTCATTAATAACCAATTAAAGGAGGGTAATATAATTAGTACCCATTAACAAACGTTTAGACACAATAGATTGTCAAACTAACTGGATATCCTTACTGGATGAGATCAAAAGTTTTGTTGCAACAAATAGTATTGATGTAATATACCTAGACTTCTGTAAAGCATGTGACTTGGTTCAGCACAACATTTTGACTAGAAAACTAGAAAGATAAAAATACACAGGGCATATATTAAATAGATTAAAAACTGGGATTGTAAATGGGAACTATGGTCAGTGGATTTCTTTCTAGGGGCTTCCCACAAGGACTGGTTCTTATTAATGACCTGGAAGAGAACATAAAATCATCAGTGATAAAGTTTGCAGTTGCCACAAAGATTGGGGGTGGTGGTAACTAATGAAGTGTCAGTAGATTCCGGCTCCAGCACTGGGGAGTCTGGGAAGTTTTCCCAGCCCTGGCTGGGGGGTTATTTCCTGTTCCACAAAGAGGGAAGTTCCATTCCCAACTCCTGTGCCTTGAAATTAGGCCCTATCTGACACTACACCCCACATTCAGCATAGTGGTAGGAGTATAAAATGATTAGGCCATAATTATTAGGCATTTTGTGCAAGATGCGTCATGTGCAGTGTCATTGGAAAAGTTGTGATTGGCCGAATATGATTATCCTATTTGTGTGCATGGATCATGTTTGTTATCTGAAGTTATGGATATTGACTCTGTATCTGAAGAACAAAACATGTCAAACCAATCTGAGAGCTTTCTTTAATAGGATAACAAGCCTTGTGGATAAGGGAGAAGTGGTGGATGTGGTATACCTAGACTTTAGTAAAGCATTTGATACGGTCTTGCATGATATTCTTATCAATAAACTAGGCAAATACAACTTAGATGGGGCTACTATAAGGTGGGTGCATAACTGGCTCGATAACCGTACTCAGAGTAGTTATTAATGGTTCCCAATCCTGCTGGAAAGGAATAACAAATGGGGTTCCGCGAGGGTCTGTTTTGGGACCGGCTCTGTTCAATATCTTCATCAACCATTTAGATATTGGCATAGAAAGTACACTTATTAAGTCTGCAGATGATACCAAACTGGGAGGATTGCAACTGGTTTGGAGGACAGGGTCATAATTCAAAATGATCTGGACAAATTGGAGAAATGGTCTGAGGTAAACAGGATGAAGTTTAATAAAGACAAATACAAAGTGCTCCACTTAGAAAGGAACAATCAGTTTCACACATGCAGAATGGGAAGAGACTGTCTAGGAAGGAGTGCGGCAGAAAGGGATCTAGGGGTTATAGTGGACAAGCTAAGTATGAGTCAACAGTGTGATGCTGTTGCAAAAAAAGCAAACGTGATTCTGGGATGCATTAACAGGTGTGTTGTGAGCAAGACACGAGAAGTCATTCTTCCGCTCTACTCTGCACTGGTTAGGCCTCAACTGGAGTATTGTGTCCAGTTCTGGGCACCACATTTCAAGAAAGATGTGGAGAAATTGGAGACGGTCCAAGAAGAGCAACAAGAATGATTAAAGGTCTAGAGAACATGACCTATGAACAAAGGCTGGAAAGAATTGGGTTTGTTTAGTTTGGAAAGAGAAGACTGAGAGGGGACATGATAGAATCTTTCAGGTAGCTAAAGGGTGTCATAAGGAGGAGGAAAAAACATGTTCATCTTCGCCTCTAAGGATAGAAGCAGCAGCAATGGGCTTAAACTGCAGCAAAGGGAGGTTTAGGTTGGACATTAGGAAAAGTTCCTAACTGTCAGGGTGGTTAAACACTGGAATAAATTGCCTAGGGAGGTTGTGGAATCTCCATCTCTGGAGATATTTAAGAGCAGGTTACATAAATGTCTATCAGGGATGGTCTAGACAGTATTTGGTCCTGCCACGAGGGCAGGGGACTGGACTCGATGACCTCTCGAGGTCCCTGCCAGTCCTAGAATCTATCGATCTAGGAATAAGAACGGCCGTACTGGGTCAGACCAAAGGTCCATCCAACCCAGTATTCTGTCTACTGACAGTGACCAATGCCAGGTGCCCCAGAAGGAGTGAACCTAACAGGTAATGATCAAGTGATCTCTCTCCTGCCATCCATCGCCACCCTCTGACAAACAGAGGCTAGGGACACCCTTACCCATCCTGGCTAATAGCCATTAATGGACTTAACCTCCATGAATTTATCCAGTTCTCTTTTAAATGCTGTTATAGTCCTAGCCTTCAGGATCTCCTCAGGCAAGGAGTTCCACAGGTTGACTGTGTGCTGCGTGAAGAAGAACTTCCTTTTATTTGTTTTAAACCTGCCGCCCATTAATTTCATTTGGTGGCCCCTAGTTCTTATATTACATGAACAAGTAAATAACTTTTCCTTATTCACTTTCTCCACCTGAGGAAGCACCTGAGGAACAAAGACTGAACTGGGGGAAGTGTTGGTCCCAGGGTAAAGGGATTTCAAGCTTGCATATGGAAACTTGGTGGACTGCTTCTATCATCAGTAAGGGGGAGAAATTGCTAGTTCAAATTCTATCCATCTAGTATGTTAGCAAATAACCAAAAACTCAAACTAGGCCTAAGTAATCTGCTTTGATCGCTTGCTATCACTTACCACTGGGAAATTGGCTGTTGTCTTCTCTGTCCTTGAGTGGCTTAGTAAATCACTCAGGTAGCTTAGCTGGCTGCATGGCACCCCTGCTGTTGTGTTGGGTGACAACAGGGCCTGGAGAGGCTGGCTGAATCTCGACCAACCACTGTGAGAAGGGCCAGCCCAGCTTCAGGGTTAGAGGGCACAGCGGTTCCCAGAAGCCCCCACAGTGCACCCCGGGGTGACAATCCATCACACCCTACATTACACAAGTCTCAGAAGCTTTGTCACATCCTGTCCCCTCCTTCCTCCACCCTAGATAGTTCCTGCCTCCCACCACCTCGAGCAATTCCCACCCTCCTATGCATTTACTGCTCCTCTCCCTCCAAGCAGAACCCACCACCAGCTCCCTGAGAATCCCTTACCTGAGCCAGCTCCACTGCAGCCATTTCCTTCCCCCTGGGAGGAGGGGATGATCTGGAGCGAAACGTGGACGTTATTCTGTAACCTGCCAGGCGAGAAGGGCAAGGTGAGAGAATTCAGGTGGGGTTTTGTCCATTCCACAAGCCGATTCCCCCAGGATTTTCCCCTGCTAATGGACATTCTAGGTTCTGCCACACTGTGGAGCACAGAGTGACCGTATTCAGTACAGGCCTAGCCCCTCCCACCAGGGTGTAACCCTCTGACACATGGTGAAACCCTCCCAGCAGCAGAGTCTCTGTGTTACACTTATGTTTGTGGACGATACCAAGCTGGGAGGTTGCAAGTGCTTTGGAGAATAGGATTAAAATTCAAAATGATCTGGACAAACTGGAGAAATGGTCTGAAGTAAATAAGATGAAATTCAGTAAGGACAAATCCCAAGTACTTCACTTAAGAAGGAACAAGCAGTTGCACACATACAAAATGGGAAATGACTCCTAGGAAGGAGAACTGCGGAAAGGGAACTAGGGGTCACAGTGCATCATAAGCTAAATATGAGTCAACAGTGTTACACTGTTGCAAAAAAAGCAAGACACGAGAAGTAATTATTCCGCGCCACTCCGCGCTGATTAGGCCTCAACTGGAATAGTGTGTCCAGTTCTGGGGGCCACATTTCAGGAAAGATGTGGACAAATTGGAGAAAGTCCAGAGAAGAGCAACAAAATGACTAAAAGTCTAGAGAACATGACCTATGAGGGAAGATTGAAAGCATTTTGTTTGTTTAGTCTGGAGAAAAGAAGACTGAGAGGGGACATGATCACAGTTTGCAAGTACACAAAAGGTTCTTATTAGACGACCTCTCGAGGTCCCTTCCAGTTCTATGATTCTATCAATCAGAGGCCAGAGAAGAGCAGAATCAAAGGAGTCACTCTGGGGATTCTCCCTGTCACTGTCCCCAAGGCAGCTCTCTCAGGTTTACAAAGCCGTTTGATGCTCCAGCCTTTATCCAGTCTCTCCTGGCAGTGCCTTTCATGGGCTGGGCCTAGTTTTAGCCTTTGGGAAGCGTGACCCCGGGACTCTGAGACAGGGCCTCTTGCCTCAGCACATCTTGTTCCTTTCTGTGGCTCCCCAGTGAGTCCCAATGAGTAGATACTCCTCATACAGACTGTGAACATAAGAGCTGCCCACTGCATCAGAGCAATGGTCCGTCTAGCTCAGTGGCCAATGCCAGGTGCTTCAGAGGGAACTAACAGAACAGGTAACCATCAAGTGATCCATCCCCTGTCGCCCATTCCCAGCTTCTGGCAAACAGAGGCTAGAGACACCATCCCTGCCCAGCCTGCCTGTGACACTGGCAGATGAGGTGTTAGGTCTTGCAAAAGCTCCCAAGTCTTAACTGAACATGGACAAACGCATTGCTGGAATCAGTCTGACTCACCTGTGTTAGTATTGTTAAAAGAGGTATTAGAATTATAACAATGGGTTTAGACTTTACTAAATGCATGTGATTTGCTGCCAGGGTTAATATCTGACTAGCTGCATTGTGAGCCTCTGTAAATCACCAGACAGGAGAGAGACTTTACCTAGGTGAAGTGCTGACTGGCAACCGAATGCATTACACCCTGCCTGGCAGGAAAGGTTCATCAACACCAGATAGACTATTATGGGATATTAAAGACGACACAAGACTGTTGTTGTGCTCTTCACTTCCCTCTGGCTGAGTTTGCAGCTCAGAGCACATGGCAGGAAGGGGGTAAAAAAACCCCATACAGAAGGAACTGATGATCTGTATGCTGCTTGGACTCTGGGGGGCAAAGTTTCTAGGCATAAGCAAGAGCTTATGAAGCTTCTTATTCTTTAGGACTAACCCAGGCTATGCAGAACTTGCTTATTATAGAAGCTTCTGTTACCTTTTGAAATTTAAGACTGTAACTCATCTGCATCTGCTTTAACCTGCCTTAACTTTGTAAACAACTCTGGTTTTAAATGAAATTTAATACAGGTTATTACAGGACTGGCTACAAGTGTTGTCTTTGTTGGACGATCTAAGATTCAATTGACCTAAGGAAGTGACTGGTCCTTTGGGCCTGGCAGTAACCTGAACATTGCTGTGATTCGTGGGGTAAGGCAGTGGTTCTCAACCAGGGGTCTTCCCCTGGGGGCCGTGAGCAGCTTTCAGGGGCTGCCAAGCAAGGCCGGCATTAGACTCGCTGAGGCCCAGGCAGAAAGCTGAAGTCCCAGCGCATGGGGCTGAAATCCAGGCCCTGAGCCCCACCACTCAGAGCTGAAGCCAACGCCTAAGCAATGTAGCTTTGTGGGGGCCCTGTGCCCTGCTTGCTGCCCCCTAACGCCAGCCCTGGATTTTATATGCAGAAAACCAGTTATTGTGGGCCACATGGGCAGTGGAGTTTTTATAGCATGTTGGGGGGAGGGCTCAGAAAGAAAAAGGTTGAGAACCCCTGGAGTAAGGGACCATCTGTCACAAAGGTGAGCTCACCTGCGTGGTGAGATATATGGGATCACCCAAGGGGACTGTCTGTGATTCCATGTTAATGCTGTTACAGAGCCTGAAGCTGGATACTTGGTTGGTGAAATCTCCATACAGACCTCGCACCCAATTTGGGTTTGTTCCTGCTTCTCACCAGTCTGCCTGAGGCTGGTGCTCGTGCTCTCGAGTCACTGGGGACAGCGTTACAGAGAATAACGGGCACAAAGCCATCAGCAGCAATTGGCAGCAATGCAGAGCAGGCTTTACAGGGACACAGTGTGGGCCAAATGGTCTGTGGTCTCCACCAAACCCCCGTTCTCCTCCAGGGCATGTTAGCATCCCGGCAACCTTCAAGGGGGGGTCCAGGCTGCCACCCCTCCAGTGATGATGGATCTGCAGCACAGCATCACCCCCCCCACATGACCCACCTTGTCTCATGAGACAGAGGTGAGTGATGGAGGGGGCAGAATGGATCCAGGGGCAGGAAAGGGATAACAAACACACCTCCTGGGGTCACCCCTCAGGAAGTGACGGTGACAGGCAGTGAAGGGGAGGGAGGGAGTGGGAGCAGCACCTCAAGGGCAATGCTGCCAGTGGGTCTCCCACCACCTCAGGCATGGGGCTGATAGGGGCCATTCCTGGGCCTGGGCGCCTGTGAAGGGCTATATAAACCCCACGCTGGCATAGAAGGGGTTAAACTGCTGCTTTAGTCTGAACTGGCCTGTCAGGACTGGAGCAGGAGCTAACAGGAGAGACCTACTCTACTCAGGGGCACCTGGGAAGGGAACAGTCTGTGGAGCATTTCCAGCCCCAAGGAGAGGGCTGGCAGCATTCGGGCTCTGGCCTTCACTGAGGCGGTGGGATCCTGGAGCTCAAAGGGGGAGCAGGTTAAAACTTGTGCTGGGGACCCACTAAACTCTGAAGGGACTGAGACGCTCCCAGGGCTCTCAGCAGTAAGAGGGCCCAGATCCTGATGGGAGCTGTCCACAGGGCTTTCCCGTTTCTCTTTCATTCCTTTATTTACCCTTGTTTGCCGACAGTCGGCTCTTTGCTGTTTCACCTGGTGCCCCGAGAAGGACGTGCCCCGTAGCACCCTGGGGCAGGGGCCAATGGGACTCTCAGAGCTGCACCCCAGAAGGCCTGAGGCCCAGCGGTTGGGCACCAGTTTGATGGGCTGGATGGCCTCTCCCTGGGGGCTGCCAGCAGCCTGGCACAGGGAGTAGACACGGGGTCGCCTGGAGAGCAGGAAGGGCAGCGTCCCAGACAGCGCAGCGAAGGCAACGGAGAGGGGACATGGGGCACTGCAGTGAACTCAGCACCCACCCTGAAGGCCATTGGCAGAAAGTCGTCCTCTCCCTGGCCTAGGGGGGTCAGACAGTGACACAGAGATCCCTTGGCAAAGGGTCACTTGGTCTTTGCCAGCAGCTCTCACCTGAGACCTGACAAACCCACCACACCAAACACATCGCTTGGAGGATGGTCCTGCGAGGTGTCTACAGAAAGCTCATCACTGGTCAAGACTCGGTGACTCAGAGATCAGCGTATGGGTCATATGTACGGAACAAAGCGCTGACACTGAACATCTACTTTATAAACTCAACTGTCCAGCCCTGCTCCCTCCCAAACTATCAGTGGAAAACCATCGGGACACCACCAAACAACTGAAACTGGAGTGTGGGGGAGCTGAAGGTGGGGGAGTGTGATGGGGAGTGTGGGGGAAACTGGAGTGTGGGGGAGCTGAAGGTAACAAATTTAATCTTCCCAAATCCAAACTAGGAATAGTTTCAAGGCACATGTTACACGTGTACGGGGTGCAGGGGCAGGCCAGAGTGTATAGGGGAGGCGCAGAGCTAGGGCACTGCTGGACCAGGAGCAGAAGGCCCAGCTGGGGCACAGACCATGCCAGAGATTTCTCTCGCTGGCTCTGTTACCACTGCCCACGGCAAACACTTGAAAGAAGGGAAGGCTGAGCTGCAAATGGTGTCAGGAGGAGGAGAAAGACACTTGAAAGCATGACCATTATTCCCATTCCACCATAACAAAAGTACAGGAGAGGGGAGCAAAACTTCAGAATCACACAGCACCTAGGTGGAGATAGCACTGGACCCAGACTATTCCTGGCTCTGCCAGGGGCCTGCTGGGTGACCTTGGGTAAGTCACTGCACTTCCCTGTGCCTCTGATTGCAAACTTGTGTGAGACCCAGAACTGCCTATAGCCCTGCTAACTCCTCCTGCCAACATGGCTCTGTGCAAAAGCTAGAAATTCACCTATTAAAACTTTATGAAAGCAGGATTTAAAGTTGCCCGAAGCTGACTGGTGCCCCTCCAGAAGAGAGATCAGCAAAACTCAAACTTGTAATAATCAGGAAATGCAGAAAAAGTACCCACCAATGTAATCCTAATTCTGCAATTCACAAAGGCAGCAAAGCCCTGGAAAGGCAACTTTCAGAAGCAAACAGAAGGGGACAGAGCTTACCTGTGCTAAGGCAGAATGTGGTTTCAGGTGAGCTGCGCTGTACAGGAGCTACCGACACCTGTTCTACACTCAGATACTGGGCCTGCTCCCCAGAAACAGCCGCACACTTGGTCAACTGAACAGCCCTTCACCCCTTTTTACAACTCTTCATCCTTACTCACAGAAGTTCCAGGTAACGTTGTACATTCACTCACCCATCCTGAAGCACACAGACTGCTCTCACATCCCACCTCACTGCTGACCATTCCCACGGCAAACAGTCCCGTTTCCTCCTGACAACATGCACCGCT
Organism: Mauremys reevesii; assembly: GCF_016161935.1. NCBI lineage: Eukaryota > Metazoa > Chordata > Testudines > Geoemydidae > Mauremys > Mauremys reevesii. The sequence continues at coordinate 35,517,604 of NC_052636.1, read as the reverse complement.
CAGTGCAGAAACGAGACAGACTGGAAGCTCCAGGTACACATGCACCTCTCTCCTTTCATCGCACAATGGGGGACTCAGACCCAGATCTTCTCATATCACAATCACACCTCCACCAAATTGCTTTAACTAACACCTCGACCAATCAGTGCGGTCCTTGCCCCCAAAGAGATCACAATCCAAGTAGACAATGGGTAGGAGGAAGACACAGAGGGGCTGTGACTTCCCCCAGGTCACCAAGCAGGTCAGGGACAGAGCCAGGAACAGACCCCGGTAATGCCAGAGCCACATCACCCGCAGCTTGGAAAGGTCCCCAGACCCCACTGTATTAGGCTGCAGGAAGAGGTGGTTTGTCCATGGATGCACAGGCTGTCTGGGCAGGGCAGCTCAGCTGCAGTCCCTGCACACAGCTGGGGGGTGTCCTGGGTCAGGAGAAGTCAGTGTCCCCGTCCCCCTACAAGCCTTCAAACAGGGACATGGTGCACCAGTGCCAATCAGAGTGCACTAGTGTAAATTCTGTCTGTACTAAGGGTTTGCACCAGTGCCTAAAACACCAGGGTGGCAGAGACCTTCAGTGCCCAAAACAGCCCTAGAACTGGGCTCTATTTCTAGCTCGGTCACAGACAGCCTGGGTGACCTTGGACACGTCAATGTTTCTCCTCCCAACTTCAGTCTCTTTACCCAGCTGCCACTCACTGGGGTCTCCTCTCTCCAGAGCTGCTCACCACTACAGTCTGTGTGGGTGTCCCCAGCGCTCCGGCAGGTCAGCTCTCGAACAGTCTTACAAGGGGGCTGGGGAGTCTCTGTCCCTGGAAGTTTTTAGGAACAGGTAGGACAGAGATAATCTACAGATACCGGATCCTGCCTCAGCAGGGGGAGCGGGACAGAGACATGGCAGCTGAAGGCACTAGGCTGCCCTACAATAGATACGTATGAAAACAAATCACACAGAATAAAACCCACCACAACATAACGTCAGGCAATTCAGGGAAATTCACCCACACACACACGGGAGGCAAAGTCGATCAGGGATAAGAGCTGAGCGGTTCCCACCAGGGTCTGCAACCTGAAGGGGGAAAGCGGCGCCGTTGGTCCCTGAAGGCCCGTCCCGCGGGATCCGGCACAAACCCCAGCGCGGGGGCGGTGTGAGGGCCCCGGGATTTACGGACTGCAGCGCACGCGGGCAGTGACGGTTCCCCCGCCACGGGCCGCGGAGCCCGGGGGCGGCAGTGGGGTGGGCAGGTGCGGACACGGACACACACTCACCCCGCCGCCCGCCTCAACCTCACGCCTGGCTTCGCCTCGCTTTCTAGCCCCAGCTCCGGCCCGGCCTGGCGCAGGCGCGGGGTGTCTCGGGCCCAGGTGTCTGTTCCCCGCGCCCCGCTCGGCTCTTACCGGTTCTGGCTTGTAGCGCCTGGGAGCCTCCCATGGCAGCGGCCCGGAGAGTGACGCACCACGTGGGGGCGGGGAGGAGTCACGTGACGGGTCCGGTGTAACGATGAAACAGCCACCGCTCCGGGATTCGCTACCTTGACTGGTGACTGAGCATGCGCAGCCGAACTGGTGAGCATGCGCAGTAACCGCCCGCATGTCGCCGCTGCCCGCTCGCTGCGCTCATCGCTCCCGGTAACGTTTCATTAGCTCCGCGGGTGGAAAAGCCCCGGGGGGCAACCGTCGCAGCGGGGGAGGCTGCCCGGGGCTGGAAGCGGGGCAAGAAATTCACTGGCCGGGGGTCTGAGCTGCTGCAGGGGCGGCGGGGAGGCTGGCGGAAATGGGGAGCATGCTGCCAGACCCTGTGCGGGACAAACCCCTGCCTTGGGGAACAGGGGCCCCTCGGGCCGAGGAGCCCCAGCTGCGTGGCGCGCGGATCCGGGGGGCCGGGCGGGGGGCACCGGCTGTCTCGGTTCTGCCGCGTGTCAGGCCGAAGGGGCAGGGTTCCCGGGGCTCCAGGCAACCGCCCCCGCCTGTCCGAGCCCCGACCCCGCAGCGCCGCTTTCGGTCTGTGCCAGCGCTGCGGGGCGGCCCCTGCTCCGGCCGGGAGCCCGGAGTGCGGGACACACCGGCCAGACCCCGCCCCCCGGCTCTGCCTCCCGCCCCCGGCTCTGGCTCTCCGCCCCGGGACTGTGGGAAAGTGTCTCAGTCCGTGTGAAACCCCGCAGCCCTTTTCCTGGTGCAGCGCCCGGGCAGCTGCCAACTCCCCCCAGCCCGTGTGTCCGCCCCCTGCACCCCCATCCCCTGCCCCAGCTCAGAGCCTGCCCCCTCACTCAACCTCCCATAGCCTGCAACCTCCTGCCCCCAACTCCCCCCAGCCCACGTGTCCACACCTCCCTGCACCCCCATCCTGCCCCAGCTCAGAGCCTGCACTCCCCTACCAACCTCCCCATAGCCTGCAACCTCCCTGCCCCCCAACTCCCCAGCCCGCGTGTCCCCTGCACCCCCATCCCTGCCCCAGCTCAGAGCCTGCCCCCTCACTCCAATCCCTCCCATAGCCTGCAACCCTCCCGCCCCCAACTCCCCGAGCCCGCGCGCGTCCGCACCCATCCCTGCACCCCCCATCCCCTGCCCCGACTCAGAGCCTGCCCCACTCACTCAACCTCCCCATAGCCTGCAACCCTCCCGCCCCCACCTCCCTCCCAGAGCCCCGCGTGTCTGCCCCCCTGCACCCCATCCCTGCCCCAGCTCAGAGCCTGCCCCCTCACTCAACCCCTCCCCATAGCCTGCAACCCTCCTGCCCCCCAACTCCCCCAGGGCCCCAAGCGTGTGCCCCTGCACCCCATCCCCTGCCCCAGCTCAGAGCCTGCCCCCCTCCCCACTCCAACCTCCCAGATAGCCTGCACCCCTCCCTCCCGCCCCAACTCCTCCCAGAGCCCGCGGTGTCCGCACCATCCTGCACCCCCATCCCCTGCCCCAGCTCAGAGCCTGCCCCCTCCCCTCAACCTCCCCATAGCGCCTGCCTGACCCCTCCTGCCCCCAACTCCCAGAGCCCACGTGTCCGCACCCCTGCACCCCCATCCCCTGCCCCAGCTCCAGAGCCTGCCCCCTCACTCACACCCTCCCCATAGCCTGCAACCCTCCTGCCCCAACTCCCTCCCAAGCCCGGGCCGTGTCCGCACTGCCCTGGCACCTACTGCCCGTCGCCAGGGACTGTGGGAAACCTGTCCCCCCACTCAACCTCCCACAGCAGCCTGCAACCCCTCCTGCAGCCCCGGGCATAACTCCCCCAGAGCCGGCGTGTCATTACCCCCTGCACCCCATCCCCTGCCCCAGCTCAGAGCCTGCCCCTCACTCCACCCTCCCATAGCCTGCAGCCCTCCCGCCCCCAACTCCCCCAGAGCCCGCGATGTCCGCCCCCTGCACTCCCATCCCTGCCCCAGCTCAGAGCCTGCCCCCTCACTCAACCTCCCCATAGCCTGCAACCTCCCGCCCTTTAACTCCCCCCCAGAGCCCACGTGGTCCGCACTGCCCCTGCACCCCATCCCCTGCCCCAGCTCAGAGCCTGCCCCCTCACTCCGCCAACCTCCCCATAGCCTGCAACCTCCTGCCCCCAACTCCCCCAGAGCCCGCGTGTCACCCCCTGCACCCCATCCTGCCCCAGCTCAGAGCCTGCCCTCACTCAACCTCCCCATAGCCTGCACCCTCCCGCCCCAACTCGGCTTCTCCCTGAGCCCGCGTGTCCGCACTTCTGCACCCCCCCATCCCCTGCCCCAGCTCAGAGGCCTGCCCCTCACTCCCAGCCTCCCCACCCAGCCTGCAACCCCTTCCTGCCCCAACTCCCTCGAGCCCGCTGCAACCGCACCCCCTGCACCCCCATCCCCTGCCCCAGCCTCCAGAGCCTGCACCCCTCACTCCAACCTCCCCATAGCCTGCACCCCTCACTGGCCCCCAACTCCCGAGAGCCCGCGTTTGTCATGCCCCCTGCACCCCATCCCTGCCCCAGCTCAGAGCCTGCCCCCTCACTCCAACCTCCCCATAGCCTGCAACCCTCCTGCCCCCAACTCCCCTCCCAGAGCCTCGCGTGTCCGCACCCCTGCACCCCCATCCCCTGCCCCAGCTCAGAGCCTGCACCCCTCACTCAACCTCCCCATAGCCTGCACCTCCCACCCCCAACTCCCTCCCCGAGCCCGCGTGTCCGCACCCCCTGCACCCCATCCCCTGCCCCAGCCTGTAGAGCCTGCACCCCTCACTCCAACCTCCCCATAGCCTGCAACCTCCGCCCAACACCCACCCCAGCCCGCGTGTCATGCACCCCTGCACCCCCCCATCCCTGCCCCAGCTCAGAGCCTCCGCACCCCTCACTCCAACCTCCCATAGCCTGCCAACCCTCCTGCCCCCAACTCCCGAGCCTGCGTGTCCGCACCCCTGCACTCCCATCCCCTGCCCTGGCCTGAGCCCGCCTCACTCAACCTCCCCATAGCCTGCTGTCCTGCCTGCCCCCAACTCCCACTCCCAAGCCCGTGTGTCACGCACTCCCTGCACCCCCATCCCACATCACCAGCTCAGAGCCTGCCTCCTCACTCCAACCTCCCCATAGCCTGCAACCCTCCTGCCCCCCCAACTCCTCCCAGAGCCCGCGTGGTCCAACCCCCTGCACCCCTCTGATCCCCTGCCCCAGCTCAGAGCCTGCCCCCTCACTCCAACCTCCCCATAGCCTGCACCCCTCCTGCCCCCCAACTCCCTCCCCGAGCCTCGCTGCGGTCCGCACTCCCTGCACCCCCCCATCCCCGCCCAGCTCAGAGCCTGCCCCCACTCACCCCCTCCCATAGCCTTGCACCTCCTGCCCCCCAACTCTCCTCCCGAGCCCACAGTGGTCCGCACCTCCCTGCACCCCATCCCCGCCCAGCCTTGTGAGCCCGCTCCCCCACCCAACCTCCCCCATAGCCTGCACCCCGCCCCAACTCCCCAGAGCCCGCGTCCGCACCCCCCTGCACCCCTATCCCCTGCCCCAGCCTGTAGAGCCTGCCCCCTCACTCAACCTCCCATAGCCTGCACCCCGCCCCAACTCCCGAGCCCGCATGTCCGCCCCATCCTGCCCCAGCTCAGAGCCTGCACCCCCACTCACCTCCATAGCCTGCACCTCCCCGCCCCAATCCCCCGAGCCCGCGTGCAGGTCTGCACCCCTGCACCCCCCATCCCGCCCCAGCCCAGAGCCTG